>NC_073624.1:179510532-180135532 GCF_029407905.1 Bubalus kerabau
GAGACCAAGCCTGATGAGCAAGGACCGTAACTTTGTTTTTTAAAGGAGCTTTTATACCCTCAGTTGTACATAGAGGATAATAGGGGGGTGTGGAGTCATGCAAGGTCAGCTGTCCTTGACCCTTATCGAGACCAGGCTTTCTTTCTGCAAACTTATCATATACAAAGGCTTTAGGTGATTTACATCATCTTCTGACCAGGAAGCCTGTTAACATTTTTCTTCTGATAAAGTTTAGTTAACCAGAAAACTTATTTTCTCCAAAGGTGATCTTTCTAAAGTTTAGCGCCACTCCCCGAAAGCACTAGATAAAGTTGCACTTCTATAGGGCAAAGGTGTGGTGGGGTGTAACAAGGAAGGAATTTATTACCTCGAGGGTCTAAAGTTGTTAACATCAAGGCTACTACTTATTTTTCCTATATACCAACTATATTAATTAATATACTCACAAGGACACAATGGGTAAGGGATATGGAAACTTTACAGCAAGCATTAGCTCAACAATGAAATCCTCTACCAGTTCTATTCTAATAATTTTTAACTCCCCAAGAAGCCCTGCATTGTTAGAATATCTTAAGCTTCCCGTGCCCCTCGTGTTTGGGAGGCTGTAAACAATCACATTCATAGCTGTAAGAGTCCAGATAAACCTGTCAGGCAAGTTAGAAAGCTATCTGAGGGCTTTGAATTGGAACTCACCTATTATGCCCAGGAGACTTATTAACTAGAACTTTAAGTTGATGTCCTTCAGAGAAAGGTGGTCGGGGATAGCCCCCAGTTAATGTCAGAGGAGTTGGTGAAAGTCATAAAATAGTAAGACAGACTCTGGTTTTGGGGTAGGTGCTTGAGCAGGTCCAGGGGGTCCCTCGAGTCCTGATTCGCCTTTGCCTTCAGGTCCTCTCCACATGACCTTTGTCATGGGTGGGACCTCCCGTGCTGGCTCCCGGCACAGCAGAGACAACAGCACCACCTGCCAGTGCACCCACTTCAGCAGCTTTGCTGTCCTCATGGCCTACTACGATGTGCAGGTGACACCCCTCAGAAGGGCTGCATTCAATATCTTGATGTGGAACAAATTCTCACACATGTAAAACCTGAAAAAAATACACTCTCCCAGTTATGTCAGGCCAGTGATCTGGCATGGTATAGCAGGGATATCTGCTCAGTTCTTCCAAAGCTGAAATCATTCTGTCAGCCTGGGCTGCATTCTGACCTGAGGTTTCGGGTCCTCCTCTAACCCTCTAATTTTTGGCACAATTCAGTTCCTTGTGGTGGTAGGACTGAGGTCTCCTTGACTTCCTATCTCTCAGCAGGTCTCCATGTTTAGCTCTTAGGGCTACCTGCATTTCTTCCCATGTGGACGTCTCTTGGGAACTTTAGTACAGTACAAAAATTAGTTTTATGCAATAAGCCAAGTATTCTCAAAAGTTAACGTGTGTCAGAATCATCTGGAGGGCTGGTTATTTATTTTTAAACATTTTATTCCTAAAAAAAATCAAACATAGAGACATGTTGCAAAAATAAATTTGGTGCTACCATACTCAATTGCTTTTTATCTAGAAGCACCTAATTTGCAGGTTTAAACATTCATTTTCTTCATCCTTTGTGCATCTACTTCTGCCTTTCTCTCTCTACCTATCCAGACTAGTAATAAAAAGCAATTGGCAGGTATTTTTTTCCTTGTCCTCAGGGACTTTGGATGATTTCCAAAAAGAGGGGAGCTTCCCAGGTGGCTCAGTAGTAAAGAATCCACCTACCAATGCAGAAGACACAGGAGACTCAGGTTCAAAAACCTGGGTTGGGAAGATCCCCCAGAGGAGGATATGGCAACCCACTTCAGTATTCGTGGCTGGAAAATTCCATGGACAGAGGAGCCTGGCAGCCTACAGTCCATGAGGTTCTAAAGAGTCAGACACAGTAGAAAGACTGAGCATGCATCCAGGCCAAAAAGAGACAGACAATATGAATTTTAAGCTACTGCCATCATCTAAGTATAGTAGTTTTCCTCTTTTACCCAAGAATTTAGTTCTAAATCTGTAAGAATCAGTGGCCTCTTTTACCCAAGAATTTAGTTCTAAATCTGAAAGGATTAGCAGCCAGCCATGAAGAAGTATTACAGGGATAAATTGTGTTGAATTCAGAGTTAGGAGTTGATACTTGCACATCATGACTACAGGTGGTTCAGTTCAGTTCAGTCACTCAATCGTGTCCGACTCTGAGACCCCATGGACTGCAGCACGCCAGGCCTCCCTGTCCATCACTGACTCCCAGAGTTTACTCAAATTCATGTCCATTGATCACTAATGCCAACACTTTTTTTTAATACCATCCAACCAACTCATCCTCTGTCATCCTCTTCTCCTACTGCCTTCAATCTTTCCCAACATCAGGGTCTTTTCAAATGAGTCAGCACTTCGCATCAAGTGGCCAAAGTACTACAGTTTCAGCTTCAGCATCAGTCCTTCCAATGAACATTCAGGATTGATTTCCTTTAGGATGGACTGGTTGGATCTCCTTGCAGTCCAAGGGACTCTCAAGAGTCTTCTCCAACACCACAGTTCAAAAACACCAATTCTTCAGTGATCAGCTCTCTTTATAGTCCAACTCTTACATATATACACGACTACTAGCCTTACTAGACGGACCTTTGTTGGCAAATTAATGTCTCCATTTTTAATATGCTATCTAGGTTGGTCATAACTTTCCTTCCAAGGAGTAAGCATCTTTTAATTTCATGGCTGCAGTCACAATCTGCAGTGATTTTGGAGCCCCCAAAAATAAAGTATGACACTGTTTCCACTGTTTCCCCGTCTATTTCCCATGAAGTGATGGGACCGGATGCCATGATCTTAGTTTTCTGAATGTTGAGCTTTAAGCCAACTTTTTCACTCTCCTCTTTCACTTTCATCAAGAGGTTCTTTAGTTCTTCTTCATGTTCTGCCATAAGAGTGGTGTCATCTGTGTAAATGAGGTAATTAATATTTCTCCCGGCTATCTTGATTCCAGCTTGTGCTTCATCCAGCCCAGCACTTCACATGATGTACTCTGCATATAAGTTAAATAAGTAGGGTGACAATATACAGCCTTGACATACTCCTTTTCCTATTTGGAAGCAGTCTGTTGTTCCATGGCCAGTTCTAACTGTTGCTTCCTGACCTGCATACAGGTTTCTCAAGAGGCAGGTCAGGCAGTCTGGTATTCCCATCTCTTTCAGAATTTTCCAAAGTTTATTGTGATCCACAGTCAAAGGCTTTGGCATAGTCACTAAAGCAGAAATAAATGTTTTTCTGGAACTCTCTTGCTTTTCCAGTGATCTAGTGGATGTTGGTAATTTGATCTCTGGTTCCTCTGCCTTTTCTAAGACCAGCTTTAACATCTGGTAGTTCATGGTTCACGTATTGTTAAAGCCTGGCTTGGAGAATTTTGAGCATTACTTTGCTAGTGTGTGAGATGAGTGCAATTGTGTGGTAGTTTGAGCACTCTTGGGCATTGCCTTTCTTTGGGATTAGAATGAAAACGGACCTTTTCCAGTCCTGTGGCCACTGCTGAGTTTTCCAAATTTGCTGGCTTATTGAGTGCAGCACTTTCACAGCAACATCTGTCAGGATTTGAAATAGCTCAACTGGAATTCCATCACCCCCACTAGCTTTGTTGGTAGTGATGCTTGCTTTCTAAGCCCACTTGACTTCACATTCCAGGATATCTGCCTCTAGGTGAGTGATCACACCATTGTGATTATCTGGGTCACGAAGATCTTTTTTGTACAGTTCTTCTGTGTATTCTTGCCACTTCTTCTTAATATCTTCTGCTTGTGTTAGGTCCATACCATTTCTGTCCTTTATGGAGCCCATCTTTGCATGAAATGTTCCCTTGGTATCTCTAACATTCTTGAAGAGATCTCTAGTCTTTCCCATTGTGTTCTTTTCCTCTATTTCTTTTCATTGATCGCTGAGGAAGGCTTTCTTATCTCTCCCTGCTATTCTTTGGAATTCTGCATTTCACAACACTTACCATCTAGTGGGAAGACAAATACAATGGTATTTTATATTTGTTAATTATATTTGACAATAGTCAAATATATTCATTAAATCAGAGGTCCCTCTGCCCTTGTCCCTTCAATGATGTCCCTATCTTTTTCCTCTCCATGAATTGACCTAGAACATTCTTTGTTCAGATGATTCACTCTATGTAAATGAAAAGAAAGCAAAGGACATACCTAGCCTCTTAGAAGATGTGATATGTGGATAATCAGCCTGGTTTTACCAGGTGGTTTGTGAAATCAGAAATCTTTCCTTTGTTACCGTTAATGCACAGGGCCAGCACAAAACATCTATGGTAATATCAGTTGATTGAAACAGAATATTCATACAACATCATATTACTGAAACTCACATTATGAAGTGTCACTACCAACTTCAGTCCAAGATAAATGCTATTCTGAACCCAAAAAAACATTTAGAGAATCATTCACAGTAAAGTTCAGAGTGGCTACAACCAAGTCAGAGACATCCAGCAGTAGAGAAGAAAAGGCCTTGATTGTGTTGCTCAGGGTGCATTGTGAGCCTCTTTTCTCCTCCTACAGATGCTGACATTTAAAGCCACAGTTCTTCATCTTGGGATGCACATGGTGGCTGGAAATCCTGCATGTGGGACTGGTTGCCCACGTCATGGCCTACCTCTTCACCATCATCAACGGTCTGCAGGGTTTCTTCATCTTCCTGATGCACTGCCTCCTCAGCCAGCAGGTACCACTATCTGACTCCACCCCAGGACTCGCCCAATCTTCACTCCTCTCTGTGAGCTGATCCAGAGTATGATTTGCTGCTACAGGTGCAAAAGCAATACAAGATAAGGTTCAAAGGGATCAAGAAAACCAAAGCTGAATCTGAGGAGTACATACTCTCCAGCAGGGCTATCTCAGAACCCTCTAAACACAGTGAGGTAAGATCATGCACTGTCCCCCAAAGCACTTCACTCACTGATCAATTGAGCAGCACATGTCTATCACACTGGACAATTGGGTATAAAGTAGGTGATACCCTATTATGACTCACAGTGGTTTATATCTAGGCTCACTCAGGACATTTCTCTGTCATGGAAAAATGTCTTCCTCTACTTCTGCTCATTGTGTTTCTATGCTCATCTTAACTCTTGTACATAGCTATCTTCTTATTCTCCACCTGGGTTGAGCACCCTTTTCTGTAACATGCTGCATGGACTTTTTCATGCACAAAATATGTAAAAAAAAAAAAAAAAAAAAAAAGGTCCTATGTTAGGCTCAACTTAAACAGGAACTCTGGATCTGAAGCAGAGATGCACAAGCAATCCAGCGGCACTCATGTCAACCACGGTACCCCTCTATATGTATGTTTCTGCCAAATCCCTTCAGTTGTGTCTGACTCTTTGCAACCCTATGGACCATAGCCCATCAGGCTTCTCTTTCCATGGGATTCTCCAGTCATGTATACTGGAGTAGGTTGCCATGTCCTCCTCCAGGGAATCTTCCTGACCCAGATATCAAATGCTTGTCTCTGGCATCTGCCTGCATTGGTAGGTGAGTTCTTTACCACTAACACCACCTCTATACAGAAAACAGTAAATATGTGGTTTATATAGTCATAAAAGTAAGGTGACATAAGCATTACATTAGACTGGAGAATTTCCTTCAGATTATGTAGTCATTCCTGGGATTTGCAACACACACAAACAATGCAAAACAGGATGATAATCACAGGGTGCATGGGAGAGATCCTGGCAAGGTGAATCTTACCAAGCAATTTTATTTTTGTGTTTACACAAACAGTTGTCATATTTTTTGTTTATATATTCTTCATATCAACACTTGAAGGTAAGGTAAGTATTATTATGTTTCCCTTTGATAGGTGAAAAAACTGAGACCATGGGGTCTATATAAATTGTGCAAGGACTTTAGCCCATCCTTGCTCCCAATATTGTTACTCTCTTGATGGTGTTCATTGATGCACAGAAGTTTTAATTTTTAAGAAGTGAAGTTTCTCTACTTTTTGTTCACTTCTCCTTTGGCTGTCCTATCTTAAAAACAATGACCTACCACAAGACCACAAAAATTTACACTTACATTTCTTCCAAGACTTTAGTAGTTTTAGTAACTACATATAGGTATATCTATTTGGAATTAACTTTTTATTGGTATGAGTTTCATAAATTTTTGTGAGGTCCACCTTCAGCATATGGATATACAGTTGTCCCATCTTCACTTATTGAAAAGATTACTCTTTCCCCAGGGACTTGTACTGACATCCTTGTTAAAATAAGTTACCATCAATAAGTTTTTATGCCTGCATTCTTGGCTCTTCCACTCATCTATCTTGAGTCATGTTGTTTTGTAGTACATTTTACTTTGGGGAATTGACTCTACCAATTTGTTCTTGTCAAGATTTTTCAACCATTTTGGATCCCATGAAGTCCCATGTAAATTCAAAGATACGCCTGTCAATTTCTGAGAAAATTAACTGAGGTATTGATAAGGACTGTATTGAATCTACAGGTCAATTTGGTGGAATGCTGCCATATTAACTGCATTATCTTCTGATCCATGAACATGGGATGTTTATCTATTGCTTTGAGTCTTCCCTGGCTTCTTTTGATGATCTTTTATAATTTTGAGTATAAAAGTCTACTACTTTCTAACAAGGTATTATTTTTCACACATTCCTTCTCAGAATTGGATTAACCAGTAAACCACAAATTTGCTGTCTTGGATGATGAGGAAAATTCTGAACTGTCATCTTTGAGGGAAAAAAAAAAGATACTTCTTCATGTTTTTTACAAGTAACTCTTCATGGAACCATTATGGAAGAAAGCATGAAGGGAATGTCTGATATTCAGATTGCTGGAGAATTTTAGTTTTCTGCTCCACATAGTATGCTCACTTCACTCCCAGCATAGTCAAGGAGTCACGACCCAATTCCCCAGTTTCCTTGGATTAAATCACCTGCTTCAATCTTTTTTCCTATAAAGTGCCTCTAATTGAAGATATATGACAAGGAAATTGAGCTTCAGAAGTCTATCTTAAAATGCAGGAAGAGAGGAAATAAGGTCAAACCCTACATGGAGGGTAAACAACTAATATGGTTCCCAAGATTTTTCTGGATTATGTCCTAAAAAAAACTTGAGTCACACGCAACCTAGGGCAGTTGGTCTCCATACATGCATGCTTCAACTTCACTCTCCATTTCTAAAGATTACTAACATTTTCATTAGAAAAATATATTTTACTACTCATCATGCACTGCACTAAATTAAGAGAGATTAGGATTCTAATTTCACAGAGCTTAAATGATAAATAAAATGCTTTATCAGAGTAAAATTGGAACCCTATGATTCATACATCTTTAAGCTGAGCTGGATAAAAAATATATATTGTTACTGCACAGTTTTGTTTTATTTACTTATATAACATATTATTACATATATAACAAATTATTTCTTTCTCAGAATGTTACCTAAGCAAGATCTAAACCAAAAGATTTCACTTACAATAAATGCCCTACAAACAGCCCCTTTTGTATCTCTTTAAACCAAATGGAAAATGACTGGAAATGATCATAATATACTAAATTTAAAATGCCCTTCAGTTGCTGTTGTTTGTCACTAAGTCATGTTCAACTCTGTGGACTGCCCACCAGGTTCTTCTGTCCATGGGATTTCCCAGGCAAGAATACTGGAGGGGAGGAGCCAAGATGACAGAGGAGTAGGATAGGGAGAACGCTGTGCCGAGCTTTGGAAGCACAGAGGGCAACATAACAGGGAGAAAAAATAAATAAACAATTAAAACTCACAGATTGCGAGCCCTACGGTAATCCCCCCAGCAGAGAAGCAGCGCAGACGCCTGCACACGCCATTAGCAAGCAGGGGCTGGGCAGGGAGGCGCGGCGCGGGCTGCATTGCTTAGAGTAAGAACCTGGCCTGAATACCCTGAGTGCTATCTGAGCAAAATAATTTGGGCTAGCAAACCAGACTGTGGCATATCTACCACGCAAAAAGCCAGCCCTAGCCTAAGACACCGCCAGGCCCGCTCACGGAACAAAGGACTGAACAGAGATAGCCGGCTGCAGACCTTCCCCCTCTGGTGACAGGCAGCCAGAGCCGGAAGGGGGCAATCGCAGCCCCAGAGAGACACTATCTATAAAACTGTAAGCAGGCTTCTTTGCTAACTAAAACTTCTTGGGGGTCTGGACGGTCAACATCTGCCTGAGAAGGTGCACCAGTTGTACACCCAGATAACCGAGTGGCAGGGAGGCAATAAGTCGCAGCAATGGCGCTCGTCAATCACCTCATCACCTGAGCTGCTCGGACCTGGGAAGAGCACAAAACGCAGGCCCAACTGAGTCTGCGCCTCTGAGGACTACCCGAGTGCCTGAATCTGAGTGGCTTGGACCTGGGAGGTGCATGCAGCCCAGGGCCGGCCTCGGATGGTTCCCTGCGGAACAACCTAGAGCCCGAGCAGTGTGGGCAGGGAGGCTACATGCACCGTGAGCAGGGGCAGACCCAGTGTGGCTGAGGCACTGCGAACACACACCAGTGTTATTTGTTTGCAGCATCCCTCCTTCCCTCCCCACAGCGCGACTGAACAAGTGAGCCTAAATAAAATAAAAAAAAAAGTGTCCTCCACCGTCCCCTTTGTGTCAGGGCGGAAACCAGACACTAAAGAGACCAGCAAACAGAAGAAGCTATAACAGAGGGAACCGCCTTGGAAGCTACAGGCAATAGATTAAAACCCTGTGGTTTCTACCAACTACATAGGAAGGGGCCTATAGACCTTGAGAAATATAAGTCAGACCAAGGAACTAGCCAAAAATGAACTGAACCCACAATACTCACAACAAAACCAGAGAAAGTCCTAGATATATTTTTACTATTTTTACGATCATTCTTTCTTTCTTTTTTTTTTAATTTTTTAAAAAAATTTTAAGTCCTCTTGTTCCTTTAATTTTCACTTTTATAACCTATTACTTTGCAAAAAAAAAAAAAAAAGAAGACCCAATTTTTTTTCTTCAGCAAACTTCATATATATATATTTTATAATTTTTTGACCTTGTTTTTTCTTCTTCTTCTTTTCTTTAACATTGTATTTTTGAAATTCCAAACTCTACTCTAGATTTTTAATCTTAGCTTTTTGGTACATGTTATCAATTTTGTACCTATAGTTTTTTTTATAATTTCTGTGACTTTTTTTTTTCTCTGTTTCTTTCTTTTCTTCTTTTATATAACATTGTATATCTGAAATTCCAAACTCTACTCTAGATTTTTAATTTATGCTTTTTGGTATTTGATATCAATTTTGTACCTGTATTTTCTTTATAATTTTTGCAACATTGTTTGTTTTTGTTTGTTTGTTTATTTCTCTCTTTGTTTTTCTTCTTCTTTTTTTTAACATTGTATTTTTGAAATTCCAAACTATACTCTAGATTTTTAATTTTGCTTTTTGGTATTAGTTATCAATTTTGTACCTATATTTTCTTTATAATTTTTGTGACATTGTTTGCTTTTGTTTGTTCATTTTTTCTCTCTTTCTTTCCTTCTTCTTTTCTTTAACATCATATTTTTGAAATTCCAAACTCTAGATTTTTAATTTTTGCTTTTATGTATTTATTACCAATTTTGTACCTTTAAGAACCCTATCTTCAGTACCCATTTTTCACTAGGGAGCGAGATTACTGGCTTGACTGCTCTCTCTCCCTTTGGACTCTCCTTTTTCTCCACCAGGTCGCCTGTGTCTCCTCCCTAACCCCTCTCTACTCTACCCAACTCTGTGTATTTCTGTGTGCTCCAGACGGTGGAGAACACTTAGGGAACTGATTACTGGCTGGATCTGTCTCCCTCCTTTTCATTCCCCCCTTTTATCCTTCTCGCCACCTCTGTCTCCTTCCTCCTTCTTCTCTTCTCTGTATAACTCCGTGAACATCTCTGAGCAGTCCAGTTGTGGAGTGCACATAAGGAAGTGATTACTAGCTAGCCCACTCTCTCCACTATTGATTCCACCTCATCTCATTCGGGTCACCTCTAACTCCCTCCTCCCTCTTCTCTTCTCCATGTAACGCTGTGAACCTCTCTGGGTGACCCTCACGGTAGAGAAACTTTTCATCTTTAACATAGATGTTTTATCAGTGGTACTGTATAGAAGGAGAAGTTTTGAAACCACTGTAAAAATAAGACCAATAACTGGAAGCAGGAGCCTTAAGTCCAAACCCTGACTCCAGGGAACTCCTGACTCCAAGGAACATTAATTGACAGGAGCTCATCAAACGCCTCCATACCAACACTGAAACCAAGCACCACACAAGGGCCAACAAGGGCAAGACATACCAAGCAAATTCTCCAGCAACAAGGGAACACAGCCCTGAGCTTCAAGATACAGGCTGCCCAAAGTCACCTCAAAACCATAGACATCTCATAACTCATTACTATACACTTCATTGCATTCCAGAGAGAAGAAATCCAGCTCCACCCACCAGAACACCGACACAAGCTTCCCTAACCAAGAAACCTTGACAAGCCACATGTACAAACCAACACACAGTGAGGAAACGCCACAATAAAGAGAGCACCACAAACTGCCAGAATACAGAAAGGACACCCAAACTCAGCAATTTAAACAAGATGAAGAGACAGAGGAATACCCAGCAGATAAAGGAACAGGATAAATGCCCACCAAACCAAACCAAAGAGGAAGAGATAGGGAATCTACCTGATAAAGAATTCCGAATAATGATAGTGAAATTGATCCAAAATCTTGAAATTAAAATGGAATCACAGATAAACAGCCTGGAGACAAGGATTGAGAAGATGCAAGAAAGGTTTAACAAGGACCTAGAAGAAATAAAAAAGAGTCAATATATAATGAATAATGCAATAAATGACATTAAAAACACTCTGGAGGCAAGAAATGGTAGAATAACAGAGGCAGAAGATAGGATTAGTGAATTAGAAGATAGAACGGTAGAAATAAATGAATCAGAGAGGATAAAAGAAAAACGAATTAAAAGAAATGAGGACAATCTCAGAGACCTCCAGGACAACATTAAACACCCCAACATTTGAAACATAGGAGTCCCAGAAGAAGAAGACAAAAAGAAAGACCATGAGAAAATACTTGAGGAGATAATAGTTGAAAACTTCCCTAAAATGGGGAAGGAAATAATCACCCAAGTCCAAGAAACCCAGAGAGTCCCAAACAGGATAAACCCAAGCCGAAACACCCAAAGACACATATTAATCAAATTAACAAAGATCAAACACAAAGAACAAATATTAAAAGCAGCAAGGGAAAAACAACAAATAACACACAAGGGAATACCCATAACGATAACAGCTCATCTTTCAATAGAAACTCTTCACGCCAGGAGGGAATGGCAAGACATACTTAAAATGATGAAAGAAAATAACCTACAACCCAGGTTATTGTACCCAGCAAGGATCTCATTCAAATATGAAGGAGAAATCAAAAGCTTTTCAGATAAGCAAAAGCTGAGAGAATTCAGCACCACCAAACCAGCTCTCCAACAAATACTAAAGGATATTCTTTAGACAGGAGACACAAAAACGGTGTATAAATTTGAACCCAAAACAATAAAGTAAATGGCAACGGGATCATACTTATCAATAATTACCTTAAACATAAATGGGTTGAATGCCCCAACCAAAAGACAAAGACTGGCTGAATGGATACAAAAACAAGACCCCTACATATGTTGTCTACAAGAGACCCACCTCAAAACAGGGGACATGTACAGACTGAAAGTGAAGGGCTGGAAAAAGATTTTCCATGCAAATAGGGACCAAAAGAAAGCAGGAGTAGCAATACTCATATCAGATAAAATAGACTTTAAAACAAAGGCTGTGAAAAGAGACAAAGAAGGTCACTACATAATGATCAAAGGATCAATCCAAGAAGAAGATATAACAATTATAAATATATATGCACCCAACACAGGAGAGCCCCAGTATGTAAGACAAATGCTAACAAGTATGAAAGGAGAAATTAACAATAACACAATAAAGGTGGGAGACATTAATACCCCACCCACACCTATGGATAGATCAACTAAACAGAAAATTAACAAGGAAACACAAACTTTAAATGATACAATAGACCAGTTAGACCTAATTGATATCTATAGGACATTTCACCCCAAAACAATGAATTTCACCTTTTTCTCAACCACACATGGACCCTTCTCCAGGATAGATCACATCCTGGGCCATAAATCTAGCCTTGGTAAATTCAAAAAATTAGAAATCATTCCAAACATCTTTTCTGACCACAATGCAGTAAGATTAGATCTCAATTACAGGAGAAAAACTATTAAAAATTCCAACATATGGAGGCTGAACAACACGCTGCTGAATAACCAATAAATCACAGAAGACATCAAAAAAGAAATCAAAATATGCATAGAAACGAATGAAAAGGAAAACACAACAAGCCAAAACCTGTGGGACACTGTAACAGCAGTCCTAAGGGGGAAGTTCATAGCAATACAGGCACACCTCAAGAAACAAGAAAAAAATCAAATAAATAACCTAACCCTACACCTAAAGCAACTAGAAAAGGAAGACATGAAGAACCCCAGGGTTAGTAGAAGGAAAGAAATCTTAAAAATTAGAGCAGAAATAAATGCAAAAGAAACAAAAGAGACCATAGCAAAAATCAACAGAGCCAAAAGCTGGTTCTTTGAAAGGATAAATAAAATTGACAAACCATTAGCCAGACTCATCAAGAAACAAAGGGAGAAAAATCAAATCAATAAAATTAGATGTGAAAATGGAGAGATCACAACAGACAACACAGAAATACAAAGGATCATAAGAGACTACTATCAACAAGTATATGCTAATAAAATGGACAACGTGGAAGAAATGGACAAATTCTTAGAAAAGTACAACTTTCCAAAACTGAACCAGGAAGAAATAGAAGATCTTAACAGACCCATCACAATCACCGTAATCAGAAATATTCCAGCAAACAAAAGCCCAGGTCCAGACGGCTTCACAGCTGAATTCTACCAAAAATTTAGAGAAGAGCTAACACCTATCCTGCTCAAACTCTTCCAGAAAATTGCAGAGGAAGGTAAACTTCAAAACTCATTGTATGAGGCCAGCATCACCCTAATACCAAAACCTAACAAAGATCCCACAAAAAAAGAAAACTACAGGCCAATATAACTGATGAACATAGATGCAAAAATCCTTAACAAAATTCTAGCTATCAGAATCCAACAACACATTAAAAAGATCATACACCATGACCAAGTGGGCTTTATCCCAGGGATGCAAGGATTCTTCAATATCCGCAAATCAATCAATGTAATACACCACATTAACAAATTGAAAAATAAAAACCATAAGATTATCTCAATAGATGCAGAGAAAGCCTTTGACAAAATTCAACATCCATTTATGATAAAAACTCTCCAGAAAGCAGGAATAGAAGGAACATACCTCAACATAATAAAAGCTATACATGACAAACCCACAGCAAACATTATCCTCAATGGTGAAAAATTGAAAGCATTTCCCTTAAAGTCAGGAACAAGACAAGGGTGCCCACTTTCACCATTACTATTCAACATAGTTTTGGAAGTTTTGGCCACAGCAATCAGAGCAGAAAAAGAAATAGAAGGAATCCAAATTGGAAAAGAAGAAGTAAAACTCTCACTATTTGCAGATGACATGATCCTCTACATAGAAAACCTTAAAGACTCCACCAGAAAATTACTAGAACTAATCAATGACTATAGTAAAGTTGCAGGATATAAAATCAACACACAGAAATCCCTTGCATTCCTATACACTAATAATGAGAAAATAGAAAGAGAAATTAAGGAAACAATTCCATTCGCCATTGCAACGAAAAGAATAAAATACTTAGGAATATATCTACCTAAAGAAACTAAAGACCTATATATAGAAAACTATAAAACACTGGTGAAAGAAATCAAAGAGGACACTAATAGATGGAGAAATATACCATGTTGATGGATTGGAAGAATCAATATTGTGAAAATGAGTATACTACCCAAAGCAATCTATAGATTCAATGCAATCCCTATCAAGCTACCAACAGCATTCTTCACAGAGCTAGAACAAATAATTTCACAATTTGTATGGAAATACAAAAAACCTCTAATAGCCAAAGCGATCTTGAGAAAGAAGAATGGAACTGGAGGAATCAACCTACCTGACTTCAGGCTGTACTACAAAGCCACAGTTACCAAGACAGTATGGTACTGGCACAAAGACAGAAATATAGATCAATGGAACAAAATAGAAAGCCCAGAGATAAATCCACACACATATGGACACCTTATCTTTGACAAAGGAGGCAAGAATATACAATGGATTAAAGACAATCTCTTTAACAAGTGGTGCTGGGAAATCTGGTCAACCACTTGTAAAAGAATGAAACTAGAGCACTTTCTAACACCATACACAAAAACAAACTCAAAATGGATTAAAGATCTAAACGTAAGACCAGAAACTATACAACTCCTAGAGGAGAACATAGGCAAAACACTCTCTGACATACATCACAGCAGGATCCTCTATGACCCACTGCCAGAATATTGGAAATGAAAGCAAAAATAAACAAATGGGACCTAATTAACCTTAAAAGCTTCTGCACATCAAAGGAAACTATTAGCAAGGTGAAAAGACAGCCTTCAGAATGGGAGAAAATAATAGCAAATGAAGCAACTGACAAACAACTAATCTCAAAAATATACAAGCAACTCCTACAGCTCAACTCCAGAAAAATAAATGACCCAATCAAACAATGGGCCAAAGAACTAAATAGACATGTCTCCAAAGAAGACATACAGATGGCTAGCAAACACATGAAAAGATGCTCAACATCACTCATTACCAGAGAAATGCAAATCAAAACCACTATGAGGTACCATTTCACACCAGTCAGAATGCCTGCGATCCAAAAGTCTACAAGTAATAAATGCTGGAAGGGTGTGGAGAAAAGGGAACCCTCTAACACTGTTGGTGGGAATGCAAACTAGTACAGCCACTATGGAGAACAGTGTGGAGATTCCTTAAAAAACTGGAAATAGAACTGCCTTATGATCCAGCAATCCCACTGCTGGGCATACACACTGAGGAAACCAGAAGGGAAAGAGACACGTGTACCCCAATGTTCATCACAGCACTGTTTATAATAGCCAGGACATGGAAACAACCTAGATGTCCATCAGCAGATGAATGGATAAGAAAGCAGTGGTACATATACACAATGGAGTATTACTCAGCCATTAAAAAGAATACATTTGAATCAGTTCTAATGAGGTGGATGAAACTGGAGCCTATTATACAGAATGAAGTAAGCCAGAAAGAAAAACACCAATACAGTATACTAACTCATATATATGGAATTTAGAAAGATGGTAACAATAACCCTGTGTACGAGACAGCAAAAGAGACACTGATGTATAGAACAGTCTTATGGACTCTGTGGGAGAGGGAGAGGGTGGGATGATTTGGGAGAAAGGCATTGAAACATGTATAATATCATGTATGAAAAGAGTTGCCAGTCCAGGTTCGATGCACGATACTGGATGCTTGGGGCTAGTGCACTGGGACGACCCAGAGGGATGGTATGGGGAAGGAGGAGGGAGGAGGGTTCAGGATGGGGAACACATGTATACCTGTGGCGGATTCATTTTTATATTTGGCAAAACTAATACAATTTTGTAAAGTTTAAAAATAAAATAAAATTTAAAAAAAAAAAAAAAAAAAGAATACTGGAGTGGGTTGCCATTTTCTTTTCTTGGGGATCTTCTCATCCCAGGGATCAAACCCATATCTCCTGCACTGGTAGGCAGATTCTTTATCACTGAGTTATCTGGGAAGCCTCATCAATGGGTATATGTTGTTCAGTTGATATGTCATGTCTGACTATTTGCGACGCCATTGACTGCAGCACACCTCACCATCTTCTGGAGTCAGAAGATGTCCCTCACCATCCTGTCCTTCACCATCTCCTGGAGTTTGCCCAAGTTCATATCCATTGAATCGGTGATGCCATCCAACTGTCTCATCCTCTGTTTTCCTCTGCTCCATCTGCCGTCAATCTTTCCCAGCATCAGGGTCTCTTCCAATGAGTCAGCTCTTCACATCAGGTGACTAAAGTGTTGGAGCGTCACCTTCAGCATCAGTCCCTTCACCATCAGCATTCAGGGTTGATTTCCTTTAGGACTGACTGGTTTGATCTCCTTGCTTTCCAAGGGACTCTCAAGAGTCTTCTCCATCACTACGGTTTGAAAGCATTAACTCTTTGGCACTCTGCCTTCTTTGTTGTCCAGTTCTCACATAGGTACATGACTACTGGAAAAACCATAGCCTTGACTATACACGCCTTTGATGGCAGAGTGATGTCTTTGTTTTCAACACACTGTCTAGGTTTGTCATAGCTTTCCTGCCAAGTAGCAGTCATCTTCTAATTTCATGGCTGCAGTCACTATCCACAGTGATTTTAGAGCCTAAAAAGAGGAAATATGTCACTGCTTCCACCTTTTCCCCTTATATTTGCCATGAAGGGATAGGACCATATGCCATGATCTTCGTTTTTTAATATTAAATTTTAAGCCAGCTTTTTCACTCTCCTCCTTCACCCTCATCAAGAGACTCTTTAGTTCCTCTTAGCTTTCTGTCATTAAAATGGGTATCATCCACATATCTGAGGTTGTTGCTATTGAGAGAGTCATTTCCTAGGCAGGTTGATAAGAAGTCTAGGGGTCCCCAAGGAGAGAGGGGTCTGGAATTCTCAAGGAGGAAGAAAGGGCAAACTTTTTTTTCCTTCTCTACATTCCTTAGGATTATATAACAATAATGTATCCTGCCTGAGGACAGTCTCTGGATTAAACCTTCTGGCTAAGTCTGCTATCTTAGAATGTAAATAATGGGAGTAGACCTGGTCTTTACAAGGATTATATAACAATAATGTATCCTGCCTGAGGACAGTCTCTGGATTAAACCTTCTGGATAATTGTGTTATCTTAGAATGTAAATTATAGGAGTAGGTCTGATGAGGTCTTTACAACCTCCAGACATTCTTTGGATTCATTGGAGAGTATATACCTTCATTGCTAACACTAGCAAGGGTGTACTCTTTCTGCCCCCTTCTGATGCCTATGTCAGAAGCTTTCTCTATCTCCTTTACACTTTATTTTTTTTTCATGATATTCACTTGTTTATTTTTTTATTTTATTTTTTAACTTTACAAAATTGTATTGGTTTTGCCATATATCAACATGAATCTGCCACAGATATACACGTGTTCCCCATCCTGAACCCTCCTCCCTCCTCCCTCCCTGTACCATCCCTCTGGGTCATCTTTATACTTTAATAAAACTTTATTACACAAAAGCTCTGAGCAATCAAGCCTCGTCTCTGGCCCCGGATTGAATTCTCCTCCGGGGGCCAAGAATCCCAGTGTCTTCGCATGATTCAACAACAACCTTTCACTATTTCTCCCCAAGAACTTAATTCCAGCTTGTAACTCATCCAGCCTGGCATGTAGCATGATGTGCTCTGTGTATAAGTTAAGTAAACAGAGTGACAATAAACAGCCTTATAAAGTGTCGCAATCATTTTTCAACCCTGAGCCAGTCAATTGTTCCATACAGGGTTCTAACAGTTGCTTCTGGACCCATATTCAGGTTTCTCAGGAGACAGGTAAGATGGTCCGGTATTCCCATCTCTTGAAGAGTTTTCCAGTTTGTTACAATCCACACAGTCAGGAGCATAGTCCATGAAATAGAGGTACATGTTTTTCAGGAATTTTCTTGCTTTCTCTATGATCCAGCAAATGTTGGTAATTTGATCTCTGGTCACTCTGCCTTTTCTAAACCCAACTCAAACATATGGAGATTCTCAGTTCATGTCATACTGAAGCCTAGCTTGGAGGATAGATATTAGTAAAATACCAGCCAATAAATATAGAAGATATGACAGAACTAGATCATGATAACTTTTCAGTAGTAAATGCCCACTAAATGCACTGGGAGAAATTATGTTCAAAGACAGGTCAATCCCACAAAACTTCCCAAGAGATTACTGATTAATTACGAGGAACAAAGTGTTTTTGGTTTTTTTTTTTAATGTTAGATCAGACAGCCACCAAATGAACTAATGATCAATCTCAACATTAAAAGTATCAGTGTGACATTGGATATTTCCTGATAAGACATGAATTTAAAGCATCTCATTTGTGATGAATAAAGGATTGTGACAAATACATCTGTCCTAAAGCTAATCCAGCCTTTAACCCCAAGGTTTGGCAAACTACAATTTTCAGGAAAAATCTGGAAATAAACTGCTTGTTTTTGTAAATAAACTCTAATTGGGTCCTAACCACACTATTCACTGGCTCATTGCCCATAGCTGCTTTCAGGTTACAATATCAAGTTGAGTGCTTGTGAAAGAGAATGCAAGACCACAAAGACAAAAATATTTACCTTCTGGCTCATTCTAGAAAAAGCTTACAGGAACCTATTCTTTGAGACCCAGTTTTCAGTACACTTGAAATACAGGGGAAATGCACACAAGTTAAATGACATCATGAGGAAACAATCAGGCAATTACAGAATATAGGAAACTCTTCTAATGTCAGTATCCTTGTAAAAAGTTCATAAGGTTATTCTAGATCAAAGTGAGAAAAGTGACATGACAATCAAATTCAATGTCAATTTTAGTAGGACTCTGATTTGGATGTATGCTATATAAATATTTTGGAGACAGTTGGGATAATTTGAGTATGCATCAGATATTTAAAGTTACTTATGAAACTATTGATTTTCTTGGGCGAAATAATAGTATTATAATTATGTACAGCATAGTCTATAAATTCTTCGATGTTTGATGAAGATGTATTAAAGAATAAAGTGTTGCAAAGTCTCCACTGAAAATCAAGTATCAGCAGGAAAATATACATATGTGTATATGTATTGTGAAATATTTTATAATGTGGCACTATGTTAAAAACTGTGGTTTCAAGGTATAGCCTATACAAGATTTTAGTGTGTCATTGTACCAAATTCTCTCTGTTTAAAATTATAAATAAGATATATCATAAAAATAAACAAATTCATAATCAGTTATTAATTCCTTAAAAACATACATACTCATGAATTTTTAGGTAGACCAAAAAATGTCTTTTTTAATAGAAAACTAACTTAGCAAATAGACACCTTATAAATATATGAATTGGTATGGCTATGTGGTGATGATTTAAAGTTTAAAACTTAGAAATAAAATAAAATTATTAAAATGTGTAAGAAAATAGAGAATACTTAGATTTCTGGCTAGAAAATAGAAAATGGAAACAGGTAACACCAAACTAGTAATGAGAAATATTCATAGAAACTACAAAGTCATGCCTTTCCTTGAACCCAGAGAGAGCTGATATACAACAAAGAAGCCTAAACTCTAAAAGATCATCCACAAATATACCATCAGGAACACTGGCTCACACATACAGTGCACACACACACAAATGATATGACTGTTACAGAAATGATTAAGAGGATTCATCAAAATTTTCTTAATTAAAGAAAGTGCTCTCAGCTTTTCACTGTTGAGTATGATGCTAACTGTGGGTTTGTCTTATATGGCCTTTTACACAAAACTAAAACAGAAAAAATTTAATTTGTATGAAATAGCAAAAGCAATCTTGAGAAAGGAAACAGAACCAGAGGGATGAGGGTCCCTGAAATCAGATTATACTAAAAATCTACAGTTATTCAAAGCAGTATGCTACTAGCACAAAAACAGAAATATACACCAATGGAACAGGATAAAGTCCAGAAACAAACACATACACCTGTGGTTATGTACTCTATGACAAAGAAGGAAAAAATATACAATGGAGAAGAGACAGTCTCTTCATTAAATGGTGCTGAGAAACTGGACAGCCACATGAAAAAAAATAAAATAAAATTAGAACATTCTCGATCACCATGCAGAAAACTAAACCCAAATGGTTTAAACACCTAAATTTAAGGCCAAATAGTATAAGACTCTTAGAGGAAAACATAGACAGAACACTCCTTGACATAAATTGTAGCAATATCTTTTTTGATCCCTAGTGGTCCACTGGTTAATGCTGGAGAAGTGGGTTCAATCCCTGGTCGGGGAACTATGATTTCATATGCTGGGGGCAACTGAGCCCACATGCAACTACTGAGCCCACATTGCAATGAAATATCCCACATGATGCAATAAAGATCCCACATCCCACCACAATTTATAAGATCTGACATAGCCAAATAAACAGACAAATAAACATTTTTCAAAAGAAAGACCATTTCAGAACTGGAGAAAATATTTTCCAAAGAAGCAAACAACAAAGCATTAATCTCCAAAATATTCAAACAGCTTGTGCAGCTCAATACTAAAATAAAAGAAAAACAAAAATGGGCAGAAGATCTACATGAATATAAGATGGTAACGACAACCCTGTATGCGAGAGAGCAAAAGAGACACAGATGTATAGAACAGTCTTTTGGACTCTGGGAGAGGGAGAGGGGGGATGATTTGGGAGAATGGCATTAAAACATGTATAATATCATATAAGAAACAAATCGCCAGTCCAGGTTCAATGCAGGATACAGGAAGCTTGGGGCTGGTGCGCTGGGATGACCCAGAGGGATGGGATGGAGAGGGAGGTGGGAGTGGGGTTCAGGATGGGGAACACGTGTACACCTGTGGCGGATGCATGTTGATGTATGGCAAAACCAATACAATATTGTAAAGTAAAAAAAAAATTAAATTTAATTTTAAAAAAAAGATATGCATAGGTGTGTGCTCAGTTACTTCAGCCATGTGGGACTCTTGGCACCCCCATGGACTGCAGCCCACCAGCTTCCCCTATCCATGGAATTCTCCAGGCAAGAATACTGGAATGGAATGCCCTCCACCAGGGGATCTTCCCAAACCAGGGAGTGAACCTGGGTCTCCTGCATTGCAGGAGCATTCTTTACCCACTGAGCCACCTGGGAAGCCTACCCCAAATACCCCACATAGAGATGTCCAAAAAGGACATGAATGATGCTCAACATCACTAATTATTAGAGACATGCAAATCAAAACTGTAAAGAAGTATCACCTCACACTGGTCAGGATGGCCATCACCAAAAATTCTACAAACAACAAGTGCTGGAGAGGATGTGGGGAAAAGGGACCCTTCCTACATGTTGGTGGGAATGTAAACTGGTACAGCCACAATGGACAACAGTATGGAGATTTTGGGGTGTCAGTGGCACTAAGGAGCAGCACAGAAGCACTTCATCAGGGGAATGGAGGCCAAGGGAAGAGTGAAGGGACTAGGACACCAGTGTTGTCATGTCCAAGAGATGGAGCATAAAGAGCTCAAGCTTTAGAACTGGAGGACACCAGCGATCACTGCCTTTCCACATAGATGGGAAAGGGTCATATGAGGACATAGGGAGAACAGGGCCAGGTACAAGCCCAGAGAGGGCTTTCATCAGAAACCAACCCTTCCAGCACTTGATCTTGGACATCCAGCCCCAGAACTGTGACAAAATAAATTTCAGCTCTTTGAGACACTCATTCTATATTTTGTTGTGGTAGCTCTAGCAGAACTGATCATCATAGCCACATAGAAAACAGTAAAAGTTTAAAAATGCAAAGAAAGAAAATTATCATAATTCTATCACACAGACTTCCAGAAAATTTGAGGGATATATTTTTCTTATCTTTAAAAACATATCAGGAATATTTTCTTTCATCATCAAATATGAATCTCAGACTATGTTGAGCTTTGTTGAAGAATAAAATCCTTAGTTTTAGACCTGCCAAGGTTTAGGGATGCTGGGGTGGCATGAGGGAAATCTTTGTGGTGATGGAATATTGACGGATCTTGATTGCAATGACAGTTGCAGGAATCTACATATATGATAAAACGACATGGAATTGCACACACACATCGTACCAATGTCAGTTTCTTCATTTAAATATTGGACTACCATTATATAAAAATGTAATCTTTGTGGGAAAAAGACTGAAGATTACACAAGAGCGCTTGGTACTGTTTTGCAACTTCCTCTTAATCTATATTTCAAAGTAAAACTTAAAAATAAAAAAATCTGAGTTCTCTGAGCTTGCAGTGCTGCTCTCCTCCCAGGGGAGGATTCTTGACTTCTTTTTTTTTTTCCCCAGCATGGCCCCTAAACACCAGTCTTCACTTACACCCCAAGCGAAGAAACCAAAGAAAGCGAGGCTGACTCCTGCCTCCAGGCCAGATGAGGCATGTGCTTCTTCAACTTTGCTGAAGGAAGAAAAAGAATAGCAAGAAGCAATTGAACATATTGATGAAGTGCAAAATCAGAAAGACTTAATGAACAAGCCAGTGAGTAGATTTTGAAAGTAGAATAGAAATATAAAAAACTTCACCAACCATTTTTTCAAAAGAGGTCAGAATTGATGGCAAAAATCCCAAAATTTTGGGTAGCAATATTTGATAACCATCCACAAGTGTCTGCACAGCTTGGGGAGGAGGATGAAGAGGCACTACATTATTTGACAAGAGTCAAAGTGGCAGAATTTGAAAACATTAAGTCAGGTTTCAGAATAGATTTTTACTTTGATGAACACCCTTACTTTGAAAACAAAATTCTCTCCAATGAATTTCATCTGAATGAGAGTGGTGACCCATCTTCAAAGTCCACTGAAATCAAATGGAAATCTGAAAAGGATTTGATGAAACAATCAGGTCAAACACAGAATAAAGCCAGCAGGAAGAGATAGCATCAGGAACCAGAAAGCTTCTTCATCTGCTTTACTGATCATTCTGATGCAGGTGCAGATGATTTAGGAGAGGTCATCAAAGATGATATTTGACAAATCTATTACAGTACTACTTGGTTCCTGACATGGATGATGAGGAAAGGGAAGGAGAAGAAGACAACGATGATGAAGAGGATGAAGGATTGGAAGATACTGATGAAGAAGGGAAGGAGAGGAAGATGAAGAAGATAGATGACTAATGAAAGGAACAATGATGGATTCCAACCTTTTTTTATTTTCTCCAGTCCCTGGGAGCAAGTAGCAGTCTTTTTTTTTTTTTTTTTTTTTTTTTTCTCCCTCCTCTTGTTCTCAGTCACCCTGCTTTTGCAGTCTCTTTTCCGTTTATACCATGGTTCAAAACTTATTTGGGGGGTGGGGGGGTGGGGAATACCTTGAGCAGAATTCAGTGATACTAGAAGAATACTAGATTCTTCAGTAAAGAATCTCTACCCATTTCTGTTCCAAATTCATTTTTATCCATTCCTGTCTCAACAAAAATTTTATGGAATCAACATCACCATGCTCTGTGGGGAAAAAAGAAAAACCTTCTGCTCCCTTAGCTGTGCTGGAAACTGGAGGGTGCTAGGCCCCTGTGTAGTAGTGCATAGAATTCTAGCTTTTTTTCCTCTCTTCTCTGTATATTGGGCTCAGAGAACACTGTGTCTCTATATGAATATGGACAGTTAACATTTACCAACATGTATCTGTCTACTTTCTCTTGTTTAAAAAAGGAAAAAATACTTTAAAAATGGGGTTTATAGAAGGTTAGCAAAGGGTGGGTTTCAGATGTTTGGGTGGGTTAAGTGGGCATTTTGACAACATGGCTTCTCCTTTGGCATGTTTAATTGTGATGTTTAATGGAAATTCTTGCAGTTTAAGATGACATTTTAAAATAAAATTCTCTCCTAATGATGACTTGAGCCCTGCCGCTTGCTGGGAGAATCAGCAGAACCTGTAGGATCTTATTTGCAATCAAAATTCTCTATTGTAATTTTGCTCCTGTTTATTCTTAAACTTTTCTTTTTGTTTCACTGGAAAGGAAAGATAAAGCTCAGTTTTAAACGTTAAAAGTGTACAAGTTGCTTAGTTACAATAAAACTAAATGTGTACACAAAAATATTTTTTAATCTGCTAATATATAGCAAATAAATAATTCTATTCACTCTGAACCAAGGTCCTCATACATGCAAAAAGACAAGTAAAATGAGTCTTCATGTTTGATATAGGAGGTCTTCATATATCAAAACAATATAAAAACCACTTTTGAAGAGGCTTGCAGTACAAATACCAGTAATATTATGCAAATGCTTAGAAAGTTCAGAGAAGTAATCATCAGGCAAAACAGGAGGAAGAAACATCCAGACCAGTGATTTCCTGTTAAGTAATGAAAAGCAGCATGCGTGTGCGCTAAGTTGCTTCAGTCATCTCCAACTCTTTGTGACCCTATGGGCCATAGCCTGCCAGGCTTCTCTGTCCACAGGATTCTCCAGGCAAGAATACTGGAGTGGATCACCATGCCCTCCTCCAGGGGATCTTCCCAACACAGCTATCAAACCCATGTCTCTTCAGTCTCCTGCTTTGGCAGGTAGATTCTTTACCACTAGCACCACCTGGATGAGCCCCATGAAAAGCAGAAGTCATACTGAAAGCCAGAAGTCCCTCCCCCACACACAGAGAAAGATAAGACATCTTCTGTGGCTGGGCTTTCTGCTCTCTGCACCATGAGAAACAAGTATCTAAGTTTGCTTCCAGGTAAGTAGAATTATAACAATGGAGTTAGACAACTAAAGCTGTCTGAGACTCTTTATCCAGTTTGAGAATTTCCTCTGTTCTTTACTTTTAAAAGCTTTTGTTTTATTTCTGGTTTTCCCACTATCTTTACAAAGGAAAGCAGGGAAGGAAATTTAAGAAGGGTATTAACTCAATTACATTAAGTTCTTAAAGGAGAAGGTTGGTGAAACTTTTAATTAGTTGGTTAATTTATATTTTTGGTTGTGCTGGGTCTTGCTGTTGTATGTGGGCTTTCTCTGTTTGCCATGCATGGGGGCTCCTCTTGGTTGCAGTGCAAGGGCTTCTCATTTTTTTGGCAATTCCCTCTTTTATTTTTTTAATATAAATTTATTTATATTAATTGGGGGCTAATTAATTTACAATATTATAGTGGTTTTGCCATACACTGACATGAATCTGCCATGGGTGTACATGTGTTCCACATCCTGAACACGCCTCCCACCTCCCTCCCCATCCCATCCCTCTGGGTCATCCCAGTGCACCAGCCCCGAGCACCTTCTCTCATGCGTTGAACCTGGACTGGCGATCCATTTCACATATGATAATATACATGTTTCAAGGCCATTCTCGCAAATCATCCCACCCTCAACCTCTCCCACAGAGTCCAAAAGACTGCTCTATACATCTGTGTCTCTTCTTCTGTCTCGCATACCGGGTTATCGTTACCACCCTTCTAAATTCCATTTATATGCGTTAGTATATTGTATTGGTGTTTTTCTTTCTGACTTACTTCACTCTGTATAATAGGCTCCAGTTTCATCCACCTCATTAGAACTGATTCAAATGTATTCTTTTGAATGGCTGAGTAATATTCCATTGTGTATATGTACCACAGTTTTCTTATCCATTCGTCTGCTGATGAACATCTAGTTTGCTTCCTTACCCTGGTTGTTATAAACAGTGCTGTGATGAACATTGTGGTACATGTGTCTCTTTCAATTCTGGTTTCCTCGGTGTGTGTGCCCAGCAGTGGGATTGCTGGGTCATATGGCAGTTCTATTTCCAGTTTTTTAAGGAATCTCCACTGTTCTCCATACTAGCTGTATTAGTCTGGATTCCCACCAACAGTGTAAGAGGGTTCCCTTTTCTCCGCTCCCTCTCCAGCATTTATTGCTCATAGACTTTTGGATAGCAGCCATTCTGACTGGCATGAAATGGTACCTCATTGTGATTTTGATTTGCATTTCTCTGATAATGAGTGATGTTGATCATCTTCTCATGTGTTTGTTAGCCATCTGTATGTCTTCTTTGGAGAGATGTCTGTTTAGTTCTTTGGCCCATTTTTTGATTGGGTCATTTATTTTTCTGGAATTGAGCTGTAGGAGTTGCTTGTATATTTTTGAGATTAATTCTTTGTCCTGCAGAAGCTTTTAATTTTAATTAGGTCCCATTTGTTTATTTTTGCTTTTATTTCCAATATTCTGGGAGGTGGGTCATAGAGGATCCTGCTGTGATGTATGTCAGAGAGTGTTTTGCCTATGTTCTCTCTAGGAGTTGTATAGTTTCTGGTCTTACATTCATATCTTTAATCCATTTTGAGTTTATTTTTGTGTATGGTGTTAGATAGTGTTCTAGTTTCATTCTTTTACAAGTGGTTGACCAGTTTTCCTAGCACCACTTGTTAAAGAGATTGTCTTTTCTCCATTGTATATTCTTGCCTCCTTTGTCAAAGATAAGGTGTCCATATGTGTGGATTTATCTCTGGGCTTTCTATTTTGTTCCATTGATCTATATTTCTGTCTTTGTGCCAGTACCATTCTGTCTTGATGACTGTGGCTTTGAAGCCAGGCAAGTTGATTCCTCCAGTTCCATTCTTCTTTCTCAAGATAGCTTTGGCTATTCGAGGTTTTTTGTATTTCTATACAAATTGTGAAATTATCTGTTCTAGTTCTCTGAAAAATACTGTTGGTAGCTTGATAGGGATTGCATAGAATCTATAGATTGCTTTGGGTAATATACTCATTTTCACTATTTTGATTCTTCTGGTCCATGAACATGGTATATTTCTCCATCTATTTGTGTCCTGTTTGATTTCTTTCACCAGTGTTTTATAGTTTTCTATATATAGATCTTTTATTTGTTTAGATAGATATATTCCTAAGTATTTAATTCTTTTTGTTGCAATGGTGAATGGAATTGTTTCCTTAATTTCTCTTTCTGTTTTCTCATTGTTAGTGTATAGGAATGCAAGGGATTTCTGTGTGTTAGTTTTATATCCTGAAACTTTACTATATTCATTGATTAGCTCTAGCAATTTTCTGGTGGCATCTTTAGGGTTTTCTATGTAGAGGATCATGTCATCTGCAAACAGTGAGAGTTTTACTTCTTCTTTTCCAATTTGGATTCCTTCTATTTTTTTTTCTGCTCTGATTGCTGTGGTCAAAACTATCAAAACCATGTTGAATAGTAGTGGTGAGAGTGGGCACCCTTGTTGTTTTCCTGACTTTAGGGGAAATGCTTTCAATTTTTCACCATTGAGGATAATGTTTGGTGTGGGTTTGTCATATATAGCTTTTATTATGTTGAGGTATGTTCTTTCTATTCCTGTTTTCTGGAGAGTTTTTATCATAAATGGATGTTGAATTTTGTCAAAGGCTTTCTTTGCATCTACTGAGATAATCATATGATTTTTATCTTACAATTAGTTAATGTGGTGTATTACATTCAATGATTTGCGGATATTGAAGAATCCTTGTATCCCTGGGATAAAGCCCACTTGGTCATGATGTATGATCTTTTTCATATGTTGTTGGATTCTGATAGCTAGAATTTTGTTAAGGATTTTTGCATCTATGTTCATCAGTGATATTGGCCTGTAGTTTTCTTTTTCTGTGGCGTCTTTGTCAGGTTTTGGTATTAGGGTGATGGTGGCCTCATAGAATGAGTTTGGAAGTGTACCTTCCCCTGCAATTTTCTGGAAGAGTTTGAGTAGGATAGGTGTTCAGTTCAATTCAGTTCAGTCGCTCAGTCGTGTCCGACTGCGATCCCATGAATTGCAGCAAGCCAGGCCTCCCTGTCCATCACCAGCTCCCAGAGTTCACTCAAACTCACGTCCATCGAGTCAGTAATGCCATCCAGCTATCTCATCCTCTGTCATCCCCTTCTCTTCTTGCCCCCAATCCCTCCCAGCATCAGAGTCTTTTCCAATGAGTCAATTCTATGCATGAAGTGGCCAAAGTATTTGAGTTTCAGCTTTAGCATCAGTCCTTCCAATGAACACCCAGGACTGATCTCCTTTAGAATGGACTGGTTGGATCTCCTTGCAGTCCAAGGGACTCTCAAGAGTCTTCCTCAACACCACAGTTCAAAAGCATCAATTCTTCGGTGCTCAGCCTTCTTCACAGTCCAATTCTCACATCCATACATGACCACTGGAAAAACCATAGCCTTGACTAGATGGACCTTTGTTGGCAAGGTAATATCTCTGCATTTTAATATGCTATCTAGGTTGGTCATGAATTTCCTTCCAAGGAGTAGGCGTCTTTTAATTTCAAAGCTGCAATCACCATTAGCAGTGATTTTGGAGCCCAAAAAAATAAAGTCTGACACTGTTTCCTCTGTTTCCCCATCTATTTGCCATGAAGTGATGGGACCAGATGCCATGATCTTCGTTTTCTGAATGTTGAGCTTTAAGCCAACTCTTTCACTCCTCTTTCACTTTCATCAAGAGGCTTTTTAGCTCCTCTTCACTTTAGCCCTTCTCTAAATTTTTGGTAGAATTCAGCTGTGAAGCCGTCTGGTCCTGGGCTTTTGTTTGCTGGAAGATTTCTGATTACAGTTTCAATTTCCCTGCTTGTGGTGCATCTGTTAAGATTTTTCTATTTATTCGTGTTTCAGTTTTGGAAAGTTGTGCTTTTCTAGGAATTTGTCCATTTCTTCCAAGTTTTCCATTCTATTGGCATATAGTTGCTGATAGTATTCTCTTATGATCCTTTGTATTTGTCTTGTCTGTTATGATCTCTCCATTTTCATTTCTAATTTTATTGATTTCATTCTTCTCCCTTTGTTTCTTGATAAGTCTGTCTAATGGTTTGTCAATTGTATTTATCTTCTCAAAGAACCAGCTTGGCTTTGTGGATTTTTGCTGTGGTCTCCTTTGTTTCTTTTGCATTTATTTCAGCCTTAGGTTTTAAGATTTCTTTCCTTCTACTAACCCTGGGGTTCTTCATTTCTTCCTTTTCTAGTTGCTTTAGGTGTAGAGTTAGGTTATTTGACTTTTTTCTTGTTTATTGAGGTAAGCATTATTGCTATGAACCTTCCCCTTAGCACTGCTTTTACAGTGTCCCATAGGTTTTGGGTTGTTGTGTTTTCATTTTCATTCATTTTTATCCATGTTTTGATTTCTCTTTTATTTCTTCTGTGATTTGTCGGTTGTTCGGCAGCATGTTGTTCAGCCTCCATATGTTGGAATTTTTAATAGCTTTTCCCCTGTAATTGACATCTAATCTTACTGCATTGTGGTCAGAAAAGATGCTTGGAATGATTGAATTTTTTTAATTTACCAAGGCTAGATTTATGGCCCAGGATGTCATCTATCCTGGAGAAGGTTCCATGTGCACTTGAGAAAAAGGTGAAATTCATTGTCTTGGGGTGAAATGTCCTATAGATATCAGTTGTGTCTAACTGACTATTGTATCATTTAAAGTTTGTGTCTCCTTGTTAATTTTCGGTTTAGTTGATCTATCCATAGGTGTGAGTGGTGTATTAAAGTCTCCCACTATTATTGTGTTATTGTTAATTTCCCCCTTTTTGCATGTTAGCATTTCCCTTACATAATGTGATGCTCTTATGTTGGGTGCATATATATTTATAATTGTTATATCTTCTTCTTGGATTGATCCTTTGATCATTATGTAGTATCCTTCTCTGTCTCTTCACAGCCTTTATTTCAATGACTATTTTATCTGATACGAGTATTGCTGCTCCTGCTTTTTTTTGGTCTCCAATTACATGAAATATCTTTTTTCAGCCCTTCACTTTCAGTCTGTATGTTTCCCTTGTTTACAGGTGGGTATCTTGTAGACAGCATATATAGGGGTCTTGTTTTTGTGTCCATTCAGCCAGTCTTTGTCTTTTGGTTGGGGCATTCAACCCATTTACATTTAAGGTAATTATTGATAAGTATGATCCTGTTGCCATTTACTTTGTTGTTTTGGGTTCGAGTTTATCCACTTTTTCTGTGTTTTCTGTCTAGAGAAGATCCTTTAACATTTGTTGGAGAGCTGGTTTGGTGGTGCTGAATTCTCTCAGCTTCTGCTTGTCTGTAAAGCTTTTGATTTCCCCTTCATATTTGAATGAGATCCTTGCTGGGTACAGTAATCTGGGTTGTAGGTTTTTCTCTTTCATCACTTTAAGTATGTCCTGCCATTCCCTTCTGGCCTGAAGAGATTCTATTGAAAGATCAGCTGTTATCCTTATGGGAATCCCCTTGTGTGTTATTTGTTGTTTTTCCCTTGCTGCTTTTAATATTTGTTCTTTGTGTTTGATCTTTGTTAATTTGATTAATATGTGTCTTGGGGTGTTTCACCTTGAGTTTATCCTGTTTGGGACGCTCTGGGTTTTTTGGACTTAGGTGATTATTTCCTTCCCCATTTTAGGGACGTTTTCAACCATTATCTCCTCAAGTATTTTCTCATGGTCTTTCTTTTCATCTTCTTCTTCTGGGACTCCTATGATTCGAATGTTGGGGCATTTAACATTGTCCCCGAGGTCTCTGAGATTGTCCTCATTTCTTTTAATTCTTTTTTCTTTGCTCTCTGATTCATTTATTTCTACCATTCTATCTTCTACCTCACTTATCCTATCTTCTTCATCTATTATTCTACTTTTGGTTCCCTCCAGAGTGTTTTTGGTCTCATTATTGCATTATTCATTATATATTGACTCTTTTTTATTTCTTCTAGGCCCTTGTTAAACATTTCTTGCATCTTTTCAATCCTTATCTCCAGGTTATTTATCTGTAATTCCATTTTGTTTCCAAGATTTTGAATCATTTTTACTATCATCATTCAGAATTCTTTATCAGGTAGATATCCTATCTCTTCCTCTTCTGTTTGGTTTGGTGGGCATTTATCCTGTTCCTTTACTTGCTGAGTATTTCTCTGCCTTTGCATCTTGTTTATATTGCTCTTTTTCGGGAGGCCTTTCCATATTCTGGCAGTTTGTGGTTCCTCTTTATTGTGGAGGTTTCTTGCTGTGGGTGGGGCTGGAAGGGTGGCTTGTCAAGGTTTCTAGGCTAGGAAATCTTGTGTCAGTGTTCTGGTGGATGGAGCTGGATCTCTTCTCTCTGGAGTGCAATGAAGTGCCTAGTAATGAGTTTTGAGATATCTATGGGTTTGGTGTGACTTTGGGCAGCCTGTATATTGAAGCTCAGGGCTATGTCCCTGTGTTGCTGGAGAGTTTGTGTGGTATGTCTTGCTCTGGAACTGGTTGGCTCTTGGGTGGTGCTTGGTTTCAGTGTAGGTATGGAGGCTTTTGATGAGCTCTTATCAATTAATGTTCCCTGGAGTCAGGAGTTCTCTGGTGTTCTCAGCTTTTGGACTTAAGCCTCCTGCCTCTGGTTTTCCGTCTTATTCTTACAGCAGCCTCAAGACTTCTCCATCTCTATAGCACCAATGATAAAACATCTTGGTTAATGATGAAAAGTTTCTCCACAGTGAGGGACACCCAGAGAGGTTCACAGTGTTACATGGAGAAGAGAAGAGGGAGGAGGGAGATAAAGGTGACCAGGAGAAGAAGATGGGAGATCAAAAGAGGAGAGAGCAATCTAGCTAGTACTAATTTCCCTATGTGCTCTCCACAGTCTGGACTGCTTAGAGATGTTCACGGAGTTACACAGAGAAGAGACAAGGGAGAAAGGAGACAGAGGTGGCCAGGAGGATAAAAGGAGGAATCAAAAGGAGAGAGACAGATCCAGACAGTAATCAGTTCCCTAAGTGTTCTCCACAGCCTGGAACTCACAAAGAGATTCACAGAGTTGGGTAGAGAAGAGAAGGGGGAGGGAGGAGATAGAGGCAACCTGGCGAAGAAAAAGGAGAGTCAAAATGGGGAGAGATCAGTCAAGCTAGTAATCTTGCTCCCAAGTAAAACTGGGTACTAAAGATTGGGTTCTTAAAGGTACAAAATTGATAACAAATACCGAAAAGCAAAGATTAAAAATCTAGGGTAGAGGCTAGACTCTCAAAAATACAATATTAAAAAAAACAGAACAAAGTCACAAAAATTATAAAATATAAATGTGAAGTTTGCTTAAAAATAGGGTCTTTTTTTTTTCAAGGTAATAGTAGGTTATAAAAATAAAAATTAAAGGCGTAATAGAGACAAATTTTTTTACCTTTTTAATTTAAAAAATGATAATAGTAAAGATATATCTAGGAATTTCTCTGGAGCTGTTGTGGACAGTGTAGGGTCAATTCATTTTCAGATAGCTCCTTGATCCAGCTTATACTTCTCAAGATCTATAGGCCCCTTCCTATGTAGTCAGTGCTAACTACAGTGTTTTAATCTTTTGCACCTGTCACTTCCAATGTGGTTCCCTCTGTTTGTTTTAGCTTCTTCTGTTTGCTGGTCTCTTCAGTGTCTAATTTCTGCCCTGACATAAGGGGGCGATTATGGTCACTTTTTTAGGCTCACTTGTTCAGTCGTGCTGTGGGGAGGGAGGAACACTGCAAACAAATATCACTGGCATGTGTGGGGAGTGCTCGCAGTGTCTCGGCCACACTGGGTTTGCCCCCGCTCACAGCATGTGTGCTTTCACGGTCTACACTTCTCAGGCTCTAGGTTGCTCTGCCAGAACTGTCTGAGGCGGGCCCTGGGTTACGTGCACTTCCCAGGTCTAAGCCGCTCAGGTTCAGGTTCTCAGGTACTCCACAAAGGCACAGACTGGGTTGGGTCTGCATTTTGTGCCCTTCCCAGGTTCAAGCAGCTCAGGTGATCAGGTGCTTGGTGAGCACAGTCACCCCCAGGTCGGGGGTGCATCTTATCCCCTCCCTCATCCCAGCCGCTCAGTTTTCTGGGTGCACAATGGGCGCACCTTCTCAAGTGTGCCGTGTGTCTCTTCTAGGGAGCTGATCTCTGGCTATGACTCTCCCAGTGAATGTCAACCATCCAGAATCCCAAGAAGTCTTGGTTAGCAATGACGCCTGCTTTCAGTTTGGTAGAGGATGCCTCTCTGGAGCCACGATTGCCCCCTTCCAGCTCTGGCTACTCCCCCCTGCCTGTCTCCTGCAGGGGATGGGCCAGTCCACAGCTGGCTAGCTCTGCTCAGTCCTTTATTCTGTGAACAGGCCTGGCAGTGTCATAGGTTAGGGCTTTTCACAGGATAGTTCTCTCTCTCTCTCTCTCTCTCTCCCCCCCCTCCCCCCCTCCCCCCCTCTCTCTTCCTCTCTCTCTCTCTCTCTCTCTCTCTGGCTATCCCACAGTCTGGGTTGATATCTCATGTTAGTTCCATCAGATTGTCCTCGGGGTATTCAGGCCCGGTCCTTACCCTAAGCAATGCAGCCCTTGCCTCCCTGCCCAGGCCCCGCTTGCTAGCAGTGGGTGCTAGCATCTGGGCTGCTTTTCTGCTGGAAGTTGCTGTTAGGCACGGAATCTGTGGGGTTTAAGTAGGTATTTATTTATTTTTCCTTCCACTTATGTTGCCCTCTGAGATTCCAAGACTTGCCACAGACCCGCAGGTGAGAGTGTTTCCTGGTGTTTGGAAACCTCTCTTTTTTAAGACTCCCTTCCTGGGACAGATCTCCGTCCCTACCTCTTTTGTCTCTCATATCTTTTATATTTTGTCCCATCTCCTTTCAAAGACAATGGGCTGCCTTTCTGGTGCCTGATGTCCTCTACCAGCATTCAGAAGTTGTTTTGTGGAATTTGTTCAGTCTTCAAATGTTCTTCCCATGAATTTGTGGGGGAGAAAGTGGTCTCCCTGTCCTATTCCTCCACCATCATAGGACCGCCCCCAACTCTCTCTTTTAAAACACTTTGTATTACATATTGGCATATAGCTGATTAAGGGATAGGCTAGCCACTCCAATATTCTTGGGCTTCCATTGTGGTTCAGCTGGTAAAGAATCGCAAACAATGTGGGAGACCTGGGTTTGATCCCTAGGTTGGAAAGATTCCGGGGAGATGGGAAAGGCTAGCCACTCTACTATTCTGGCCTGGAGAATTTCATGGACGGTATAGTCCATGGGGTCCAAAGAGCCAGACACAACTGAGCGACTTTCACTTTTACTTTTCATAGCTGATTAACAATGTTATGATAGTTTCAGGTGGGCAGCAAAGGGACTCAGCCATACATCTCTATGAACCCATTCTCCTCCAAACTTTGGTGGCTTCTCGTTGCAGAGCATGGGCTCTAGGTGTGTGGCTGTGGCTCATGGGGTTAAGTTGTTCTGCAGCATGTGGGATCATCCAGACCAGGAATCGAACTTGTTTCCCCTGCGTTGGCAGGCAGATTATTGCCCATTGGACTACCAGGAAAGTCCAAGTTGGTTTAATGCATTCCTAGTGAAACTTAACTAAGATTTCTCATTTTACCACCTGTATTAGCCCAGGTTCTCAAGAGGAACAGAACCAATAGGATGAATCTATAGAGGTGAGAAAGGATTTTATTTAAGAAACTGATTCATGAAATTGTGGAGGTTGGAAAATCCAAAAATCTCAAGAACCAGCAGCACACTGGAAACCCAGGATGACCTGATGTTGCATCTCACGTTCGAGGGCCTCCAGAAGCTTTTTTTTTTTTTTTTTCTTCAAGGAGGTCAATTTTCTTTTTCCTCTTAGGCCTTCAGCTGATTGGATGAGGTTCACCTAAATTATGGAGAGTAATGTGCTTTATTCAGAGTCTACTGATTTAAGTGTTAACTCAAACAGACTCACTGACTTAGAAAATAAGCTTATGATTACAGGGGGGAAGTGGGGGATGAGAGATAGATTGGGAGTTCGGGATTCACATGTACCCACTGCTATATTTAAAATAGATAATCAGCCCCAAAAATAAAAAATAAAAATAAAAATTAAATACCAGGGTCCAGCCCCGGATGGATCCAGGGATTCCCTCAGGATGACGGTGTTGGCGATTAAGGGATAGCAAAGGCTTAGAGATTTTTAGGTGCTCAATAATAACTGGTTTACATGGGAAATCAATAAAGTTCATGACACCAAACTTGCTCTGATACCTCGGAGGCCGCAGGCACCCTCTAGAATAGCGGAAGGTGCCCCACCTTAGGCACCTTCTCGAGTGGGTCTTAGAAGCCCAGGCAAATAAGTGGTCGCAGAGGACCCCTGTGCTCCAAATTATTTTGTCATGAAGAAAGAACAGAAGAGAAAAGGAGGAAAAGGAAACAAGAAAGAACTACACGGGGAGACCAAGGTTCGGTGAGCAAGGCCCATAGCTTTATTTTCAATAGGGGCTTTTATACCCTAAGTTGCACATAGAGGATAATAGAGGGTGTGAAATCATGCAAAGTCAAGCAGTCTTTGATCCTTATCGAAACCAGGGTTTCTTTTCTGCAAATTTATCGTATACAAATGGTTTAGGTGATTTACATCATCTTCTGGCCAGAAGGCCTGTTAACATTTTATGACTCTGATAAGGATTGTCAACCATAAGACTTATTTTCTCTAAGAGTAATTATTTTAAAGTTTGGTACCATCCTCCGAAGGTGTTAGATAAAGTTGCATTCCTATAGGGCAAGGGTGCAATGGCTTTACAACAAAGGAAAGAATTTATTACCTTAAGGGTCTAAAGTTGTTAACACGACGGCCACTAGTTATTTTTTCTACATACCAACTATATTAATTAATACACTTCCAAGGATACAATGCAGGGGATCTGGAAACTTGGCAGCAAGCATTGGCTCAACAATGAAATCTTCTACTAGTTCTACTCTGACAATTTCTAACTCTTCGAGAGGCTCTATACTATTTGAATATCTTAAGCTTCCCGTGCCTCTTGCAGCTGGGAGACTGTAAACAATCCTATGCATAGCTGTAGGAGTCCAGGTAAACCTGTCAGGAAAGTTAGAGAGCCATCTGAGGGTTTTGTGAACTAAAACACTCTTTTTTTTTTTTTTTAAACTTAACATAATTGTATTAGTTTTGTCAAATATCAAAATGAATCTGCCACAGGTATACATGTGTTCCCCATCCTGAACCCTCCTCCCTCCTCCCTCCCCATACCATCCCTCTGGGTCGTCCCAGTGCACCAGCCCCAAGCATCCAGTATCGTGCATCGAACCTGGACTGGCAACTCGTTTCATACATGATATTTTACATGTTTCAATGCCATTCTCCCAAATCTTCCCACCCTCTCCCTTTCCCATAGAGTCCATAAGACTGTTCTACACATCAGTGTCTCTTTTGCTGTCTCGTACACAGGTTTATTATTACCATCTTTCTAAATTCCATATATATGCGTTAGTATACTGTATTGGTGTTTTACTTTCTGGCTTACTTCACTCTGTATAATAGGCTCCAGTTTCATCCACCTCATTAGAACTGATTCAAATGGATTCTTTTTAATGGCTGAGTAATACTCCATTGTGTATATGTACCACAGCTTTCTTATCCATTCATCTGCTGATGGACATCTAGGTTGCTTCCATGTCCTGGCTATTATAAACAGTGCTGCGATGAACATTGGGGTACACGTGTCTCTTTCCCTTCTGGTTTCCTCAGTGTGTATGCCCAGCAGTGGGATTTCTGGATCATAAGGCAGGTTTATTTCCAGTTTTTTAAGGAATCTCCAGACTGTTCTCCATAGTGGCTGTACTAGTTTGCATTCCCACCAACACTGTAAGAGGGTTCCCTTTTCTCCACACCCTCTCCAGCATTTATTGCTTTTACAGTTTTGGATCACAGCCATTCTGACTGGCATGAAATGGTACCTCATAGTGGTTTTGATTTGCATTTCTCTGATAATGAGTGATGTTGAGCATCTTTTCATGTGTTTGTTAGCCATCTGTATGTCTTCTTTGGAGAAATGTCTATTTAGTTCTTTGGCCCATTTTTTGATTGGGTCATTTATTTTTCTGGAATTGAGCTGTAGGAGTTGCTTGTATATTTTTGAGATTAGTTGTTTGTCAGTTGCTTCATTTGCTATTATCTTCTCCCATTCTGAAGGCTGTCTTTTCACCTTGCTAATAGTTTCCTTTGATGTGCAGAAGCTTTTAAGGTTAATTAGGTCCCATTTGTTTATTTTTGCTTTTATTTCCAATATTCTGGGAGGTGGGTCATAGAGGATCCTGCTGTGATGTATGTCAGAGAGTGTTTTGCCTATGTTCTCCTCTAGGAGCTTTATAGTTTCTGGTCTTACGTTTAGATCTTTAATCCATTTTGAGTTTATTTTTGTGTATGGTGTTAGAAAGTGTTCTAGTTTCATTCTTTTACAAGTGGCTGACCAGATTTCCCAGCACCACTTGTTAAAGACATTGTCTTTAATCCATTGTCTATTCTTGCCTCCTTTGTCAAAGATAAGGTGTCCATAGGTGCGTGGATTTATCTCTGGGCTTTCTATTTTGTTCCATTGATCTATATTTCTGTCTTTGTGCCAGTACCATACTGTCTTGATAACTGTGGCTTTGTAGTAGAGCCTGAAGTCAGGTAGGTTGATTCCTCCAGTTCCATTCTTCTTTCTCAAGATCACTTTGGCTATTCGAGGTTTTTTGTGTTTCCATACAAATTGTGAAATTATTTGTTCTAGCTCTGTGAAGAATACCGTTGGTAGCTTGATAGGGATTGCATTGAATCTATAAATTGCTTTGGGTAGTATACTCATTTTCACTATATTGATTCTTCCAATCCATGAACATGGTATATTTCTCCATCTGTTAGTGTCCTCTTTGATTTCTTTCACCAGTGTTTTATAGTTTTCTATATATAGGTCTTTAGTTTCTTTAGGTAGATATATTCTATATATAGGTCTTTAGTTTCTTTAGGTAGATATATTCCCAAGTATTTTATTCTTTCCGTTGCAATGGTGAATGGAATTGTTTCCTTAATTTCTCTTTCTGTTTTCTCATTATTAGTGTATAGGAATACAAAGTGAAACACCACAAGACACATATTAATCAAATTAACAAAGATCAAACACAAAGAACAAATATTAAAAGCAGCAAGGGAAAAACAACAAATAACACACAAGGGAATACCCATAAGGATAACAGCTGATCTTTCAATAGAAACTCTTCAAGCCAGGAGAGAATGGCAAGACATACTTAAAATGATGAAAGAAAATAACCTACAGCCCAGATTATTGTACCCAGCAAGGATCTCATTCAAGTATGAGGAGAAATCAAAAGCTTTTCAGACAAGCAAAAGCTGAGAGAATTCTGCACCACCAAACCAGCTCTCCAACAAATACTGAACTAAAACACTCTTGTCACGCCCAGGAACTTTATTAACTGGAGCTGTAAGTTAATTCTTTTTCAGAGAGGGAGATTGGGGGGGGGGGGACAGCCCCCAGTAAAGTCAGAGGTGTAGGTGAGAGCACAAAGCAGTAAAGAAGGCAGACTCTGGTTTTGGGGTAGACGCTCAGGCAGGCCCAGAGGGGCACCCCTCAAGTTCTGGCTTGCCTTGCCCACCAGAACTCTCCCACATAACCTTGTTATGGGCGGGGGCTCCCGTGCTGGCTCCCGGCAATTAAAAATAGAAAAAAATAAATAAATAAAATAGATAATCAACAAGCACCTATTGCACAGCACAGTGAACTCAGCTCAGTATTCTGTAATAGCCTAAATGCAAACGTAATTTGTAAAAGAATCAGATCAGATCAGATCAGTCGCTCAGTCGTGTCTGAGTCTTTGCGACCCCATGAATCACAGCACGCCAGGCCTCCTTGTCCATCATCAACTCCCGGAGTTCACTGAGACTCACATCCACCGAGTCAGTGATGCCATCCAGCCATCTCATCCTCTGTCATCCCCTTCTTCTCCTGCCTCCAATCCCTCCCAGCATGAGAGTCTTTTCCAATAAGTCAACTCTTTGCATGAGGTGGCCAAAGTACTGGAGTTTCAGCCTTAGCATCATTCCTTCCAAAGAAATCCCAGGGCTGATCGCCTTCAGAATGGACTGGTTGGATCTCCTTGCAGTCCAAGGGACTCTCAAGAGTCTTCTCCAACACCACAGTTCACGATACTGGATGCTTGGGGCTGGTGCACTGGGACGACCCAGAGGGATGGAATGGGGAGGGAGGAGGGAGGAGGGTTCAGGATGGGGAACACATGTATACCTGTGGCGGATTCATTTTGATATTTGGCAAATCTAATACAGTTATGTAAAGTTTAAAAATAAAATAAAATTAAAAAAAAAAAAAAAAGACAAAAGCATCAATTCTTCGGCACTCAGCCTTCTTCACGGTCCAACTCTCACATCCCTACGTGACCACAGGAAAAACCATAGCCTTGACTAGACGGACCTTTGTTGGCAAAGTAATGTCTCTGCTTTTGAATATGCTATCTAGGTTAGATACATGTATATGTATAACTGAATCACTTTGCTATACACATGAAACTAACACAACATTGTTAATCAACTATGGTCCACTATAAGATAAAGATGAAAGAAATTTTTTTTCCTGCCAAACAATGCTAGTTCATGTAAAACCTTCACAGCAATATCTCAACTAGTGTAGACCTAATATGTGGGTACAGTGGCCCAGCCACATTGTTACATAAAATTAACCATACTATCTACTACTACTACTATTACTACTAAGTCTCTTTAGTCGTGTCCAACTCTGTGCGACCCCAGAGACAGCAGCCCACCAGGCTCCTCCATCCCTGGGATTCTCCAGGCAAAAACACTATAGTGGGTTGCCATTTCTCCAAAGCGTGAAAGTGAAAAGTGAAAGTGAAGTCGCTCAGTCGTGTCTGACTCTTAGCGACCCCATGGACTGCAGCCTACCAGGCTCCTCTGTCCATGGGATTTTCCAGGCAAGAGTACTGGAGTGGGTTGCCATTGCCTTCTCCACCTAAACCTTATTAGTCTTCAGTCATCTACAACTGAAATAAAGCTCATGCTATTATGCTATTACTACCATTGCACTCATTTGATCAAACCAGTCAATTCTAAAGAAAATCAACTCTGAATATTCTTTGAAAGGACTGATGCTGAAACTGAAGCTCCAATACTTAGGCTACCTGATGCAAAGAGCTGACACACTGGAAAAAACCCTGATGCTGGGAAAAAAGGAAGGCATGAGGAGAAGGGGGCAATAAAAGAGATGTTTGGATAGCATCATTGACTCAATGGACATGAGTTTGAGCAAACTCTGGGATGTAGTGGAGGACAGAGAGCCTGATGTGCTGCAGTCTGTGGGGCCAAAAAGAATTGGACACGACTTAACAACTGAAGAACAACTCATTTTGCATTGGGGAAATTGTGCTTCAAAGGACAGGTGGCATTTCCAAAGACATGTGGCCACCAAATGAAAGTTTATATTCAGACTTGGGTCTTCAAATCCATTCTTCACCAGGATCCTCTGTCACATAACAGTGTTGAAATGGCAGTACAGCCTGGAGGAGGATTTTTTTTTTTTTTTTTTTTTTATCTTTGCCTAAGAAGAAAGATCCTGGAAAGCACACAGCTCTGAAAAGATTTTTCTTAGGGTTCAACTTCTCACTTGGATGGGATGACAGACTAGGTACTGTTTGTAGGGTAGACTTGATCCCTTTACACCCACAGTGGTTTCATATCACAAAGCCTACTGCTGTCAGTGATTCATTTCAGGCCTGGACTGAGATCAAGGAGAGGAGCTTTGATCTCAGTGCACTATAGAAAGGCCAGGAGCGCATCTGCAGGGAACCATAGCAGCCATGGCTGCTGAACCTAGAGAGGCCACTTATCCAGGGCAGACTGGATCTACCCGCAGATACCTTAGTTCTCATATCTACCTGTCCTCACCCTCTCCTGATTCCAGGGTTCCATGACTTGCTGACATCATCATGAGGTAGGACTTGGACTGTCTAACTCCAAACTTGGACTGCAATATCCATGCTCTTTCTATGTGTCATGAAACATGTAACTCCAACAGGAGAAACCATCCTGGAGAGAAATCCAGAGAGATTTAGGCTATTGCCAGAGGACCAAGAACCTGAGTATGGGCAAAGGCACCAAACTGAGGACTTTCTTCCTCCTTCAAATATGCCCACTCATTTGGGAGAGGTTGGAGTTTCTAAGATGTGTCCTTGTCATCAGCTGCCTGTGTATACTCTGGCCCTTTACATCTAGCACCTGAGGTTCCATGAGGGCTGTGCCTGTCAGTAACTGATTCCCTGGGGAGTCCCAGGAGATGCAGGGGAAAGGCAGAGTCCTCAGTTCTGTGCAAAACACAGGAACCTTGGGGAGGCTGCTGGAAAGTGGTGGGCAGTGGAGACACCACCATCTCCCCCAGGAGGCAGTGGCCACAGGAAGGCGTTGAAACTGAAGCTCCATTTTCCTATCTTTGTCATCTCTGTCTTTCTGCCCCAGGACTCTTGGTGCTGCTGCTGTTTCCAATGGGACCTACAGCCCAGAACAGTAAAGGTGAGTCTGGGGAAAGGTGGAGAATGCATGCCAAGGTCTGGGTTCTCTCACCAACAAGGGAGAGAAGGAGACTTATTTTTCAAGTGAGGTTCAGAAATGGTTCTCTGGGAACAAGAGAAATTGTTTCTTCTACCCAAATGCCCAGAGTGTTCTAAGCTCTACCCCTTTGGATAGCATTGTCTCTCCCCCTTTCTCCCTCCCTTCCCCCCATTCATGCTTCCTTCCTTTCTGCCCATGGACCCCCAGATGATAGTTTTCTTTCATTCTCTGGAACTTCTGATGACGGTCTCCATCCCCATTTCTGCCCCCCACAGCCTGTGCTCTGCGGTGCCCTCCAAACTCCTCATGTGTCAATGGCACCGCCTGCCGCTGCACTCCAGGATTCATTTCTTCTTCTGGGGAGATCTTCACAGACCCCTTCGAGAGCTGTGATGGTACGAAGATTTGGGGTGGTGGCAGGACATGCAGAGAATGTGGGGTACAGCCCAGTACCCATGGGAGACATGGATATTCGATGGGTGCCTCAGGCTTTGTCCTCAGAACTGTCAAGCACAGAAAAAAGGAAAACAAAAAGATACAAAGGTGGGGAGATGAGACATGAATAATCCTGGCTTCCTGGAGAGGAGCTAGGTCTTCAAGAGTCTGGAGTCTGAGCCTCAGTTTGTCCTTTCAGGACTGAGGAGGGAGATGCAGAACTTCTACCCACTCCCCACTTCAGCACTGCCTACTGTGTTCCAATCTGGGGTGCCAGTCAGAGGGCTAGGAAGATCAGAGCTGACTGCACAAGCTTCAGGGATGGCTTGTTCCAGCTGCATCCTAGACTCAGCAGTATTGACCAAGAGTCTAAATTGTCCCAAAAAGACATGGATTACATATCAGGCCCAGTGCTGCAGAGTAAGGTAGGGGATGGAGATCTCTGTCTTGAGGGGACACACATCTTTGGGAGGTGACCCTTTGCCCTGTTGTGTTCCAGACATCAATGAGTGTGGACCACCCTCACCAGTGTACTGTGGAAGTTCAGCAGAGTGCCAGAACACGGAAGGGGGCTACCACTGCACATGCAGCCCAGGATATGAGCCTGTTTCTGGGGCAACAATCTTCCGGAATGAGAGTGAGAACACATGTCGCGGTAAGAATGAGGCTGCATTTCCTGCCTCTCATTTTTGACGTTTCAGGGCCGAAATGCTGAGTCATTTCTGAAGCATCCAGGGGACAGGACCTTGGTTACAGGTGTAGCACCCAGGTCTGAGTTGGGACAGTTTACAGGTACCTGTGCCACCCGCACAGAGGCAGATGGTACGAGCCAGGGACCCAGGTCCCGGCTTTGCCACCTGAGAGCTGCATGTGTGACACTGGCCAGGACACTTATTCAGAAATCACTGTTAACATGGGAGATGTGATAATATTATTGTGATTTTCTGTTTTCTTTTTTAAGTACCTCTATCTTGCACAAATAAAAACAAAAGCAACTTTGCCAAGATCACTATGTGACCTTGGACAAGTTAATTCACCTCTCTCTGTGCCCCAGCTTACCTAACTATAAAAAAATGGGGGCGGGAGGAATTATGGTGTTTACCTCATAGAATTGCTGGAAAGGTATATGAGGTCATAAAGCACAAAACACTGATGGCTGTTGGGATTTTAAATTATGGTTATCATGATCTAACATACCCTCTCCATAATGGGCATCCTTGGGGGCTCTGCCCCAGGGTGGGTGCTCAAGAGCAGCTGTCCTGCCCACTCCCTCACCAGGACCAGGAGGAGCATGGCCTCCACACATCACCAGGCTTTGCCCCACTTCCAGGGGGAGCAGGCAGGTAGGGAAAGGGGCAAGGGGCCAGCAGTGGGTCAGACAGGACTCCAGAGAGGGGTCCATGAAGAGGGATAGACCTGAATACTGAGGGTGAGGAGGGGAGGAGAGAGAAGGTGGGAGGTGAGAAGAATGCTGAGCTCAGGGTACAGAGAACTCTGAAGAGGGTTCTTTGACCACCCTGCTACAGGGAGAAGAGCCAGTGACTGTGGGCCCAGTCCCTTCCCTCCTGCCCTGCAGACAGAGGGCAGCAGAGCCTCCCTAGTGGGAGGGAAGAGGGGACCTGCATCTGTGTGGAGTCCCTGCTAGCCTATAGCAGCCTCAGTGGGTGGCTGTTGTGCTTGAACTCATGACCTGGTCAGAAGACAGAGCCTTCAGTAAATTAGTAAAGGTCCCTCATCGCCAGGCCTACTGTGTGTTTGGGGAATGGAGACTGAGTTGACTTTCCTCCCCCAATTTGCCTCATTGGCCAGATACTCTTGTGCAGTAAGCAACCTGCACAATTGCACATGGTGATCACTGATCCCACTCAGTGTGTCTGCACTAAGGGGCCTGCTCACCCATTGTTGTGAGACCCTCCAGAGACATAGATGGAGAAGACTGAAGTGGGAGGGGACCTCAACAGACCTCAAGGTGGATGACAGGGAGAGAGCCACCTGCTGGTTTGCATCAAAACCTTCTGCCTGAAGACCTAGATCTGTGACAGGCTTAGCTGGATTGTCTTACACTCCCCACCTCAGCATTCCAGCCCTCGCTGCACCCAAGTATATGTCCATCCATGTTCAGGCCATGAGGTCTGCTATGAGAAGAAGACCTGGGCTGGGACCCTGGGCTCCTTGTTCAACTTTTCCAGGCATCAGACGGCTGTCCTGTGTTCCTATCTAGTCTCCCAACCCTCACTGAACCCGAAGACTCAGAACCTCTGCAGAGGGTCTCTTCTGGATGTTCAGAACATCCCACTGTCACATGGCCTCTTATCTTCTTAAAACAAAAGAGGAAGTGACATTCAAGATACTCAGTGTGGTCACAGCACCATGTGTTCCTGAACACTATCTGTCCTCATTGCCACTGTTAGTACCATCTGGGAGAAGACCTGCCCCCACTGGGGCCTCTGAGACCCTGGGTCATGGTGGACTCTGGGGCCCCATCCAGAAATGTGAGAGGAGGAAGACTCAAGGAATGCTCCACTGTCCCCAGCCATCACTGACCCTGCCAGCAAACTGCCTGGAGAAGATGCCTCCTGGCACCCTGATGCAACATCTCAACTGCTCAGCTTCCGTTTATTTCCCTACCCAAGGCTCCACCTGACCCTCTCCTGTAATTTCAGTTACTGGGCCTGAGGTAGCTCTGATGACTGGGGCCTGGGAGGATGTTGTGTCAGGGGTGTGGCAGGGTGACGTCAACCCCCAACTCACTGGAAGAATCAGGTAAATGAAGAGGTTTCCATATGGTCTAAATGATAAGTTGTCACCAGGGACCATTTCCTCTGGTCTGACCTTCTACTAAGAAAGTCAACCCAGATTTCACAATGACCCAGACCATGTGAGGACAGAAGGTGGAGGCTGAGCCCCACACAGCAGTGTGCACATGTCCACATATCTAGTGGGAGGCCAAGTGTCAAGATGGCAGAAACACCTGCCACCCTTCGCCCATGAGCACCTTCTCCCTGCTCCAGCCACCCAGCCCTCACCCATCATAAGCCTTGCTCAGCTGTGGATTCTCATCACTTCCTGCCAGTCTGGGGTATGCCTTCATGGGAATCAGATAAAGGCACCTTCACAGCCCTAAAGCTGACTAGCCAGACATCAAACCCACTGTCCAGCACAGCCTGGTGCCCACTGAGCTTCCCTGGTAGCTCAGAGGTTAAAGCATCTGCCTGCAATGCAGGAGACCTGGGTTCGATCCTTGGGTCAGGAAGATCCCCTGGAGAAGGAAATGGCAACCCACTCCAGTATTCTTGCCTGGAGAATCCCATGGACAGAGGAGCCTGGTGGGCTACAGTCCACGGGATTGCAAAGAGTCGGACACGACTGAACGACTTCACTTTCATTTTCATTTTCTTCACAACTGCCCACAAGCCTCATCCTTGAGCTGCATGACTCAGGGATGGGTCTTTGTCCATGTCCACAGAGCTGGGGTCTCAGAGTTAGCATGAATGGAAAAGCACTGTCCTGCCAGGGTCAGCAGGATCCAAGGAGAACTCAGTGGCAGCATTTGCCCTGGGGAAGTCAGGACAAAGTGCATCACTGGGAACCAAGATGGGCCCTGCTCAAGGAACAAAGCTGTATTCGGTTACCAAGAAGACCCACCCAGGCCTTTTGTCCAAATCTTTAGCCTTGGACACGGGCAGCTGTGATGCCCCCATCCCAGCTGGCTTCTTCCCAGGGAGGCTCATGGAGTCAGAGATAGCAGATTGGGCAACTGGGCCACTTCTAGACAACAGAACCTCCGGGTCACCATGCTCTTCCATAGCATAACTCAATATGAATGAGGAGAGGCCCCCACTCACCAAGGAAGAGAGAGCGGGCCCTTCTGGATGCTTCTATGCTGAGAAACGTGGCTGACATCCAGACCAGAAGACTGTCCACAGCAGCAGGTATCCATCACCCTCTCCTTCCGCTTGCAGACGTGGACGAATGTCAGCACAGACCCCGAGTCTGTAAAGGCCGCAGCGTCTGCATCAACACCGAGGGCAACTACACCTGCCAGTGCCCACCTGGCTTGGAGTTCAGCCCAGAGGACCCGAGGCATTGCACATGTAGACCCTCGGAAGACAGTGTGAGGCAGGCCTGGAGCTGAGGAAGGAGCTGAGGTGGTTCAGAGACCCCAAGAATGAGGGAGACGAGACTCAGGTTCCTGTGACACCAAGGGCCTGCTGGGGCCCTGCCCAAGGATCACCTCCTCAAATGGTCCCACCACAGACCAGGGAGACAGCAGAGTCTTCTGGGCCTGGGGTTTATTTGTAGAGTTCCCTGCCCCCCAAGAACATCCCCAGACCTCACCCCTTCCGCATCTGCTACATTCGAGCAGAGGGAGGTGTCACCTCTGGCTTTCAGAGGGGGAAGCTCGGTTCAGGGCTAAAGAGAATGTGAGTAAGAGCATTGATGGAGGAGTCAAGCTTCCATGACTCAGTTTCTATCTTTGCCTCATTTTTCTTCTTAAAAATAGGGACAACGTCCCAGCTGGAATCATCTTAAGGGAAGCTGCCATAACAATCTTTGGCAATGAAGAGGCAGCAGCACTACGAGGAGAGCTGTGTCCTCAGCACAGTGACGAGCTGGGAGACCTGGGCTGCACAGGACTGGTCCTCTGGGTTCTGTTCTAATAAAGGCAGGGATGCAGCTCCAGATGGCAGTGGTGGCTCCCCCTCACCCACCACGTCACATGTGGGTCGTGATCAGTGCTACAACCTGCCTGGTTAGAAGCCCACAGAGCCTCCTGCACCCACAAAGTTGTGCCCTGTCCACCTTGCAGGGAGGATCTGAGCTTATGGAACTTTTACATAGAAAATGCTATCACACATTTGTATCCCAACAGGCCAGGTAACTTGCAGAGAGAGGGTGTCCTCAGAGCACAGCACTAAGAAATCTGAGAAGGGGCTTGAAGAATGGGTGCAGTGAGTGAAGGGGGGTAGCTCTGATCTTCTGGCTTTTTCCTCAGATGTGAATGAATGCACCTCTGGGAGAAAGCCATGCCACAGCTCCACCCACTGCCTCAACTCCATGGGCAGCTTTGAGTGCTGCTGTCGCACTGGCTGGAAGCTGATCCAATGGCCCAAACAGCAGTCTGGTTTAGATTGTTTAAAGGTTTAGAGCTCAGGGGCTACACTCTTGGGGACCCACACTCAAAACATCTAATTATATACTCACTGGTACCCACACAAACCAAACAAAAAGATCACTGGGGGTCCCCTGCTGTGTAAGGTGTTATGCATTTTGAGGCTAAATGTGAAAAGATCTTGGAGGGGTGGGGGGTCCTAGAGAAGGACCTGGGATACCAAGCAGAAGGCTCCCAGGGACCCCAGGCAACAGCTAATTACCAACTGGAAAGAGGATATGTCAGTATTTTCACAAGCTGTACTTGCTTCATCTGCTGTCTGTCAGAACTTTACACACTCCCTATATATATTTTCACAGCATCCACTACTCAAGGATGTGCTGTCCTTGATTCTAGGAGGTGGCATCACCTCCTGGGGAACGAATATGGGAAAAAGAGGGGCACAAGGAGGACAGGGGCCTCACAGGACTGAGGCAGAGTCTGACCCCCTCCTTCTTGCCCCCAGATGTGGATGAGTGCAGCTCCGGGTGGCATCAGTGCCACAACTCCACCGTCTGCGTCAACACTGTGGGTTCATACAGGTGCCACTGCCGCCGAGGCTGGGAGCCTAAACCTGGATTCCAGGATAAGCAAAGGAACACCATCTGTAAAGGTACCTATCCTGCCCTGATCTAAGACCCACCCACAGCAAACACAGACACTGCCACACCTAATGAGTTGCTCACCTGTCCCCTGCAGAGATCTCCTTCCCCACCTGGACTGCTCCCTCTGGAATCAAGAGCCAGGTGAGTGGCCCCAAAGGGACAGGCAGCAGGAAATCTCTCCGCAAAGCCCGTTCATTTCCCCCAAGCTCCCAGACTCACATGAGGCTCTCTGACCACCTTGTCTTCTCCCCTAGGCGCTGTCTCACTTCTTTAACAGAATCCAGGATCTGGGCAGAAACTTCAGTTCAGCCTCAGTCCTGAACACTGTTCAGGTAAGGGGCAGGCCCAAGGGAGGCAGGCAGAAGCACCCCATAGAAGCCTTGGGAAACTTTGATCTGGAAAGGGACACCCCAACAACAATGGTGTGCTCTCCCACAGGATGGGTGGGAAGAGTGGACACGTGTAGTGACTATTGAACACCATGGCACACCTACTAATGCCCTTTCCTTTCCCTATTTCTGGATATTGTGTTTACATCATCCTTGACACTAATGAAAAAGTTTGACCTCAGAGTGGCTTGATTGAAGGGGCAAAAATCACAGGGAATCCCATCCAGTACCACCTGTATCACCCAGACAGTCTCTTTGGTCTGTTCTCTGTGACTGGGACATAACTTCATACGGCCTCTCAGATGCATGGGCTTTGTGTCCCCATCCCCCCAGGACATCGTACAGGAGATGGGTGATTTGCTGGAGACCCCCGGGGACCTGAAAACCCTGCCCTTCTCAGAGCAGCATTTTGTGGTCACTAACCTGCTCTTTGGCCTGGAAAATGTCCTGAGAGGGGTGAGCAAGGCACTGCCTAAAGGGTCATTTACCTTCAATTCATCTGCAGGCATAGGTAAGTCAGTACCTGAGTCTGACCACAGGTTCCTGCTTTGCTTGTTCCCTGCCTCCTTGCTCTTCCAATCCCACTAAAGCAAAGTGACCATGCTTATATCTCCCAGTTAATGTCATAAACAAATTAAAATAAAAGGTTAAGGGCAAAATCGTTGAGAGGGATTAATAGGTACAAACTTGTAGTTGTAAAATAAATAAAAGGATGTAAGGTACAGAATCTGGAGAAGGAAATGGCAACCTGCTCCACTATTCTTGCATGGGGAATTCCATGGACAGAAGACCCTGGAGGGCTACAGTCCAGGGGTTTGCAGAAGTCAGACACGACGTAGTGACTAAACCACCACCAACGATGTTCAGCACAGGAAATGTAGTCAATAATATATGGAAATGAGTGGTAACTAGAGTTAGTGTGGTGACCATTTTGTAATGTATGATAATATCAAATCATTGTATTGTACACCTGAAACTATTATAATATTCTAGTTCAATTGCACTTCAGTGAAAAACAGAGAGAAAAAAAGGTTAAAAAGAAATGAAAAACTAAACTTTCATTGTAAAATGAAGTATCAGCAAAGGAAATAATTATACTGAAGAATTTATGATAAAATATAAATGGCTTCAAAACAAGACCACCTGCTGTCTCAGACGGTAAAGAATCTGCCTGCAGTGCAGGATACCTGGGTTCGATCCCTGGGTCAGTAATATCCCCTAAAAAAGGAAGTGGCAATCCACTCCCAGTACTCCTGCCTGGAGAATTCCAAGGACAGAAGAGTCTGGTGGGCTACAGTCCATGGGATCGCGAAGAGTCAGAGAAGAGTCACTAATACTTTCACTTTCTTTTCAAAATAAAACAAGGTATTAAATTTGGAAGTGTATAAATTTACTATTACTTGCTATTTAAGTCTGATTTGTTTTATTAAGTTGAAATGCACTTAATATAAATTCACCATTTTAACCAGAGTGTACAATTTGGAGACATATAGTAGTGTATTCACAGAGGTGTATAACCTTCACCTCTATTTCTAAAATATTTTCATAATTGCAAAGGTATTCTCTGTCCACTAAACAGTCACAAATTTCTCCTTTCCTTCAGCCCTGGCAATCAGTTATTGGTTTTCGGTCCCTATGGATTTCCATCCTGGATAGTTCCTATAAATAGAAATAAATATATTATGTTTCCTATAAACATTTGGGTTGTTTCTACCTTTTGACTGTTGTGAACAGTGTTACTGTGCATATTGATGTATAGGTATCGGCTTGAGTATCTATTTTAATTCATTTGAGTCACAAATGAATTAAAAGCTAGGAGTGGTATTGCTGAGTTATGCAGTAGTTCTATTTTCAACTTTTTGAGAAACTACCTAACTATTTTCGCAAAGCGGCTATTTTTCCATTTTCCAGTGTCAACAGCAATGTACAAGGGTTCCAGTCTCCTTATTGTCAGTGACACCTGTTGCTTCCATTTTTTTTCTGTCATTATAGCCATTCTAGTAGCTGTCAGGAGAGATTGCATCATGGTTTAATCTGCATTTCTCTATACCTAAGGATGTTTAACTTTTTTTATGTCATTGTTGAGCATTTTTGTACCTTTCTTGGAAATATATCTATCTACTCAAGTCCTTTTGCCTATTTTTTTTTCCTTTGGCCATGGCATGCAGCATGCAGGATCTTAATTCCCTGACCACGGATTGAACCCAGGTCACCACAGTGAAAGCCCAAGTTCTAACCACTAAATGGCCAGGAATTCTCCATCATAATAATTAAACAGATATACTATATAAACACATATAGTATATCTGTGTCTCATTGAAAAAGACCCTGATGCTGGGACAGATTGAAAGCAAAAGGAGAAAGAGGCAGCAGAGCATGAGATGGTTAGATAGAAATCACTGACTCAATGGACATGAATTTGATCAAACTCCATGGGTTAGTGAAGCACTGGGAAGCCTGACATGAAAAGTCCGTGGGGTTGCAAAGAGTTGGACATGACTTAGCAACTGAACAGCATGGTGTTATAGTCATCAAAACAATCACAATTACTACTCTAACTCCCACAATTCATAGAACTGTCACTGGAGGTGCAGGCGCCAAGCTACAGGAATATCACCTTGATTCAGAAACAGACAAAGATGATGCTGACCTGGGATACAGTGCATGATTCTGGTGACTCAGGTAATGGCTGAGACAGCGGGTAAGTCTTCACTGTGTGTCAAGATGCCCAAGGATATGACAAATGGGATATTGAAGTTTAAAGGGAATTGTGGGGTACGGTGGGGCAAAAGGAAATAGTTCATCTGTAGAAGAAGAGGTCCTTTCGGGCACTGCAAGATGTCAACCTTAGCCTTGTCCTGCAGGTCTTGCTGTGGTGGGCCTCCTGTCCACTTCAGGGATGGACAGATTCCTGGCTGAGGCCCCTCTGGTCCTGGATGCTGAGGAACTGACAACTCTATATGAGACACACAGGGGTTTGCTGCAGGAAAACTCCCACATCCTGCTGTCGGATGTCATATCTGCCTTTATCACCAACAAGGACACTGAGAACCTCAGGTCCCCAGTCACTTTTGTCTTCCAACATGTGAGTCAAGATGGGATGGAGTGGTGGGTGTGGAACAGGCCTGAGTCCTGGGCCCAGCCTTGGGCTTCAGGGGGCTGTGCCATGGGTGCATAAGCTGTTTAGGAAAGCCCTTCACAAGCTAGCTTTGGGTCAGCATTTCTGAGCAACAGCACCCCGAACTCACACCCACTTCCTCTTCCTGTTAACACAGTCAGTGACCCCTGGGCCAAGAGAGAAGGTGCACTGTGTGTATTGGGAGCATGGCCAGAATGGAAGTGGTCACTGGGACACCAGAGGCTGCTGGGTGACCAGCACCAGAGACAACAGCACCACCTGTCAGTGCAGCCACCTCAGCATCTTTGCTGTCCTCATGGCCCACTACAGTGTTCAGGTGAGAACCCTCAGACAGGCAGCATCCAAGGGCTACTGCTGTGTAACAAATTCACACACAAACAGCAGCTTTAGAAACAAAGATTTATTACTATCTCATAGTTTCTTCAAGTTAGCAAATAGTCGTGGTTCAGATGAGCTTTCTGTTCAGGTTCCTACAAGTCTTATAAACCTTTCATCAGAAAATTGGGGTCATCCCCTAACTCCCTGATTTATGGCAGATTTCAGTTCCTGGTGTTAGTAGGACTGAGGTAGTGTTTTCTTTATCTCTGGCAGCAGAGAACCAGGCTCAGTTCCCATGGTTGCCTGCATTCCTTCTCATCTGTTGCTGTTGTTCAGTTGCTAAGTCATGTCCCACACCTTGCGACCCCATATACTATAGCAGGACAGGTTCCCCTGTCCTTCAGTATCTCCCAGATTTTACTCAGAGTCATATCCACTGAGGCATTGATGCCACCCAACCATCTCATCCTCTGCTGTCCCGTTCTCCTTTTGCCTTCATTCTTTCCCAGCATCAGGGTCTTCTCCAATGAGTGGACTCTGTGCGCATCAGGGGCCAAAGTATTGGAGCTTCAGCTCAGTCCTTCCAATGAATATTCAGGGTTGATTTCCTTTAGGACTGACTGGTTTGATCTCTTTGCTGTCCAAGGGACTCTCAGCGGTCTTCTACAGCACCACAATTCAAAAGCATCAATTCTTCAGTGCTCAGCCTTCTTTCAGGTCCTAATTCTCCTCTGGGACCTCTCACAGTGCACCAGTGAATCTGTCTGGAGATCAGCAGCAGAAACTCCCTCATGTCAGAACTCTCTCAAACTCTGAATCATTTTTGCCAAGAAGAGCCTACCTCTTCTGAGGGCTCTTCTGGTTAAAACAGGTCCAACCAGGATAAACTGTCTAAGTCAGTTGATGGAGGGCTTGAATTTCACTTGCAACACTCTCTTCACGGCAGCACCTGGGTTGGCTCTTGACTGAACATATAGCAGAAGATGGAGATGAGGGGGTGGTTGCCAAATTAAAATTCTGTTTACCCCAGGGGTCTTCACAACAGGGTGCTCAGGGGCTGCAGAAAATATGAATTTTATGCTACCACCATTGTCAAAATATAGTAGACTTCCTCCATCAAGGGTTCAGTTCTAATCTATAATCATTAGTTCCCTTCTAAGAATGGATATTTCAGGGATGGGTGAGTGGCGTTCAAGGTGGGTGGTTAATACCTGGACATTGAGTCTCAGGTACAGACTCTATCACACACCATCACATGGTGGGGATGGAGGGTGGTGCTCAGCATGAAGTTTCATGCCTCTGTGTACCTACTGTGGTAATTGGGAGACTGAGTCATGCACAGAAGTCTACAGGAAAATAAACCCTTGTGAGTTCCAGAGTTTGTTCTTGACTAAAGATTCTCCTGTCCCTCTGTCCTTCCAGGGACAAAATTAATCATTCAGATCCCAAAAAATTCTAACATTCAGAAGCTGGAGAAAGCTATCCACAAATATACCAACTCTATCTAGGTCTTCTATTCTGATTTTTCTATGTCTAAAAATAAAAATGGTGGAAGGGTCATTACCCAGAGCAGGAAAGCATAACTGTGGTCCCCTCTCTGCTGGGTCCCAGGAGGAGGATCCCACACTGACTGTGATCACCTATGTGGGGCTGAGCCTCTCTCTACTCTGCCTCCTTCTGGGGGCCCTCACCTTCCTGCTGTGCAAAGCCATCCAGAACACCAGCACCTCGCTCCACCTGCAGCTCTCGCTCTGCCTCTTCCTGGCCCACCTGCTCTTCCTCACAGCCATCGACAGAACTGAGAACAAGGTTCGTATACTTTTCCAAAATACTCCTCCCCCAGGGGTTCTGAGTTCATGGAGCCACACTGCTTTGGACACTTTAGTAAAATGACTTGGGTTTCAGGTAAGGTTAAATTGGTAAATAACCAGTCTCACATTGACTGCCATGACTAGAAGGCAAACACTCTGTTGACAACTCCTTCATATACATCAAAGTTCTCCCTAGTGGAAAGTTATAGAAGTACCAGGGCCATGCTCCACCCTGACAGTCCCTCCTGGTGACACCTTCCTCCTCCCGCAGGTGCTGTGTGCCATCATCGCAGGTGCCTTACACTATCTCTACCTGGCCTCCTTCACCTGGATGCTGCTGGTGGGCCTGCACCTCTTCCTCTCTGCACGCAACCTGACGGTGGTCAACTACTCCGGTATCAACAGGTTCATGAAGAAGGCCATGTTCCCTGTTGGCTACGGAGTCCCTGCTGTGATTGTGGCCATTTCTGCAGCATCCAGGCCTCATCTTTATGGGACACCCACCAGGTAAATTAACTTCCAACTGTTCTTATCTCTCCAGCACAATCATGTGTTGTAGAACAAATGTAGTATTTGACTATGACAGATCACAATATACAGACACTAAGTAATAATCCCTAGGTCATCTTTGGTAGAGGATGATAATAATTAAGGAGAATGCCTTCAACCTCTGTTCATGAAATAACAAAGAGGAAATCAAAGGAAGTGCTTAGGGCATCACTTAGAAAAATATAGCCTGCTTTTTTATCCTAATTCTAGAGGATGTTTCAATTTTTCATTTGTAATAGTAGACACTGTAATTTACCCCACTTTGCAGATAAGTAAACTGAAGCACAAATAGTTTAAGTAAATGCAGAAACATGCACAGTTTAATTCAGTTTAGTAGGTAGCCAAGCTTAATTCAAATTCAGAGTCAAGATTCTTAGCTTACACTTTTATTTTCAGCTTTTAATACTAGAATTAATGCTTTTGCATTTTTGTTGACATATGCTACATATATTGTAGGGCTTCCCTTGTGGCTCAGCTGGTAAAGAATCTGCCTGAGATGTGGGAGACCTGGGTTCGATCCCTGGGTTGGGAAGAAACGCTGGAGAAGGGAAAGGCTACCACTCCAGTATAATGGCCAGGAGAATTTCATGGATTGAATAGTCCAGGGGGTCACAAAGAGTTAGACATGACTGAGCAACTTTCACTCACTCACTGAAAAATTCACCCTTTAAAAGTGTACAAATCAGTGGTTTTTAGAATAGTTACAAAGTACTGCAGCTATCATCGCAGTCTAATTTTACAACATTTTCAACGCCCCAAAGAAACCTCATACACAATAAAATTCACTTCTCATTCCTTCTACCCACTCCTCTGCCCCAACCCCTGACAAATGCTTATCTACTTTCTGTCTCTATTGGATATTTCACATAAATGCAATTATGCATGTGGTCTTTCATGGATGTTTTTACTTAGCCTTAAGTTTTCAAGGTTCATTCATATCGTAGTATGTATCATGACCTCACTTTTTGTTGTTGTTTTTGTTGCTATCATTTTGCAAATAATATTCCATTATATGGATATGTCACATTTTGTTTATCCATCCATAAGCTGATAGACAGATTATTTACCTTTTTGTAAAGCTATTATGTGAGATCACTACAAACATAAATGTACAAGTTTCATTTTTCCTGGTTATATATCTACTCTACAAGTAGAATCCTGGGATCAAATGGAAGATCTGGTTAGCCTTCTGACAAACCACCACTTGTTTTCCAAAGCTTCTGGACCATTTTACAAGCCAACTAGCAATATACGAGGGTTTCAGTTTCTCCATGTCATTATCAGTTGTAGTAGTAGTAGTAATGAGAATGGAGTCAAATTTCATTGTGGTTTCAATTTGTGATTTCTCCAATGACTATTGACGTTGAGCATCTTTTCACCTGCTTATTGACCATTTGCATATTTTCTTTGAAGAAACACATATTCAAATATTTTACCTTTTTTTGAAACTTTTGACTTTATTAATATTGGCATTGAAAATACCAGGTAATGCCTTTTCAGAAAAAAAAATGGCATTGAATTATCATAAAATCATGACATAAATCAAACTCTCAAGGAAGAAATGTCTATAAGGTCAAGATGATACTACAAAGCAGAACAAAGCAGGATGTTATTGCAGTCAACAGGCAAAAAGTAACTTCTAGAATCCACTCCTTGGGATCCTTAGAACTATGTACATATTTCTACACATATTTGAAGAAGATAGGCACATATCCATCATCAACAGTGATACAGTCTTTGTTTTTACCTTATGGGATGCAGTCATCCATCTTAAGTGAAAATGATTTTCACTCTTCTCAGAATAAAAAGTCACATCCTTCCAAAGGGTATTATATTAATTACTGGCCTATATCAAGTATTTCATAATTTCTTTGGTTTATTTTTAAACTGAAATATAGTTGATTTACAAAGTCATGTTAATTTCTTCTGTACAACAGACTGATTCAGTTATATATGAACATATGCATATATATTCTTTTCAATATTCTTTCCAATTATGCATTTTTTTAAATTGGAGGATAATTGCTTTACAATGTTGTGTTGGTTTATGCCATACAACAGTGTGAATCAGCCATAATTACATACATATATACTGAGCCCCTTTGAGTCTCCCTCCCTTCCCCCTATCCCACCCCTCCAGGTCATCACAGAGCACCAGGCTGGGCTCCCTGTATTACACAACAACTTCTTATCAGCTATTTGTTGTACAAATGGTGGTGTATATATGTCAATGTTATTTTCTCAGTTCATCCTACCTTGTTCTTCCCTCACTGTATCCACAATTCTATTCTCCATGTCTGCATCTCCATTCCTTCCCTGCAAATAGCTCCATCAGTACTATTTTTCTAGATACTATATAACCACATTACTATATGATATTGGTTTTCTCTTTTTGACTTACTTCACTCTTGGTAAGAGTCTCTAGGTTCATCCACCGCACTACAACTAATTCAAATTCGTTCTTTTTTACAACTGAGTAAGATTCCATTATATATTTATACCACAACTTCTTTATCTATTCATCTGTCAGTGGATATCTAGGTTGCTTCCATGTCCTGGCTATTGTAAATAGCACTGCAGTGAACACTGGGGTACATGTATCCTTTTAAATTATGGTTTTCTCAGGGTAATTGCAAAATAGTGAGATTGCTGGGTCATATGTTTGTTTTAATCCTAGATTTTTAAGGAATCTCCATACCGTTCTTCATAGTGTCTGTATCAATTTACATTCCCACCAACAGTGCAAGAAGGTTCCCTTTTCCCCACACCCTCTCCAGCATTTTTGTTTGTAGATTTTTGACGATGGCTATGAATTTAAGTAAGAAATAGATTTAAGGGCCTAGATCTGATAGATAGAGTGCCTGATGAACTATGGAATGAGGTTCGTGACATTGTACAGGAGACAGGGATTAAGACCATTCCCATAGAAAAGAAATGCAAAAAAGCAAAATGGTTGTCTGGGGAGGCCTTACGAATAGCTGTGAAAAGAAGAGAAGCGAAAAGCAAAGGAGAAAAGGAAAGATATAAACATCTGAATGCAGAGTTCCAAAGAATAGCAAGAAGAGAAAAGAAAGCCTTCTTCAGCGATCAATGCAAAGAAATAGAAGAAAACAACAGAATGGGAAAGACTAGAGATCGCTTCAAGAAAATTAGAGATACCAAAGGAACATTTCATGCAAAGATGAGCTCGATAAAGGACAGAGAAGGTATGGACCTAACAGAAGCAGGAGATATTAAGAAGAAATGGCAAGAATACACAGAAGAACTTTACAAAAAAGATCTTCACGACCCAGGTAATCACGATGGTGTGATCACTGACCTAGAGCCAGACATCCTGGAATGTGAAGTCAAGTGGGCCTTAGAAAGCATCACTATGAACAAAGCTAGTGGAGGTGATGGAATTCCAGTTGAGCTATTTCAAATCCTGAAAGATGATGCTGTGAAAGTGCTGCACTCAATATGCTAGCAAATTTGGAAAACTCAGCAGTGGCCACAGGACTGGAAAAGATCAGTTTTCATTCCAATCCCAAAGAAAGGCAGTGCCAAAGAATGCTCACACTACCGCACAATTGCACTCATCTCACACGCTAGTAAAGTAATGCTCAAAATTCTCCAAGCCAGGTTTCAGCAATACATCAACCATGAACTTCCTGATGTTCAAGCTGGTTTAAGAAAAGGCAGAGGAACCAGAGATCAAATTGCCAACATCCGCTGGATCATGGAAAAAGCAAGAGAGTTCTGGAAAAACATCTATTTCTGCTTTATTGACTATGCCAAAGCCTTTGACTGTGTGGATCACAATAAACTGTGGAAAATTCTGAAAGAGATGGGAATACCAGACCACCTGAGCTGCCTCTTGAGAAATCTGTATGCAGGTCAGGAAGCAACTGGTCAGTTAGAACTGGACACGGAACAACAGACTGGTTCCAAATAGGAAAAGGAGTACGTCAAGGCTGTATATTGTCACCCTGCTTATTTAACTTATATGCAGAGTACATCATGAGAAACGCTGGACTGGAAGAAACACAAGCCGGAATCAAGATTGCCAGGAGAAATATCAATAACCTCAGATATGCAGATGTCACCACCCTTATGGCAGAAATTGAAGAGGAACTAAAAAGCCTCTTGATGAAAGGGAAAGAGGAGAGTGAAAAGGTTGGCTTAAAGCTCAACATTCAGAAAACGAAGATCATGGCATCTGGTCCCACTACTTCATGGGAAATGGATGGGGAAACAGTGGAAACAGTGTCAGACTTTATTTTTCTGGGCTCCAAAATCACTGCAGATGGTGACTGCAGCTATGAAATTAAAAGACGCTTACTCCTTGGAAGGAAAGTTATGACCAACCTAGAGAGCATATTCAAAAGCAGAGACATTACTCTGCCAACAAAAGTCTGTCTAGTCAAGGCTGTTTTTCCCGTGGTCATGTATGGATGTGAGAGTTGGACTGTGAAGAAAGCTGAGCACTGAAGAATTGATGCTTTGAACTGTGGTGTTGGAGAAGACCCTTCAGAGTCCCTTGGACTGCAAGGAGATCCAACCAGTCCATTCTAAAGGAAAACTGTCCTGGGTGTTCATTGGAAGGACTGCTGCTAAAGCTGAAACTCCAATACTTTGGCCACCTCATGCAAAGAGTTGACTCATTGGAAAAGACTCTCATGCTGGGAGGGATTGGGGGCAGGAGGAGAAAGGGACAACAGAGGATGAGATGGCTGGATGGCATCACTGACTCGATGGACATGAGTTTGAACTCCAGGAGTTGGTGATGGACAGGGAGGCCTGGCATACTGTGATTCATGGGGTTGCAAAGAGTTGGACATGACTGAGTGACTGAACTGAACTGAACTGAACTAAATTCTGACCAGTGTGAGTTGATACCTCACTGTGGTTTTGATTTTCATTTCTCTAATGAGTGATGTTGAGCATCCTTTCATGTGTTTATCAGCCATCTGCTTTATTCGATAGAATATTGAACAGAATTCTATGTGCTACACAACAGGGCCTTGTTTATCCATTCCACATGTAATCACAACCCCCTCCCCCTTGGCAACCACAAGTCTGGCCACTACATCCACAAGTCTGTATCCGTTTCATAGATAGGTTCGTTTGTGTCATATTTTAGATTTCATAGATAAGAGATGTCATATGGTATTTATCTTTCTCTGTCTGACTGACTTCTCTAGTGTCATAATTGCTAGTTACAGCCATGTTGCTGCTAATGGCACAGTTTCATTGTATTTGTGTCAGGATAGTATTCCATTGTGTATATGTACCACATCCTCTTTATCTGTGCCTCTCAGAGACACTTCTCCTTCTTTTTTTCCTCTGTATGTAGCATATTTTCATGTTTCTTTGTATGTTGCTTAGAAGTAAGTCTCAGTCATGTCCATCTCTTTGCAACCCCATGGACTATAGAATCCATGGAATTCCCCAGGCCAGAATACTGGGATGAGTAGTGGTTCACTTCAGGGGATCCCCCCAACCCAGGTATCGAACCCAGGTCTCCCACATTGCAGGCAGATTCTTTACCAGCTGAGCCACCAGGGATATTATAATTATTGTTTAACACTAGATGTTTTAGATAATGCATTGTAACATTCCAGTTATCAGATCCCTCTGCCTTCCAAGGTTTCCTGTTTTTAGTTTGCTGCTCTTTGTTTAATAGTTTAATGACATTCCTAGACTAGTTCTGTATATTGATAATTGCCTGCAGTGTGTGGCCTTTGAGTTCTAGTTTAGGTTCTTGTTTTTATTTTTTAGTTCTAGGTGCCTAGGATCTCATATCTGCTTCAGTATAATCTTGTGGCCAACCAGTGTTTGGCCATACGATTTCTTTTTTTTTTTTAATTTATTTATTTTAATTGGAGATTTTCTTAAATGCCTTGCCTGTATGTTTTGCACACTTCCACAAAGGCATCTGTGTGAGAAGCCACATCTTCAGACTTCAGGAAGATTATGTAACAGTGTGGGCTTTCATGTCCTGACTGCACAAGCCTCAAGATCAGCCAGAGATGAGAGACTGTTGTCTTCTTCCTCAGGTCTTCACTGAGCATGGGCATATCCTTGTGCATCCATGGATTTCTGGGAATATTTCAGAGCTTTTCAAAGTTCCCCATGTCCCTGATTTTCTCCAGTACTTCCTTTTAAATTCACAATCTAGTTGACTCCACCTGAGATCATATCTTTGGGAAACTGAAGGTGTGACAGTAATTTGTATTATTTTGGTAATGTCCTAAAGGTGGGCTTTTGTAATGTCCCTCACTAAGATGAGCTGTCACCCAAATCAAAAAACCACCAAATTTGGAGACTAAAGAGTTCTCAGGGAGCCAAAATTGAAAAAAATAAATGTACCCCAATGTTCATTGCAGCACTATTTACAATAGCTAGAACATGGAAGCAATCTAGATGTCCATGGACAGATGAAGGGACAAAGAAGCTGTGGTACATGTACACGGTGGAATATTACTCAGTCATGATAAGGAATGTATTTGAGTCCGTGCTAGTGAGGTGGATGAACCTAGAACCCAGTATACAGACTGAAGTAAGTCAGAGGAAACAAAAATCATATATTAACACATATACATGGAATCTAGAAAGCTGGTACCGCTGAACCTATTTTCAGGGCACCAATGGCTTCCCATAATCTGCCTACCAATAAAGAGGACACAGGTTCAATCCCTGAGTCAGGAAGATCCCCCAGAGAAGGTAACTGCAACCCTTTCCAGTATTCTTGCCCTCTGAATTGCATGGACAGAGGAGCCTGGCGGGCTACAGTCCAGAGCATCACAAACAGTCAGACATGACTGAGTGACTAAACAGCAGTCGGGACACAGATACAGAGAACAGACTTATGGATGGTGTTGGGGGGAAGGAGGTGAGGATGGAATGTATGTAGAGTGCAACATGGAAACATATACATTACCATATGTAAAATAGATACTCAGTGGGAATTGGCTGTGTGGCTCAGGGATCTCAAATCGGGACTCTGTAACAACCTAGAGGGGTGGGATGGGGTGGGAGAGAGGTTCAAGAGGGAAGGGTCATAGGTATACCTATGGCTGTGTCAACTACAAATCGGCACTTACCAAGAGCATTGCTAATGACTGAACAACAAAGGCATTTGCCATCTGCCTCTATGGAGATGGAACCCCATGCTGCTATAGTGTTGACCTTCAACAATCCCTGAGGGAGTTTAAGGTGGAGTGAGGCACTCTGTGCTCCAGGGAATCTGGTGGGACAGGTCTTTAGATAGTTGGATGTTTTTAGGAACAGATTTTATTATCTCAATCCTTGCATCTCCTCATTTAGGGCTTCTCATCTAGAGAAGCACTAAATCCCTTCATGGTGACATCCTCATGACTAACAAAAGCCTTTTGTAAAATGAGTGCTTCATGCCATTGAACTCCCCCTTCACCAAAACCTTATATATTGACTTTCCCCCACTTCTGCTTTGGAGCAGTCTCTCAGAGCTGTCTGAGATGCTGCCCCTCCCCGGGCTGCAGTCCTCATTTTGCCCCAAATAAAACTAAACTCACAACTCTCAAGTTAAACACCCTTTTTTTTTTAGTCGACAGCTGATTCATGTTGATATATGACAAAAACTGCTGGTGCACTGGGACGACCGAGAGGGAGGGTATGGGGAGGGAGGAGGGAGGAGGGTTCAGGATGGGGAACACAGGTATACCGGTGGCAGATTCATCTCGATATTTGGCAAAACTAATACAATATTGTAAAGTTTTAAAATAAAATAAAATTTTAAAAAATAAAAAATAAATAAATAAAAATAAATTTAGTTATTTTAAAAAAGAGTTCCCAGGGAGTTAAAGGGTCAGAAAAAAGATATTGACTGTGCTCTGGGTATAATATGATGCTTTTAATGAAGATCCAAAAACAGTCACACATCTTTACTGACTGCAATGCTATTAGCTTTTGGCTGCTACACCACTTAGCTGGGGAGAGATGGAATGGAAATAGTTCAAAGGGAAATGTTGCAGACTTTTTTCACCCATCTTATTGAGGTTCCACAGTTTCTCTTGGATCAACGACTTTCAGTTTGTTCTGTGGCCTTGGATAACTGCCAGTTTTGAAATGGTTGGTATTAGTTGTTTTGCTTGTATTTTGGTTGTTTTAGGAGGAGTTCAAGTTTACCAAGGTCTTCAGTCTCCTGTTCAGGAAGTCAATCTCCCAGAACATGCACACTTAACCATACCATGCTGCTAAAGTTGATGTTTATCTGTGTCAACTGAGCTCTCTCCAGGAATACTTGAACACTTCCGTTTTCTCAAGCTTAATGCAGTGAAGTGTACTTCATTCTTCTCAGTGGCTGCTATATTTTCCTGAAATTTCCCACCATGCTCTCTGTTGTTCTAGAATGTCTCACTCTCTAGTTTACAGTAATGTAAGACTTAAAAGACGCTTACTCCTTGGAAGGAAAGTTATGACCAACCTAGATAGCATATTCAAAAGCAGAGACATTACTTGGCCAACAAAGGTTCGTCTAGTCAAGGCTATGGTTTTTCCTGTGGTCATGTATGGATATGAGAGTTGGACTGTGAAGAAGGCTGAGTGCCGAAGAATTGATGCTTTTGAACTGTGGGGTTGGAGAAGATTCCTGAGAGTCCCTTGGACTGCAAGGAGATCCAACCAGTCCATTCTGAAGGAGATAAGCCCTGGGTTTTCTTTGAAAGGAATGAAGCTAAACCTGAAACTCCAGTACTTTGGCCACCTCATGCAAAGAGTTGACTCATTGGAAAAGACTCTGATGTTGGGAGGGATTGGGGGCAGGAGGAGAAGGGGACGACAGAGGATGAGATGGCTGGATGGCATCACTGATTCGATGGACATGAGTCTGAGTGAACTCCGGGAGTTGGTGATGGACAGGGAGGCCTGGAGTGCTACGATTCACGGGGTCACAGAGTCAGACACGACTGAGCGACTGAACTGAACTGAACTGAAGACCAACAGTGATTTCTATCTGTAAAACCTTGAGCAATAGACGTCAGTTCTCTATGCTTCAGTTTCTAATCAGTTACTCGATAAGAGAACTTCTGCTTTTCACTGTTGTTAAAATTAAACTGAATAACTCAACAAGAAAAGACAAATAATTTAACAATGGACACAGCCTTTGGGAGTTGGAAGAGGAGAAAGTCCTAAGACCTCATAAGACCCTCCCCTGCCAAGTCATGACTGTCCACCCACATTCACCACACAAACTATCCCAGGATGGGTTCACTCTCCAGGCTCATAGTGGGAACAGCCTCTCGCTCCAGACTTGACAGTGCTGGATCCTGAGACAAATTAACTCATTAGTCTCTGTGGACATGCTTATTTTTTTAATTTATTTATTTTAAATGAAACAAATATTAATATTTTAATGATAAAAGGTACAGTTCACAAAGACAATAGACATCATAAACCATTAAACACTTTATCAACAAAGAACAAAGACACATAAAGCAAGAATCAAAAGAAATATGAAGAAAGAAAAAATATATATAGTGAGGCATATTAATATTTCTCAGAATATTTTATCAATTGCTTAAAAAATAATAGAGGAGCATCTTGAATGATGTCTTAATAATTTAAATAATTTCATAATTTGTATGGAAACACAAAAAACCTCGAATAGCCAAAGCTATCTTGAGAAAGAAGAATGGAACTGGAGGAATCAACCTGCCTGACTTCAGGCTCTACTACAAAGCCACAGTCATCAAGACAGTATGGTGCTGGCACAAAGACAGAAATATAGATCAATGGAACAAAATAGAAAGCCCAGAGATAAATCCATGCACATATGGACACCTTATCTTTGACAAAGGAGGCAAGAATAGACAATGGATTAAAGACAATCTCTTTCACAAGTGGTGCTGGGAAATCTGGTCAACCACTTGTAAAAGAATGAAACTAGAACACTTTCTAACACCATACACAAAAATAAACTCAAAATGGATTAAAGATCTAAATGTAAGCCCAGAAACTATACAACTCCTAGAGGAGAACATAGGTAAAACACGCTCCGACATAAATCACAGTAGGATCCCCTATGACCCACCTCCCAGAATATTGGAAATAAAAGCAAAAATAAACAAATGGGACCTAATTCAACTTAAAAGCTTCTGCACAACAAAGGAAACTATAAGCAAGGTGAAAAGACAGCCTTCAGAATGAGAGAAAATAATAGCAAATGAAGCAACTGACAAACAACTAATCTCAAAAATATACAAGCAACTCCTACAGCTCAACTCCAGAAAAATAAATGACCCAATCAAAAAATGGGCCAAAGAACTAAATAGACATTTCTCCAAAGAAGACATAAAGATGGCTAACAAACACATGAAAAGATGCTCAACATCACTCATTACCAGAGAAATGCAAATCAAAACCACTATGAGGTACCATTTCACGCCAGTCAGAATGGCTGCGATCCAAAAGTCTACAAACAATAAATGCTGGGGGGGGTGTGGAGAAAAGGGAATCCTCTCACACTGTTGGTGGGAATGCAAACTAGTACAGCCACTATGGAGAACAGTGTGGAGATTCCTTAAAAAACTGGAAATAGAACTGCCTTATGACTCAGCAATCCCACTGCTGTGCATACACACCAAGGAAACCAGAATTGAAAGACACGTGTACCCCAATGTTCATCGCAGCACTGTTTATAATAGCCAGGACATGGAAGCAACCTAGATGTCCATCAGCAGATGCATGGATAAGAAAGCAGTGGTACATATACACAATGGAGTATTACTCAGCCATTAAAAAGAATCCATTTGAATCAGTTCTAATGAGGTGGATGAAACTGGAGCCTATTACAGAGTGAAGTAAGCCAGAAAGAAAAACACCAATACAGTATACTAACGCATATATATGGAATTTAGAAAGATAGTAACAATAACCCTGTGTACGAGACAGTAAAAGAGACACTGATGTATAGAACAGTCTTTTGGACTCTGTGGGAGAGGGAGAGGGTGGGATGATTTGGGAGAATGGCATTGAAACATGTATAATATCATGTATGAAACGAGTCGCCAGTCCAGGTTCGATGCACGATACTGGATGCTTGGGGCTGGTGCACTGGGATGACTCAGAGGGATGGTATGGGGAGGGAGGAGGGAGGTGGGTTCAGGATGGGGAACACATGTATACCTGTGGCAGATTAATTTTGATATATTGCAAAACCAATACATTTAAATAGTTCAGTTCAGTTCAGTCGCTCAGTCGTGTCTGAGTCTTTGAGACCCCATGAACCACAGCACGCTAGGCCTCCCTCTCCATCACCAGCTCCCAGAGTCCACCCAAACCCATGGCCATCGAGTCAATGATGCCATCCAACCATCTCATCCTCTGTCGTCCCCTTCTCCTCCTGCCCTCAATCTTCCCCAGCATCAGGGTCTTTTCCAATGAGTCAGCTCTTCGCATCACGTGGCCAAAGTATTGGAGTTTCAGCTTCAACATCAGTCCTTCCAATGAATACCCAGGGCTGATCTCCTTCAGAATGGACTGGTTGGATCTCCTTACAGTCCAGGTGACTCTCAAGAGTCTTCTCCAACACCACAGTTCAAAAGCATCAATTCTTCGGCGCTCTTAAGTTTTCTTTATAGTCCAACTCTCATATCCATACATGACCACTGGAAAAACCACAGCCTTGACTAGACGGACCTTTGTTGGCAAAGTATGTCTCTGCTTTTGAATATGCTATCTAGGTTGGTCATAACTTTCCTTCCAAGGAGTAAGTGTCTTTTAATTTCATTGCTGCAATCACCATCTGCAGTGATTTTGAAGCCCCAAAAAATAAAGTCTGACATTGTTTCCACTGTTTCCCCATCTATCTACCATGAAGTGATGGGACCAGAGGCCATGATCTTCGTTTTCTAAATGTAGAGCTTTAAGCCAACTTGTTCACTCTCCTCTTTCACTTTCATCAAGAGGCTTTTTAGTTCCTCTTCACTTTCTGCCATAAGGGTGGTGTCATCTGCATATCTGAGGTTATTGATATTTCTCCCAACAATCTTGATTCCAACTTGTGCTCCCTCCAGCCCAGCGTTTCTCATGATGTACGCTGCATATAAGTTAAATAAGCAGGATAACAATATACAGCCTTGATGTACTCCTTTTCGTATTTGGAACCAGTCTCTTGTTCCATGTCGAGTTCTAACTGTTGCTTACTAACCTATACAGGTTTCTCAAGAGGCAGGTCAGGTGGTCTGGTATTCCCATCTCTTTCAGAATTTTCTACAGTTTCCTATGGTCCACACAGTCGAAGACATTGGTGTAGTCAATAAAGCAGAAATAGATGTTTTTCTGCAACTCTCTTGCTTTTTCCATAATCCAACAGATGTTGGCAATTTGGTCTCTGGTTCCTCTGCCTTTTCTAAAACCAGCTTGAACATCTTGAAGTTCACAGTTCACATATTGCTGAAGCCTGGCTTGGAGAATTTTGAGCATTACTTTACTAGTATGTGAGATGAGTGCAATTGTGTGGTAGTGTGAGCATTCTTTGGCACTGCCTTTCTTTGGGATTGGAATGAAAATGGACCTTTTCCAGTCCTGTGACCACTGCTGAGTTTTCCAAATTTGCTGGCATATTGAGTGCAGCACTTTCATAGCATCATCTTTCAGGATTTGAAATAGCTCAACTGGAATTCCATCACCTCCACTGGCTTTGTTCGTAGTGATGCTTTCTAAGGCCCACTTGACTTCACAATCCAGGATATCTAGCTCTAGGTCAGTGATCACACCATCGTGACTATCTTGGTCATGAAGATCTTTTTTGTACAGTTCCTCTGTGTATTCTTGCCACCTCCTCTTAATATCTTCTGCTTCTATTAGGTCCATACCATTTCTGTCCTTTATTGAGCCCATCTTTGCATGAAATATTCCCTTGGTATCTCTAATTTTCTTGAAGAAATATCTAGTCTTTCCCATTCTATTGTTTTCCTCTATTTCTTTTCATTGATCACTGAGGAAGGCTTTCTTATCTCTCCTTGCTATTCTTTGGAAATCTGGATTCAGATTCTTATACCTTTCCTTTTCTCCTTTGCTTTTCACTTCCCGTCTTTTCACAGCTATTTGTAAGGCCTCTTCAGGCAGCCATTTTGCTTTTTTGCATTTCTTTTTCTTGGGTATGGTCTTGATTCCTGTCTCCTGTACAATGTCACGAACCTACGTCCATGTTCATCAGGCACTCTATCTATCAGATCTAGTCGCTTAAATCTATTTCTCACTTCCACTGTATAGTCATAAGGGATTTGATTTAGGTCATACCTGAATGGTCTAGTGGTTTTCTTCACTTTCTTCAATTTCAGTCTGAATTTGGCAATAAGGAGTTCATGATCCCAGCCATAGGCAGCTCCCAGTCTTGTTTTTGCTGACTGTATAGAGCTTCCCCATCTTTGGCTGCAACGAATATAATCAATCTGATTTCAGTGTCGACCTTCATATTTAATTCATTTATATTAATCATATGCTACACAGATATATTTAAAAGTTTGAATCTTATATGCTGTTCTTAGATGTCCATAGGACATTTAGAAAAACTGGCAAAAGGATGAACATTACTAAATTTCAAAAGTAGAATTCATTTTTGTGTGTGTGATTCAGTTATACATGTACACATATAATATTTTTAAAATTATTTTCTGTTATAGGTCATTATACAAAATATTGACTACAGTTCCCTGTGCTATACAGTAAACCTTTGTTTCTCGTTGCATATCCATTTTTTTAATTAGAAATGTAGCATTCTATTCATACGAAGTCAAGCAAGTGGAATCAAAATGTCATAAAATTTTTAGTTAGGCAAAAATTAATATTTTTGAAAATATATATTACACATATTATTTATATATATATGTATACTAAACCTTTTGAACTACACTTGATAAAGGCTTGAGAAAGAATGTCAAAAAAATAAGAGATGAAGAAATTGAAAAACATAAACTAAATGAAATGGGAGCCATGAATATGAAATAGAAAAAGTGAAACAAATAGATAAAAGTAAAAGGTCCAGGTGTTTTTAAATGCGGCTGCTCATTAGAAACGTATTTGGAGCTCTGGAAAAAAAAAAAAAAGAAATGCAATACCTGGGCATTTGTATTTTCCAAATATTCCAAGATGATCCTGATACACATATGGACTTTAAAAAGTGTATGTCCATATGTACATCAGAATCATCTTGGAATATTTGGAAAATACAAGGATGGGGAACACATGTATACCCATGGCAGATTCATGTTGATGTACGGCAAAACCAATACAATATTGTAAATTTAAAAAATAAAATAAATTAAATTAAATTTTTTTTAAAGTGATTACAGATTTTCTAATAAATGCTAGTTTGGGTGATATCGAATTCTATAATTTTTTTGTTGACCAATCATGATACAATAATACTAAGTAAGTAATAATTCAGTTCAGTTCATTTGCTCAGTCATGACTGACTCTGCACAACTTCAGGCTTCCTCTCCATCATCAACTCCTGGAGCTTGCTCAAATTCATGTCCATTGAGTCAGTGATGCCATTCAACTGTCTCATCCTCTGTCTTCCCCTTCTCTTCCTGCCTTCAATCTTTCCAAGCATCAGGGTCTTGGAAAGACACCAATGAGTCAGTTTTTCGCACCAGGTGGCCAAAGTATTGGAGTTTCAGCTTCAGAATCAGTCCTTCCAATGACTATTCAGCACTGATTTCCTTTAGGATGGACTCGTTGGATCTCCTTGCTGTCCAAGGGACTCTCAAGAGTCTTCTCCAACACCACAGTACAAAAGCATCAGTTCTTTAGGGCTCAGCTTTCTTTATGGTCCAACACTCACATCTATACATGACTACTGGAAAAAGCATAGCTTTGACTAGAGGGACCTTTGTTGGCAAAGTAATGTCTCTGTTTTTTAATATGCTCTCTAGGTTGGTCATAGCTTTTCTTCCAAGGAGCAAGTGTCTTTTAATTTCATGGGTGCAGTCACATTCGGCAGTGATTTTTGAACCCTAGAAAATAAAGTCTGTCACTGTATCCACTGTTTTCCCACCTATTTGCAGTGAAGTGCTGGAACCAGATGCCATGATCTTAGTTTTTGAATGTTGTGTTTTAAGTCAGCTTTTCTCTCTCCTTTTTCACTTTCATCAAGAGGCTCTTTAGCTCCCCTTTGCCTTCTGCCCTAAGAGTGGTGTCACCTGCATATCTGAGATTAATGATAATTTTCCCTGCAGTCTTGAATCCATCTTGTGTTTCATCCTGCCTGGCATTTCACTAGATGTACTCTGCATACAAGTTAAATAAGCAAGGTGACAATGTTCAGCCTTAAAATACTCCTTTCCCAACTTGGAACCAGTCAGTTGTACTATGTCTGGTTCTAACTGCTGCTTCTTTACCTGCATACAGATTTTTCAGGAAGCAGGTAAGGTGGTCTGATAATCCCCTCTCTTTAAGAATTTTCCACAGTTTGTGTTGATCCACACAGTCAAAGCTTTAGTGTAGTTAATGAAACAGAAGTAGATGTTTCTCTGGAATTCTCTTGCTTTTTGTATGATCCAACAGGTGTTGGCAATTTAATAGTTACAGAATCACAGAATGGATGCTCATCAGTTTTCACAATTGATAGCCAGACAAAAAATAAAAGATTATTACAATTGCAAACCATAATGGGAACACGATTAATCTAACAATATAAAATAATTACATACAATTTGGGGGGTCAAGCAGAGTGATGTGGTAAGTGGAAGTATATACCTGGACATGTTTTCATCTGCTCAGCCAGTCTATATCTTTTGGTTGGTGCACTTAATCCATTTACATTTAAGATAATTATCGATATATATGATTCTATTACCATTTTTGTAATTGTTTTGGGTGCATTTTCTCTAGGTAGGGCTTTTCCTTTTCTGTTTACTGCCTAGAGAAGTTCCTTACCATTTGTTGTATAGCTGGTTTTGTGGTACTAAATTCTTTTAACTTTGGTTGTCTGGAAAGCTTTTTTTTTTTTTTTTTTTTTTTTTATTTTTAAACTTTACATAACTGTATTAGTTTTGCCAAATATCAAAATGAATCCGCCACAGGTATACATGTGTTCCCCATCCTGAACCCTCCTCCCTCCTCCCTCCCCATACCATCCCTCTGGGTCGTCCCAGTGCACCAGCCCCAAGCATCCAGTATCGTGCATCGAACCTGGACTGGCAACTCGTTTCATACATGATATTTTACATGTTTCAATGCCATTCTCCCAAATCTTCCCACCCTCTCCCTCTCTCACAGAGTCCACAAGACTGTTCTATATATCATTTGACTTCATCAAATCTGAAGGAGAGTCTTGCTGGGTAGAGTATTCTTGGTTATAGATTTCTCTTTCATCCCTCTGAATACATCATACCATTTGCTTCTGGCTTGTAGAGTTTCTGTTGAGAAATCAGCTGATAGCCTGATGGGAGTTCCCTTGTATGTCATTTGCCATTTTTCCCTTGTTGCTTTTAATATTTTATCTCTGTCTTTAATTTTTGCCAATTTGATTACCACATGTCTCAGCTCAGTGTGTTCCTCCTCGGGTTTATCCTGCCTGGGACTCAATGTGCTTCTTGGACTTGGTTGACTATTTTCTTTCCCATGTTAGGGAAGTTTTCAGCTAATACTTTCTCAGGTTGCTTATCTCTCTCTTCTCCTTCTGGGACACCTATAATGTGAATATTCGTGCGTTTAATGTCCCAGAGGTCTCTTAGGCTGCCTGCATTTCTTTTCATTCTTTCTTCTATATTCTGTTCTATGGCAGTGATTTCTACCATTCTGTCCTCCAGGTCATTTATCCGTGCTTCTGCCTCAGGTATTCTGTTATGGATTCCTTCTAGGGTATTATTCATCTCTGCTTCTTTGTTCTTTAGTTCTTGTAGGTCTTTGGTAAACATTTCTTGTATCTTCTCAATCTTTGCCTCTATACTTTTCCCAAAATCCTGAATCATATTCATTATCATTATTCTGAACACTTTTTGTGGAATGTTGCCTACATCCACATCATTTAGCTGTTTTTCTTGGGGTTTATAGTATCCCTTCATCTGAGATGTAACTTTCTGCTTTTTCATGCTGATTAACTTTCTGTGGTGTGGTTTTGTTTTGGTTGCTGTGGGATTGTGGTTCTTCTTGCGTCTTCTCTTTGTGTAAGCTTCCTAATGGCAGGGACTGGTGGTGGGAAAACCTGGGTCGTGCTTTGGTGGGCAGGGCCTTACTCAATAAAGCTTTAATCCAATTATCTGCTGATGGATGGGGTTGCACTTCCTCTCTGGTAGTTTTTTGGCCGAGGTGACCCAACCCTCAGGTCTATGGGCTCTGTGGTCAGGTTAATTTCCCCAAGAGGGTTTACACCAAAGGAGACATTCCCAGACAGCTGCTGCCAGTCCCCTCTGTCCCTGTGATGAGCCCCTGCTGACCCACACCTCCTCAGGATACCCTCCAACATTGCAGGTAGTTTTGGTTCAGTTTCCTGTGGAGTCACTGCTTTTTTCCTTTGAGTCTTGGTGCATGCAAGGTTTTGTTTGTGCCCTCCAAGAGTAGAGTCTCTGTTTCCCCCAGTTCTGTGGAAGTCTTGTAATCAAATCCCACTAGCCTTCCCAGTCAGATTCCCTGAGGATTCCCAGCTCCTTTGTTGGGCCCCCAGGCTAGAAGCCTGACGTGCGGTTCCAAACCTTCACAATGGTGGCTGATCTTCTTTTGTATTATTGTTCTCCAGGTTGTGGGTTACCCACCCGGTGGGTATAGGATTTGATTTTATCGTGATTGTGCCCCTCCTACCATCTCCTGCCATTTCTTCTTTATCTTTGGGCGTGGAGTATCTTTCTTTGGTCGATTCCAGCGTCCTCCTGTCTGTGGTTGTTCAACAGCTAGTTGTGATTTTGGTGCTTTTGCAGGAGGAGATGAGTAGAATCCTTCTACTCCTCCATCTTGAACCAGAAGCCCTGGACATGCTCCCTTTCAGTTGTAGGTCTCTTCTTGGTTGTGACTCAGAAAGGCCAAGTCCTCTTTCCGTTTGACTCCAGGTCTATCTCTTCAATTTTTCTGCCTGTTTGCTAGTTATGACCCTCTCCTCAATCTGGTTAAGTATTCATGTCAAGTATTGTTCTTCTGAAAACAGAATTTCTGTCTCTAATACCAAGTTCAACAGTGATTCCTTGCCTGCTTGCTTAGTCACTAAGATGTATCCAACTCTTTGCAACCCCATGGACTGTAGCCTTCCAGGCTCCTCTGTCCATGGATTTCCCAGGCAAGAATACTGGAATGGGTTGGCATACCCAGGGAATCTGCCTGACCCTGGGTCAAACCTGAGTCGCTTGCATCTCCTGCATTGGAAAGCAGATTCTTTACCACTCGCCACCATTCCCCAAAAAAGGACACTAATTTTGAATAAAGATTTCTCCAAAGATAAGTAAATGACAATAAGTGCATGAAAAGATGTTCAATATCATTAGTCATTAGGAAAATACAAATCAAAAACCACAAAAGGACACATCACTTCATACTCATTCACTTAAATGATTAAAGGAAATAAAGACTGACAATTACAAAAATGAAAAGTTATGGAACAATTAGAACCTTCATACATTGCTTGCTGAAATGAAATTAGTGCAACCACTTGTAGAAAACAATTTCTCAAAAGTTTTGATATGTAGGTACCAAATGACCCAGCAATTCCGCTCTTAGGTATATATCCTAAACATATGAAAATCCACACAAAAAATTACATCAGTGTTCATTGCAGCATTATTCAGAATACCCAAAGCCTGAGAATGACATAAATGTCCATCAGCTGATGAAGGCATACCAAAATGTAGCATAGCCACATAATAGAATATTATTCAGCTATGAAGAAAAACTAAAAATGAGTTTTCAGCCATAAAACCATGTTGCAACATGAATGAACCTTGAAAACATTAAGCGAAAGAATCTAGTCACAGAAGACCACATACTGTATGATTCCATTTATGTGAGTATCCTGAACAGGCAGATCCATAGTGACAGAAAGTTGATTAATTGTACTCGGGGGCGAGGATCAGGGTTGGGATGCATGGAAATGGGAATGAGGATTTCCTCATGCTATTGTGAATGCAATTTCTTTTTGAGGAGTTGAAAGTATTCTGAAGTTAGACTGTGGTGATGGTTGCACAACTCTGTGACCATCCAGAGATCACTCAACTGTACAGTTTTAATGGGTAAATTTCATTGGATGTTAAATCATATCTCAATAAAACCATAATTTTAAAAAAAAAAGTAGTGGATGAGTTTTACAGCAGATAAAAAATTAAATTGAATAATGCAAGAAAGGCTCTTAAAACTATGTTAGGTTCAGAGGACTCTCAAAAACTAACACATTTACAGACTTCCCTGCTTCAACCCTGATTATCTCAGGAACATCTACTCATTGGTCTTGTTTCTACTGAAACATGATTTCTTTGGGAATCTTCCTTAACCATTCTATTTCCTTAGACCCAAAACTGAGCATTACATTCAAAGATACATTGTCATAACCTCCCTTTTTTTATCATTAAATTGTGTATCTCCTGCCAATATGGGATTTACATGTATAGTCTCTTCACCACTTTATTGTCAGAGACAATCATAGAATCTGTCAAAAAAGAGACACACAATACTTCTTGAGTAATGAGTGAATTATATAATTATTATAGATCCCTAAGGATAAATGCATTTTTTTAATTTTTTAAGGGAGTCACTTTTTAAATATCTGTTTTTTACTTCCTTTATTATTTTTTTATATATTTTATTTTATTTTATAACTTTACAATATTGTATTGGTTTTGCCATATATCAACATGAATCTGCCACAGGTATACACATGTTCCCAATCCTGAACCCTCCTCCCTCCTCCCTCTCCATACCATCCCTCTGGGTCGTCCCATAGCACCAGCCCCAAACATCCAGTGTCATGCATCAAACCTGGACTGGCGACTCGTTCCATATATGATATTATACATGTTTTAATGCCATTCTCCCAATTCATCCCACATTTCCCTCTCCCACAGAGTCCAAAAGACGGTTCTATACATCTGTGTCTCTTTTGCTGTCTTGTATACAGGGTTATTGTTACCATCTTTCTAAATTCCATATATATGTGTTAGTATACTGTATTGGTGTTTTTCTTTCTGGCTTACTTCACTCTGTATAATAGGCTCCAGTTTCATCCACCTCATTAGAACTGATTCAAATGGATTCTTTTTAATGGCTGAGTAATACTCCATTGTGTATATGTACCACTGCTTTCTTATCCATGCATCTGCTGATGGACATCTAGGTTGCTTCCATGTCCTGGCTATTATAAACAGTGCTGCGATGAACATTGGGGTACACGTGTCTCTTTCAATTCTGGTTTCCTTGGTGTGTATGCTCAGCAGTGGGATTGCTGGGTTATAAGGCAGTTCTATTTCCAGTTTTTTAAGGAATCTCCAGACTGTTCTCCATAGTGGCTGTACTAGTTTGCATTCCCACCAACAGTGTGAGAGGATTCCCTTTTCTCCACACCCTCTCCAGCATTTATTGCTTGTAGCCTTTTGGATGGCAGCCATTCTGACTGGCATGAAATGGTACCTGATTGTGGTTTTAATTTGCATTTCTCTGATTATGAGTGATGTTGAGCATCTTTTCATGTGTTTGCTAGCCATCTGTATGTCTTCTTTGGATAAATGTCTATTTAGCTCTTTGGCCCATTTTTTGATTCGGTCATTTATTTTTCTGGAGTTGAGCTGTAGGAGTTGCTTGTATATTTTTGAGATTAGTTGTTTGTCAGTTGCTTCATTTGCTATTATTTTCTCCCATTCTGAAGGCTGTCTTTTCACCTTGCTTATAGTTTCCTTTGTTGTGCAGAAGCTTTTAAGTTGAATTAGGTCCCATTTGTTTATTTTTGCTTTTATTTCCAATATTCTGGGAGGTGGGTCATAGAGGATCCTGCTGCATTATATGTCGGAGAGTGTTTTGCCTATGTTCTCCTCTAGGAGTTGTATAGTTTCTGGGCTTACATTTAGATCTTTAATCCATTTTGAGTTTATTTTTGTGTATGGTGTTAGAAAGTGTTCTAGTTTCATTTTTTTACAAGTTAAAGATCATACACCATGGCCAAGTGGGCTTTATTCCAGGGGTGCAGGATTCTTCAATATCCACAAATCAATCAATGTAATACACCACATTAACAAATTGAAAAATAAAAACCATATGATTATCTCAATAGATGCAGAGAAAGGCTTTGACAAAATTCAACATCCATTTATGATACAAACTCTCCAGAAAACAGGAATAGAAGGAACATACCTCAACATAATAAAAGCTATATATGACAAACCCACACCAAACATTATTCTCAACGGTGAAAAATTGAAAGCATTTCCCCTAAAGTCAGAAACAAGACAAGGGTGCCCACTCTCACCATTACTATTCAACATAGTTTGGAAGTTTGGGCCACAGCAATCAGAGCAGAAAAAGAAATAAAAGAAATCCAAATTGGAAAAGAAGAAGTAAAACTCTCACTGTTTGCAGATGACATAACCCTCTACATAGAAAACCCTAAAGACTCCACCAGAAAATTACTAGAACTAATCAATGAATATAGTAAAATTTCAGGATATAAAATCAACAGACAGGAATCCCTTGCATTGCTATACACTAATAATGAGAAAATAGAAAGAGAAATTAAGGAAACAATTCCATTCACCATTGCAACGAAAAGAATAAAATACTTAGGAATATATCTATCTAAAGAAACTAAAGGCCTATATATATAAAACTATAAAACACTCGGAGAAGGCAATGGCACCCCACTCCAGTACTCTGGCCTGGAAAATCCCATGGATGGAGGAGCCTGGTGGGCCGCAGTCCATGGGATCGCTAAGAGTCGGATAAGACTCAGCGACTTCACTTTCACTTTTCACTTTCATGCATTGGAGAAGGAAATGGCAACCTACGCCAGTGTTCTTGCCTGGAGAATCCCAGGGATAGGGGAGCCTCGTGGGCTGCCGTCTATGGGGTCGCACAGAGTCGGACATGACTGAAGCGACTTAGCAGTAGCAGCAGCATAAAACACTGGTGAAAGAAATCAAAGAGGACACTAATAGATGGAGAAATATACCATGTTCATGGATTGGAAGAATCAATATTGTGAAAATGAGTATACTACCCAAAGCAATTTATAGATTCAATGCAATCCCTATCAAGTGACCAACGGTATTCTTCACAGAGCTAGAATAAATAATTTCACAATTTGTATGGAAATACAAAAAGCCTCAAATAGCCAAAGCAATCTTGAGAAAGAAGAATGGAACTGGAAGAATCAACCTGCCTGATTTCAGGCTCTACTACAAAGCCACAGTCTTCAAGACAGTATGGTACTGGCACAAAGACAGAAATATAGATCAATGGAACAAAATAGAAAGCCCAGAGATAAATCCATGCACCTAGGGACACCTTATCTTTGACAAAGGAGGCAAGAATATACAATGGATTAAAGACAATCTCTTTAACAAGTGGTGCTGGGAAAACTGGTCAACCACTTGTTAAAAAAAAAATGAAACTAAATATCTGTTTTTAATTGGAGGATAATTGCCTTGCAGTGTCTTGTTTGTTTCTGCCATAAAACAATGTGAATCACCCGTAAATATGCATATATTTCCCCTTCTTGATACTCCCTCCCACCCACCCCCATCCCATGCCTCTTGGTTGTCACAGGGCATTGGGTTGAGTTCCCTGTGTTATACAGCAACTTCCCACTAACTGTTTTACACATGGTAATGTATACGTTTCAATGCTGCTCTCTCAATTCACCCCACATTCTCCCCTCATTCTGTCCGCAAGTCTGTTCTCTATGTCTGTGTCTCTATTCCTGATCTACAAATAAATTCACCAGTACCATTTTCCTAGATTCCATATATATGCACTAATATGCAATATAAATTCATTTTTAAATTAATTTTCATTGGAATATAGTTGATTTACAGTGTTGTGTTAGTTTTTGCTATACAGCAAAGTGAATCAATTATCCATATACATATATTCAGCCCCTTTTCAGATTCTTTTGGCATATAGGTCATTACAAAGTATTGAGTACAGTACCCTGAGCTCTATAGTAGGTCCTTATTAGTTATCTGTTTTAAATATAGTAGCATGTATATGTCAATCCCAGCCACCCAATTTATTCCCCCCTTTCCCCCTTGGTAACTATAAGCTTGTTTTCTACATCTGCGACTTTATTTCTGTTTTGTAAATAGGCTCATTTATATACTTTTTTTAAGATACTGCATATAAGCAATATCATATATTTGTCTTTCTCTATCTGACTTACTTCACTCAGTATGACAATCTCTAGGTCCATTCATGTAACTGCAGATGGCATTATTTAGTTCTTTCTGACTAATATTCCATTGTAAATATGTACCACATCTTCTTGATCACAAATGCATTTTTTATTCTCTCCCTTCTCAGCTGCTGGCTCCACTCAGAAAAAGGATTTAAATGGGGTTTCCTTGGACCAGTCTGTGCCATCTTCTCTGTGAGTGATGACATCAAAGCATCTTTAATACTCAGCTAAGCATCATTTAAAGAGAACTAAAAGTGGGGGGCATGGGTTGGTGACAGAGGTGACAAGAACAGGAGTGTTCCTGGGTTATCATGGGTTTGGTTGCATTTTCTAAGACCATTCTTAAAACTTAACTCACTAATATGGTTAAAAATAGAAACTACCTACGTGTGGAAATGATGTTGGACAGGCTGGACAAGGGACTGAAATTGTACTCAAAAAATCTTTTCTGGTTTCCTGAAGGTCAATTTAGCCTTCTTTCTGATGACCCTTTGGATTTTGAAAAGCAAACTCTGTTCCCTCAATAGTGAGGTGTCCACCCTCCAGAACACGAGGTAAGATGGAGAAGAGACTGACAGCCCTGCAGATGTGTGGTTGCAAAAGTGAAGGCATGTGCCTGAACAGTTCCTTGTGTCCATTCTCAGGTTTTCTAAAGAAAGCCAGAGTAAAATGAATGGAGGTGTCCTAAGGCAGCAAGTTCAGACCACTGGTGTTCTCTATCCATCTCTAATTCCAGTTTGTGACCTTGTGACTCCCTCAGCAACATTCTCTGGACTTTGTCAGCAGTCCTATGACAAATGTGCAGAGAACAATTATGTTCCCATGAAGCACTTAGACGAATATGTGACCACTTCCACAGTCTAGTACACTTTCACACCCCACATTTCAAGCTCGTTCTCACCTCTCTCCCACTCCTCTTCCTGGTAAAAATCCCAGTGAACATTAAATCTTCTAAGAGGTTTAGGCAGACCTTTGTTCCAGGAACTCTTGTGCATATCTGAGGCTCTTTCTTTTGCACTTCTACCATTATCTTTTCTAAATTATGCATCTTACTGTTTTGTTGTATTAGTCATTTGAGTAGATCATGAGCTTTATGAAAATAGATATCTCGCCTTTGTGATGTTTAATGCCCAGGACCCAACACAGAGTGTGATGCATGGTACTTCCTCAGGAACATTGGTTGAATGAAATTAGGTATCTCCACAGACGATCATAAAGATTTTGCAACTTATGAAGTTTCGCTTCCCTTTCCATCCAAATCAAAATGTCATTCTAGACCTCAGTGGCATTTCTATTGTGGAGCATCATTGACAGCAAAGAATAAAACCAATCACAACCCAGTCTGAGAAGTCATTACCAACAGGGAAAGGAAGGAGCATGCATGAGTGAAGATGAGAATGGCTCTGGTTGTATCAGGAACTTACTTTCTCCTCCTACTCAGGATGCTGACATTTAAAGCCACAGCTCAGCTCTTCATCTTGGGATGCACGTGGTTTCTGGGAATCCTGCAGGTGGGACCGGCTGCCCGCGTCATGGCCTACCTCTTCACCATCATCAACAGCCTGCAGGGCGTCTTCATCTTCCTGGTGTACTGCCTTCTCAGCCAGCAGGTACCACTGTCTTGACTCCCTCTCAGGACTCATCCCATCCTCACTCCACTCAGGTGAGCTGACTCAGAGCATGCTTTGCAGGTCCGTGAGCAATACAGGAAGTGGTTGAAAAGAATCAGGAAAACCAAAGCCGAGTCTGAGAACTACACACTCTCCAGCAGGACCATGTCTGATGGTTGCAAACACAGTGAGGTAAGATCATGCACTGCCCCCAGAGCACTTCACTAACCAATTAATTGATCCGCACATGCCTAGCACACTGGACAACTGCATATGAGCTGTTGCTGTCTTAGGATGGCTTACCCTTTGTTTACTGTTTGACTCATTCTCAAGTGGCATTGGTGGTAAAGAATCTGCCTGTCAATGCAGGAGATGCCAGATACCTGGGTTTGAACCCTGAGTCAGGAAGATCCCCTAGGTAGAAAATGGCAATGAACTCCAGTATTCTTGCCTGGAAAATTCCATGCACAAAAGAGCCTGGCAGGTACAGTCCATTGGGTTGCACACATTCGGACACTACTGAGCATGCACACGTGTGCACACACACACACACTAACCATTAGCAGTGGTCTCAGTTTGTTTACAAAATGTATTTCACTTGTATTCCTTTGGGGAACTGTGTCCATCTTGACTCATATCAGTATTCTTATTGAAAACTTACTATGTGCCGTGCATGGTCAACTAAATAAGCAACTATCAATGATCTGAAATGGTGATGTACATTCTATTCAGAGTCACATTATCTTACCATTTTGCTGTACACCTGTCTCTGTGTAACACTCAGCAGCACCCCTCAAAAATGCAGAAAATGGGGGGAGATTATGTACTTATCTGTGCACCAAAGAGAAAGGTTTTGGCTGGAATTTTAGACTTTCTTAACAAGACTGCCTGATATTGGGGCACTCTCTGTGCTATGCTGTGCTGTGCTGTGCTGTGCTGTGCTGTGCTCCGTCGCTTCAGTCGTGTCTGATTCCGTGCTTTCCTATGGACTGTAGCACACCAGGGTCCTCTGTCCATGGGATTCTCCAGCAAGAATACTGGAGTGGGTTGTCATGCACTCCTCCAGGGGATCTTCCCAATCCAGGGATCAAATGCAGGTCTCCTGCACTGCAGACAGATTCTTTACCCCTGAGACACTGGAAAAGCCCCTTGGTTCCCTCTACCCACCACAAAACCGAAAAAGATAAGCAGTAGTGACACAATAATTCATGACAGTGATGACCAAGAAACAACACTTACTGGTTTAGGCTTACAAACTTATTTTCCTTATATTTTCTGACCTCTTCCATCTTCTATTTAATGCCTTCAATCTTCCATCTCACTGAAAGGAAACTACTATTTGCCTGGAAGCCCTTCTGCATTTCTTACATTACGGGTCCCCCCAACTTCCATAAGCACTGATTCCACCATTGAATCTTCTACCACTTTGCCCTTTCTCAACAAATGTTCTCAGCACTTATTTCACAAAGAAAATCAACCTTGTCATGATGATACTTTGCGAACTCTATGCCATAAAAAATATCAGTGTGCATCCTCTTGTATCATTGAGACAATGAACCTTCTCGTCTCTGAAGACAATTATTCCACCTATGCTTTGAATACCATTATTAATGCTTATCAATTTCCCTTATATTCTTTTTCACACATATTCTCTCATTCTCTCTTCCCCTTACCCTTCTTCCCTCACTCTTTCCTCTCATTTTCAACAGTATTTTCCCCATAGCCGCGGATACATGTTTGGTTCTCTTCTGTCTTACAAATATGTACTACTTGGCCATCTTCTAGCTACCAGCCAAGAGTTGACATTTCTGTCTTTATTTCCCTGCCTTAAACTCATGCCTTCAGCCTACCGGGGTCCAGCCCTGGTTGGATCCAAGGATTCCCTCGGGAGGACAGCATTGGCGAAAGAATAGCAAAAGGGGAGAGACAAAGGCTTGATCTAACTGGTTTACCCAGAAAGCCAATAAAACCTGTGACATCAGGTTTGCACTGACCACGGAGGCCACAGGCGCCCTCTCAAATCGTGGAAAGTGCCCACCTTAGGCACCTTCTCGAGTGGGTCTTAGAAGCCTGGGCAAATAAATGGTCTCAGAGGGGCCCCATGCTCCAAATTAGTCATCCTGAAGGAAGAACAGAGAAGAAAACGAGAAAAAAGGACACAAGAAAGAACGACACAGGGAGACCAAGCCTGATGAGCAAGGCCCACAACTTTATTTTCCAAAGTAGCTTTTATACCTTAAGTTGTGCATAGAGGATAATAGGGGGTAGAGAGTCATACAAGGTCAGCAGTCCTTGACCCTTATCGAAGCCAGGCTTTCTTTCTGCAAACTTATCATATGGCTTTAGGTGATTTACATCATCTTCTGGCCAGGAGGCCTGTTAACATTTTATGACCCTTTCTTCTGAATAATGGTTAGTCAATCAGAAAACTTATTTTCTCTAAAAGTGATTATTCTAAAGTCAAGCGCCACCCTCCGAAAGCATTAAAATTGCATTCCTATAAGGCAAAAGTGTGGTGGGCTATAACAATAAAAGAATTAACTCAAGGGTCCAAGGTTATTAACACCAAGGTTACTACTTATTTTCCCTATATACCAACTATATCAATTAATATACTCCCAAGGACACAATACAGGGGATGTGGAAACTTGGCAGCAAGTATTGGCTCAACAATAAAACACTCCACCAGTGCTATTCTAATAATTTCTTAACTCTCCGAGAAGCTCGGCATTGTTAGAATATCTTAAGCTTCCCGTGCCTCTCGTGGTTGGGAGGCTGTGAACAATCAATTGTGTAGCTGCAGGAATCTGAACAAACCTGTCAGGCAAGCTAAAAAGTCATCAGAGGGGTTTGAATTGGAACACACCTATTATACCTTGGAGACATATTAGCTAGAGCTCTAAGTTGATTTTCTTCAGAGAAAGGTGGTCGGGGATAGCCCCCACGTTAATGTCAGAAAAGTTGGTGAAAGTCGTGAAATAGTAAAATAGACAGATTTTGGTTTTGGGGTAGATGCTCGGGCAGGTCCAGGCGGCCTCTCGAGTCCTGATTCGCCTTTGCATGTCAGGTCCTCTCCGCATGACCTTGGGCACAAGTTTGGATCCTGAAAGTTACTCTCAACAGCTATCTTATTACCATCACAACATACCACCTTTGATCTTTTTGTTCTTATCTTTTCAATATGTCCACAATCTCTCCTGCTATCTCAACTTCCATCACCTCCTCCTTAGCCAGGCTCCCAGCTTGCCTAAACACCTGTTATGCTCACCTCACTGATTATTCTTTCCATCCTTGTCACCTCCCAATACATCCTTTACCCAGAAATCAGAAAGATCTTTTCAAAACACAAATAAAATCATTGCACTCTTTGGTAAAAACATTACATATAGGGTCAAAACCAAGAGCCATACATCAGTGAGAATTTGTTTGATTCATCTCCTGCTTTCCTCTCCAGCTTCATATACCATGTACTCACCATTATTCCGGCCACATCAAATTTCTTTCAATTTTGAAAATTCAATGTGCCTCTTTGGGACAGAGGCTTTGCACATATTCCTTCTCTTTAAAACACTCTATTTTATTCCTTGACTCAAAACTATGTACTCCTTCAGACATATCTCTATATGTCGATTCCTCCATGAAGCCTGTACCTGCTCAGGTTAGATCAGATTCTTCCATGTTTCTCTCCAATAGCCCCTAGAGAGTTTTGTCCGCGTCACTTTGCTCTTGATTTTCTGTATTTGATTAATATCTGTCTCCTTCTAGATTTACCATCTGCAGGCACCATTTGCTTTTCCTGTCTGTTATATCTTCACTATTTCACACAGTGCCAGACATGTAGAACACTCAATGCATAACTGCTACATGATTGGTTAAATTAATGAGTGAATAATCTGCACCTGAAAGAAGGGACAGAAACTGTCTTATTCATCAATCTCTCTCTCCAGTGTTTAACAATTTCCAAATGATCAGAAATTACTTACTAAACAAAAATGAATGAATGAATAACTGATCATTAAGGGGGTAAAATATCAGACAAAATTATTGATTATTTTATGGTGCCTCTTTCCTTTAGAAATACCAAAGTAATTCTCTCTCCTACTACATTTTTTTTTATTATTAACCATACTGTCTACCAATTAAACCCAAGTATTTCCTTATGATCCTAGAGCATTGTGTAGATCCTAGTTCCCAGAATGAAACAAATCTAGAATGAAATATTAGCTCAACCAAGTGTTTGCTCTGTGAGCTAGGTCAAATTGCTTTTCAAATTGTTTCAAAATTGTGAAACATTTTCAACTCTCAGTTGCCTCATTTGTCTCCTCCCTCCAAATTAAGACCATTTTCTTAGATTAACTCAATCAGGACTAACCACATGCTTCCCTTTGCAGACTCTAAGTGGGTCAAGTCTTGGTGGGAGGGGCTGAACATCCTCCTCACACTAAATTCTGATTCAGCCAAGGTTGCAGAGTGTAACCTAGCCTGAGTTAATGTGGCTTCCCTCATACAATTGATGCTGTCCACATGGGGAGGACCCCACAGATCTAAGAGAGTCAATGACTTGCTCTACCGCAGCCCTGTCCCACTCATGGATTACACTCATTCAGAGAGAATAGAACAAATAACTCCTGAGTCTCTGCTTAAGGGAATGCTAACGGTGTGTGACTCTCCATGCTCTTGAGTCAACTCAGCCTCAGCAAGGGCATAACCCTGTCCCTGGGAGACACAGAACAGAATCTGAGCTTCCCTCACTTTAGAATCCAAGAAGACTTGCACTTCCATAGTGTAGTTTCCTACCGTTGCTGTAACAGGTTACCACACACTTGCTGCTAAAAACAAACCAATTTATCCTACAGATCTAGAAGTCAAAAGTTCAAAATGGATCTTATGGGACTAAAATCAAAATGTCTGTATCCCTTATGGAGACTTTAGGGAAATACACATTTCTTCACCTTTTTTTAACTTCTTGGTGCTGCCTGCATTCCATGGTGCAGTGGCCTCGTAATTCACTCAATCTTCAAAGTCTGTTTAGTGTAGCTTTTCAGGTCAATCAGCTCACCTCTATCCTCCTCCTTCTTCCCCTTCTTCTTTTCCTCCTCTTTCATCTCTCTCTGTCTCTCTCTTCCTCACCTCCATCATTATATCTTTTCCCGTGTCTTACACTCTTACTTCCCTCTCTCCTTTATGAAGACCCAGATCATTACATTGGCTCATCAGGGTAATCCAGGATAAATTTTCCACCTCAAGATCATAAAAATTCATTTTTCCATGTAAGCTCATATATTTGCAGCTTCCAGAGTTAAGATGTTGACATCTTTGTGGGATCATTATTCTGCTAGCACATCTATTGTACGTGGGTTAGATTTATAGTTCAGTTCAGTTGTTCAGTCATGTCCAGCTCTTTGCAGCCCCATGGACTGCAGCACACCAGGCCTCCCTGTCCATCACCAACTCCTGGAGTTTACTCAAACTCATCTCCATTGAGTCAGTGATGCCATCCCACCATCTCATCCTCTGTCGTCCCCTTCTCCTCCTGCCTTCAATCTTTCCCAGCATCAGGGTCTTTTCCAATGAGTCAGCTCCTCGCATCAGGTGGCCAAAGTACTGGAGTTTTGGCTTCAACATCAGTCCCTCAGATGAACACTTAGGACTGATCTCCTTTAGGATGGACTAGTTGGATCTCCTTGCTGTCCAAGGGACTCTCAAGAGTCTTCTCCAACACCACAGTTCAAAAGCATCAATTCTTTGGCGCTCAGCTTTCTTTATAGTCCAACTCTCACATGCATACATGACTACTGCAAAAACCATAGCTTTGACTAGACGGACCTTTGTTGGCAAAGTAATATCTCTGCTTATTAATATGCTGTCTAGGTTAGTTGTAACTTTCCTTCCAAGGAGTAAGCATCTTTTAATCTCATGATTTATAGTAGAAATACTGAAATCTTCATATTATATATATATGAATAAATATTTGCCACTGTCCCCTACTTCCTGCAGAGATGATATACATAGTGAAGAAACGAAATATACTTTCTCTATAAAGAAACACAGTAATGGCATCAGATAGTCATTGAAGGATTCTAAACTTCAAGTAATCTAGTCAGCTATTTCTACTATCTATGGGCAAAGGACCAAACAAATCCATGGCTTAATGAAATTACATCTTCTACTTTCTCCTAAAATTTGGTGTCTCTTGTGCTTAAAAGTGGAGAAGGCAATGGCAACCCACTCCAGTACTCTTGCCTGGAAAATCCCATGGATGGAGGGGCCTGGTGGGCTGCAGTCCATGGAGTCGCTAGGAGTCAGACTCGACTGAGCAACTTCACTTTATTTTTTCACTTTCATGCATTGGAGAAGGAAATGGCAACCCACTCCAGTGTTCTTGCCTGGAGAATCCCAGGGATAGGGGAGCCTGATGGGCTGCCGTCTATGGGGTCGCACAGAGTCGGACATGACTGAAGCGACTTAGCAGTAGCAGCAGTGCTTAAAAGATAGGGATATCTTTCTTTCATCCTGGAATTTTCTTCTATGGCTTCCTGTCATCTTGTTCAAGAAAAACAAAATTTATCTGTGTTCCATTGTGCATAATTTCCTGGAGCACAATATTTGAAACCTTCTTGAGTGAAGTTGCCCATCCCAAACACCAGAATTTTCCCTGAGCTCTCTATAGACCTAGGAATAAATAACTCATACTGGGGATGGTAAGGATTGTCCAAAAGGACTTCAGTGATTTTTCCTTTACATCTCAGGCAATTAACAACAGATAACATTTCTAGACTTATCAATTTTCAAACTGCCATTTTATGACTCCATGAAGAAAACATTTCCTAAACTCTGATTAGAGGAATCAAGACATACAATTAGAAACAGATAGATTTTTTTTTGAAGGACATTTAACTGTTGTTATATTCTATAACTTCAGGGTTAGGAAACGTAAGGAGATGGGACTTCTGAGAAAGACCAGGCTCAACCAAATTTCATCCAGTCTGATAGGTATTTTGATCTTATCCTGACAAGTCCATCTGACAAGGAGATTTTTTTTAACTAAAGAATTCTAAAATTTCTTTTCTTTTTTTCAAAGAAAATATTTATCTTTCTATGGTCTCATGTATCATTTCTAAAATATTACCTTTCCAAGTTACTTTAAAAGATCTTTGATTTTTCACAGAGCTAGGACAAATAATTTCACAATTTGTATGGAAACATAACAAACTTTGAGTAGCCAAAATAATCTTGAGAAAAAAGAATGGAACTGGAGGAATCAACCTTCCTGACTTCAGACTATGCTATAAAGCTACAGTCATCAACACAGTATGGTACTGGCACAAAGACATAAATATAGATCAATGGAATAAAATAGAAAGCCCAGAGATAAATCCATTCACCTATGGACACCTTATCTTTGACTAAGGGGGAAAAAATATATAATGGAGAAAAGACAATCTCTTTAACAAGTGGTGTTGGGAAAACTGGCTGACCACCCATACAAGAATGAAACTAGAGCACTTTCTAACACTGTGCACAAAAATAAACTCAAAATGGATTAAAGATCTAAACATAAGACCAGAAACTATAAAACTCTTAGAAGAAAACAATGGTAGAACAGTCTCTCACATAAATCACAGCAGGATCCTCTATGACCCACCTCCCAGAGTAAAGGAAATAAAAACAAAATAAACAAATTGGGCTTAATTAAACTTAAAAGCTTTCGCACAATGAAGGAAACTATAAACAAGGTGAAAAGGCAGCCTTCAGAATGGGAGAAAATAATAGCAAATGAAGCAACTGACAACAAAGTATTAAACTCCAAAATATACAAACAGCTCATGCAGCTCAATACCAGAAAAACAAATGACCCAATCGAAAACTGAGCCAAAGAACTAAACAGACATTTCTCCAAAGAAGACCTATAGATGGTTAACAAACACAGGAAAAGATACTCAACATTGCTCATTATCAGAAAATGATAATCAAAACCTCAATGAGATACCATCTCACACCTTTCAGCATGGCTGCCATCAAAAAGTTTACAAACAGTAAGTGCTGGAGAGGGTGTGGAGAAAAGGGAACCCTCTTATATTGTTGGTGGAAATGCAAACTAGTATGGCCACTGTTCTCTATGGAGAACAGTGTGGAGATTCCTTAAAAAGCTGGAAATAGAACTGCCATATGACCCAGCAATCCCACTGCTGGGCATACACACCAAAGAAACCAGAATTGAAAGAAACACGTGTACCCCAGTATTCATTGCTGCACTGTTTACAATAGCTAGGGCATGGAAATAACCTAGATGTCCATTGGCAGATGAATGGATAAGGAAGTTGTGGTACATATACTGAATGGAAAATTACTCAGCTATAAAAAAGAATGCATCTGTGTCAGTTCTAATGAGGGTGATGAAGCTGGGGCCTATTATATAGAGTGAAATAAGTCAGAAAGAGAAACACCAATATAGGATATTAATGCATATATATAGAATGTAGCGGAGAAGGCAATGGCACCCCACTCCAGTACTCTTGCCTGGAAAATCCCATGGACAGAGGAGCCTGGTAGGCTGTAGTCCATGGGGTCGCTAAGAGTCGGACACGACCGAGTGACTTCACTTTCACTTTTCACTTTCATGCATTGGAGAAGGAAATGGCAACCCACTCCAGTGTTCTTGCCTGGAAAATCCCAGGGATGGGGGAGCCTGGTAGGCTACCGTCTATGGGGTCACACAGAGTCGGACACAACTGAAGTGACTTAGCATAGCATAGCAGCATAGCATAGAATGTAAAAAGATGGTAATGATGACCCTATTTGCAAGACAGCTAAAGAGAGGCAGAGGTAAAGAACAGACTTTTGGACTATGTGAGAGAAGGTGAAAGTGGGATGATTTGAGAGACTAGCATTGAAACATGTATATTACATATGTAAAACAGATAACCAGTACAAGTCTGATGCATGAAACAGGGCACTCAGAACCAGTGCTCTGGGACAACCCAGAGGGATGCGGAAGGGAGAGAGATGAGAGTGGGGTTCAGGATGGGGGGGACCTATGTACACCCATGGCTGATTCATGTTAATGTATGGCAAAAGCCACCCCAATACTGTAAAGTAATTAGCCTCCAATTAAAATGAATTAATTAATTTTAAAAAGATCTTTGGAGGGATTCCCTGGCAGTCCGGTGGTTAAGACTTGGCACTTTCACTGCTCTGCACCCAGCTTCAGTCCCTGCTCAGGAAATTAAGATCCCTCAAGCTGTGCAGAGTGGCAGAAAAAAAATCATTTGAACTGTATCTTCTTATTGCATGGAAAACCTGAAGTGTTATTCTTTGAGCCATTAAGTGAGAACAAAAGATACTTAGTTGTGTGTGTTTCAAGAAATTCATCATGTCATCAGTGTGAAAGAAGTCATGGTGGTGGACTTATTGGTTACTCAATTCCTGCAAATCTGGAATTATATTGTGTCCCAAGGACTGATGTTGAAGCTGAAACTCCAATACTTTGGCCACCTGATGCGAAGAGCTGACTCATTTGAAAAGACCCTGATTCTGGGAAAGATTGAGAGCAGGAGAAGAAGGGGACGACAGAGGATAAGATAGTTGGATGGCATCACCAACTCAATGGACATGGGTTTAGGTGGACTCTGGGAGTTGGTGATGGACAAGGAAGCCTGGCGTACTGCAGTTCATGAGGTCACAAAGAGTCGGACATGACTGAGCAACTGAACTGAACTGAACAGTGCATTCAAAAAAACTGTAAACACCTAAGATAAATCATAATGGAAAATAATATAAAAAGAATGTATATATGTGCATAACTGAGTCACCTTGCTGTATCTAATTATTAGAGAAACCTTGCCCCACTAAGAGCAGCCTCTTGTGGCCACTAACCAAGAAGCAAAAGTAAAGTTTAAAAGGAATTGCAGGTTATGATGGAGCTACAAAGAAAGTCCATCTAAAAGAGGGGTCATCTTGGGCACTCCCAGATGTCAATCTTCTCCTTGTCCTGCAGGTCCTATAGTGGTAGGGCTTATCTCCACACCTGGAATGGGAAAGTTGCTGGATAAAGTCCCCCTGGTCCTGGATACTGAGGAACAGGCAGTTGCACATGAGACACATGGGTTTGCTGTGGGAAGTCTCCCTCATACTGATCTCAGATGGCATATCCACCTTTGTCAGCAACAATAACACCCAGAACCTCAGCTCCCCTGTCACCTTGGTCTTCCAACATGTGAGTCCTGCTGGGATGGAGCTGTGGATGTGGAAGAGTCCTGAGTCCTGGGCAGAGCCTTGGGTTTCAGGGGGCTCCCCCACAAGTGCATCATATCCCCAGGAAAGCCCAGCATAAGCTAGCTTTGGGTCAGCATTTCTGAGCAATAGACCCACCAGCTCACACCTACTTCCTGTCCCTATAGTCAGTGATCCTTGGGCCAAAGAAGAAGGCATACTGCATCTTCTGGGAGTGTGGCCAGAATGTAAGTGGTCACCAGACCACCAGAGGCTGCAAGATGGTGGGAACCATCTGCCAGTGCACCCAACTCAGCAGCTTTGCTGTCCTCATGGCCCACTATGATGTGCAGAGGAGAACCCTCAGAGTGGCTACATTCAATGTGTGCTGCTGGGTAACAAATTCCCACCCATGTAAAACAAGAAAAAAATTAAATCTTGCATGGTACAACTGGGGTGGCTGCTCAGATTTTTACAATGCTGAAATCATTCTGTCCACCTGGACTGCATTCTTATTGAGGCTCAGAGTCCTCATCCAACCCTCTGACTTCTGGCAAGGTTCAGTTCCTTGTGGTTGTCAGACTGAGGTCTCATTGTCTTCCTATCTGTCAGCAAGGGAGCTGGTATAGCTCTCAGGGCCTATATGTGTTCCTTCTCAGGTGGCCTCTCCTGGAACCTCTCACAGTGTCTCTATCTGGAGGCCACCAGGAGAAGCTCCCTTACATGAAAACTCTCTAAACTTTGAATGTTTTCTCCAAAAAAAAAAGAAAGCTCAGTTTGTGTTTTTGCTTTTTTTTTGTAGAGGAAGTTCTTTTTTTGTTTGTTTGTTTGTTTTTTCTCAAACTGGAGGATAATTGCTTTACAATGTTGTTTTGGTTTCAGTGATAAAACAATGTGAATTAGCCATGGTGGTTTAGTCTCTAAGTCATCTCCAACTCTTGCAACCCAATAGGCTGTAGCCCCCCAGACTGCTTTTCCATGGACTTTCCCAGGAAAGAATACTGCAGTGGGTAGCCATTCTCTTCTCCATGGGATCTTCCCAACCCAGGGATGAAACCTGTGTCTCATGTCTCCTGTGTTCTTTACTGCATTCTTTATCACCACCTTGGAAGCCCACCCAGATTCGCATTTGACTTCAAATCTGGAAGTGGTTATGTATACCACAGGGGACAGTGATATGGTTGTCAGTAGAATTCTCAATACCATGAGAGTCTTCTGGAATTGAGTGCACAGAGGCTGTAGAAAGAAAGATTTGATGATGGCAGAGGTCAGAGGGGACCAGAGGAACCAGTGAGTACAGGTGAGTCAGGAGAAATCTTTGCCTCTTCACCTGACCAAATGAGCTGCTTACTTTCTCTGGTTCATCAAAACCAACACTCTCTGGCAACCTGAAACAATGGGGAATTTACTGAAATAAAAGTGGCACTGAAATGAAAGTAAGCATGAAACGACTGTAGCACAAAATTCTTAAGAATCACAGGAGCCCCCAGAAGTTTGAACAACAATCCAAGGCCATGTTTCCTACAGCCATGTGACTAGATGTCAAAATATCCATACTTAATACACCATTTTACATTTACTGAAGAGTTAAAATATTGGGGCTTTGAATGCCAAAACAATAAGAAAGGAACCATCTCCATCTCACTTTGAACCCCAGACACTGAGTTCCTCTTGGTCCAAAAACCAAAGTTGGCTTCTCCTGCACGTGTCAATAGATTTGATGTTTTACACAGTAAATACAATCTGTGTATTTCTTATTTGTTCCTTCTTTTTTCACACATCTGATAGATTATTCTCTTGAGTCTACAAAGAGATTCTCCATTATTTTTTGACCATGTGGTGTTCTGTTGGATAAATTACATATCAAGGCTCTTATAGTGAGTGTTTTTGTTAGATCATTTGTTAATACAAATAATGTTGCAACTGTTTACACTTACTTCATTGATCTCATTTTTGATTATGCAGTTAGGTTGGATACTGCGTCAAATTCACAACTGCATGTTTGTAGATACTTCCATATTTCAACCTCTTGAGGTCACTCCAACCACCCTGCCAACAGTAGTATGTGTGTGTGTGCTCACTTTTGGTGAACTCTGTTGTGACTCCATGTACTGTAGCCTGCAAGCTCCTCTATCCATGGGATTTTCTGGGCAAGAATACTAGAATGCATTGCCATGTCCACTTCCAGAATCTTGCCAACCTAGGGGTCAAACTCACATCTCTTGCATTTCTTGCATTGGCAGGCAGATTTTTTATCCTGAGCCACATGTTTCCCTACAGCCTTACCACAAGGTTCTTATCAAATTTTGTACTTTTACCCATCTGAGAGGAAAATAGCATATCTAGGGAAAGATGTGTATCCTTGTATCCTTTTTATTTTCAGTGAAAGGGAACATCTTTCTTTATGAGTCAGTAATATTTCAATCTCTGGAAACAATTTGTTCATATCCTTGGTATATTTTTCTATTAGCTTGTAGTACTTTTCTTATGGGTTGGGGGACACTCTTTAGATATGCTGTTGGTGAAACTAAAGACTCTCAAGTCTTACAGTACATCAAAAATCATCTGGAGGGCTTGTTATTTATTTGATATTTTACTGATAAATGTCATACCTAACCTAGGACCCAGCATACCAATTCATGCCCATATCTTTATTCATGTACTTCCTGCTACCCTCATCCACACTACTGTACCTGGTGAAATCAGGTTCACTGATTTCGGTTCACTGGTTTCCACTTACCACATCTTTTAAGAAGCCAGGGAGGTCCATTGTTTTCTTTTCATTAGCACATAGAGAATCATCTGGACAGAGAATGCTCTAGGTCATTTCATGGAGAGGAAAAATATAGGGACATCATTGGAGGGACCAGGCCAGAGGGACCTCCCATTTCACAAATATAATTGACCATTTGTATTTGTCTTCCCACTAGATGGTAAGGTTTGTGAAATCAGAAATCTTGCCTGTGTTATTTTTAATGCACAGGGTCAGCACAAAGCCATGTGCACAAAACATCCACAGTAATATCAGTTGATTGAAACTGGGGATATTTATTCAACATCATAAGGTTACTGAGATGTTGATAAGGATTGCATTGAATCTATAGGTCAATTTGCTGCAATGCTACCATTTTAAGAGTATTGTCTTCTGATCCATGAATGTGGCATGTTGATCCATTTCTTTGGGTCTTCTTTGACTTCTTTTGACAATCTTCTTTAGTTTTCGGTGTAAAAGTTTTGCAGTTTCTAACAAAGTGTCATTTTTACATATTCCTTTTCAGGAGACTTAAATTAACGGCTAAATCAGATGATCTTGTATCCTGTTCGGCAGGGAAAATTCTGAACTGTCATCTTTGGGCAAAACTTTTAAAATATGTTTTCATGTTTGTTACAGAAACTCTTCACAGAACCATTGTGTAAGGAAGTATGATGGGAATTGTTGATATTTAGATTACTGGGAGAATTTTGCTTTTCTACTCTATATGGTATGCTCTCGGCATAGTCAAAGGGCTCTGATGTAATTCTCCAGTTGCCTTAGATTAAATCACCTGCTTCAACCTTTTTCTACAAAGTTCCTCAAGTTTGTAGGTATATGAAGATATTTGAAGGTATATGACAAGGAAAATGAGCTTCAGAAAACTGACTTAAAATACCATAAGACAGGAAAGTAAGTTTCAAATACATACATGGAGGGTAAACAATTGCTATGGTGTCCCAAATTTTTCCTGGATTATGTCCTAAAAACACTTGAGTTACAAGCAAGCAGGACAGTTGGTTTCAATACATACATGCTTCAACTTCTTCACCCTCAAACTTATGCATGAGAAAAATATATTTTTCTACTCACCATATGTGTGGGTGTTTGTAAGTCATTCAGTAGTGTCTGACTCTTTGTGACCCCATAGTCCATAGCCCACCAGGCTCTTCTGTCCATGGAATTCTCCAGGCAAGAATACTGGAGTGGATAGCTATTCCTTTCTTCAGGGGATCTTCCTGACCCACGGATTGAAGTCAGGCCTCCTGCATTGCAGGCAGATTCTTTACCATCTGAGCCACCATGGAAGCTCGGTACACACCATGTACTGCACTAAATTAAGAGATCTAGTTTCTAATTTCACAGAGCTTACATGTTAAAGAAAAAGCTTTGTTAAGAATAAAATCAGAATCCTGTAAATAAATAAAATCTCTACATCCTTACAATTGTAAGATGTGCTGGGTTAGAAAGAGTATATTGCTACTGAACATTTTTTAAGTTTTACTTACATGTATAACAAACTATTTCATTCTCAGAATGTGATCTTGGCAAGATCCAAGTCCAGTGGGACATAGAAATGTCCCATGGACATCCACTGACCAGATTTGTATCAATTTAAACCAAATGGAAAATGACTTTAAATGATCATAACGTGTTAAATTTAAAATATCCATAAGTACATAATGATACTTAACATATTTGAAAATAAGTGTAGAAGATATGACAGAAGTAGATAATGACAATTTTTCAGTATCCAGTAAATCACCACTAAAAGCACTGGGGGAAATCTTGTTGAAAAACTGGCCAATCTCACAATGCTAAAGAACTCTCTTAAGTGATTATTGATTTATTACAAGGACCAAAGTGTATTTTTGTAATGTTAGATCAGATAGGCACCAAATGAATTTAATGATCAATCTTAACATCAATAATATCAGTCTGATGTTATATATTTCCTGATAAGACATGAACTGAAACCATTTGTGCTAAAGGTTTGTGTCCATATCACAAGTGTGTGTGTGTGTGTGTGTGTGTGTGTGCTGTCGCTTCAGTCATGTCCAGCCCTCCAGGCTCCTCTGTCCATGGCATTCTCCAGGCAAGAATACAAGAGTGGGTTGCCTCTAGTATTGATCTCTTCCAGGGCATCTTTCTGATTGAGGGATCGAACCCTCATCTGCCTGTGTCTTCCTGCATTGCACGCAGATTCTTTACCCACTAAGCCATCGGAGACGCTCAGTCAATTTAACCTATATCTAATCTAACCTTTAGACCAAGGCTTAGCAAATCCAGGAAGCTGCCTGTCTTGAGTGCTTGTGAAACAGTCTGCATTGCAGGCAGATTCTTTACCCACTAAGCCATCGGAGAAGCCCAATTTAACTTATATCTAATCTAACCTTTAGACTGAGGCTTAGCAAATCCAGGAAACTGCCTGTCTTGAGTGCTTGTGAGTCTGCACTGCAGGCAGATTCTTTACCCACTAAGCCATCGGCTACTGCTGCTGCTAAGTCGCTTCAGTCGTGTCCGACTCTGTGTGACCCCAGAGACAGCAGCCCACCAGGCTTCCCCGTCCCTGGGATTCTCCAGGCAAGAACACTGGAGTGGGTTGCCATTTCCTTCTCCAATGCATGAAAGTGAAAAGTGAAAGTGAAGTCACTCAGTCGTTCCCGACACTTAGCGACCCCAGGGACTGCAGCCTATCAGGCTCCTCTGTCCATGGATTTTCCAGGCAAGAGTACTGGAGTGGGGTGCCATTGCCTTCTCCAAAGCCATCGGAGAAGCCCAATCAATTTAACCTATGTCTAATCTAACCTTTAGACCGAGGCTTAGCAAATCCAGGAAGCTGCCTGTCTTTGCAAATAAACTCTTACTGGTTCAGAACCACACTATTCACTGGTTTATTGTCCATAGTTGCTTTCAGGCTACAGTGTGAAGTTGAGTGCTTGTGAAACAGTCTGCAAGACCACAAAGCCAAAATTTTTTACCATCTGGCCCTTTCTAGAAAAACCTTCTGGTACCTGTTCTAAACACAGGGGAAAGGCACACAAGTTAAATAACCATGATGAAGCAGTCAGGCAAATACAAAACAGGAAATTTTTCTAATGTCAGTATCATTGTAAAAGGTGCATAAGGCTATCTAGATAAAAGTGATGAAAGTGACATGGCAATCAAATTCACTGTCAACTTTAGTAGTGAGAGGGTAACAGGCAAGGAGGCCAGGGGTCTCCAAACACAGGAAATAGACTGCAAGTGTCAGACATTTTTTATCTCTTTCTTAAGTGACAGGAGGAAACAAACAAGTGCTAGATTTTTTCCCCTTCTCTATATAAATTTTAAGAGTTTTTTCTTAAAATTCTGTGTTGCCATGACACCTGGCTCCACCTGAACTTAACTTTTCTCAAACTTTGAGCTAACCAATCAACGCGTTTTTCTTATGGAAATGTTTGTCTTAAGCTATGTTAATGAGCTATGTATTTACCCTAGACTCTTTCTTCAAGTCGGTTTGCTTAAGACTCAGAACCAATGAGGGCTCAACAAACCTGTATGTTTTACTCATACATTGTTCTCCTAATCTATGTTAATGAAACTATATATTTACTTGAAAACCTGCCTTTCTTCACAATTCATGTCAATCGTTTTATGGCCTGGGATGACTCACCTGGTGCTAAATGTTATCTCAAAATGCCTGTGTGGGTGATGGGCCTGGTGCCACTCTGAGTTTTGAGACACCTCCTTTCTCTAATTAACAGCTTGCTGATAGGTATATAGCATGCAGCCAAAGGCTAGCAGATTTCCCTGGTGGTTCAGACGGTAAACCATCTGTCTACAATGCGGGAGACCCGGATTTGATCCCTGGATTGGGAAGATCCCCTGGAGAAGGAAATGGCAATCCACTCCAGCACTCTTGCCTGGAAAATCCCATGGACGGAGGAGCCTGATAGGCTACAGTCCATGGGGTCGCAAAGAGTTGGACACTTTCACTTTCACTTTCAAAGGCTAGCAGGGGGCACTCTTTCTGCCCCCTTCGGTGTCTATGTCAGAAGCTTTCTCTATCTCTTTTATACTTTAATAAAACTTTATTGCACAATAGCTCTGAGAGATCAAGCCTCGTCACTGGCCCCAGATTGAACTTCTCTCCTCCAGAGGCCAAGAATCCTGGCGTCTTTCACGGCTCAGCAACAGGCTTTCAGTAGGACTCTGATTTGGATATATGCTATAAAAATATTTTGGAAATGATTGAGATAAATTGAATATGTATGAGATATTTAAAGTTATTATGAAATTATTTTCTTGGATATAATAGCATTATAATCATGTAGAGCATATCCTATAAATTCTTCAATATTTGATGAAGATATATTAAAGAAAAAAGTGTTACAGTATGTTCGCTGAAAATCATGTATTAGCAGGAAAATATATGTATGTGTAAATACATTGTGAAAGATTTTTAATATGGCATTATGTGAATAACTGTGGTCTCAAGGTAGAGTATATATAATTTTGTGTGTCATTACACAAAATTCTGTTTAAACTTATAAATAAAATCTATCATAAAAATAAATGCTTAATTATTAATTCCTAAAATGTATATACTAATGAATTTCTAGGTGTACAAAGCTAGCTTTATAAATAGATATCTTATAAATATATGATTTTTATTGCTATATGGTGATGACACAAAATCTAAAAATTTAAAAAAAAATTATTATAATACAGAAGGAATAGAGGGTATTTCTACTTCTGCTTAGGAAATAGAAAATGGCAACCAGTAGCAGCAAACTCATAAGAACTATCCAGATAAACTACAAAGTCATTCATTTTCTTGGACTCAGAGACAGCTGATATACAGCCAAGTAACCTAAACTCTAAGAAAAGACACTATCATCCACGGAGAGACCATCAGGATGGAACACTGATACACATATACAAAGCCCAAAAAACAATGATCTAGCTGTCACAGATGATTAGGAGGAATTCATTTAAATTTTTAATCAGAGAAAATGCTTTCAGCTTCTCACTGTTCAGTATGATGTTAATTGTGCATTTTTCTTATATGGCCTTTTCCACAAAACTAGGACAAAAAAATTTTAATGTGTATGGAATTGCAAAAGCAACCTTGAGAAAGAAAAACAGAACTAAAGGAATCAAGCTCTCTAATTTCAGACTACACTACAAACTATAATTATCAAAACTGCATGTTATTCACACACACACACACACACACACACACACAACAGAAATACAGAACAATGGAATAGGATAGAAATTCCAGAGATAAATTCATGCACCTATGGTCACCTGATCTATGACAAAAGAAGGGAAAATATACAATGGAGAAAAGACAGTGTCTTCAGTAAGTGGTGCTATGAGAACTGGACAGCTACATATAAAAGACTGACATTAGAACACTTTTAAACACCATACAAAAAAAAAAAAAGAAAATCAAAATGGATTAAAGACCTAAATGTAAGACTAAATACGGTAAAACTCTTGGAGGAAAACAAAGGCACAACACCCTTTGACAGAAATCACAGTGGTATCTTTTAGGGTTCATCTCCTAGAGTAATGGAAATAAAAATAAAACCAAACAAATGAGACCTAATTAAAATCAAAAGTTTTTGCACAGCAAAGGAAACTATAAATGAAATGAAAAGACAACATACAGAGTGGGAGAAGATATTTGCAAATGATGCAACAAACAAGGAGTTAATTTGCAAAATAACAAATAGCTCATAGAACTCCATATAAAAAAAGAAAAAAACCCAACTGTGTGGACACAGTTGGAGAAGGACAGGGTGGGACAAATTGGGAAGGTAGCATTGAAACATAAACTTTGCATGTGTGCATACTAAGTCGCTTCAGTTATGTTTGACTCTGTGTGACCGTATGGACTGTAGATACCCCACTTCCAGGCTCCTCTGTCCATGGGGATTCTCCAGGCAAGAATACTGGAGTGGGTTATGATGCCCTACTCCAGGGGAACTTCCCAGCCCAGGAATCGAAACCACATCTCTTTTGTCTCCTGTGTTGGTGGGCAGGTTCTTTACCACTAGTGCCACCTGGGAAGCCCCAAAACATATACTTTACCATATGTAAAATGGATAGCCAGTGGGAACTTACTGTATAATACAGGGAGCTCAAATCCAGTGCTCTGTGACAACCTAGAGATGTTGCATGGGGTGCGAGGTGGGAGAAAGGTTCAAGATGGAGGAGCTGTGTGTATACCTATGACTGATTCATGTTGATGTATGGCAGAAACTAACACAATATTGTAAAGCAATTATCTTCCAATTAAAAAATAAAATTAAAAAGAGACTAGTTGAAGGAACTAGACACCAATAAAATGGACTACCTAGAAGAAATTAACAAATTCTTAGAAAGGAATAACCTTCTAAGACTGAGCCAAGAAGAAATAGAAAACATGAATAGACTCATCACAAGTATTGAACTTTAAACTGTGATTAAAAATCTTCCAACAAACAAAAGTCCAGGACCAGATGGCTTCATAAGAAAATTCTATCAAGCGTTCGGAGAAGAGTTAAAAACCTATCCTTCTCAAACTATTCCAAAATTTCAGAGGGAGGAACACTCATAACCTCATCCTATGAGGCCACCATTATCCTGATAACAAATCCAGACCAAGATATCATCAGGCCAATATCCCTAAAGGTTCAAATATCCTCAACAAAATACTAGCAAACAAAAATCCAACAGCACATTTAAAGGATCATATACCATGATCAAGGGTGATCTATCCCAGGGATACAAGGATTCTTCAGGAAACACAAATCAATCAATGTGATACACCATATTAACAAATTGAAGAATAAAAACCATATGATTATCCTAATGGATGCAAAAAAAAAAAGCTTTTGACAAAATTCAACACCCGTTTATGATAAAAATTCTCCAGAAAGTGGGCACAGAAGGAATCTAACTCAATATGATAAAGGCCATATAGGACAAACCCACAGCAAATATTATTCTCAATGGTGAAAAACTGAAAGTATTTCCTCTGGGATCAGGAACAAGACAAGGATGTCCAACCTCACCACTATTATTCAACATAGTTTTCAAAGTCCTAGACATGTCAATCAGAGAAGAAAAAGAAATAAAATGATTGAAATTGAAAAAGAAGCTAAACTGTCACTGATTACAGATGACATGATACTGTGTATAGAAAATCCTAAATATGCTATGAGAAAACTGTTAATACTAGATCTAAACAATGAATTTGGTAAAAGTGCAGGATATGAAATTAATAGGCAGAAATCTCTTGCTTTTCTATATACAAAAATCAAAATATTAGAAAGAGAAATTAAAGAAATAATTTCATGTTCCAACAACAACCCAATCAAAAAATGCATTGAAGATCTATATAGACATTACTCCAAAGAGGATATACAAATGGCCAAAAAGTACACAAAAAGATGTTCAGTATCACTAAATATTAGGGACATACAAATAAAAACTCTCATGAGGTATCACTGCACACTGGTCACAGTGGCCATGATCAAATAATCTACAAACAACAAATGCTGGAAAGGATGTGGAGAAAAGGGAACCTTTCTACACTGTTGATGGGAAAGTAAACTGGTACAGCCACTATGGAGAACAATATGCAAACTGTGGGGTGTCTGTAGGATCAGGGAGCAGAAGCACTTCCATAAGGGGCCAGAGGCCAAGGGAAGAGTGAAGGGAATAGGGCACTGGTGTTGTCATGTCCAAGAGATGGAAAATAAGAGCTCAACCTTTAGAACTAGAGGACGCCAGTGATCACTGTCTTTCCACATAGAGAAGAAAGCGTGCATTGAGATGAGGATGCAGTGAGATGAGGGCCAGGTACAAGTCGAGAGAGCACTTTCATCAGAAACCAACCCTGCCAACACTTGATCTTGGACATCCAGGCCCCAAAACTATGAGAAAATAACTTTCTGCTGTTTGAGACACTCAGTCTATATTCTGTTGTGGCAGCTCTAGCAGAACTGATGATCATGGCCACATAGAAAACAGTAAAGGTGAAAAATGCAAACAAGGAAAATTTTCATAATTCCATCACACAGATTACTAGAAAATTTGAGGGATATGTTTTTCTCATCTTTAAAAACATATCAGGAATATTTTCTTTTCTTATCAAATATGCATCTCACACAATGTTGAGCTTTGTTGAAGAAAAAAATCCTTAGTTTTAGACCTGCCAAGGTTTAGGGATGCTGGGGTGGCATGAGGGAAATCTTTGTGGTGATGGAATATTGATGGATCTTGATTGCAGTGGCAGTTGCAGGAATCTACATATGTGATAAAACGACATGGAATTGCACACATGCATCGTAGCAATGTCAGTTTCTTCATTTAAATATTGGACTATCATTATATAAAAATGTAGTCTTTGTGGGGAAATGACTGAAGATTACACAGGACTGCTTGGTTCTGTTTTGCAACTTCCTCTTAATTTATATTTCAAAATAAAACTAAATCTTTCAAAATAAAAATAAAAAAGTCTGAGTTCTCTGAGCTTCCAGTACCTCTCTCCTCCCCTGGGAGGATTCTTGGCTTTTTTTTTTTTTCCCCAGCATGGCCCCCAAACACCAGTCTTCACTTCCATCCAAGGCGAAAAAAAAAAACAAGAAAGTGAGGCCGACTCCTGCCTCCAGACCAGATGAGGCATCTGCTTCTTCAAACTTGCTGAGGGAAGAAAAAGAACAGCAAGAAGCAATTGAACATATTGATGAAGCGCAAAATGAAAGAAAGAGATTTAAAGAACAAGCCAATGAGGAGATTTTGGAAAGTAGAAGAGAAATATAACAACTCCACCAACCACCATCCCCACGGAAAAGAAATGCAAAAAAGCAAAATGGCTGTCTGGGGAGGCCTTACAAATAGCTGTGAAAAGAAGAGAAGTGAAAACCAAAGGAGAGAAGGAAAGGTATACCCATTTGAATGCAGATTTCCAAAAATAGTAAGGAGAGATAAGAAAGCCTTCCTCGTCGATCAATGCAAAGAAATAGAGAACAACAGAATGGGAAAGACTAGAGATCTCTTCAAGAAAATTAGAGATACCAAGGGAACATTTCATGCAAAGATGGGCTCAATAAAGGACAGAAATGGTATGCAACTAACACAAGCAGAAGATATTAAGAAGAGATGGCAAGATAAACAGAAGAACTGTACAATAAAGATCTCTTCATGACCAAGATAATCACGATGGTATGATCACTCACCTAGAACCAGACATCCTGGAATGTGAAGTCAAGTGGGCCTTAGAAAGCATCACTATGAACAAAGCTAGTGTAGGTGATGGAATTCCAGTTCAGCGATTTCAAATCCTGAAAGATGATGCTGTGAAAGTGCTGCACTCAATATGCCAGCAAGTTTGGAAAACTCAGCAGTGGCCACAGGACTGGAAAAGGTCAGTTTTCATTCAAATCCCAAAGAAAGGCAATGCCAAAGAATGCTCACACTACTGCACAATTGCACTCATCTCACACACTAGTAAAATAATGCTTAAAATTCTCCAAGCCAGGCTCCAATTCAGCAGTACATGAACCGTGAACTTCAAGATGTTCAAGCTGGTTTTACAAAAAGCAGAGAAACCAGAGATCAAATTGCCAACATCCGCTGGATCATGGAAAAAGCAAGAGAGTTCCAGAAAAACATCTATTTCTGCTTTATTGATGATGCCAAAGCCTTTGACTGTGCAGATCACAATAAACTGTGGAAAATTCTGAAAGAGATGGGAATACCAGACCACCTGAGCTGCCTCTTGAGAGATCTGTATGCAGGTCAGGAAACAACAGTTAGAACTGGACATGGAACAACAGACTGGTTCCAAGTAAGAAAAGGAGTGCATCAAGGCTGTATATTGTCACCCTGCTTATTTAACTTCTATGCAGAGTACATCATGAGAAATGCTGGGCTGGATGAAGCACAAGCTGGAATCAAGATTGCCGGGAGAAATATCAATAACCTCAGATATGCAGATGACACCACCCTTATGGCAGAAAGTGAAGAGGAACTAAAAAGCCTCTTGATGAAAGTGAAAGAGGAGAGTGAAAAAGTTGGCTTAAAGCTCAACATTCAGAAAATGAAGATCATGGCATCTGGTCCCATCACTTCATGGGACATAGATGGGGAAACAGTGGAAACAGTGTCAGACTTTATTTTGGGGGGCTCCAAAATCACTGTAGATGGTGACTGCAGCCATGAAATTAAATGACGCTTACTCCTTGGAAGGAAAGTTATGACCAACCTAGATAGCATATTCAAAAGCAGAGACATTACTTTGCCAACAAAGGTCCGTCTAGTCAAAGCTATGGTTTTTCCAGTGGTCATGTGTGGATGTGAGAGTTGGACTGTGAAGAAAGCTGAGCACCGAAGCATTGATGCTTTTGAACTGTGGTGTTGGAGAAGACTCTTGAGAGTCCCTTGGACTGCAAGGAGATCCACCCAGGCCATTCTAAAGGAGATCAGTCCTGCGTGTTCATTGGAAGGACTGATGCTAAAGCTGAAACTCCAATACTTTGGCCACCTCATGTGAAGAGTTGACTCATTGGAAAAGACTCTGGTGCTGGGAGGGATTGGGGCAGGAGGACAAGGGGACGACAGAGGATGAAATGGCTGGATGGCATCACAGACTTGATGGACATGAGTTTGAGTGAACACCTGGTGTTGGTGATGGACAGGGAGGCCTGGCGTGCTGCGATTCATGGGGTCTCGAAGAGTCGGACACTACTGAGCGACTGCACTGAACTGAACTCATTGTGTTATTATGAAGTGTAAATCATAAGTAACTTCATAAGTGAGAAAGAAAATGCAAGTCCATTTGTGACTGTGTTTTGGACAGATTAGCAGTGTAAGGGAATATTTTGTATCGTGCTGTCATCAGCTGTGTGTAAGATAGTTTTTTGTATTTTGCTGTATTGATACGTATTTAACTTCTTTGAAAGAGAATATCCATATTTGTGGTATGACAAATTTTTTTATTGCTATCAAAGAAAAGAAGCACATTTATCAATAACTTTGCACTTCTCGGTTTAATGTGTTCACATCTAAGAACATACGTATTTCATATTTACCAGGAGCAGAACTATTTCTTGGGTTCTCAGCATCCCCAAGGATCAAGCCTTAGAATCCTGAGACATGCTTCTGGATTCCTGGAGGCCCAAGGCTGCAATTTCAATTCCCCTTAGTCTCAGGTTTCCATTTACAGGAAGTTGCAGTATGTGGTTCCCAGTGTCCTCTACTCACAAACTTCTGGTTTCCAGATCCCTGAGAATACCAGCTTCTGGCAATCAGCAGAACAGATGTGAAATCTTAGAAAAGATCATTTTTATCTATCAGACAATAGGAAGTCTCTGCTCTCAACACTTCTAAACTAGGGAGCTCATGGAGAAGATTGGTTCATTGCAGCATTGCAAGAAGAAAACACAAACTACTCAAATGAACCATTAATAAACTATAGCAAAATGAAAAGTCATCTCAGTTTTAAGGAATACTGGCCCATGGACCCAAAGACTGAATTATTTCTACCTATGTTGACACAGAACAATTTTCACGTACACTATAAAGAGAAGTCAACTTGTTGGGTAATTTTTCAATAAAATACCTCATAATTCTAAAAGTATATATTATTAATACTTGAATATTTACAGGAAATGTTATATAACTTTCAAGATTAAAATATAGATTCTATGTTTACCAGAACAAATTATAATTTTGTGATAGTAGATGATAACTATTTAAGGAAGCCTAGATCAAGGTAGTAATCAACCATATGTCTTTTGTGTTTTGGGCATATTTTTTTCAACCAATATTTATTCATGTGGTCGGTATCAAGAATGAATTTTTCAATTTTGATAAGGCAAGAATATAATTGCTGAAAAGCACCATCTAAGGCATGACATAGTCTAAGGCACAAACATATTCTGTTTATGCTCTACCAACAAAACTTGAAATTCCTTATGCATACAAAACATCTGATATATTTTCTTAAATTACAATTTCAAACTCAGTAGCAATTGAGCTTTCATCATTGTTAATAAGCAGGATTTATTGTGGTGAAACCTCATGACCATATGATAAATGTTCATCTCAAAATATTTTGAACACTGACAATTGAATTGTCTCACAAATCTTTATTCCACCACAAAATGCACACAAATGTGATGAAAAAAAAAGAGAAGTACAAGTGCTTGAAAGAAATACACAAAATAGACACTATTTGCAGAAGGCATAGCTGTCTACCAAAGAAACTTCAGAGTGTATACTGAAAAATATAGAGAGTTCTACGTCTATACCAGACTTCCCTGGTGCCTCAGATGGTAAAGCATCTGTCTACAATGCAGGAGACTTGGGTTTGATCCCTGGGTGGGGAAGAACCCGTGGAGAAGGAAATGGCAATCCACTCCAGTACTATTGCCTGGAAAATCGCATGGACAGAGGAGCCTGGTAGGCTACAGTCCTTGGGGTCGCAAAGAGTCCGACACGACTGAGCGACTTCACTTTCACTTTCACGTCTATACCAAGATAAACATGGAAAGTCCGCTGGTTTTCCTATCAAAGGAAAATCCAATTTTAATATAGGAAAAATTGTTTGAAATTTAAGAATAAAACTAGGAAAAATTCTCCATTGTTGAAATGCTGTAATTTCTCAAGGAGAAAACTATAAAGTGTAATTGAAAGAAATCGTATGCTTACATAGACAGCTATACTGATGGTGTTGGAAAATCTTAGTTTTATAAGCAACCAATTACCTTCAAGTTAATCTACACAACCAATTCAATCAAAATCAAAGTCCAAAAGACATTTTGTGGAACTTATTAAACTTATTAAAGTTTATAGAAGAAAAATGTGAAAGGGGAAATAGCACAGTTGTAAAGAATGACATTGATTAATTGTTCATAACTGATATTTCTTACCCTCTGCTTTGCCAGTGATCAAACTTGAAACAGGTGTTTCTCTTTCCTACAGGTCCCTGAACTAAGTTTATCCACAAGCCTGTGTAAGCACCAAAATAAAGTAGAACATGCCTTCATTTATAACTTCCCCTGGAAAATGGCTGACCACAGTAAGATATATTTCCTGTCACAAACCAGGAATAATTTCCCCTTATTTGTCCACCAGCCCCCTAAAATTAAGTTTATCTTTGCCTACTTCCTTTACCCTATAAAAGAAAAACTTTTTTTTTCTGTATAATTTTGAGATGCTCACAGGTTTCTGAGATCAGAGCATTCTCCCTATTGCAATAGACTTATTGATGAAAGTCTCTTCTTATCCAACCAGATTTACAATAATTTAAAAGAAAATACACAAATTTGCTTCATAGCATCTATAAAAATGAAACTAAAGCATTTTAAGCATGATATTGGTCTGGAAATGGAAAAATGGATTCATGAAACAGAATCACAAATACATCATGTATAGAAATTTAATGTTTGACAGATATGGTATTTTAAATCTATGTTATCAAAGATTACATGTGAAGTCAGGAAAGTCACAATAATTTCTTTAATACATCACATCAAGACAGCAGGTAATTTATTCAGGAAAAATTATTGATTGAACAAATTCCAGGGGTAAAAACCTACCAAATAAACATTGGAAGATGAAGGACAATGTTCTAGGCAAGACTAAAGCGAAATCCGTATAGTAAATAATTGAAAAACTAGGCCAAAATAAAAGTTTGTAATGACATAACTGCCAATTTCATCTTATTACAATTGTAATGCGGATGATATTTACCCTGTTTGCTATCAACATGAGCATGGACATGCATCATCATCAAATGAGCCTGGTGTTCCCAGATACTCCTGTGCATAGAGGTCAGAGAATGTGCAGTGAACAGAGTGTGAAAGTCATCTTGGACCCACTGCACAGCATTCAAGTTTTGACTGGTTCATCCTCAGTATCTGTCTTTCCTGACAACATACTTACTGATCCCCATCCCTGGAGGCAGCTGTGAGCTAGAAAGGCCATTGGTAGTCATATCCCAGTTTGGAAGGGTTGACTTGACTGTATCTGGTTAATAATGCCTTTGTTCGAAATTTTCACAATTCGTATGGAAACAGAAAAGACCCCAAATAGCCAAAGCAGTCTTGAGAAATAAGAATGAAGCTGGAGGAATCAACCCTCCTGATTTCAGACCATACTCCAAAGTTACAGTCATCAAGAATGTATGGTACTGGCACAAAAACAGAAATATAGACCAATGGAATAAGATGGAGAGCCAAGAGATAAACCCATGCACCTACGGGTACCTTATTTTTGACACAGGAGGCAAGAATAAACAATGGGGCAAAGAAAGCCTCTTCAATAAGTGGTGCTGGGAAAACTGGACAGCTGTGTGCAAAAGAATGAAATTAGAACACTTCTTAACACCAGACACAAAGATTAACTCAAAATGGATTAAACACCTAAATGTAAGACCAGAAACTATAAAACTCATATAGGAAAACATAGGCAGAACACTCAATGACATAAATCAGAGCAAGATCTTCTATGCTGCTAAGTCACTTCAGTCGTGTCCGACTCTGTGCGACCCCATAGACGGCAGCCCACCAGGCTCCCCCGTCCCTGGGACTCTCCAGGCAAGAACACTGGAGTGGGTTGCCGTTTCCTTCTCCAATGCGTGAAAGTGAAAAGTGAAAGTGAAGTCGCTCAGTCATGTCCGACCCTCAGCAACCCCATGGACTGCAGCCTTCCAGGCTCCTCTGTCCATGGGATTTTCTAGGCAAGAGTACTGGAGTGGGGTGCCATTGCCTTCTCCGAGATCTTCTCTGACCCACCTCCTAATGTAATGGAAAAAAAATAACATAAAAAACTTGGAGCTAATTAAACGTAAAAGCTTTTGCACAGCAAAGGAAACTACAAACAAGGTGAAAAGACAACCCTCAGAATGGGAGAAAAATAATAGCAACTGAAACAACTGACAAAGAATTAATTTCCAAAATACACAAGCAGCTCATGCAACTTAATATCAGAAAAACAAACAACCCAATCAAAAGGTGGGGGAAAGACCTAAACATATATTTCTCCAAAGAAGACATACAGATGGTTAACAAACTCATGAAAAGATGCTCAGCATTGCTTATTATTAGAGAAGAGCAAATCAAAACTACAATGAGATACCACCTCACACCAGTCGGAATGGCCATATCAAAAAGTCTACAAACAATAAATGCTGGAAAAAGTGTGGAGAAAAGGAAACCCTCTTGCATTGCTGGTGGGGGTGTAAATTGATATAGCCATTATGGATGGTGGATGGTACAGAGATTCCTTTAAAAACTAGGAATAAAACTAGCATATGACTCAGCAATTTCACTACTAGGCATACATCCTGAGGAAACCAAAACTGAAAAAAGACACATGTACCCCAATGTTCATTGAAGAACTATTTACAATAGCCAGAACATGAAAGCAACCTAGATGTCCATAGACAGATGAATGGACAAAGAGGCTGTGGTATATATGTACAATGAACTACTACTCAACCATAAAAAAGAATGCATATGAGTCCATTCTAATGAGGTGGATGAACCTAGAGCCTATTATACAGAGTGAATTAAGTCAGAAAGAGAAATATAAATATCGTATACTGGTGCATATACATGGAATCTAGAAAGATAGTACTGATGAATTTATGAACAGGGGAGCAATGGAGAAACAGACATAGAAAACAGACGTAAGGACACAGAGGAGAAAGAGGTTGAGACCCATGGAGACAGTAACATGGAAATTTATAATACCATATGTAAAATAGGCAACCAATGGAAATTTGCTATATGACTCAAGGAGCTCAAACAGGGGCTCTGTGACAATCTAGAAAGATGGGATGGGGAGGGAGATGGAAGGGAGGCTTTGGAGGGGGGGGACATGGGTGTACCTATGGCTAATTCTTGTTGATGTATGACCAAAAAAACACAAGATTCTGTAAAGCAAATATCTTTCAATTAAAAACTAAATTGGCAAAAAACAAAATTAAAATAAAACTAATACCTTTGTTCTTCAGGCTCCTACTATGGGTAGGAGACCAGCTGAATTCAGAGGAAATATAACTGTGACTTACACACATATTTTCATTAAAATAATCTGCATTTGAAAGAAGTAACCTGGTGCTAATTTCTGTGTTAAAACCCCATGTAGTCTTACTGAGCTTGCTTTTCTTTATTCTTTTATCCCAATGAAAATGGATCGTCTTACTCTTTGGCATAGTCAATAAAGCAGAAATAGATGTTTTTCTGGAACTCTCTTGCTTCTTCCATGATCCAGCGGATGTTGGCAATTTGGTCTCTGGTTCCTCTGCCTCTTCTAAAACCAGCTTGAACATCAGGAAGTTCACGGTTCACATATTGCTGAAGCCAGGCTTGGAGAATTTTGAGCATTACTTTGCTAGTGTGTGAGATGAGTGCAATTGTGCGGTAGTGTGAGCATTCTTTGGCATTGCATTTCTTTGGGATTGGAATGAAAACTGACCTTTTCCAGTCCTGTGGCCACTGCTGAGTTTTCCAAATTTGCTGGCATATTGAGTGCAGCACTTTCACAACATCATCTGTCAGGATTTGGAGTAGCTCAATTGGAATTCTATCACCTCCACTAGCTTTGTCCATAGTGATGCTTTCTAAGGCCCACTTGACTTCACATTCCAGGATGTCTGACTCTAGGTCAGTGATCACACCATCGTGATTATCTGGGTTGTGAAGATCTTTTTTGTACAGTTCTTCTGTGTATTCTTGCCATCTCTTCTTAATATCTTCTGCTTCTGTTAGGTCCATACCATTTCTGTCCTTGATCGAGCCCATCTTTGCATGAAATGTTCCTTTGGTATCTCTGAATTTCTTGAAGAGATCTCTAGTGTTTCTCATTCTGTTGTTTTCCTTTATTTCTTTGCATTGATCGCTGAAGAAGGCTTTCTTATCTCTCTTGCTATTCTTTGAAACTCTGCATTCAGATGTTTTTATCTTTCCTTTTCTCCTTTGCTTTTCACTTCTCTTTTATTCAAAGCTATTTGTAAGGCCTCCCCAGACAGCCATTTTGGGTTTTTTTGCATTTCTTTTCCATGGGGATGGTCTTGATCCCTGTCTCCCGTACAATGTCATGAATCTCATTCCATACTTCATCAGGCACCCTATCTATCAGATCTAGGCCCTTAAATCTATTTCTCACTTCCACTGTATAATCATAAAGGATTTGATTTAGATCTAACCTGAATGGTGTAGTGGTTTTCCCTACTTTCTTCAATTTAAGTCTGAATTTGGCAAGAAGGAGTTCATGGTCTGAGCCACAGTCAGCTCCTGGTCTTCTTTTTGCTGACTGTATAGAGCTTCTCCATCTTTGGCTGCAAAGAATATAATCAATCTGATTTCGGTGTTGACCATCTGGTGATGTCCATGTATAGAGTCTTCTCTTGTGTTGTTGGAAGAGGGTGTTTGTTATGACCAGTGCATTTTCTTGGCAAAACTCTATTAGTCTTTGCCCTGCTTCATTGTGTATTCCAAGGCCAAATTTGCCTGTTACTCCAGGTGTTTCTTGACTTCCTACATTTGCATTCCAGTCCCCTATAATAAAAAGGACATCTTTTTTGGGTGTTAGTTCTAAAAGGTCTTGTAGGTCTTCATAGAACAGTTCAACTTCAGCTTCATCAGCATTACTGGTTGGGGCATAGACTTGGATTACTGTGATACTGAATGGTTTGCCTCGGAAACGAACAGAGATCATTCTGTCGTTTTTGAGATTGCATCCAAGTACTGCATTTCAGACTCTTTTGTTAACATGATGGCTTCTCCATTTCTTCTGAGGGATTCCTGCCCACAGTAGTAGATATAATGGTTATCTGAGTTAAATTCACCCATTCCAATCCATTTCAGTTCACTGATTCCTGGAATGTCAACATCCACTCTTGCCATCCCTTGTTTGACCACTTCCAGTTTGCCTTGATTCATTGATTAGCTCTAGTAATTTTCTGGTGGAGTCTTTAGGGTTTTCTATGTAGAGGATCATGTCATCTGCAAATAGTGAGAGTTTTACTTCTTGTTTTCCAATTTGGTTTCCTTTTATTTCTTTTTCTGCTCTGATTGCTGTGGCCAAAACTTCCAAAACTATGTTGAATAGTAGTTGTGAGAGTGGGCACCCTTGTCTTGTTCCTGACTTTAGAGGAAATGCTTTCAATTTTTCACCATTGAGGATAATGTTTGCTGTGGGTTTGTCATATATAGCTTTGATTATGTTGAGGTATGTTCCTTCTATTCCTGCTTTCTGGAGAGTTTTGATCATAAATGGATGTTGAATTTTGTCAAAGGCTTTCTCTGCATCTATTGAGATAATCATATGGCTTTTATTTTTCAATTTGTTAATGGGGTATATTACATTGGTTGATTTGCAGATATTGAAGAATCCTTGCATCCCTGGGATAAAGCCCACTTGGTCATGGTGTATGATCTTTTTAATGTGTTGTTGGATTCCGATTGCTAGAATTTTATTAAGGATTTTTGCATCTATGGTCATCAGTGATATTGGCCTGTAGGGTTTGGTTTTTTTTGTTTTTGGTTTTTTGTTTTTTTTTTTTTTTTTGGTGTTTTGGTTTTTTGTTTTTCTGTTTTGTTTTGTTGTTGTTTTTTTTTTTTTTCCTTTTGTGGCATCTTTGTCAGGTTTTGGTATTAGGGTGATGGTGGCCTCATAGAATGAGTTTTGAAGTTTACCTTCCTCTGCAATTTTCTGGAAGAGTTTGAGTAGGATAGGTGTCAGCTCTTCTCTACATTTTTGGTAGAGTTCAGCTGTGAAGCTGTCTGGACCTGGGCTTTTAGTTGCTGGAAGATTTCTGATTACAGTTTCAATTTCCATGCTTGTGATGGGTCTGTTAGTATTTTCTATTTCTTCCTGGTTCAGTTTTGGAAAGTTGTACTTTTCTAAAAATTTGTCATTTCTTCCACATTGTCCATTTTATTGGCATATAATTGCTGATAGTAGTCTCTTATGATCTTTTGTATTTCTGTGTTGTCTGTTGTGATCTCTCCATTTTCATTTCTGATGAGTCTGGCTAATGGTTTGTCAATTTTATTTGTCCTTTCAAAGAACCAGCTTTTGGCTTTGTTGATTTTTGCTATGGTCTCCTTTTTTTCTTTTGCATTTATTTCTGCCCTAATTTTTAAGATGGCTTTCCTTCTACTAACCCTGGGGTTCTTCATTTCTTCCTTTTCTACTTGCTTTAGGTGTAGAGTTATGTTATTTATTTGATTTTTTCTTGTTTCTTGAGGTATGCCTGTATTACTATGAACTTTCCCTTAGCACACTTTTACAGTGTCCCATAGGTTTTGGGTTGTTGTGTTTTCATTTTCATTCGTTTGTATGCATATTTTGATTTCTTTTTTGATCTTTTCTGTGATTTGTTGGTTATTCAGCAACGTGTTTTTCAGCCTCCATATGTTGGAATTTTTAATAGTTTTTCTCCTGTAATTGAGATCTAATCTTACTGCATTGTGGTCAGAAAAGATGCTTGGAATGATTTCAATTGTTTTTTTAATTTATCAAGGCTAGATTTATGGCCCAGGACATGATCTATCCCGGAGAAGGTTCCATGTGCGCTTGAGAAAAAGGTGAAATTCATTGGTTTTGGGTGAAATGTCCTATAGATATCAATTAGGTCTAACTGGTCTATTGTATCATTTAAAGTTTGTGTTTCCTTGTTAATTTTCTGTTTAGTTGATCTATGCATAGGTGTGAGTGGGGTATTAAAGTCTCCCACTATTATTGTGTTATTGTTAATTTACCCTTTCATACTTGTTAGCATTTGTCTTACATGTTGCGGTGCTCCTATGTTGGGTGCATATATATTTATAATTGTTATATATTCTTCTTGGACTGATCCTTTGATCATTATGTAGTGTCCTTCTTTGTCTCTTTTTACAGCCTTTGTTTTAAAGTCTATTTTATCCTGATATGAGTATTGCTACTCCTGCTTTCTTTTGATCTCTATTTGCATTGAATATCTTTTTCCAGCCCTTCACTTTCAGTCTGTATGTGTCCCCTGTTTTGAGGTGGGTCTCTTGTAGACAATATACATAGGGGTCTTGTTTTTGTATCCATTCAGCCAGTCTTTGTCTTTTGGTTGGGGCATTCAACCCATTTATGTTTAAGGTAATTATTGATAAGTATGATCCCGTTGCCATTTACTTTATTGTTTTGGGTTCGAGTTTATACACTGTTTTTGTGTCTCCTGTCTAGAGAATATCCTTTAGTATTTGTTGGAGAGCTGGTTTGGTGGTGCTGAATTCTCTCAGCTTCTGCTTGTCTGTAAAGCTTTTGATTTCTCCTTCATATTTGAATGAGATCCTTGCTGGGTACAGTAATCTGGGCTGTAGGTTATTCTCTTTCATCACTTTAAGTATGTCTTGCCATTCCCTCCTGGCCTGAAGAGTTTCTATTGAAAGATCAGCTGTTATCCTTATGGGAATCCCCTTGTGTGTTATTTGTTGTTTTTCCCTTGCTGCTTTTAATATTTGTTCTTTGTGTTTGATCTTTGTTAATTTGATAAATATGTGTCTTTGGACGTTTCACCTTGGGTTTATCCTGTTTGGGACTCTCTGGGTTTCTTGGACTTGGGTGATTATTTCCTTCCCCATTTTAGGAATGTTTTCAACTATTATCTCCTCAAGTATTTTCTCATGGTCTTTCTTTTTGTCTTCTTCTTCTGGGACCCCTATGATTCGAATGTTGGGGTGTTTAACATTGTCCTGGAGGTCTCTGAGATTGTCCTCATTTCTTTTAATTCGTTTTTCTTTTATCCTCTCTGATTCATTTATTTCTACCATTCTATCTTCTAATTCACTAATCCTATCTTCTGCCTCCATTATTCTACTATTTGTTGCCTCCAGAGTGTTTTTTATCTCATTTATTGCATTATTCATTATATATTGACTCTTTTTTTTTTATTTCTTCTAGGTCCTTGTTAAACCTTTCTTGCATTTTCTCAATCCTTGCCTCCAGGCTATTTATCTGTGATTCCATTTTTATTTCAGGATTTTGGATCATTTTCACTATCATTATTTGGAATTCTTTATCAGGTAGATTCCCTATCTCTTCCTCTTTTGTTTGGTTTGGTGGGCATTTAACCGGTTCCTTTACCTGCTAGGTATTCCTCTGTCTCTTCATCTTGTTTATATTGCTGAGTTTGGGGTGGCCTTTCTGTATTCTGGCAGTTTGTGGAGTTCTCTTTATTATGGAGTTTCCCCGCTGTGGGTGGGGTTGTATCGGTGGCTTGTCAAGGTTTCTTGGTTAGGGAAGCTTGTGTCGGTGTTCTGGTGAGTGGAGCTGGATTTCTTCTCTCTGGAGTGCAATGAAGTGTATAGTAATGAGTTATGAGATGTCAGTGGATTTGGAGTAACTTTGGGCAGCCTGTATATTGAAGCTCAGGGCTGTGTTCCTGTGTTGCTGGAGAATCTGTGTGGTATGTCTTCCTCTGAAACTTGTTGGCCCTTGTGTGGTGCTTGGTTTCAGTGTCGGTATGGAGGCGTTTGATGAGCTCCTATCACTTAATGTTCCCTGGAGTCAGGTGTTCTATGATGTTCTCAGGATTTGGACATAAGCCTCCTGCTTCTGGTTTTCCGTCTTATTTTTACAGTAGTCTCAAGACTTCTCCTTCTATACAGCACAGTTGATAAAACATCTAGGTTAAAATGAAAAGTTTCTCCACAGTGAGGGACACCCAGAGAGGTTCACAGAGTTACATGGAGAAGAGAAGAGGGAGGAGGGAGTTAGAGGTGACCCGAATGAGATGAGGTGGAATCAAAAGAGGAGAGTGCAAGCTAGCCCGTAATCACTTCCTTATGTGTGCTCCATGGTCTGGACCGCTCAGAGATGTTCATGGAGTTACACAGAGAAGAGAAGAGGGAAGAAGGAGACGAGGTGACCAGGAGGATAAAAGGGGGTAATGAAAAGGAGAGACACAGATCCAGCCAGTAATCAGTTCCCTAAGTGTCCTCCACCATCCGGAATACACAGAGATTCAGAGAGCTGGGTAGAGAAGAGAAGGGGGAGGGGGGAGACAGAGGCAACCTAGTGGAGAGAAAGGAGAGTCCAAAGCGGGAGAGAGAAGTCAAGCCAGTAATCTCGCTCCCAAGTAAAAACAGGTACTGAAGATTGGGTTCTTAAAGGTACAAAATTGATAACAAATACAAAAAGCAAAGGTTAAAATTCTAGAGTAGAGGTTGGATTTTCAAAAATAAACTATTGAAGAAAACAAGAAGGAAAAAAAGTCACAAAAGTTATTATATATATATATATTATATATTATATATATATATATTATATATTATATATATATATATAAAGTTTGCTTTACCAGTGCCAGATGCATGTTATGCATGTTGATGTATGGCAAAACCAATACAATATTGTAAAGTAAAAAATAATAATAATAAAATAAAAAAATAATAAAAAAATAAAAAACAGTATTTTTTTGAAAAGTAATAGTAGGTTATAAAAATGTAAATTAAAGGAGTAATAGAGGACTTAAAAAAATTTTTTTAAGTTTAAAAAAAAGAAAAAAGAAAAGAAGAAGAAAAAAGGGAAAAGAAAAGAATGATCATAAAAATATATCTAGGACTTTCTCTGGTGTTGTTGTGGGCAGTGTGGGGTCAGTTCATTTTCAGATAATTTCTTGGTCCTTCTTATATTTCTCAAGATCTATAGGCCCCTTCCTATGTAGTCGGTACTAACTACAGGGTTTTAATCTATTGCACCTGTCACTTCTAAGGCTGTTCCCTCGGTTTTAGCTTCTGTTTGCTGGTCTCTTCAGTGTCTGATTTCCGCCCTGACACAAGGGGGCGGTGGTGGACACTTTTTTAGGCTCACTTGTTCAGTCGTGCTGTGGGGAGGGAGGGACGCTGCAAACAAATAACACTGGCGTGTGCTCGTAGTGTCTCAGCCACACTGGGCCTGCCCCTCCTCACGGCGCGTGTACCCTCCCTGCCCACAATGCTCAGGCTCTAGGTTGCTCTGCCGGGAACCATCCAAGGCCAGCCCTGGGCTGCATGCCCCTCCTAGGTCTAAGCCGCTCAGGTTCAGGCACTCGGGTAGTCCTCAGAGGCGCAGACTCTGCTGGGCCTGCGTTTTGTGCCCTTCCCAGCTCTGAGCAGCTCAGGTGATGAGGTGTTTGGCGAGCACGGTCACTGTGACTTATCACCTCTCCCATGCCTGCCACTCGGTTTTCTGGGTGTACAACCGGCGCACCTTCTCAGGTGGATGACTGTCCAGAACCCCAAGAAGTGTTAGTAAGCAAAGAAGCCTGCTTGCTGTTTGGCAGATAATGTCTCTCTGGGGCTGCAATTGCCCCCTTCTGGCTCTGGCTGCCTGTCAACAGAGGGGGATGGTCTGCAGCCGGCTAGTTCTGTTCTGCCCTTGGTTCTGTGCGCGGGCCTGGCGGTGTCTTAGGGCTTTTCGCGTGGTAGCTATCCCACAGTCTGGTTTGCTAGCCCAAATTAGTTCACTCTGATTACCCTTTGGCGCATTTGGGCCCAATCCTTACTCTAAGCAATGCAGCCCGTGCCTCCCTGCCCTACCCCGCGTTGCTAGTGGTGGGTGCAGGTGCTGTTTCTCCGCTGGGGGAGTTACCATTGGGCTCATAATCTGTGGGGTTTAATTATTTACTTATTTTTCTCCCTATTATGTTGCCGTCTGTGCTTCCAAGGCTCGGCACAGACTCGGCAGCGAGAGTGTTTCCTGGTGTTTGGAAACTTCTCTCTTTTTAAGACTCCCTTCCTGGGACGGAGCTCCATCCCTACCTCTTTTGTCTCTTTTTTTGTCTTTTATATTTTTCCTACCTCCTTTCGAAGACAATGGGCTGCTTTTCTGGGTGCCTGATGTCCTCTGCCAGCATTCAAAAGTTGTTTTGTGGATTTTACTCAGCGTATAAATGTTCTTTTGATGAATTTGTCGGGGAGAAAGTGGTCTTCCCATCCTATTCCTCCGCCATCTTAGGACCGCCCAAATTTGTCTATTTTTATTGGAGGAATATCTCAGTTCAGTTCAGTCGCTCAGTCGTGTCCGACTCTTTGCGACCCCATGAATCGCAGCACGCCAGGCCTCCCTGTCCATCATCAACTTCCGAGCTCCCTGAGACTCACGTCCATCGAGTCAGTCATGCCATCCAGCCATCTCATCCTCTGTAGTCCCCTTCTCCTCCTGCCCTCAGTCCCTCCCATCATCAGAGTCATTTCCAATGAGTCACCTCTTCGCATGAGGTGGCCAAAGTACTGGAGTTTCAGCCTTAGCATCATTCCTTCCAAAGAAATCCTAGGGCTGATCTCCTTCAGAATGGCCTGGTGGGATATCCTTGCAGTCCAAAGGACTCTCAAGAGTCTTCTCCAACACCACCATTCAAAAGCATCAATTCTTCAGCGCTCAGACTTCTTCACAGTCCAACTCTCACATCCATACGTGACCACAGGATAAACCATAGCCATGACTAGATGGACTTTTGTTGGCAAAGCAATGTCTCTACTTTTGAATATGCTATCTAGGTTGGTCATAACTTTCCTTCCAAGGAGTAAGCGTCTTTTAATTTCATGGCTGCAGTCACCATTTGTAGTGACTTTGGAGCCCCCAAAAGTAAAGTCTGGCACTGTTTCCACTGTTTCCTCATCTATTTCCCATGAAGTGATGGGACCAGATGCCATGGTCTTCGTTTTCTGAATGTTGAGCTTTAAGCCAACTTTTTCACTCTCTACTTTCACTTTCATCAAAAGGCTTTTTAGTTTCTCTTCACTTTCTGCCATAAGGGTGGTGTCATCTGCATACCTGAGGTTATGATATTTCTCCCAGCAATCTTGATTCCAGCTTGTGCTTCATCCAGCCCAGCATTTCTCATGATGTACTCTGCATAGAAGTTAAATAAGCATGGTGACAATATATTGCCTTGACGTACTCCTTTTCCTATTTGGAACCAGTCTGTTGTTCCATGTCCAGTTCTAACTGTTACTTCGTGACCTGCATATAAATTTCTCAAGAGGCAGATCAAGTGGTCTGGTATTCCCTTCTCTTTCAGAATTTTCCACAGTTTATTGTGATCCACACAGTCAAAGGCTTTGGCATATTCAATAAAGCAGAAATAGATGTTTTTCTGGAACTTCTTGCTTTTTCGATGATCCAGCGGATGTTGGCAATTTGATCTCTGGTTCCTCTGCCTTTTCTAAAACCAGCTTGAACATCAGAAAGCTCACGGTTCACATATTGCTGAAGCCTGGATTGTAGAATTTTGAGCATTCCTTTACTAGCATGTGACATGAGTGCAGTTATCTGGTACTTTGAGCATTCTTTGGCATTGCCTTTCTTTGGGGTTGGAATGAAAACTGACCTTTTCCAGTCCTGTGGCCACTGCTGAGTTTTCCAAATTTGCTGGCATATTGAGTGCAGCACTCTCACAGAATCATCTTTCAGGATTTGAAAGAGCTCCACTGGAATTCCATCACCTCCACTAGCTTTGTTCGTAGTGATGCTTTCTAAGGCCCACTTGACTTCACATTCCAGGATGTCTGGTTCTAGGTCAGTTATCACACCATCGTGATTATCTGGGTCATGAAGATCTTTTTTGTACAGTTCTTCTGTGTATTCTTGCCATCTTTTCTTAATATCTTCTGCTTCTGTTAGGTCCATACCATTTCTGTCCTTTATCGAGCCCATCATTGCATGAAATATTCCCTTGGTATCTCTAATTTTCTTGAGGAGATCTCTAGTCCTTCCCATTCTGTTGTTTTCCTCTATTTCTTTACATTGATAGCTGAAGAAGGCTTTCTTATCTCTTCTTGCTATTCTTTGGAACTCTGCATTCAGATGTTTATATCTTTCCTTTTCTCCTTTGCTTTTCACTTCTCTTCTTTTCACAGCTATTTGTAAGGCTTCCGCAGACAGCCATTTTGCTTTTTTCCATTTCTTTTCCATGAGGATGGTCTTGATCCCTGTCTCCTGTACAATGTCATGAACCTCATTCCATACTTCATCAGGCACCCTATCTATCAGATCTAGGCCCTTAAATCTATTTCTCACTTCCACTGTATAATCATAAGGGTTTTGACTTAGGTCATACCTGAATGATCTAGTGGTTTTCCCTACTTTCTTCAATTTTAAAGTCTGAATTTGGCAAGAAGGTGTTCATGGTCTGAGCCACAGTCAGCTCCTGGTCTTCTTTTTGCTGACTGTATAGAGCTTCTCCATCTTTGGCTGCAAAGAATATAATCAGTCTGATTTCGGTGTTGACCATCTGGTGATGTCCATGTATAGAGTCTTCTCTTGTGTTGCTGGAAGAGGGTGTTTGTTATGACCAGTGCATTTTCTTGGCAAAACTCTATTAGTCTTTGCCCTGCTTCATTGCGTATTCCAAGGCCAAATTTGCCCGTTACTCCAGATGTTTCTTGACTTCCTACTTTTGCATTCCAGCCCCCTATAATGAAAAGGACATCTTTTTTGGGTGTTAGTTCTAAAAGGTCTTGTAAGTCTTCATAGAACCGTTCAACTTCTGCTCCTTCAGCATTGCTGGTTGGGGCATAGACTTGGTTTACTGTGATATTGAATGGTTTGCCTACAAAACGAACAAAGATCATTCTGTCGTTTTTGAGATTGCATCCAAGTACTGTTTTTCAGACTCTTTTGTTGACCATGATGGCTACTCCATTTCTTCTGAGGGATTCCAGCCTGCAGTAGTAGATATAATGGTCATCTGAGTTCAATTCACCCATTCCAGTCCATTTTATTTTGCTGATTCCTAGAATGTCGACATTCACTCTTGCCATCCCTTGTTTGACCACTTCCAGTTTGCCTTGATTCATGGACCTGACATTCCAGATTCCTATGCAATATTGCTCTTTACAGCATCGGACCTTGCTTCTATCACCAGTCACATCCACAGCTGGGTATTGTTTTTGCTTTGGCTCCATCCCTTCATTCTTTCTGGAGTTATTTCTCCACTGATCTCCAGTAGCATATTGGGCACCTACTGACCCAGGGAGTTCCTCTTTCAGTATCCTCTCATTTTGCCTTTTCATACTGTTCATGGGGTTCTCAAGGCAAGAATACTGAAGTGGTTTCCAGTAATTTTTCTTTAGGCAAAGGCCATTGTTCTACCCACACTGGGTCTTGAGATTTCCATGTAATGGGGTTGGCAGCAAAAACAATGGCCTCCATTATAAATTTGGATACCCCAATCCAGTATGTTGCTGTCTAGGAGTTGGGCAAATTGGCTCAATTATTCCTGTCTGTTGTTTACCTAATCCTTTTGATGGATCATAGGCCATATGGAGCATTTGGGAGGCCACTTTGTCATCAGGGCTAAAAAGCAGCACTCCCATTTGAGATAGAACGTCCCTCCCCCATAGGGTAAGGGGGAGTGAAGGAACTACATAGGGTTGGAAAGTTCCACAGGTATCCTCAAACCGCCAATCTAACATTTTTGCACTCTTAACTACGGCGGGGGCTCTCCCTATTCCCACCAACTCGTTTTCAGTAGTATGTGTTGGCCAGGAGCTGGGCCAGTCCTTCCCAGCAATACAGGAAACATCTGCTGCTGTATCTAATAGTCCCACAATAGACCTGCCACTAGCCAAAATAGTTTTCATAGGGCGTTTCTGAGTAATTTCTGTCACCCAAAAGACCATATCACTGGACCCAAATCCTTTCTCTTGCCTCTCACTGAGTAGCAGTGTGCCCTATGGCAGTTTGATAAGGCAAAAGTAAAAGTTGAGCTATTCTTTGTCCTTGATGAATTTGCATAGTTTTAATTTGGGGTGAAATCATTATCTGAATCTCTCCTGTATAATCTGAATCAATCACTCCAGGGATAACTGTAAGTCCTTGCATGGCTAAAGAGCTTCTGCCTAATGTAATTCCTACCAAACCTGTCGGTAATGGGCCTTTAACCCCTGTAGGGATTTTTACAGTAGGACTATCTGGTGTTAATATTGTTGAGGTGGTGGAACTGAGGTCCAGTCCTGCGCTGCCTGGTGTTGCTCTGATCAGTTCTGTGATGGGACGAAGGGTATGCATGGGTTCAATGTTGTTGCCCCAATCGTTGTCAGGGCCTGAGGCTGGCCCCTCAACCTGTTTCCCGACTGCTGGTCAGGAATTAGCAAGGTTCCGTTTTTATGGAATTTTGATCTGCAGTCCCTTGCCCAGTGATACCCCCTTTGACAACGAGGGCAAGGAGCCTTAGGGAGATTAGGAGTCATAGCCATGGAGGCAGGGTTTGACGGAGAAGAACTAGCTGTTCTTTGGGGGCAGGCGCACATAAAGTGCCCCTCCCAGCCACAAGAAAAGCAGGCTTTGGACAAGCCAGCATTCCAACCTTGATTACTGGAATAATTCTTTGGGTTATTCTTGCCTGTAAGAAAGGATTGAACCGTCTGTTGATAAGAATCTCCTTTTATGGCTGCAGCTATGGCAATGCCCTGCATCATTGCTGGTCCTACATTTGCACATTGCCTGATGAAATCTCCTACTTCCCCAGATTTTTTTAGAGGATGTAGGATGGCCTGGCAGGTAGAGTTAGCATTTTCAAACGCTAGTTGTTTTATCAATATATCAGCTGCCTCATCATTAGGAATTACTCTGCGAACTCCCTCCATAAACCGTGATATAAAGTCCTCATATGGCTCTTCTGGCTTTTGTTTAATGTTTGAAAAGGAAGAGGTTGATTCTTTTCCTTGAAGCAATGATCGCCAGGCCCCAAGGGCACAGGCTGTTACCTGTTCTAGAGTCCTTTTGTCTAAACCCATCTTATCTCCAAGCGTTCCAAATTCACCAGTTCCTATTAACATTTCTTTTACAATATATCTCGGGCCATATTTGCGGTTAGCATCAGCCTGCTTTGGGCCAAGATCTTCATATTCAGTTCTCCAAAGCATATATTGCCCTCCAGATAGACAAGCCTTAGCAACTGTTTTCCGATCATGAGGTGTCATCCATCTGACCACCAAGGCCACTACCAGTGTTATAGTATACGGGGCTGTAGCCCTATATAAGGCACAAGCCTGTTTAAGTTCCTTAAGTAGTTTCATTGAAAGGGGTTCCCAGGAGGGAACCTCTCCCCTATCCGTTTCATCAAACATTACGGGAAAACAAGCCTCATGGTGGGGATCAAATTCATCCTCAGGGCCAGAGAGAACCCTCCTGCGGGGGACTCCTAACGGAGGTCCCTTATCCCCACAAGGAAGGGAGGTATCAGGGTCGGGAGCGTCCCACATTTCTCCTCTCCTGTTCTGGAGATCCTTAAACTGTCTGATGTTTAAACCTTACGGATGGCCTGATTGGGGATGTTTCTCTTAAGCTCTTAGGAGCATCCTCAGCTAAAACAGGCCAATCCTCATCAGAATGGTATCGAGCTGCTGTTTCCTCTAAATCTTCCTCATCTTGAGGAGAAAGCTGGTCTTTCTTTTCATCCCTATTTTCAGTATGACTATCGGTGTCCATGGCAGCTAACATGGTGTTTAATTGTTGATAGCTAAGTATAGCCTCTTCATCTTCACTTTTTTCTTTAACATGTACCTTTTCAGATTCATGAGCTGGATCTAAAGCATCTCTAATCATATTCCACAGAGAAAAGGTGTCAGTAGGGACTTTCTCTGGGCCATGCTGAGTGTAATAAGTTTTTAGCTGTTTCCCTGTTTTTTCCCAGGTATATAGTTTAACACTGCCCTCTTCTGGAAACCAAGGACATTGCTCTTGTACAAAAAAAAGATAGAACATTAGCTTTCTTAACCTTTATTCCTCTTTTGTTTAACTGTTGCAAGATTACTCCTATAAAGAGTTGTCGTACTTTTGACTCATTGTTACCCATGTCAGAAAATTTCTATCTTTTCTACTTCTCCTTCAAAACGATTCCTACTTGCCACTCCTTCTCACCCAACCTATCTTATGCAGGGTGGTCCGCGGCACCCTGAGTGGGGTCCTAGCCATCCGAAAAATTGCACAGTGTGTGGAGGCTTACCTTTGGGAGCCTGGTTCGGGCGCCACTTACCAGGGTCCAGCCCCGGTAGGATCCAGGGATTCCCTCAGGAGGACGGTGTCGGCGATAAGGAAAGTAAAAGGGGAGAGAAAGAGGCTTGATCTTCCTTGGTTTACACAGAAAGGCAATAAAGCTCCTGATACGGAACTTGCTCTGTTCATGGAGGCCACAGGCGCCCTCTCAGTGGGGTGAGGATGCAGGACGCCCTCTCTCCGGTGAAGATGCAGGGTGCCTTCCCGATCGGGTCTTAGAAGCCCAGGCGAAAAAGTGAACTTAGAGAGCTCCTGTGTTCCAAGTAGTTATCCTGAAAGAAGAACAGAGAGAGAAAAAGAGAGAAAAGGAAAAAAGGAATGACACGGGGAGACCAAGCCTGATGAGCAAGGACCGTAACTTTATTTTTTAAAGGAGCTTTTATACCCTCAGTTGTACATAGAGGATAATAGGGGGGTGTGGAGTCATGCAAAGTCAGCAGTCCTTGACCCTTATCGAGACCAGGCTTTCTTTCTGCAAACTTATCATATACAAAGGCTTTAGGTGATTTACATCATCTTCTGACCAGGAAGCCTGTTAACATTTTTCTTCTGATAAAGTTTAGTTAACCAGAAAACTTATTTTCTCCAAAGGTGATCTTTCTAAAGTTTAGCGCCACTCCCCAAAAGCACTAGATAAAGTTGCACTTCTATAGGGCAAAGGTGTGGTGGGGTGTAACAAGGAAGGAATTTATTACCTCGAGGGTCTAAAGTTGTTAACATCAAGGCTACTACTTATTTTTCCTATATACCAACTATATTAATTAATATACTCACAAGGACACAATGGGTAAGGGATATGGAAACTTTACAGCAAGCATTAGCTCAACAATGAAATCCTCTACCAGTTCTATTCTAATAATTTTTAACTCCCCAAGAAGCCCTGCATTGTTAGAATATCTTAAGCTTCCCGTGCCCCTCGTGTTTGGGAGGCTGTAAACAATCACATTCATAGCTGTAAGAGTCCAGATAAACCTGTCAGGCAAGTTAGAAAGCTATCTGAGGGCTTTGAATTGGAACTCACCTATTATGCCCAGGAGACTTATTAACTAGAACTTTAAGTTGATGTCCTTCAGAGAAAGGTGGTCGGGGATAGCCCCCAGTTAATGTCAGAGGAGTTGGTGAAAGTCATAAAATAGTAAGACAGACTCTGGTTTTGGGGTAGGTGCTTGAGCAGGTCCAGGGGGTCCCTCGAGTCCTGATTTGCCTTTGCCTTCAGGTCCTCTCCGCATGACCTTTGTCATGGGTGGGACTCCGTACTGGCTCCCGGCACAGCAGAGACGACAGCACCACCTGCCAGTGCACCCACTTCAGCAGCTTTGCTGTCCTCATGGCCTACTACGATGTGCAGGTGACACCCCTCAGAAGGGCTGCATTCAATATCTTGATGTGGAACAAATTCTCACACATGTAAAACCTGAAAAAAATACTGTCTCCCAGTTATGTCAGGCCAGTGATCTGGCACGGTATAGCAGGGATATCTGCTCAGGTTCTTCCAAGGCTGAAATCATTCTGTCAGCCTGGGCTGCATTCTGACCTGAGGTTTTGGGTCCTCCTCTCACCCTCTAATTTTTGGCACAATTCAGTTCCTTGTGGTGGTAGGACTGAGGTCTCCTTGACTTCCTATCTGTCAGCAGGTCTCCATGTTTAGCTCTTAGGGCTACCTGCATTTCTTCCCATGTGGACGTCTCTTGGGAACTTTAGTACAGTACAAAAATTAGTTTTATGCAATAAGCCAAGTATTCTCAAAAGTTAACGTGTGTCAGGATCATCTGGAGGGCTGGTTATTTATTTTTAAACATTTTATTCCTAAAAAAAATCAAACATAGAGACATGTTGCAAAAATAAATTTGGTGCTACCATACTCAATTGCTTTTTATCCAGAAGCACCTAATTTGCAGGTTTAAACATTCATTTTCTTCATACTTTGTGCATCTACTTCTGCCTTTCTCTCTCTACCTACCCAGACTAGTAATAAAAAGCAATTGGCAGGTATTTTTTTCCTTGTCCTCAGGGACTTTGGATGATTTCCAAAAAGAGGGGAGCTTCCCAGGTGGCTCAGTAGTAAAGAATCCACCTACCAATGCAGAAGACACAGGAGACTCAGGTTCAAAAACCTGGGTTGGGAAGATCCCCCAGAGGAGGATATGGCAACCCACTTCAGTATTCGTGGCTGGAAAATTCCATGGACAGAGGAGCCTGGCAGCCTACAGTCCATGAGGTTCTAAAGAGTCAGACACAGTAGAAAGACTGAGCATACATCCAGGCCAAAAAGAGACAGACAATATGAATTTTAAGCTACTGCCATCATCTAAGTATAGTAGTTTTCCTCTTTTACCCAAGAATTTAGTTCTAAATCTGTAAGAATCAGTGGCCTCTTTTACCCAAGAATTTAGTTCCAAATCTGAAAGGATTAGCAGCCAGCCATGAAGAAGTATTACAGGGATAAATTGTGTTGAATTCAGAGTTAGGAGTTGATACTTGCACATCATGACTACAGGTGGTTCAGTTCAGTTCAGTCACTCAATCGTGTCCGATTCTGAGACCCCATGGACTGCAGCACGCCAGGCCTCCCTGTCCATCACTGACTCCCAGAGTTTACTCAAATTCATGTCCATTGATCACTAATGCCAACACTTTTTTTTAATGCCATCCAACCAACTCATCCTCTGTCATCCTCTTCTCCTACTGCCTTCAATCTTTCCCAACATCAGGGTATTTTCAAATGAGTCAGCACTTCGCATCAAGTGGCCAAAGTACTGCAGTTTCAGCTTCAGCATCAGTCCTTCCAATGAACATTCAGGATTGATTTCCTTTAGGATGGACTGGTTGGATCTCCTTGCAGTCCAAGGGACTCTCAAGAGTCTTCTCCAACACCACAGTTCAAAAACGCCAATTCTTCAGTGATCAGCTCTCTTTATAGTCCAACTCTTACATATATACATGACTACTAGCCTTACTAGACGGACCTTTGTTGGCAAATTAATGTCTCCATTTTTAATATGCTATCTAGGTTGGTCATAACTTTCCTTCCAAGGAGTAAGCGTCTTTTAATTTCATGGCTGCAGTCACAATCTGCAGTGATTTTGGAGCCCCAAAAAATAAAGAATGACACTGTTTCCACTGCTTCCCCGTCTATTTCCCATGAAGTGATGGGACCGGATGCCATGATCTTAGTTTTCTGAATGTTGAGCTTTAAGCCAACTTTTTCACTCTCCTCTTTCACTTTCATCAAGAGGTTCTTTAGTTCTTCTTCATGTTCTGCCATAAGAGTGGTGTCATCTGTGTAAATGAGGTAATTAATATTTCTCCCGGCAATCTTGATTCCAGCTTGTGCTTCTTCCAGCCCAGCACTTCACATGATGTACTCTGCATATAAGTTAAATAAGTAGGGTGACAATATACAGCCTTGACATACTCCTTTTCCTATTTGGAAGCAGTCTGTTGTTCCATGGCCAGTTCTAACTGTTGCTTCCTGACCTGCATACAGGTTTCTCAAGAGGCAGGTCAGGCAGTCTGGTATTCCCATCTCTTTCAGAATTTTCCAAAGTTTATTGTGATCCACAGTCAAAGGCTTTGGCATAGTCACTAAAGCAGAAATAAATGTTTTTCTGGAACTCTCTTGCTTTTCCAGTGATCTAGTGGATGTTGGTAATTTGATCTCTGGTTCCTCTGCCTTTTCTAAGACCAGCTTTAACATCTGGTAGTTCATGGTTCACGTATTGTTAAAGCCTGGCTTGGAGAATTTTGAGCATTACTTTGCTAGTGTGTGAGATGAGTGCAATTGTGTGGTAGTTTGAGCACTCTTGGGCATTGCCTTTCTTTGGGATTGGAATGAAAACGGACCTTTTCCAGTCCTGTGGCCACTGCTGAGTTTTCCAAATTTGCTGACTTATTGAGTGCAGCACTTTCACAGCAACATCTGTCAGGATTTGAAATAGCTCAACTGGAATTCCATCACCCCCACTAGCTTTGTTGGTAGTGATGCTTGCTTTCTAAGCCCACTTGACTTCACATTCCAGGATATCTGCCTCTAGGTGAGTGATCACACCATTGTGATTATCTGGGTCACGAAGATCTTTTTTGTATAGTTCTTCTGTGTATTCTTGCCACTTCTTCCTAATATCTTCTGCTTGTGTTAGGTCCATACATTTCTGTCCTTTATGGAGCCCATCTTTGCATGAAATGTTCCCTTGGTATCTCTAATATTCTTGAAGAGATCTCTAGTCTTTCCCATTGTGTTCTTTTCCTCTATTTCTTTTCATTGATCGCTGAGGAAGGCTTTCTTATCTCTCCCTGCTATTCTTTGGAATTCTGCATTCACAACCCTTACCATCTAGTGGGAAGACAAATACAATGGTATTTTATATTTGTTAATTATATTTGACAATAGTTAAATATATTCATTAAATCAGAGGTCCCTCTGCCCTTGTCCCTTCAATGATGTCCCTATCTTTTTCCTCTCCATGAATTGACCTAGAACATTATTTGTTCAGATGATTCACTCTATGTAAATGAAAAGAAAGCAAAGGACATACCTAGCCTCTTAGAAGATGTGATATGTGGATAATCAGCCTGGTTTTACCAGGTGGTTTGTGAAATCAGAAATCTTTCCTTTGTTACTGTTAATGCACAGGGCCAGCACAAAACATCTACAGTAATATCAGTTGATTGAAACAGAATATTCATACAACATCATATTACTGAAACTCACATTATGAAGTGTCACTACCAAAACTTCAGTCCAAGATAAATGCCATTCTGAACCCAAAAAAACATTTAGAGAATCATTCACAGTAAAGTTCAGAGTGGCTATAACCAAGTCAGAGACATCCAGCAGTAGAGAAGAAAAGGCCTTGATTGTGTTGCTCAGGGTGCATTGTGAGCCTCTTTTCTCCTCCTACGGATGCTGACATTTAAAGCCACAGTTCTTCATCTTGGGATGCACATGGTGGCTGGAAATCCTGCATGTGGGACTGGTTGCCCACGTCATGTCCTACCTCTTCACCATCATCAACGGTCTGCAGGGTTTCTTCATCTTCCTGATGCACTGCCTCCTCAGCCAGCAGGTACCACTATCTAACTCCACCCCAGGACTCGCCCAATCCTCACTCCTCTCTGTGAGCTGATCCAGAGCATGATTTGCTGCTACAGGTGCAAAAGCAATACAAGATAAGGTTCAAAGGGATCAAGAAAACCAAAGCTGAATCTGAGGAGTACACACTCTCCAGCAGGGCTATCTCAGAACCCTCTCAACACAGTGAGGTAAGATCATGCACTGTCCCCCCAGAGCACTTCACTCACTGATCAATTGAGCAGCACATGTCTATCACACTGGACAATTGGGTATAAAGTAGGTGATACCCTATTATGACTCACAGTGGTTTATATCTAGGCTCACTCAGGACATTTCTCTGTCATGAAAAAAGGTCTCCCTCTACTTCTGCTCATTGTGTTTCTATGCTCATCTTAACTCTTGTACATAACTATCTTCTTATTCTCCACCTGGGTTGAGTACCCTTTTCTGTAACATGCTGCATGGACTTTTTCATGCACAAAATATGTAAAAAAAAAAAAAAAAAAAAAGGTCCTATGTTAGGCTCAACTTAAACAGGAACTCTGGATCTGAAGCAGAGATGCACAAGCAATCCAGAGGCACTCATGTCAACTACGGTACCCCTCTATATGTGTATGTTTCTGCCAAATCCCTTCAGTTGTGTCTGACTCTTTGCAACCCTATGGACCATAGCCCATCAGGCTTCTCTTTCCATGGGATTCTCCAGTCATGTATACTGGAGTAGGTTGCCATGTCCTCCTCCAGGGAATCTTCCTGACCCAGATATCAAATGCTTGTCTCTGGCATCTGCCTGCATTGGTAGGTGAGTTCTTTACCACTAACACCACCTCTATACAGAAAACAGTAAATGTGTGGTTTATATAGTCATAAAAGTAAGGTGACATAAGCATTACATTAGACTGGAGAATTTCCTTCAGATTATGTAGTCATTCCTGGGATTTGCAACACACACAAACAATGCAAAACAGGATGATAATCACAGGGTGCATGGGAGAGATCCTGGCAAGGTGAATCTTACCAAGCAATTTTATTTTTGTGTTTACACAAACAGTTGTCATATTTTTTGTTTATATATTCTTCATATCAACACTTGAAGGTAAGGTAAGTATTATTATGTTTCCCTTTGATAGGTGAAAAAACTGAGACCATGGGGTCTATATAAATTGTGCAAGGACTTTAGCCCATCCTTGCTCCCAATATTGTTACTCTCTTGATGGTGTTCATTGATGCACAGAAGTTTTAATTTTTAAGAAGTGAAGTTTCTCTACTTTTTGTTCACTTCTCCTTTGGCTGTTCTATCTTAAAAACAATGACCTACCACAAGACCACAAAAATTTACACTTACATTTCTTCCAAGACTTTAGTAGCTTTAGTAACTACATATAGGTATATCTATTTGGAATTAACTTTTTATTGGTATGAGTTTCATAAATTTTTGTGAGATCCACCTTCAGCATATGGATATACAGTTGTCCCATCTTCACTTATTGAAAAGATTACTCTTTCCCCAGGGACTTGTACTGACATCCTTGTTAAAATAAGTTACCATCAATAAGTTTTTATGCCTGCATTCTTGGCTCTTCCACTCATCTATCTTGAGTCATGTTGTTTTGTAGTACATTTTACTTTGGAGAATTGACTCTACCAATTTGTTCTTGTCAAGATTTTTCAACTATTTTGGATCCCATGAAGTCCCATGTAAATTCAAAGATACGCCTGTCAATTTATGATAAAAAATAACTGAGATATTGATAAGGACTGTATTGAATCTACAGGTCAATTTGGTGGAATGCTGCCATATTAACTGCATTATCTTCTGATCCATGAACATGGGATGTTTATCTATTGCTTTGAGTCTTCCCTGGCTTCTTTTGATGATCTTTTATAATTTTTAGTATGAAAGTCTACTACTTTCTAACAAGGTATTATTTTTCACACATTCCTTCTCAGAATTGGATTAACCAGTAAACCACAAATTTGCTGTCTTGGATGATGAGGAAAATTCTGAACTGTCATCTTTGAAGGAAAAAAAAAGATACTTCTTCATGTTTTTTACAAGTAACTCTTCATGGAACCATTATGGAAGAAAACATGAAGGGAATGTCTGATATTCAGATTGCTGGAGAATTTTAGTTTTCTGCTCCACATAGTATGCTCACTTCACTCCCAGCATAGTCAAGGAGTCACGACCCAATTCCCCAGTTTCCTTGGATTAAATCACCTGCTTCAAACTTTTTTCCTATAAAGTGCCTCTAATTGAAGATATATGACAAGGAAATTGAGCTTCAGAAGTCTATCTTAAAATGCAGGAAGAGAGGAAATAAGGTCAAACCCTACATGGAGGGTAAACAACTAATATGGTTCCCAAGATTTTTCTGGATTATGTCCTAAAAAAAACTTGAGTCACACGCAACCTAGGGCAGTTGGTCTCCATACATGCATGCTTCAACTTCACTCTCCATTTCTAAAGATTACTAACATTTTCATTAGAAAAATATATTTTACTACTCATCATGCACTGCACTAAATTAAGAGAGATTAGGATTCTAATTTCACAGAGCTTAAATGATAAATAAAATGCTTTATCAGAGTAAAATTGGAACCCTGTGATTCATACATCTTTAAGCTGAGCTGGATAAAAAATATATATTGTTACTGCACAGTTTTGTTTTATTTACTTATATAACATATTATTACATATATAACAAATTATTTCTTTCTCAGAATGTTACCTAAGCAAGATCTAAACCAAAAGATTTCACTTACAATAAATGCCCTACAAACAGCCCCTTTTGTATCTCTTTAAACCAAATGGAAAATGACTGGAAATGATCATAATATACTAAATTTAAAATGCCCTTCAGTTGCTGTTGTTTGTCACTAAGTCATGTTCAACTCTGTGGACTGCCCACCAGGTTCTTCTGTCCATGGGATTTCCCAGGCAAGAATACTGGAGGGGAGGAGCCAAGATGGCGGAGGAGTAGGATGGGGAGAACACTGTGCCTAGCTTTGGAAGCACAGAGGGCAACATAACAGGGAGAAAAAATAAATAAACAATTAAAACTCACAGATTGCGAGCCCTACAGTAACTCCCCCAGCAGAGAAGCAGCGCAGACGCCTGCACACGCCATTAGCAAGCAGGGGCTGGGCAGGGAGGCGCGGCGTGGGCTGCATTGCTTAGAGTAAGAACCTGGCCTGAATACCCTGAGTGCTATCTGAGCAAAATAATTTGGGCTAGCAAACCAGACTGTGGCATATCTACCACGCAAAAAGCCAGCCCTAGCCTAAGACACCGCCAGGCCCACGCACGGAACAAAGGACTGAACAGAGATAGCCGGCTGCAGACCTTCCCCCTCTGGTGACAGGCAGCCAGAGCCGGAAGGGGGCAATCGCAGCCCCAGAGAGACATTATCTATAAAACTGTAAGCAGGCTTCTTTGCTAACTAAAACTTATTGGGGGTCTGGACGGTCAACATCTGCCTGAGAAGGTGCGCCAGTTGTACACCCAGATAACCGAGTGGCAGGGAGGCAATAAGTCGCAGCAATGGCGCTCGCCAAACACCTCATCACCTGAGCTGCTCGGACCTGGGAAGAGCACAAAACGCAGGCCCAACTGAGTCTGTGCCTCTGAGGACTACCCGAGTGCCTGAACCTGAGTGGCTTGGACCTGGGAGGTGCATGCAGCCCAGGGCCAGCCTCGGATGGTTCCCTGCGGAACAACCTAGAGCCCGAGCAGTGTGGGCAGGGAGGCTACATGAGCCGTGAGCAGGGGCAGACCCAGTGTGGCTGAGGCACTGCGAACACACGCCAGTGTTATTTGTTTGCAGCATCCCTCCCTCCCTCCCCACAGCGCGACTGAACAAGTGAGCCTAAAAAAAAAAAAAAAGTGTCCTCCACCGTCTCCTTTGTTTCAGGGCGGAAACCAGACACTAAGAGACCAGCAAACAGAAGAAGCTATAACAGAGGGAACCTCCTTGGAAGCTACAGGCAATAGATTAAAACCCTGTGGTTTCTACCGACTACATAGGAAGGGGCCTATAGACCTTGAGAAATATAAGTCAGACCAAGGAACTAGCCAAAAATGAACTGAACCCACAATACTCACAACAAAACCAGAGAAAGTCCTAGATATATTTTTACTATTTTTACGATCATTCTTTCTTTCTTTTTTTTTAATTTTTTAAAAAAATTTTAAGTCCTCTATTGTTCCTTTAATTTTCACTTTTATAACCTATTACTTTGCAAAAAAAAAAAAAAAAAAAGAAGAAGACCCAATTTTTTTTCTTCAGCAAACTTCATATATATATTTTTTATAATTTTTTGACCTTGTTTTTTTTTTCTTCTTCTTTTCTTTAACATTGTATTTTTGAAATTCCAAACTCTACTCTAGATTTTTAATCTTAGCTTTTTGGTACATGTTATCAATTTTGTACCTATAGTTTTTTTTATAATTTCTGTGACTTTTTTTTTCTCTGTTTCTTTCTCTTCTTCTTTTATATAACATTGTATATCTGAAATTCCAAACTCTACTCTAGATTTTTAATTTATGCTTTTTGGTATTTGATATCAATTTTGTACCTGTATTTTCTTTATAATTTTTGCAACATTGTTTCTTTTTGTTTGTTTGTTTATTTCTCTCTTTGTTTTTCTTCTTCTTTTTTTTAACATTGTATTTTTGAAATTCCAAACTATACTCTAGATTTTTAATTTTGCTTTTTGGTATTAGTTATCAATTTTGTACCTATATTTTCTTTATAATTTTTGTGACATTGTTTGCTTTTGTTTGTTCATTTTTTCTCTCTTTCTTTTCCTTCTTCTTTTCTTTAACATCGTATTTTTGAAATTCCAAACTCTACTCTAGATTTTTAATTTTTGCTTTTATGTATTTGTTACCAATTTTGTACCTTTAAGAACCCTATCTTCAGTACCCATTTTTCACTAGGGAGCGAGATTACTGGCTTGACTGCTCTCTCTCCCATTGGACTCTCCTTTTTCTCCACCAGGTCGCCTGTGTCTCCTCCCTAACCCCTCTCTACTCTACCCAACTCTGTGTCTTTCTGTGTATTCCAGACGGTGGAGAACACTTAGGGAACTGATTACTGGCTGGATCTGTCTCCCTCCTTTTCATTACCCCCTTTTATCCTTCTGGCCACCTCTGTCTCCTTCCTCCTTCTTCTCTTCTCTGTATAACTCCGTGAACATCTCTGAGCAGTCCAGTTGTGGAGTGCACATAAGGAAGTGATTACTAGCTAGCCCACTCTCTCCACTATTGATTCCACCTCATCTCATTCGGGTCACGTCTAACTCCCTCCTCCCTCTTCTCTTCTCCATGTAACGCTGTGAACCTCTCTGGGTGACCCTCATGGTAGAGAAACTTTTCATCTTTAACATAGATGTTTTATCAATGGTGTTGTATAGAAGGAGAAGTTTTGAAACCACTGTAAAAATAAGACCAATAACTGGAAGCAGGAGCCTTAAGTTCAAACCCTGACTCCAGGGAACTCCTGACTCCAAGGAACATTAATTGACAGGAGCTCATCAAACGCCTCCATACCGACACTGAAACCAAGCACCACACAAGGGCCAACAAGTTCCAGGGCAAGACATACCAAGCAAATTCTCCAGCAACAAAGGAACACAGCCCTGAGCTTCAAGATACAGGCTGCCCAAAGTCACCCCAAAACCATAGACATCTCATAGCTCATTACTATACACTTCATTGCACTCCAGAGAGAAGAAATCCAGCTCCACCCACCAGAACACCGACACAAGCTTCCCTAACCAAGAAACCTTGACAAGCCACATGTACAAACCAACACACAGTGAGGAAACGCCACAATAAAGAGAACTCCACAAACTGCCAGAATACAGAAAGGAGACCCCAAACTCAGCAATTTAAACAACATGAAGAGACAGAGGAATAGCCAGCAGATAAAGGAACAGGATAAATGCCCACCAAACCAAACCAAAGAGGAAGAGATAGGGAATCTACCTGATAAAGAATTCCGAATAATGATAGTGAAATTGATCCAAAATCTTGAAATCAAAATGGAATCACAGATAAACAGCCTGGAGGCAAGGATTGAGAAGATGCAAGAAAGGTTTAACAAGGACCTAGAAGAAATAAAAAAGAGTCAATATATAATGAATAATGCAATAAATGAGACCAAAAACACTCTGGAGGCAACAAATAGTAGAATAACAAAGGCAGAAGATAGGATTAGTGAATTAGAAGATAGAACGGTAGAAATAAATGAATCAGAGAGGATAAAAGAAAAACGAATTAAAAGAAATGAGGACAATCTCAGAGACCTCCAGGACAATATTAAATGCTACAACATTCGAATCATAGGGGTCCCAGAAGAAGACAAAAAGAAAGACCATGAGAAAATACTTGAGGAGATAATAGTTGAAAACGTCCCTAAAATGGGGAAGGAAATAATCACCCAAGTCCAAGAAACCCAGAGAGTCCCAAACAGGATAAACCCAAGCCGAAACACCCAAAGACACATATTAATCAAATTAACAAAGATCAAACACAAAGAACAAATATTAAAAGCAGCAAGGGAAAAACAACAAATAACACACAAGGGAATACCCATAACGATAACAGCTCATCTTTCAATAGAAACTCTTCAAGCCAGGAGGGAATGGCAAGACATACTTAAAATGATGAAAGAAAATAACCTACAACCCAGGTTATTGTACCCAGCAAGGATCTCATTCAAATATGAAGGAGAAATCAAAAGCTTTTCAGATAAGCAAAAGCTGAGAGAATTCAGCACCACCAAACCAGCTCTCCAACAAATACCAAAGGATATTCTCTAGACAGGAGACACAAAAACGGTGTATAAATTTGAACCCAAAACAATAAAGTAAATGGCAACGGGATCATACTTATCAATAATTACCTTAAACATAAATGGGTTGAATGCCCCAACCAAAAGACAAAGACTGGCTGAATGGATACAAAAACAAGACCCCTACATATGTTGTCTACAAGAGACCCACCTCAAAACAGGGGACACATACAGACTGAAAGTGAAGGGCTGGAAAAAGATTTTCCATGCAAATAGGGACCAAAAGAAAGCAGGAGTAGCAATACTCATATCAGATAAAATAGACTTTAAAACAAAGGCTGTGAGAAGAGACAAAGAAGGTCACTACATAATGATCAAAGGATCAATCCAAGAAGAAGATATAACAATTATAAATATATATGCACCCAACACAGGAGAGCCCCAGTATGTAAGACAAATGCTAACAAGTATGAAAGGAGAAATTAACAATAACACAATAAAGGTGGGAGACTTTAATACCCACCCACACCTATGGATAGATCAACTAAACAGAAAATTAACAAGGAAACACAAACTTTAAACAATACAATAGACCAGTTAGACCTAATTGATATCTATAGGACATTTCACCCCAAAACAATGAATTTCACCTTTTTCTCAACTGCACATGGACCCTTCTCCAGGATAGATCACATCCTGGGCCATAAATCTAGCCTTGGTAAATTCAAAAAATTAGAAATCATTCCAAACATCTTTTCTGACCACAATGCAGTAAGATTAGATCTCAATTACAGGAGAAAAACTATTAAAAATTCCAACATATGGAGGCTGAACAACACGCTGCTGAATAACCAATAAATCACAGAAGACTCAAAAAAGAAATCAAAATATGCATAGAAACGAATGAAAAGGAAAACACAACAAGCCAAAACCTGTGGGACACTGTAACAGCAGTCCTAAGGGGGAAGTTCATAGCAATACAGGCACACCTCAAGAAACAAGAAAAAAATCAAATAAATAACCTAACCCTACACCTAAAGCAACTAGAAAAGGAAGAAATGAAGAACCCCAGGGTTAGTAGAAGGAAAGAAATCTTTAAAATTAGAGCAGAAATAAATGCAAAAGAAACAAAAGAGACCATAGCAAAAATCAACAGGGCCAAAAGCTGGTTCTTTGAAAGGATAAATAAAATTGACAAACCATTAGCCAGACTCATCAAGAAACAAAGGGAGAAAAATCAAATCAATAAAATTAGATGTGAAAATGGAGAGATCACAACAGACAACACAGAAATACAAAGGATCATAAGAGACTACTATCAACAATTATAAGCCAATAAAATGGACAACGTGGAAGAAATGGACAAATTCTTAGAAAAGTACAACTTTCCAAAACTGAACCAGGAAGAAATAGAAAATCTTAACAGACCCATCACAAGCACAGAAATTGAAACTGTAATCAGAAATACTCCAGCAAACAAAAGCCCAGGTCCAGACGGCTTCACAGCTGAATTCTACCAAAAATTTAGAGAAGAGCTAACACCTATCCTGCTCAAACTCTTCCAGAAAATTGCAGAGGAAGGTAAACTTCAAAACACATTGTATGAGGCCAGCATCACCCTAATACCAAAACCTAACAAAGATCCCACAAAAAAAGAAAACTACAGGCCAATATCACTGATGAACATAGATGCAAAAATCCTTAACAAAATTCTAGCAATCAGAATCCAACAACACATTAAAAAGATCATACACCATGACCAAGTGGGCTTTATCCCAGGGATGCAAGGATTCTTCAATATCCGCAAATCAATCAATGTAATACACCACATTAGCAAATTGAAAAATAAAAACCATATGATTATCTCAATAGATGCAGAGAAACCCTTTGACAAAATTCAACATCCATTTATGATAAAAACTCTCCAGAAAGCAGGAATAGAAGGAACATACCTCAACATAATAAAAGCTATACATGACAAACCCACAGCAAACATTATCCTCAATGGTGAAAAATTGAAAGCATTTCCCTTAAAGTCAGGAACAAGACAAGGGTGCCCACTTTCACCATTACTATTCAACATAGTTTTGGAAGTTTTGGCCACAGCAATCAGAGCAGAAAAAGAAATAGAAGGAATCCAAATTGGAAAAGAAGAAGTAAAACTCTCACTATTTGCAGATGACATGATCCTCTACATAGAAAACCCTAAAGACTCCACCAGAAAATTACTAGAACTAATCAATGACTATAGTAAAGTTGCAGGATATAAAATCAACACACAGAAATCCCTTGCATTCCTATACACTAATAATGAGAAAATAGAAAGAGAAATTAAGGAAACAATTCCATTCACCATTGCAACGAAAAGAATAAAATACTTAGGAATATATCTACCTAAAGAAACTAAAGACCTATATATAGAAAACTATAAAACACTGGTGAAAGAAATCAAAGAGGACACTAATAGATGGAGAAATATACCATGTTGATGGATTGGAAGAATCAATATTGTGAAAATGAGTATACTACCCAAAGCAATCTATAGATTCAATGCAATCCCTATCAAGCTACCAACGGTATTCTTCACAGAGCTAGAACAAATAATTTCACAATTTTTATGGAAATACAAAAAACCTCTAATAGCCAAAGTGATCTTGAGAAAGAAGAATGGAACTGGAGGAATCAACCTACCTGACTTCAGGCTCTACTACAAAGCCACAGTTATCAAGACAGTATGGTACTGGCACAAAGACAGAAATATAGATCAATGGAACAAAATAGAAAGCCCAGAGATAAATCCACGCACATATGGACACCTTATCTTTGACAAAGGAGGCAAGAATATACAATGGATTAAAGACAATCTCTTCCACAAGTGGTGCTGGGAAATCTGGTCAACCACTTGTAAAAGAATGAAACTAGAACACTTTCTAACACCATACACAAAAATAAACTCAAAATGGATTAAAGATCTAAACGTAAGACCAGAAACTATAAAACTCCTAGAGGAGAACATAGGCAAAACACTCTCTGACATACATCACAGCAGGATCCTCTATGACCCACTGCCAGAATATTGGAAATGAAAGCAAAAATAAACAAATGGGACATAATTAAACTTAAAAGCTTCTGCACATCAAAGGAAACTATTAGCAAGGTGAAAAGACAGCCTTCAGAATGGGAGAAAATAATAGCAAATGAAGCAACTGACAAACAACTAATCTCAAAAATATACAAGCAACTCCTACAGCTCAACTCCAGAAAAATAAATGACCCAATCAAACAATGGGCCAAAGAACTAAATAGACATGTCTCCAAAGAAGACATACAGATGGCTAACAAACACATGAAAAGATGCTCAACATCACTCATTATCAGAGAAATGCAAATCAAAACCACTATGAGGTACCATTTCACGCCAGTCAGAATGGCTGCGATCCAAAAGTCTACAAGTAATAAACGCTGGAAGGGTGTGGATAAAAGGGAACCCTCTAACACTGTTGGTGGGAATGCAAACTAGTACGGCCACTATGGAGAACAGTGTGGAGATTGCTTTAAAAACTGGAAATAGAACTGCCTTATGATCCAGCAATCCCACTGCTGGGCATACACACAGAGGAAACCAGAAGGAAAAGAGACACGTGTACCCCAATGTTCATCACAGCAGTTTATAATAACCAGGACATGGAAACAACCTAGATGTCCATCAGCAGACGAATGGATAAGAAAGCTCTGGTACACATACACACTGGAGTATTACTCAGCCATTAAAAAGAATACATTTGAATCAGTTCTAATGAGGTGGATGAAACTGGAGCCTATTATACAGAGTGAAGTAAGTCAGAAAGAAAAACACCAATACAGTATACTAACGCATATATATGGAATTTAGAAAGATGGTAACAATAACCCTGTGTACGAGACAGCAAAAGAGACACTGATGTATAGAACAGTCTTATGGACTCTGTGGGAGAGGGAGAGGGTGGGATGATTTGGGAGAATGGCATTGAAACATGTATAATATCATGTATGAAAAGAGTTGCCAGTCCAGGTTCGATGCATGATACTGGATGCTTGGGGCTAGTGCACTGGGACGACCCAGAGGGATGGTATGGGGAAGGAGGAGGGAGGAGGGTTCAGGATGGGGAACACATGTATACCTGTGGCGGATTCATTTTTATATTTGGCAAAACTAATACAATTTTGTAAAGTTTAAAAATAAAATAAAATTTAAAAAAAAAAAAAAAGAATACTGGAGTGGGTTGCCATTTTCTTCTCTTGGGGATCTTCTCATCCCAGGGATCAAACCCATATCTCCTGCACTGGTAGGCAGATTCTTTATCACTGAGTTATCTGGGAAGCCTCATCAATGGTTATATGTTGTTCAGTTGATATGTCATGTCTGACTATTTGCGACGCCATTGACTGCAGCACACCTCACCATCTTCTGGAGTCAGAAGATGTCCCTCACCATCCTGTCCTTCACCATCTCCTGGAGTTTGCCCAAGTTCATATCCATTGAATCGGTGATGCCATCCAACTGTCTCATCCTCTGTTTTCCTCTGCTGCATCTGCCGTCAATCTTTCCCAGCATCAGGGTCTCTTCCAATGAGTCAGCTCTTCACATCAGGTGACTAAAGTGTTGGAGCTTCACCTTCAGCATCAGTCCCTTCACCATCAGCATTCAGGGTTGATTTCCTTTAGGACTGACTGGTTTGATCTCCTTGCTTTCCAAGGGACTCTCAAGAATCTTCTCCAGCACTATGGTTTGAAAGCATTAATTCTTTGGCACTCTGCCTTCTTTGTTGTCCAGTTCTCACATTGGTACATTACTACTGGAAAGACCATAGCCTTGACTATACACGCCTTTGATGGCAGAGTGATGTCTTTGTTTTCAACACACTGTCTAGGTTTGTCATAGCTTTCCTGCCAAGTAGCAGTCATCTTCTAATTTTATGGCTGCAGTCACTATCCACAGTGATTTTAGAGCCTATAAGGAGGAAATATGTCACTGCTTCCACCTTTTCCCCTTATATTTGCCATGAAGGGATAGGACCATATGCCGTGATCTTAGTTTTTTAATATTAAATTTTAAGCCAGCTTTTTCACTCTCCTCCTTCACCCTCATCAAGAGACTCTTTAGTTCCTCTTTGCTTTCTGTCATTAGAGTGGGTATTATCCACATATCTGAGTTTGTTGCTATTGAGAGAGTCATTTCCTAGGCAGGTTGATAAGAAGCCTAGGGGTCCCCAAGGAAAGAGGGGTCTGGAATTCTCAAGGAGGAAGAAAGAACAAACTTTTTTTTTCCTTCTCTACATTCCTTAGGATTATGTAACAATAATGTATCCTGACTGAGGACAGTCTCTAGATTAAACCTTCTGGCTAATTCTGTTATCTTAGAATGTAAATTATGGGAGTAGGTCTGGTGAGGTCTTTACAACCTCCAGACATTCTTTGGATTCATTGGAGAGTATATAACTTCATTGCTAACACTAGCAAGGGTGTACTTTTTCTGCCCCCTTCTGATGCCTATGTCAGAAGCTTTCTCTATCTCCTTTATACTTTAATAAAACTTTATTACACAAAAGCTCTGAGTGATCAAACCTCGTCTCTGGCCCCAGGTTGAATTCTTCTCCTCCGGGGGCCAAGAATCCCGGTGTCTTTGCATGATTCAACAACACCCTTTCACTATTTCTCCCCGAGAACTTAATTCCAGCTTGTAACTCATCCAGCCTGGCATATAGCATGATGTGCTCTGTGTATAAGTGAAGTAAACAGAGTGATGATAAACAGCCTTATAAAGTGCCACAATCCTTTCTCAATCCTGAACCAGTCAATTGTTCCATACAGGGTTCTAACAGTTGCTTCTGGACCCATATTCAGGTTTCTCCGGAAACAGGTAAGATGGTCCGGTATTCCCATCTCTTGAAGAGTTTTCCAGTTTGTTACAATCCACACAGTCAGAGGCATAGTCCATGAAATAGAGGTAGATGTTTTTTAGGAATTTCCTTGCTTTCTCTATGATCCAGCAAATGTTGGTAATTTGATCTCTGGTCACTCTGCCTTTTCTAAACCCAACTCAAACATATGGAGATTCTCAGTTCATGTCATGCTGAAGCCTAGCTTGGAGGATAGATATTAGTAAAATACCAGCCAATAAATATAGAAGATATGACAGAACTAGATCATGATAACTTTTCAGTAGTAAATGCCCACTAAATGCACTGGGGGGAATTTTGTTGAAAGACGGGTCAATCCCACAAAATTTCCCAAGAGATTACTGATTAATTAGGAGGAGCAAAGTGTTTTTTTTTTTAATAATGTTAGATCAGAGAGCCACCAAATGAACTAATGATCAATCTCAACATTAAAAGTATCAGTGTGACATTGAATATTTCCGGATAAGACATGAATTTAAAGCATCTCATTTGTGATAAATAAAGGATTGTGACAAATACATCTGTCCTAAAGCTAATCCAGCCTTTACCCCAAGGTTTGGCAAACTACAATTTTCAGGAAAAATCTGGAAATAAACTGCCTGCTTTTGTAAATAAACTCTTATTGGGTCCTAATCACACCATTCACTGGTTCACTGCCCATAGCTGCTTTCAGGTTACAATATCAAGTTGAGTGCTTGTGAAAGAGAATGCAAGACCACAAAGCCAAAAATATTTATCTTCTGGCTCATTCTAGAAAAAGCTTACAGGAACCTATTCTTTGAGACCCAGTTTTCAGTACACTTGAAATACAGGGGTAAAGCACACAAATTAAATGACATCCTGAGGAAACAATCAGACAATTACAGAACATAGGAAACTCTTCTAATGTCAGTATCCTTGCAAAAAGTTCATAAGGTTATTCTAGATCAAAGTGAGAAAAGTGACATGACAATCAAATTCAATGTCAATTTTAGTAGGACTCTGGTTTGGATATATGCTATAAAAATATTTTGGAGACAGTTGGGATAATTTGAGTATGCATCAGATATTTAAAGTTACTTATGAAACTATTGATTTTCTTGGGTGAAATAATAGTATTATAATTATGTAGAGCATATTCTATAAATTCTTCAATGTTTGATGAAGATGTATTAAAGAATAAAGTGTTGCAATGTCTCCACTGAAAATCAAGTATCAGCAGGAAAATATACATATGTGTATATGTATTGTGAAATATTTTATAATGTGGCACTATGTTAAAAACTGTGGCTTCAAGGTATAGCCTATACAAGATTTTAGTGTGTCATTGTACCAAATTTTCTCTGTTTAAAATTATAAATAAGATCCATCATAAAAATAAACAAATTTATAATCAGTTATTAATTCCTTAAAAACATGCATACTCATGAATTTTTAGGTAGACAAAAAATGTCTTTTTTAATAGAAAACTAACTTAGTAAATAGATACCTTATAAATATAGGAATTGGTATGGCTATGTGGTGATGATTTAAAGTTTAAAACCTAGAAATAAAATAAAATTATTAAAATATAGAAGAAAATAGAGAATACTTAGATTTCTGGCTAGAAAATAGAAACTGGAAACAGGTAACACCAAACTAGTAATGAGAAATATTCATAGAAACTACAAAGTCATGCCTTTCCTTGAACCCAGAGAGAGCTGATATACAACAAAGAAGCCTAAACTCTAAGAAAAGATTATCCACAAATATACCATCAGGAACACTGGCTCACACATGCAGTGCACACACACACAAATGATATGACTGTTACAGAAATGATTGAGAGGATTCAACAAAATTTTCTCTTTTTTTAATTTTATTTTTTAACTTTACAATATTGTATTGGTTTTGCCATATATCAACATGCATCTGCCACAGGTATACTCGTGTTCCCCGTCCTGAATCCTCCAAAATTTTCTTAATTAAAGAAACTGCTCTCAGCTTTTCACTGTTGAGTATGATGCTAACTGTGGGTTTGTCTTATATGGCCTTTTTCACAAAACTTAAACAGAAAAAATTTAATTTGTATGAAATAGCAAAAGCAATCTTGAGAAAGAAAACAGAACTAGAGGGATGAGGGTCCCTAAAATCAGATTATACTAAAAATCTACAGTTATTCAAAGCAGTATGCTACTAGCACAAAAACAGAAATATACACCAATGGAACAGGACAAAGTCCAGAAACAAACACATACACCTGTGGTTATGTACTCTATGACAAAGAAGGAAAAAATATACAATGGAGAAGAGACAGTCTCTTCATTAAATGGTGCTGAGAAACTGGACAGCCACATTTAAAAAAAATAAAATTAGAACACTCTCAAATACCATGCAGAAAACTAAACTCAAATGGTTTAAACACCTAAATTTAAGGCCAAATAGTATAAGACTCTTAGAGGAAAACACAGGCAGAACACTCCTTGACATAAATTGTAACAATATCTTTTTTGATGCCTGGTGGTCCACTGGTTAATGCTGGAGAAGGGGGTTCAATCCCTGGTCGGGGAACTATGATTTCACATGCTGGGGGCAACTGAGCCCACATGCAACTACTGAGCCCACATTGCAATGAAATATCCCACATGATGCAATAAAGATCCCACATCCCACCACAATTTATAAGATCTGACATAGCCTAATAAACAGACAAATAAACATTTTTCAAAAGAAAGACCATCTCAGAACTGGAGAAAATATTTTCCAAAGAAGCAAACAACAAGGCATCAATCTCCAAAATATTCAAACAGCTTGTGCAGCTCAATACTAAAATAAAAGAAAAACAAAAATGGGCAGAAGATCTACATAGATATTTCTCCAAAGAAGGTATGCGTAGGTGTGTGCTCAGTCACTTCAGTCATGTGGGATTCTTTGCACCCACATGGACTGCAGCCCACCAGCTTCCTCTACCCATGGAATTCTCCAGGCAAGAATATTGCAATGGAATGCCCTCCTCCAGGGGATCTTCCCAAATCAGGGAGTGAACCTGGGTCTCCTGCATTGCATTCTTTTCCCACTGAGCCACCTGGGAAGCCTACCCAAATACACCACATCAGACCAGATCAGTCGCTCAGTCGTGTCCAACTCTCTGTGACCCCATGAATCCCAGCACGCCAGGCCTTCCTGTCCATCACCAGCTCCCGGAGTTCACTGAGACCCACGTCCATTGAGTCAGTGATGCCATCCAGCCATCTCATCCTCTGTCATCCCCTTCTCCTGCCCCCAATCCCTCCCAGCATCAGAGTATTTTCCAATGAGTCAACTCTTTGCATGAGGTGGCCAAAGTACTGGAGTTTCAGCCTTAGCATCATTCCTTCCAAAGAAATCCCAGGGCTGATCTCCTTCAGAATGGACTGGTTGGATCTCTTTGCAGTCCAAGGGACTCTCAAGAGTCTTCTCCAACACCACAGTTCAAAAGCATCAATTCTTCGGTGCTCAGCCTTCTTCACAGTCCAACTCTCACATCCATACATGACCACAGGAAAAACCATAGCCTTGACTAGACAAACCTTTGTTGGCCAAGTAATGTCTCTGCTTTTGAATATGCTATCTAGGTTGGTCATAACTTTCCTTCCAAGGAGTAAGCATCTTTTAATTTCATGCCTGCAGTCACCGTCTGTAGAGATGGCCAAAAAGGATATGAATGATGCTCAGCATCACTAATTATTAGAGACATGCAAATCAAAACTGTAAAGAAGTAGCACCTCACACTGGTCAGGATGGCCATCACCAAAATTCTACAAACAACAAGTGCTGGAGAGGATGTGGGGAAAAGGGACCCCTCCTACATGTTGGTGGGAATGTAAACTGGTACAGCCACTATGGACAACAGTATGGAGATTTTGGGGTGTCAGTGGCACTAAGGAGCAGCACAGAAGCACTTCATCAGGGGAATGGAGGCCAAGGGAAGAGTGAAGGGAATAGGACACCGGTGTTGTCATGTCCAAGAGATGGAGCATGAAGAGCTCAAGGTTTAGAACTAGAGGACACCAGTGATCACTGCCTTTCCACATAGATGGGAAAGGGTCATATGAGGACACAATGAGAACAGGGCCAGGTACAAGCCCAGAGAGGGCTTGCTTTCATCAGAAACCAACCCCTTCCAGCACTTGATCTTGGACATCCAGCCCCAGAATTGTGAGAAAATAAATTTCAGCTCTTTGAGACACTCATTCTATATTTTGTTGTGGTAGCTCTAGCAGAACTGATAATCATAGCCACATAGAAAACAGTAAAAGTTTAAAAATGCAAACAAATAAAATTATCATAATTCCATCACACAGACTTCCAGAAAATTTGAGGGATATATTTTTCTTATCTTTAAAAACATATCAGGAATATTTTCTTTCATCATCAAATATGAATCTCAGACTCTGTTGAGCTTTGTTGAAGAATAAAATCCTTAGTTTTAGACCTGCCAAGGTTTAGGGATGCTGGGGTTGCATGAGGGAAATCTTTGTGGTGATGGAATATTGACGGATCTTGATTGCAGTGACAGTTGCAGGAATCTACATATGTGATAAAATGACATGGAATTACACACACACATCGTACCAATGTCAGTTTCTTCATTTAAATATTGGACTATCATTATATTAAAATGTAATCTTTGTGGGAAAATGACTGAAGATTACACAAGACTGCTTGGTACTGTTTTGCAACTTCCTCTTAATCTATACTTCAAAATAAAACTTAAAAATAAAAAAGTCTGAGTTCTCTGAGCTTTCAGTACTGCTCTCCTCCCCTGGGAGGATTCTTGGCTTCTTTTTTTTTTTTTTTTCCCCCCCCAACATGACCCCCGAACACCAGTCTTCACTTCCACCCCAAGCGAAGAAACCAAAGAAAGTGAGGCCGACTCCTGCCTCCAGGCCAGACGAGGCATGTGCTTCTTCAACTTTGCTGAAGGAAGAAAAAGAATAGCAAGAAGCAATTGAACATATTGATGAAGTGCAAAATAAGATAGACTTAATGAACAAACCAGTGAGGAGACTTTGAAAGTAGAATAGAAATATAACAAACTTCACCAACCATTTTTTCAAAAGAGGTCAGAATTGATGGCAAAAATCCCAAAATTTGGGGTAGGAATATTTGATAACCATCCACAAGTGCCTGCACAGCTTGGGGAGGAGGATGAAGAGGCACTACATTATTTGACAAGAGTCAAAGTGACAGAATTTGAAAACATTAAGTCAGGTTTCAGAATAGATTTTTACTTTGATGAACACCCTTACTTTGAAAACAAAATTCTCTCCAACGAATTTCATCTGAATGAGAGTGGTGACCCATCTTCAAATCCACTGAAATCAAATGGAAATCTGAAAAGGATTTGATGAAACAATCAGGTCAAACACAGAATAAAGCCAGCAGGAAGAGACAGCATCAGGAACCAGAAAGCTTCTTCATCTGCTTTACTGATCATTCTGATGCAGGTGCAGATGAGTTAGGAGAGGTCATCAAAGATGATATTTGACAAATCTATTACAGTACTACTTGGTTCCTGACATGGATGATGAGGAAAGGGAAGGAGAAGAAGACAACGATGATGAAGAGGATGAAGGATTGGAAGATACTGATGAAGAAGGGAATGAGAATGAAGGTGAAGAAGATGAGGGGGAGGAAGGAGAGGAAGATGAAGAAGATAGATGACTAATGAAAGGAACAATGATGGATTCCAACCTTTTTTTATTTTCTCCAGTCCCTGGGAGCAAGTAGCAGTCTTTTTTTTTTTTTTTTTTTTTTCCTCTCCTCTTGTCCTCAGTCGCCCTGCTTTTGCAGTCTCTTTTCCCTTTATACCATGGTTCAAAACTTATTTGGGGGGTGGGGGGGTGGGGAATACCTTGAGCAGAATTCAGTGATACTAGAAGAATACTAGATTCTTCAGTAAAGAATCTCTACCCATTTCTGTTCCAAATTCATTTTTATCCCTTCCTGTCTCAACAAAAATTTTACGGAATCAACACCACCATGCTCTGTGGGGAAAAAAGAAAAACCTTCTGCTCCCTTAGCTCTGCTGGAAACTGGAGGGTGCTAGGCCCCTGTGTAGTAGTGCATAAAATTCTAGCTTTTTTTCCTCTCTTCTCTGTATATTGGGCTCAGAGAGTACACTATGTCTCTATATGAATATGGACAGTTAACATTTACCAACATGTATCTGTCTACTTTCTCTTGTTTAAAAAAGGAAAAAATACTTTAAAAATGGGGTTTATAGAAGGTTAGCAAAGGGTGGGTTTCAGATGTTTGGATGGGTTAAGTGGGCATTTTGACAACATGGCTTCTCCTTTGGCATGTTTAATTGTGATGTTTAATGGAAATTCTTGCAGTCTAAGATGACATTTTAAAATAAAATTCTCTCCTAATGATGACTTGAGCCCTGCCGCTTGCTGGGAGAATCAGCAGAACCTGTAGGATCTTATTTGCAATCAAAATTCTCTATTGTAATTTTGCTCCTGTTTATTCTTAAACTTTTCTTTTTGTTTCACTGGAAAGGAAAGATAAAGCTCAGTTTTAAACGTTAAAAGTGTACAAGTTGCTTAGTTACAATAAAACTAAATGTGTACACAAAAATATTTTTAATCTGCTAATATATAGCAAATAAATAATTCTATTCACTCTGAACCAAGGTCCTCATACATGCAAAAAGACCAGTAAAATGAGTCTTCATGTTTGATATAGGAGATCTTCATATATCAAAACAATATAAAAACCACTTTTGAAGAGTCTTGCAGTATAAATACCAGTAATACTATGCAAATGCTTAGAAATTTCAGAGAAGTAATCATCAGGCAAAACAGGAGGAAGAAACATCCAGACCAGTGATTTCCTGTTAAGTAATGAAAAGCAGCATGCGTGTGCGCTAAGTCGCTTCAGTCATCTCCAACTCTTTGTGACCCTATGGGCCATAGCCTGCCAGGCTCCTCTGTCCACAGGATTCTCCAGGCAAGAATACTGGAGTGGATCACCATGCCCTCCTCCAGGGGATCTTCCCAACACAGCTATCAAACCCATGTCTCTTCAGTCTCCTGCTTTGGCAGGTAGATTCTTTACCACTAGCGCCACCTGGATGAGCCCCATGAAAAGCAGAAGTCACACTGGAAGCCAGAAGTCCCTCCCCCACACACAGAGAAAGATAAGACATCTTCTGTGGCTGGGCTTTCTGCTCTCTGCACCATGAGAAACAAGTATCTAAGTTTGCTTCCAGGTAAGTAGAATTATAACAGTGGAGTTAGACAACTAAAGCTGTCTGAGACTCCATCCAGTTTGAGAATTTCCTCTGTTCTTTACTTTTAAAAGCTTTTGTTTTATTTCTGGTTTTCCCACTATCTTTACAAAAGAAAGCAGGGAAGGAAATTTAAGAAGGGTATTAACTCAATTACGTTAAGTTCTCAAAGGAGAAGTTTGGTGAAACTTTTAATTAGTTGGTTAATTTATATTTTTGGTTGTGCTGGGTCTTGCTGTTGTATGTGGGCTTTCTCTGTTTGCCCTGCATGGGGGCTCCTCTTGGTTGCAGTGCAAGGGCTTCTCATTTTTTTGGCAACTCCCTCTTTTTTTTTTTAATATAAATTTATTTATATTAATTGGGGGCTAATTAGTTTACAATATTATAGTGGTTTTGCCATACATTGACATGAATCTGCCATGGGTGTACATGTGTTCCACATCCTGAACACGCCTCCCACCTCCCTCCCCATCCCATCCCTCTGGGTCATCCCAGTGCACCAGCCCCGAGCACCTTGTCTCATGCGTTGAACCTGGACTGGCGATCCATTTCACATATGATAATATACATGTTTCAAGGCCATTCTCGCAAATCATCCCACCCTCAACCTCTCCCACAGAGTCCAAAAGACTGCTCTATACATCTGTGTCTCTTCTTCTGTCTCGCATACCGGGTTATCGTTACCACCTTTCTAAATTCCATTTATATGCGTTAGTATATTGTATTGGTGTTTTTCTTTCTGACTTACTTCACTCTGTATAATAGGCTCCAGTTTCATCCACCTCATTAGAACTGATTCAAATGTATTCTTTTGAATGGCTGAGTAATACTCCATTGTGTATGTGTACCACAGTTTTCTTATCCATTCATCTGCTGATGAGCATCTAGTTTGCTTTCTTATCCTGGTTATTATAAACAGTGCTGTGATGAACATTGTGGTACATGTGTCTCTTTCAATTCTGGTTTCCTCGGTGTGTGTGCCCAGCAGTGGGATTGCTGGGTCATATGGCAGTTCTATTTCTAGTTTTTTAAGGAATCTCCACTGTTCTCCATACTAGCTGTATTAGTCTGGATTCCCACCAACAGTGTAAGAGGGTTCCCTTTTCTCTGCTCCCTCTCCAGCATTTATTGCTCATAGACTTTTGGATAGCAGCCATTCTGACTGGCATGAAATGGTACCTCATTGTGGTTTTGATTTGCATTTCTCTGATAATGAGTGATGTTGAGCATCTTCTCATGTGCTTGTTAGTCATCTGTATGTCTTCTTTGGAGAGATGTCTGTTTAGTTCTTTGGCCCATTTTTTGATTGGGTCATTTATTTTTCTGGAATTGAGCTGTAGGAGTTGCTTGCATATTTTTGAGATTAATTCTTTGTCCTGCAGAAGCTTTTAATTTTAATTAGGCCTCATTTGTTTATTTTTGCTTTTATTTCCAATATTCTGGGAGGTGGGTCATAGAGGATCCTGCTGTGATGTATGTCAGAGAGTGTTTTGCCTATGTTCTCTCTAGGAGTTGTATAGTTTCTGGTCTTACATTCATATCTTTAATCCATTTTGAGTTTATTTTTGTGTATGGTGTTAGATAGTGTTCTAGTTTCATTCTTTTACAAGTGGTTGACCAGTTTTCCCAGCACCACTTGTTAAAGAGATTGTCTTTTCTCCATTGTATATTCTTGCCTCCTTTGTCAAAGATAAGGTGTCCATATGTGTGGATTTATATCTGGGCTTTCTATTTTGTTCCATTGATCTATATTTCTGTCTTTGTGCCAATACCATTCTGTCCTGATGACTGTGGCTTTGAAGTCAGGCAAGTTGATTCCTCCAGTTCCATTCTTCTTTCTCAAGATTGCTTTGGCTATTCGAGGGTTTTTGTATTTCCATACAAATTGTGAAATTATTTGTTCTAGTTCTCTGAAAAATACTGTTGGTAGCTTGATAGGGATTGCATAGAATCTATAGATTGCTTTGAGTAATATACTCATTTTCACTATATTGATTCTTCTGATCCATTAACATGGTCTATTTCTCCATCTATTTATATCCTATTTGATTTCTTTCACCAGTGTTTTATAGTTTTCTATATATAGATCTTTTATTTGTTTAGATAGATATATGCCTAAGTATTTAGTTCTTTTTGTTGCAATAGTGAATGGAATTGTTTCCTTAATTTCTCTTTCTGTTTTCTCATTGTTAGTGTATAGGAATGCAAGGGATTTCTGTGTGTTAGTTTTATATCCTGAAAATTTACTATATTCATTGATTAGCTCTAGTAATTTTCTGGTGGCGTCTTTAGGGTTCTCTATGTAGAGGATCATGTCATCTGCAAACAGTGCGAGTTTTACTTCTTCTTTTCCAATTTGGATTCCTTCTATTTCTTTTTCTGCTCTGATTGCTGTGGCCAAAACTATCAAAACCATGTTGAATAGTAGTGGTGAGAGTGGGCACCCTTGTTGTTTTCCTGACTTTAGGGGAAATGCTTTCAATTTTTCACCATTGAGGATAATGTTTGGTGTGGGTTTGTCATATATAGCTTTTATTATGTTGAGGTATGTTCTTTCTATTCCTGTTTTCTGGAGAGTTTTTATCATAAATGGATGTTGAATTTTGTCAAAGGCTTTCTTTGCATCTATTGAGAAAATCATATGATTTTTATCTTACAATTAGTTAATGTGGTGTATTACATTCAATGATTTGCGGATATTGAAGAATCCTTGCATCCCTGGGATAAAGCCCACTTGGTCATGATGTATGATCTTTTTCATATGTTGTTGGATTCTGATTGCTAGAATTTTGTTAAGGATTTTTGCATCTATGTTCATCAGTGATATTGGCCTGTAGTTTTCTTTTTTGTGGCATCTTTGTCAAGTTTTTGTATTAGGGTGATGGTGGCCTCATAGAATGAGTTTGGAAGTGTACCTTCCCCTGCAATTTTCTGGAAGAGTTTGAGTAGGATAGGTGTTCAGTTCAGTTCAGTTCAGTCGCTCAGTCGTGTCCGACTGTGATCCCATGAATTGCAGCAAGCCAGGCCTCCCTGTCCATCACCAGCTCCTGGAGTTCACTCAAACTCACGTCCATCGAGTCGGTAATGCGATCCAGCTATCTCATCCTCTGTCGTCCCCTTCTCTTCTTGCCCCCAATCCCTCCCAACATCAGAGTCTTTTCCAATGAGTCAATTCTTTGCATGAAGTGGCCAAAGTATTTGAGTTTCAGCTTTAGCATCAGTCCTTCCAATGAACACCCAGGACTGATCTCCTTTAAAATGGACTGGTTGGATCTCCTTGCAGTCCAAGGGACTCTCAAGAGTCTTCTCCAAAACCATAGTTCAAAAGCATCAATTCTTCAGTGCTCAGCCTTCTTCACAGTCCAATTCTCACATCCATGCATGACCACTGGAAAAACCATAGCCTTGACTAGATGGACCTTTGTTGGCAAAGTAATGTCTCTGCATTTTAATATGCTATCTAGGTTGGTCATGAATTTCCTTCCAAGGAGTAAGCGTCTTTTAATTTCAAAGCTGCAATCACCATTAGCAGTGATTTTGGAGCCCAAAAACATAAAGTCTGACACTGTTTCCTCTGTTTCCCCATCTATTTGCCATGAAGTGATGGGACCAGATGCCATGATCTTCGTTTTCTGAATATTGAGCTTTAAGCCAACTCTTTCACTCCTCTTTCACTTTCATCAAGAGGCTTTTTAGTTCCTCTTCACTTTATCCCTTCTCTAAATTTTTGGTAGAATTCAGCTGTGAAGCCGTCTGGTCCTGGGCTTTTGTTTGCTGGAAGATTTCTGATTACAGTTTCAATTTCCGTGCTTGTGGTGCATCTGTTAAGATTTTTCTATTTCTTCATGTTTCAGTTTTAGAAAGTTGTGCTTTTCTAAGAATTTGTCCATTTCTTCCAAGTTTTCCATTCTATTGGCATATAGTTGCTGATAGTATTCTCTTATGATCCTTTGTATTTGTCTTGTCTGTTATGATCTCTCCATTTTCATTTCTAATTTTTTTTTTTTTAATTTTATTGTTTTCATTCTTCTCCCTTTGTTTCTTGATAAGTCTGTCTAATGGTTTGTCAATTGTATTTATCTTCTCAAAGAATCAGCTTGGCTTTGTGGATTTTTGCTGTGGTCTCCTTTGTTTCTCTTGCATTTCTTTCTGCCTTAGGTTTTAAGATCTCTTTCCTTCTACTAACCCTGGGGTTCTTCATTTCTTCCTTTTCTAGTTGCTTTAGGTGTAAAGTTAGGTTATTTGTTTGACTTTTTTCTTGTTTATTGAGGTAAGCATTATTGCTATTAACCTTCCCCTTAGCACTGCTTTTACAGTGTCCCATAGGTTTTGGGTTGTTGTGTTTTCATTTTCATTCATTTTTATCCATGTTTTGATTTCTCTTTTATTTCTTCTGTGATTTGTTGGTTGTTCAGCAGCATGTTGTTCAGCCTCCATATGTTGGAATTTTTAATAGCTTTTCCCCTGTAATTGAGATCTAATCTTACTGCATTGTGGTCAGAAAAGATGCTTGGAATTATTGAATTTTTTTAATTTACCAAGGCTAGATTTATGGCCCAGGATGTCATCTATCCTGGAGAAGGTTCCATGTGCACTTGAGAAAAAGGTGAAATTCATTGTCTTGGGGTGAAATGTCCTATAGATATCAGTTATGTCTAACTGGCTATTGTATAATTTAAAGTTTGTGTTTCCTTGTTAATTTTCAGTTTAGTTGATCTATCCATAGGTGTGAGTGGTGTATTAAAGTCTCCCACTATTATTGTGTTATTGTTAATTTCCCCCTTTTTGCATGTTAGCATTTCCCTTACATAATGTGATGCTCTTATGTTGGGTGCATATATATTTATAATTGTTATATCTTCTTCTTGGATTGATCCTTTGATCATTATGTAGTATCCTTCTCTGTCTCTTTTCACAGCCTTTATTTCAATGACTATTTTATCTGATACGAGTATTGCTGCTCCTGCTTTTTTTTTGGTCTCCAATTACATGAAATATCTTTTTTCAACCCTTCACTTTCAGTCTGTATGTTTCCCTTGTTTACAGGTGGGTATCTTGTAGACAGCATATATAGGGGTCTTATTTTTGTGTCCATTCAGCCAGTCTTTGTCTTTTGGTTGGGGCATTCAACCCATTTACATTTAAGGTAATTATTGATAAGTATGATCCCGTTGCCATTTACTTTGTTGTTTTGGGTTCGAGTTTATCCACTTTTTCTGTGTTTTCTGTCTAGAGAAGATCCTTTAACATTTGTTGGAGAGCTGGTTTGGTGGTGCTGAATTCTCTCAGCTTCTGCTTGTCTGTAAAGCTTTTGATTTCCCCTTCATATTTGAATGAGATCCTTGCTGGGTACAGTAATCTGGGTTGTAGGTTTTTCTCTTTCATCACTTTAAGTATGTCCTGCCATTCCCTTCTGGCCTGAAGAGATCCTATTGAAAGATCAGCTGTTATCCTTATGGGAATCCCCTTGTGTGTTATTTGTTGTTTTTCCCTTGCTGCTTTTAATATTTGTTCTTTGTGTTTGATCTTTGTTAATTTGATTAATATGTGTCTTGGGGTGTTTCACCTTGAGTTTATCCTGTTTGGGACTCTCTGGGGTTTTTGGACTTAGGTGATTATTTCCTTCCCCATTTTAGGGACGTTTTCAACCATTATCTCCTCAAGTATTTTCTCATGGTCTTTCTTTTCATCTTCTTCTTCTGGAACTCCTATGATTCGAATGTTGGGGCATTTAACATTGTCCCCGAGGTCTCTGAGATTGTCCTCATTTCTTTTAATTCTTTTTTCTTTTTTGCTCTCTGATTCATTTATTTCTACCACTCTATCTTCTACCTCACTTATCCTATCTTCTGCCTCTATTATTCTACTTTTGGTTCCCTCCAGAGTGTTTTTGGTCTCATTATTGCATTATTCATTATATATTGACTCTTTTTTATTTCTTCTAGGCCATTGTTAAACATTTCTTGCATCTTTTCAACCCTTGTCTCCAGGTTATTTATCTGTAACTCCATTTTGTTTTCAAGATTTTGAATCATTTTTACTATCATCATTCGGAATTCTTTATCAGGTAGATATCCTATCTCTTCCTCTTCTGTTTGGTTTGGTGGGCATTTATCCTGTTCCTTTACTTGCTGAGTATTTCTCTGCCTTTGCATCTTGTTTATATTGCTCTGTTTTGGGTGGCCTTTCCATATTCTGGCAGTTTGTGCTTCCTCTTTATTGTGGAGGTTTCTTGCTGTGGGTGGGGCTGGAAGTGTGGCTTGTCAAGGTTTCTAGGTTAGGAAATCTTGTGTCGGTGTTCTGGTGGATGGAGCTGGATTTCTTCTCTCTGGAGTGCACTGAAGTGCCCAGTAATGAGTTTTGAGATATCTATGGGTTTGGTGTGACTTTGGGCAGCCTGTATATTGAAGCTCAGGGCTATGTCCCTGTGTTGCTGGAGAGTTTGCATGGTATGTCTTGCTCTGGAACTGGTTGGCTCTTGGGTGGTGCTTGGTTTCAGTGTAGGTGGAGGCTTTTGATGAGCTCTTATCAATTAATGTTCCCTGGAGTCAGGAGTTCTCTGGTGTTCTCAGCTTTTGGACTTAAGCCTCCTGCCTCTGGTTTTCAGTCTTATTCTTACAGCAGCCTCAAGACTTCTCCATCTCTATAGCACCAATGATAAAACATCTTGGTTAATGATGAAAAGTTTCTCCACAGTGAGGGACACCCAGAGAGGTTCACAGTGTTACATGGAGAAGAGAAGAGGGAGGAGGGAGATAAAGGTGACCAGGAGAAGAAGATGGGGGATCAAAAGAGGAGAGAGCAATCTAGCTAGTAATAATTTCCCTATGTGCTCTCCACAGTCTGGACTGCTTAGAGACGTTCACGGAGTTACACAGAGAAGAGACAAGGGAGAAAGGAGACAGAGGTGGCCAGGAGGATAAAAGGAGGAATCAAAAGGAGAGAGACAGATCCAGACAATAATCAGTTCCCTAAGTGTTCTCCACAGCTTGGAACACACAAAGAGATTCACAGAGTTGGGTAGAGAAGAGAAGGGGGAGGGAAGAGATAGAGGCAACCTGGTGAAGAAAAAGGAGAGTCAAAAGGGGGAGAGATCAGTCAAGCTAGTAATCTTGCTCCCAAGTAAAACTGGGTACTAAAGATTGGGTTCTTAAAGGTACAAAATTGATAACAAATACCGAAAAGCAAAGATTAAAAATCTAGGGTAGAGGCTAGACTCTCAAAAATACAATATTAAAAAAACAGAACAAAGTCACAAAAATAATAAAATATATATGTGAAGTTTGCTTAAAAATAGGGTCTTTTTTTTTCAAGGTAATAGTAGGTTATAAAAATGAAAATTAAAGGAGTAATAGAGACTTAAAATTTTTTAACTTTTTTAATTTAAAAAATTATAATAGTAAAAATATATCTAGGAATTTCTCTGGATCTGTTGTGGACAGTGTGGGGTCAATTCATTTTCAGATAGCTCCTTGATCCAGCTTATACTTCTCAAGATCTATAGGCCCCTTCCTATGTAGTCGGTGCTAACTACAAGGTTTTAATCTTTTGCACCTGTCACTTCCAAAGTGGTTCCCTCTGTTTATTTTAGCTTCTTCTGTTTGCTGGTCTCTTCAGTGTCTAATTTCTGCCCTGACACAAGGGGGCGATGGTGGTCACTTTTTTAGGCTCACTTGTTCAGTCGTGCTATGGGGAGGGAGGAACACTGCAAACAAATATCACTGGCGTGTGTGGGGAGTGCTTGCAGTATCTCGGCCACACTGGGTTTGCCCCTGCTCACAGCGTGTGTGCTTTCACGGTCTACACTTCTCAGGCTCTAGGTTGCTCTGCCAGAACTGTCTGAGGCGGGCCCTGGATTGCGTGCACTTCCCAGGCCTAAGCCGCTCAGGTTCAGGTTCTCAGGTACTCCACAAAAGCACAGACTGGGTTGGGCCTGCATTCTGTGCCCTTCCCAGGTCCAAGCAGCTCAGGTGATCAGGTGCTTGGCAAGCAGTGTCACCCCCAGGTGGGGGGTGCGTCTCATCCCCACCGCCATCCCAGCCACTCAGTTTTCTGGGTGCACAATGGGCGCACCTTCTCAGGTGTGCCGTGTGTCTCTTCTGGGGAGCTGATCTCTGGCTATGACCCTCTCGGTGAATGTCAACCATCCAGAATCCCAAGAAGTCTTGGTTAGCAATGAAGCCTGCTTTCAGTTTGGTAGAGGATGCCTCTCTGGAACCACGATTGCCCCCTTCCAGCTCTGGCTGCTCCTGCCTGCCTGTGTCCCACAGGGGATGGGCCAGTCCACAGCTGGCTAGCTCTCCTCAGTCCTTTGTTCTGTGAACAGGCCTGGCAGTGTCTTAGGTTAGAGCTTTTCACAGGATAGTTCTCTCTCTCTCTCTCTCTCTCTCTCTCTCTCTCTCTCTCCCAGTCTGGGTTGATATCTCATGTTAGTTCCCTCAGATTGTCCTCAGGGCATTCAGGCCAGGTCCTTACCCTAAGCAATGCTGCCCTCGCCTCCCTGCCCAGCCCCCGCTTGCTAGCAGTGGATGCTAGCATCTGGGCTGCTTTTCTGCTGGAAGTTGCCATTAGGCAGGGAATCTGTGGGGTTTAAGTAGGTATTTATTTATTTTCCTTCCACTTATGTTGCCCTCTGAGATTCCAAGACTTGCCACAGACCCACAGGTGAGAGTGTTTCCTGGTGTTTGGAAACTTCTCTCTCTTTTAAGACTCCCTTCCTAGGACAGATCTCTGTCCCTACCTCTTTTGTCTCTCATATCTTTTATATTTTGTCCCATCTCTTTTCAGAGACAATGGGCTGCGTTTCTGGTGCCTAATGTTCTCTGCCAGCATTCAGAAGTTGTCTTCTGGAATTTGCTCAGTCTTCAAATGTTCTTTCCATGAATTTGTGGGGGAGAAAGTGGTCTCCCTGTCCTATTCCTCCACCATCTTAGGACCGCCCCGAACTCTCTCTTTTAAAAAACTTTGTATTACATAAGGGATAGGCTAGCTAATCCAATATTCTTGGGCTTCCATTGTGGTTCAGCTGGTAAAGAATGGCAAGCAATGTGGGAGACCTAGGTTTGATCCCTAGGTTGGGATGATTCCCAGGAGAAGGGAAAGGCTACCCACTCTACTATTCTGGCCTGAACAATTCCATGGACTGTGAGTCCATGGGGTTCAAAGAGCCGGACACAACTGAGCGACTTTCACTTTTACTTTTCATAGCTGATTGACAATGTTATGATATTTTCAGGTGGGCAGCAAAGGGACTCAGCCATACATCTATATGAACCCATTCTCCTCCAAACTCTGGTGGCTTCTCGTTCCAGAGCATGGGCTCTAGGTGTGTGGCTGTGGCTCATGGGGTTAAGTTGTTCTGCAGCATATGGGACCATCTGGACCAGGAATTGAATTTGTGTCCCCTGCATTGGCAGGCAGATTCCTGCCCATTGGACTACCAGGGAAGTCCCAAGTTGGTGAAATACATTCCTAGTGAAACTTAACTAAGATTTCTCATTTTACCACCTATATTAGCCCAGGTTCTCAAGAGGAACAGAACCAATAGGATGAATCTATAGAGATGAGAAAGGATTTTATTTAAGAAACTGATTCATGAAATTGTGGAGGTTGAAAAGCCCAAAAATCTCAAGAACCAGCAGCACACTGAAAACCCAGGATGACCTGATGTTGCATCTCACGTTCGAGGGCCTCCAGAAGCTTTTTTTTCTTTTTTCTTCAAAGAGGTCAATTTTCTTTTTCCTCTTAGGCCTTCAACTGATTGGATGAGGCTCACCTAAATTATGGAGGGTAATGTGCTTTATTCAGAGTCTACTGATGTAAATGTTAACTCAGAAACAGACTCACTGACTTAGAAAATAAGCTTATGATTACAGGGGGGAAGTGGGGGATGAGAGATAGATTGGGAGTTTGGGATTCACATGTACCCACTGCTATATTTAAAATAGATAATCAACAAGCACCTATTGCATAGCACAGGGAACTCTACTCAATATTCTGTAATAGCCTAAATTCAAAAATAATTTGTAAAAGAATAGATATATGTATATGTGTAATTTAATCACTTTGCTATACACCTGAAACTAACACAACATTGTTAATCAACTATGATCCACTATAAGATAAAGATGAAAGAAATTATTTTTCCTGCCAAACAATGCTAGTTCATGTAAAACCTTCACAGCAATATCTAGACTAGTGTGAGACCAAATATGTGGGTACAGCGGCCCAGCCACATTGCTACATAAAATTAACCATAATATCAACTAAACCTTATTAGTCTTCGGTCATCTACAACTGAAATAAAGCTCATGCTATTATGCTATTACTACCATTGCACTCATTTGATCAAACCAGTCAATTCTAAAGAAAATCAACTCTGAATATTCTTTGAAAGGGCTGATGCTGAAGCTGAAGCTCCAATAGTTAGGCTACCTGATGCAAAGAGCTGACACACTGGAAAAAAAAAACCCTGATGCTGGGAAAAATTGAGGGCATGAGGAGAAGGGGGCAATAGAAGAGGAGATGTTTGGATAGCATCATTGACTCAAAGGACATGAGTTTGAGCAAACTCTGGGAGGTAGTGGAGGACAGAGAAGCCTGATGTGCTGCAGTCTATGGGGCCACAAAGAGTTGGACACGACTTAACAACTGAAGAACAACTCATTTTGCATTGGGGAAAATGTGCTTCAAAGGACAGGTGACATTTCCAAAGACACGTGGCCACCAAGTGAAAGTTTATATGCAGACTTGGGTCTTCAAATCCATTCTCCACCAGGATCCTCTGTCACATAACAGTGTTGAAATGGCAGTACAGCCTGGAGGATGAATTCTTTTTTATCTTTGTCTAAGAAGAAAGATCCTGTAAGGCACACAGCTCTGAAAATATTTTCTTAGGGTTCAACTTCTCACTTGGATGGGATGACAGACTGGGTACTGATTGTAGGGAGACTTGATCCCTTTACACCCACAGTGGTTTCATATCACAAAGCCTACTGCTGTCAGTGATTCATTTCAGGCCTGGACTGAGATCAAGCAGAGGAGCTGTGACCTCAGTGCACTATAGAAAGGCCAGGAGCTCATCTGCAGGGAACCATAGCAGCCATGGATGCTGAACCTAGAGAGGCCACTTATCCAGGGCAGACTGGATCTACCTGCAGCTACCTTAGTTCTCATATCTACCTGTCCTCACCCTCTCCTGATTCCAGGCTTCCATGTCCTGATGACATCATCATGAGGTAGGGCTTGGACTGTATAACTCCGAACTTAGACTGCAATATCCATGCTCTTCCTATGTGTCCTGAAACATGTAACTTCAACAGGAGAAACCATCCTGGAGCGATCCAGAGAGATTTCGGCCATTGCCAGAGGACCAAGAATCTGAGTATGGGCAAAGGCACCAATCTGAGGACTTTCTTCCTCCTTCAAATACGCCCCCTCATTTGGGAGAGGTTGGGGTTTCTAAGATGTGTCCTTGTCATCAGCTCCCTGTGTATACTTTGTCCCTTTACATCTAGCACATGAAGTTCCATGAGGGCTGTGCCTGTCAGTAACTGATTCCTTGGGGAGTCCCAGGAGATGCAGGGGAAAGGCAGAGTCCTCAGTTCTGTGCAAAGCACAAGAACCTTGGGGAGGCTGCTGGAAAGTGGTAGGCAGTGGAGGCACCACCATGTCCCCAGGAGGCAGTGACCACATGGAAAGGGTTGAAATTGAAGCTCCATTTTCCTATCTTTGTCATCTCTGTCTTTCTGCCCCAGGACTCTTGGTGCTGCTGCTGTTTCCAATGGGACCTACAGCCCAGAACAGTAAAGGTGAGTCTGGGGAAAGGTGGAGAATGCATGCCAGGGTCTGGGTTCTCTGACCGACAAGGGAGAAAAGGAGACTTATTTTTCAAGTGAGGTTCAGAAATGGTTCTCTGGGAACAAGAGAAGTTGTTTCTTCTACCCAGATGCCCAGAGCGTTCTGAGCTCTTCCCCTTTGGACAGCATTGTCTCTTCCCCTTCCTCCCTCCCTTCCTCCCATTCATGCTTCCTTCCCTTCTGCCCATGGACCCCCAGATGATAGCTTTCTTTCATTCTCTGGAACTTCTGATGACGGTCTCCATCCCCACTTCTGCCCCTCACAGCCTGCGCTCTGCGATGCCCTCCAAACTCCTCATGTGTCAATGGTACTGCCTGCCGCTGTGCTTCAGGATTCATTTCTTCTTCTGGGGAGATCTTCACGGACCCCTTGGAAAGCTGTGATGGTACGAAGACTTGGGGTGGTGGCAGGACATGCAGAGAATGTGGGGTACAGCCCAGTACCCATAGGAGACATGGATATTCGATGGGTGCCTCAGGCTTTGTCCTCAGAACTGTCAAGCACAGAAAAAAGGAAAACAAAAAGATACAAAGGTGGAGAGATGAGACATGAATAATCCTGGCTTCCTGGAGAGGAGCTAGGTCTTCAGGAGTCTGGAGTCTGAGCCTCAGTTTGTCCTTTCAGGACTGAGGAGGGAGATTCAGAACTTCTACCCACTTCCCACTTCAGCACTGCCCACTGTGTTCCAATCTGGGGTGCCAGTCAGAGGGCTAGGAAGATCAGAGCTGACTGCACAAGCTTCAGGGATGGCTTGTTCCAGCTGCATCCTAGACTCAGCAGTATTGACCAAGAGTCTAAATCGTTCCAAAAAGACATGGATTACATATCAGGCCCAGTGCTGCAGAGTCAGGTAGGGGATGGGGATCTCTGTCTTGAGGGGACACACATCTTTGGGAGGTGACCCTTTGCCCTGTTGTGTTCCAGACATTAATGAGTGTGGACCACCATCACCAGTGTACTGTGGAAGTTCAGCAGACTGCCAGAACCTGGAAGGAGGCTACTACTGCACATGCAGCCCAGGATATGAGCCTGTTTCTGGGGCAATGACTTTCCGGAATGAGAGTGAGAACACATGTCGCGGTAAGAATGAGGCTGCATTTCCTGCCTCTCATTTTTGACATTTCAGGGCTGAAATGCTGAGTCATTCCTGAAGTATCCAGGGGACAGGACCTTGGTTACAGGTGTAGCACCCAGGTCTGAGTTGGGACAGTTTACAGGTGCCTGTCCCAACTGCACAGAGAGGCAGATGGTACGAGCCAGGGACCCAGGTCCCAGCTTTTTCACCTGAGAGCTGCATATGTGAAACTGGCCAGGATACTTAATCAGAAATCACTGTTAACATGGGAGATGTGATAATATTATTGTGATTTCTGTTTTCTTTTTTAAGTACCCCTATCTTGCACAAATAAAAACAAAAGCAGCTTTGCCAAGATCATTAAGTGACCTTGGACAAGTTAATTCACCTCTCTCTGTGCCCCAGCTTACCTAACTATAAAAAATGGGGGCGGGGGAATTATGGTGTTTACCTCATAGAATTGCTGGAAAGGTATATGAGGTCACAAAGCACAAAACACCGATGGCTTTTGGGCTTTTAAATTATGGTCATCATGATCTAACATACCCTCTCCATGATGGGCATCCCTGAGGGCTCTGCCCCAGGGTGGGTGCTCAGAAGCAGCTGTCCTGCCCACTCCCTCACCAGGACCAGGAGGAGCATGGCCTCCATAAATCACCAGGTTTGCCCCACTTCCAGGGGGAGCAAGCAGGTAGGGAAATGGGCAGGGGGGCAGCAGTGGGTCAGACAGGACTCCAGAGAAGGGTCCAAGAAGAGGGATAGACCTGAACACTGAGGATGGGAGGGGAGGAGAGGGAAGTTGGGAGGTGAGAAGGATGCTGAGCTCAGGGTACAGAGGACTCTAAAGAGGATTCTTTGACCCACCCTGCTACAGGGAGAAGAGCCAGTAACTGCGGGCCCAGTCCTTTCCTTCCTGCCCTGCAGACAGAGGGCAGCAGAGCTTCCTTGGTGGGAGGGAAAAGGGGACCTGCATCTGTGTGGAGTCCCTGCTAGCCCATAGCAGCCTCGGTGGGTGGCTGTTGTGCTTGAACTCATGACCTCGTCAGAAGACAGAGCCTTCAGTAAATTAGTAAAGGTCCCTCATCTCCAGGCCTACTGTGTGTTTGGGAATGGAGATTAAGTTGACTTTCCTCCCCCAATTTGCCTCATTGGCCAGACACTTTTGTGCAGTAAGCAACCTGCACAAATGCACATGGTGATCATTGATCCCACTCAGTGTGTCTGCACTAAGGGGGCTGCTCACCCATTGTTGTGAGACCCTCCAGAGACATAGATGTAGAAGACTGAAGTGGAAGGGGACCTCAACAGACCTGAAGGTGGATGACAGGGAGAGAGCCACCTGCTGGTTTGCATCAAAACCTTCTGCCTGAAGACCTAGATCTGTGACAGGCTCAGCTGGATTGTCTTACACTCCCCACCTCAGCATTCCAGCCCTCGCTGCACCCAAGTACATCTCCATCCATGTTCAGGCCATGAGGTCTGCTATGAGAAGAAGACCTGGGCTGGGTCCCTGGGCTCCTTGTTCAACTTTTCCAGGCATCAGACGGCTGTCCTGTGTGCCTATCTAGTCTCCCAACCCTCTCTGAACCCCAAGACTCAGAACCTCTGCAGAGGGTCTCTTCTGGATATTCAGAACATCCCACTGTCACATGGCCTCTTATCTTCTTAAAACAAAAGAGGAAGTGACATTCAAAATACTCAGTGTGGTCACAGCACCGTGTGTTCCTGAACACTATCTGTCCTCATTGCCATTGTTAGTGCTGCCTGGAAGAAGACCTGCCCCCACTGGGGCCTCTGAGACCCTGGGTCATGGTGGACTCTGGGGCCCCATCCAGAAATGTGAGAGGAGGAAGACTCAAGGAATGCTCCACTGTCCCCAGCCATCACTGACCCTGCCAGCAAACTGCCTGGAGAAGATGCCCCCTGGCACCCTGATACAACATCTCAACTGCTCACCTTCCATTTATTTCCCCAACCAAGGTTCCACCTGACCCTCTCCCGTAATTTCAGTTCATGGGCCTGAGGTAGCTCTGATGACTGGGGCCTGGGAGAATGTTGTGTCAGGGGTGTGGCAGGGTGACATCAACCCCCAACTCACTGGAAGAATCAGGTAAATGAAGAGGTTTTCCATCTGGTCTCAATGATAAGTTGTCACCAGGGACCATTGCCTCTGGTCTGACCCTCTACTAAGGAGATCAACCCAGACTGCACAATGACCCAGACCATGTGAGGACAGAAGGTGGAGGCTGAGCCCCACACAGCAGTGTGCACATGTCCACATATCCAGTGGGAGGCCAAGTGTCAAGATGGCAGAAACACCTGCCACCCTTCGCCTATGAGCACCTTCTCCCTGCTCCAGCCACCCAGCCCTTGCCCATCATGAGCCTTCCTCAGCTGTGGATTCTCATCACTTCCTGCCAGTCTGGGGTATGCCTTCATGGGAATCAGATAAAGGCACCTTCACAGCCCTAAAGCTGACTAGCCAGATATCAAACCCACTGTCCAGCACAGACTGCTGCCCACTGAGCTTCCCTGGTAGCTCAGAGGTTAAAGCATCTGCCTGCAATGCAGGAGACCTGGGTTCGATCCCTGGGTCAGGAAAATCCCCTGGAGAAGGAAATGGCAACCCACTCCAGTATTCTTGCCTGGAGAATCCCATGGACAGAGAAGTCTGGTGGGCTACAGTCCACGGGGTCGCAAAGAGTCAAACACGACTGAACGACTTCACTTTCACTTTCATTTTCTATGCAACTGCCCACAAGCCTCATCCTTGAGCTGCATGACTCAGGGGTGGGTCTTCGTCCATGTCCACAGAGCTGGAGTCTCAGAGTTAGCATGAATGTAAAAGCGCTGTCCTGCCATGGTCAGCAGGATCCAAGGAGAACTCAGTGGCAGCATTTGCCCTGGGGAAGTCAGGACAAAGTGCATCACTGGGAACAAAGATGGGCCCTGCTCAAGGAACAAAGCTGTACTCGGTTACCAAGAAGACCCACCCAGGCCTTTGTCCAAATCTTTAGCCTTCCACACAGGCAGCTGTGATGACCCCATCCCAGTTGGGTTCTTCCCAGGGAGGCTCACGGAGTCAGAGATAGCAGATTGGGCAACTGGGCCACTTATGGCCACTTCTAGACAACAGAACCTCCAGGTCACCATGCTCTTCCATAGCATAACTCAATATGAATGAGGAGAGGCCCCCACTCACCAAGGAAGAGAGAGCGGGCCCTTCTGGATGCTTCTGTGCTGAGAAACGTGGCTGACATCCAGACCGGAAGGCTGTCCACAGCAGCAGGTATCCATCACCCTCTCCTTCCCCTTGCAGACGTGGACGAATGTCAGCACAGACCCCGGGTCTGTAAAGGCCGCAGCGTCTGCATCAACAGCGAGGGCAACTACACCTGCCAGTGCCCACCCGGCTTGGAGTTCAGCCCAGAGGACCCGAGGCATTGCACAGGTAGACCCTCAGAAGACAGTGTGAGGCAGGCCTGGAGCTGAGGAAGGAGCTGAGGTGGTTCAGAGACCCCCAAGAATGAGGGAGACGAGACTCAGGTTCCTGTGACACCAAGGGCCTGCTGGGGCCCTGCCCAAGGATCACCTCCTCAAATGGTCCCACCACAGACCAGGGAGACAGCAGAGTCTTCTGGGCCTGGGGTTTATTTGTAGAGTTCCCTGCCCCCCAAGAACATCCCCAGACCTCACCCCTTCCACATCTGCTACATTCGAGCAGAGGGAGGTGTCACCTCTGGCTTTCAGAGGGGGAAGCTCGGTTCAGGGCTAAAGAGAATGTGAGTAAGAACATTGATGGAGGAGTCGAGCTTCCATGACTCAGTTTCTATCTTTGCCTCATTTTTCTTCTTAAAAATAGGGACAACGTCCCAGCTGGAATCATCTTAAGGGAAGCTGCCATAACAATCTTTGGCAATGAAGAGGCAGCAGCACTACGAGGAGAGCTGTGTCCTCAGCACAGTGACGAGCTGGGAGACCTGGGCTGCACAGGACTTGTCCTCTGGGTTCTGTTCTAATAAAGGCAGGGATGCAGCTCCAGATGGCAGTGGTGCCTCCCCCTCACCCACCACGTCACATGTGGGTCGTGATCAGTGCTACAACCTGCCTGGTTAGAAGCCCACAGAGCCTCCTGCACCCACAAAGTTGTGCCCTGTCCACCTTGCAAGGAGGATCTGAGCTTATGGAACTTTTACATAGAAAATGCTATCACACAGTTGTATCCCAACAGGCCAGGTAACGCAGAGAGAGGGTATCCTCAGAGAGCAGCGCTAAGAAATCTGAGAAGGGGCTTGAAGAATGGGTGCAGTGAGTGAAGGGGAGTAGCTCTGATCTTCTGGCTTTGTCCTCAGATGTGAATGAATGCACCTCTGGGAGAAACCCATGCCACAGCTCCACCCACTGCCTCAACTCCGTGGGCAGCTATGAGTGCCGCTGCCGCCCCGGCTGGAAGCCTATCCCTGGGTCCCCCAGTGACCCAAACAACACAGTCTGTGAAGGTTTGGAGCTCAGATGCTACACTCTTGGAGACCCACATTCAAAACATCTAACCACATACTCATTGGTACCCACACAAACCAAACAGAAAGATCACTGGGGGTCCCCTGCTGTGTAAGGTGTTATGCATTTTGAGGCTAAATGTGAAAAGATCTTGGAGGGGTGGGGGGTCCTAGAGAAGGACCTGGGATACCAAGCAGAAGGCTCCCAGGGACCCCAGGCAACAGCTAATTACCAACTGGAAAGAGGATATGTCAGTATTTTCACAAGCTGTACTTGCTTCATCTGCTGTCTGTCAGAACTTTACACACTCCCTATATATATTTTCACAGCATCCACTACTCAAGGATGTGCTGTCCTTGATTCTAGGAGGTGGCATCACCTCCTGGGGAACGAATATGGGAAAAAAGAGGGGCACCAGGAGGACAGGGGCCTCACAGGACTGAGGCAGAGTCTGACCCCCTCCTTCTTGCCCCCAGATGTGGATGAGTGCAGCTCCGGGTGGCATCAGTGCCACAACTCCACCGTCTGCATCAACACTGTGGGTTCATACAGGTGCCACTGCCGCCAAGGCTGGGAGCCTAAACCTGGATTCCAGGATAAGCAAAGGAACACCATCTGTAAAGGTACCTGTCCTGCCCTGATCTAAGACCCACCCACAGCAAACACAGACACTGCCACACCTAATGAGTTGCTCACCTGTCCCCTGCAGAGATCTCCTTTCCCACCTGGACTGCTCCCTCTGGAATCAAGAGCCAGGTGAGTGGCCCCAAAGGGACAGGCAGCAGGAAATCTCTCCGCAAAGCCCGTTCATTTCCCCCAAGCTTCCACACTCACATGAGGCTCTCTAACCACCTTGTCTTCTCCCCTAGGCACTCTCTCACTTCTTTAACAGAATCCAGGATCTGGGCAGAAACTTCAGTTCGGCCTCTGTCCTGAACACTGTTCGGGTAAGGGCCGGACCCAAGGGAGGCAGGCAGAAGCATCCCATAGAAGCCTTGGGAAACTTTGATCTGGAAAGGGACACCCCGACAACAATAGCGCGCTCTCCCACAGGGTGGGTGGGAAGAGTGGACATGTGTAGTGACTACTGAACACCATGGCACACCTACTAATGCCCTTTCCTTTCCCTATTTCTGGATATTGTGTTTACATCATCCTTGACACTAATGAAAAAGTTTGACCTCTGAGTGGCTGGATTGAAGGGGCAAAAATCACAGGGAATCCCATCCAGTACCACCTGTATCACCCAGACAGTCTCTTTAGTCTGTTCTCTGTGACTGGGTATAACTTCATACAGCCTCTCAGATGCATGGGCTACTGGCTTTGTGTCCCCATCCCCCCAGGACCTCGTACAGGAGATGGGTGATTTGCTGGAGACCCCCGGGGACCTGAAAACCCTGCCCTTCTCAGAGCAGCACTTTGTGGTCACTAACCTGCTCTTTGGCCTGGAAAATGTGCTGAGAGGGGTGAGCAAGGCACTGCCTAAAGGGTCATTTACCTTCAATTCATCTGCAGGCATAGGTAAGTCAGTACCTGAGTCTGACCACAGGTTCCTGCTTTGCTTGTTCCCTGCCTCCTTGCTCTTCCAATCCCACTAGAGCAAAGTGACCATGCTTATATCTCCCAGTTAATGTCATAAACAAATTAAAATAAAAGGTTAAGGGCAAAATCGTTGAGAGGGATTAATAGGTACAAACTTGTAGTTGTAAAATAAATAAAAGGATGTAAGGTACAGAATCTGGAGAAGGAAATGGCAACCTGCTCCACTATTCTTGCATGGGTAATTCCATGGACAGAAGACCCTGGAGGGCTACAGTCCAGGGGTTTGCAGAAGTCAGACACGACGTAGTGACTAAACCACCACCAACGATGTTCAGCATAGGAAATGTAGTCAATAATATATGGAAATGAGTGGTAACTAGAGTTAGTGTGGTGATCATTTTGTAATGTATGATAATATCAAATCATTGTATCATACACCTGAAACTATTATAATATTCTAGTTCAAGTGCACTTCAGTGAAAAACAGAGAGAAAAAGAGGTTAAAAAGAAATGAAAAACTAAACTTTCATTGTAAAATGAAGTATCAGCAAAGAAAATAATTATACTGAAGAATTTATGATAAAATATAAATGGCTTCAAAACAAGACTACCTGCTGTCTCAGATGGTAAAGAATCTGCCTGCAATGCAGGATACATGGGTTCGATCCCTGGGTCAGTAATATCCCCTAAAGAAGGAAGTGGCAATCCACTCCCAGTACTCCTGCCTGGAGAATTCCAAGGACAGAAGAGTCTGGTGGGCTACAGTCCATGGGATCGCGAAGAGTCAGACAAGAGTCACTAATACTTTCACTTTCTTTTCAAAAGAAAACAAGGTATTAAATTTGGAAGTGTATAAATTTACTATTACTTGCTATTTAAGTCTGATTTGTTTTATTAAGTTGAAATGCGCTTAATATAAATTCACCATTTTAACCAGAGTGTACAATTTGGAGACATGTAGTAGTGTATTCACAGAGGTGTATAACCTTCACCTCTATTTCTAAAATATTTTCATAATCGCAAAGGTATTCTCTGTCCACTAAACAGTCACAAATTTCTCCTTTCCTTCAGCCCTGGCAATCAGTTATTGGTTTTCTGTCCCTATGGATTTCCATCCTGGATAGTTCCTATAAATAGAAATAAATATATTATGTTTCCAAAAACATTTGGGTTGTTTCTACATTTTGACTGTTGTGAACAGTGTTACTGTGCATATTGATGTATAGGTATCGGCTTGAGTATCTATTTTAATTCATTTGAGTCACAAATGAATTAAAAGCTAGGAGTGGTATTGCTGAGTTATGCAGTAGTTCTATTTTCAACTTTTTGAGAAACTACCTATTTTCACAAAGCGGCTATTTTTCCATTTTCCAGTGTCAACAGCAATGTACAAGGGTTCCAGTCTCCTTATTGTCAGTGACACCTGTTGCTTCCATTTTTTTTCTGTCATTATAGCCATTCTAGTAGCTGTCAGGAGAGATTGCATCATGGTTTAATCTGCATTTCTCTATACCTAAGGATGTTTAATTTTTTTTATGTCATTGTTGAGCATTTTTGTACCTTTCTTGGAAATATATCTATCTACTCAAGTCCTTTTGCCTATTTTTTTTTCTTTTGGCCATGGCATGCAGCATGCAGGATCTTAATTCCCTGACCACAGATTGAACCCAGGTCACCACAGTGAAAGCCCAAGTTCTAACCACTAAATGGCCAGGAATTCTCCATCATAATAATTAAACAGATATACTATATAAACACATATAGTATATCTGTGTCTCATTGAAAAAGACCCTGATGCTGGGACAGATTGAAAGCAAAATGAGAAAGAGGCAGCAGAGCATGAGATGGTTAGATAGAAATCACTGACTCAATGGACATGAATTTGATCAAACTCCATGGGTTAGTGAAGCACTGGGAAGCCTGACATGAAAAGTCCGTGGGGTTGCAAAGAGTTGGACACGACTTAGCAACTGAACAGCATGGTGTTATAGTCATCAAAACAATCACAATTACTACTCTAACTCCCACAATTCATAGAACTGTCACTGGAGGTGCAGGCGCCAAGCTACAGGAATATCACCTTGATTCAGAAACAGACAAAGATGATGCTGACCTGGGATACAGTGCATGATTCTGGTGACTCAGGTAATGGCTGAGACAGCGGGTAAGTCTTCACTGTGTGTCAAGATGCCCAAGGATATGACAAATGGGATATTGAAGTTTAAAGGGAATCGTGGGGTATGGTGGGGCAAAAGGAAATAGTCCATCTGTAGAAGAAGAGGTCCTTTCGGGCACTGCAAGATGTCAACCTTAGCCTTGTCCTGCAGGTCTTGCTGTGGTGGGCCTCCTGTCCACTTCAGGGATGGACAGATTCCTGGCTGAGGCCCCTCTGGTCCTGGATGCTGAGGAACTGACAACTCTATATGAGACACACAGGGGTTTGCTGCAGGAAAACTCCCACATCCTGCTGTCGGATGTCATATCTGCCTTTATCACCAACAAGGACACTGAGAACCTCAGGTCCCCAGTCACTTTTGTCTTCCAACATGTGAGTCCAGATGGGATGGAGTGGTGGGTGTGGAACAGGCCTGAGTCCTGGGCCCAGCCTTGGGCTTCAGGGGGCTGTGCCATGGGTGCATAAACTGTTTAGGAAAGCCCTTCACAAGCTAGCTTTGGGTCAGCATTTCTGAGCAACAGCACCCTGAACTCACACCCACTTCTTCTTCCTGTTAACACAGTCAGTGACCCCTGGGCCAAGAGAGAAGGTGCACTGTGTGTATTGGGAGCATGGCCAGAATGGAAGTGGCCATTGGGACACCAGAGGCTGCTGGGTGACCAGCACCAGAGACAACAGCACCACCTGCCAGTGCAGCCACCTCAGCATCTTTGCTGTCCTCATGGCCCACTACAGTGTTCAGGTGAGAACCCTCAGACAGGCAGCATCCAAGGGCTACTGCTGTGTAACAAATTCACACACACACAGCAGCTTTAGAAACAAAGATTTATTACTATCTCATAGTTTCTTCAAGTTAGCAAATAGTCATGGTTCAGATGAGCTTTCTGTTCAGGTTCCTACAAGTCTTATAAACCTTTCATCAGAAAATTGGGGTCATCCCCTAACTCCCTGATTTATGGCAGATTTCAGTTCCTGGTGTTAGTAGGACTGAGGTAGTGTTTTCTTTATCTCTGGCAGCAGAGAACCAGGCTCAGTTCCCATGGCTGCCTGCATTCCTTCTCATCTGTTGCTGTTGTTCAGTTGCTAAGTCATGTCCCACATCTTGCAATCCCATATACTATAGCAGAACAGGTTCCCCTGTCCTTCAGTATCTCCCAGATTTTACTCAGAGTCATATCCACTGAGGCATTGATGCCACCCAACCATCTCATCCTCTGCTGTCCCGTTCTCCTTTTGCCTTCATTCTTTCCCAGCATCAGGGTCTTCTCCAATGAGTGGACTCTGTGCGCATCAGGGGCCAAAGTATTGGAGCTTCAGCTCAGTCCTTCCAATGAATATTCAGGGTTGATTTCCTTTAGGACTGACTGCTTTGATCTCTTTGCTGTCCAAGGGACTCTCAGCGGTCTTCTACAGCACCACAATTCAAAAGCATCAATTCTTCAGTGCTCAGCCTTCTTTCTGGTCCTAATTCTCCTCTGGGACCTCTTACAGTGCACCAGTGAATCTGTCTGGAGATCAGCAGCAGAAACTCCCTCATGTCAGAACTCTCTCAAACTCTGAATCATTTTCTCCAAGAGGAGCCTACCTCTTCTGAAGGCTCTTCTGGTTACAACAGGTCCAACCAGGATAAACTCTCTAAGTCAGTTGATGGAGGGCTTGGATTTCACCTGCAACACTCTCTTCACAGCAGCACCTGGGTTGGCTCTCGACTGAACATATAGCAGAAGATGGAGATGAGGGTGTGGTTGCCAAATTAAAATTCTGTTTACCCCAGGGGTCTTCACAACAGGGTGCTCAGGGGCTGCAGAAAATATGAATTTTATGCTACCACCATTGTCAAAATATAGTAGACTTCCTCCATCAAGGGTTCAGTTCTAATCTATAATCATTAGTTCCCTTCTAAGAATGGATATTTCAGGGATGGGTGAGTGGTGTGCAACCCAGGTGGTTAATACCTGGACAGAGAGTCTCAGGTACAGACTCTATCACACACCATCACATGGTGGGGATGGAGGGTGGTGCTCAGCATGAAGTTTCATGCCTCTGTGTACCTACTGTGGTAACTGGGAGGCTGAGTCATGCACAAAAGTCTACAGGAAAATAAACCCTTGTGAGTTCCAGAGTTTGTTCTTGACTAAAGATTCTCCTGTCCCTCTGTCCTTCCAGGGACAGAATTAATCATTCAAATCCCATAAAATTCTAACATTCAGAAGCTGGAGAAAGCTATCCACAAATATACCAACTCTATCTAGGTCTTCTATTCTGATTTTTCTATGTCTAAAAATAAAAATGCTGGAAGGGTCATTACCCAGAGCAGGAAAGCATAACTGTGGTCCCCTCTCTGCTGGGTCCCAGGAGGAGGATCCCACACTGACTGTGATCACCTATGTGGGGCTGAGCCTTTCTCTACTCTGCCTCCTTCTGACGGCCCTCACCTTCCTGCTGTGCAAAGCCATCCAGAACACCAGCACCTCGCTCCACCTGCAGCTCTCGCTCTGCCTCTTCCTGGCCCACCTGCTCTTCCTCACAGCCATTGACAGAACTGAGAGCAAGGTGTGTATACTTTTCCAAAATACTCCTCCCCCAGGGGTTCTGAGTACATGGAGCCACACTGCTTTGGACACTTTAGTAAAATTACTTGGGTTTCAGGTAAGGTTAAATTGGTAAATAACCAGTCTCACATTGACTGCCACGACTAGAAGACAAACACTCTGTTGACAACTCCTTCATATACATCAAAGATCTCCCTAGTGGAAAGTTACAGAAGTACCGGGGCCGTGCTCCACCCTGACAGTCCCTCCTGGTGACACCTTCCTCCTCCCGCAGGTGCTGTGCGCCATCATCGCAGGTGCCTTACACTATCTCTACCTGGCCTCCTTCACCTGGATGCTGCTGGTGGGCCTGCACCTCTTCCTCTCTGCACGCAACCTGACGGTGGTCAACTACTCCGGTATCAACAGGTTCATGAAGAAGGCCATGTTCCCTGTTGGCTACGGAGTCCCTGCTGTGATTGTGGCCATTTCTGCAGCATCCAGGCCTCATCTTTATGGGACACCCACCAGGTAAATTAACTTCCAACTGTTCTTATCTCTCCAGCACAATCATGTGTTGTAGAACAAATGTAGTATTTGACTATGACAGATCACAATATACAGACACTAAGTAATAATCCCTAGGTCATCTTTGGTAGAGGATGATAATAATTAATGAGAATGCCTTCAACCTCTGTTCATGAAATAACAAAGAGGAAATGAAAGGAAGTGCTTAGGGCATCACTTAGAAAAATATAGCCTGCTTTTTTATCCTAATTCTAGAGGATGTTTCAATTTTTCATTTGTAATAGTAGACACTGTAATTTACCCCACTTTGCAGATAAGTAAACTGAAGCACAAATAGTTTAAGTAAATGCAGAGACATGCACAGTTTAATTCAGTTTAGTAGGTAGCCAAGCTTAATTCAAATTCAGAGTCAAGATTCTTAGCTTACACTTTTATTTTCAGCTTTTAATACTAGAATTAATGCTTTTGCATTTTTGTTGACATATGCTACATATATTGTAGGGCTTCCCTTGTGGCTCAGCTGGTAAAGAACCTGCCTGAGATGTGGGAGACCTGGGTTCGATCCCTGGGTTGGGAAGAAATGCTGGAGAAGGGAAAGGCTACCACTCCAGTATTCTGGCCAGGAGAATTCCATGGATTGAATAGTCCAGGGGGTCACAAAGATTTAGACATGACTGAGCAACTATCACGCGCTCACTGAAAAATTCACCCTTTAAAAGTGTACAAATCAGTGGTTTTTAGAATAGTCACAGAGTACTGCAGCTATCATCGCAGTCTAATTTTACAACATTTTCAACGCCCCAAAGAAACCTCATACACAATAAAATTCACTTCTCATTCCTTCTACCCACTCCTCTGCCCCAACCCCTGACAAATGCTTATCTACTTTCTGTCTCTATTGGATATTTCACATAAATGCAATTATGCATGTGGTCTTTCGTGGATGTTTTTACTTAGCCTTAAGTTTTCAAGGTTCATTCATATCGTAGTATGTATCATGACCTCACTTTTTGTTGTTGTTTTTTTTGTTGCTATCATTTTGCAAATAATATTCCATTATATGGATATGTCACATTTTGTTTATCCATCCATAAGCTGATAGACAGATTATTTACCTTTTTGTAAAGCTATTATGTGAGATCACTACAAACATAAATGTACAAGTTTCATTTTTCCTGGTTATATATCTACTCTACAAGTAGAATCCTGGGATCAAATGGAAGATCTGGTTAGCCTTCTGACAAACCACCACTTGTTTTCCAAAGCTTCTGGACCATTTTACAAGCCAACTAGCAATATACGAGGGTTTCAGTTTCTCCATGTCATTATCAGTTGTAGTAGTAGTAGTAATGAGAATGGAGTCAAATTTCATTGTGGTTTCAATTTGTGATTTCTCCAATGACTATTGACCTTGAGCATCTTTTCACCTGCTTATTGACCATTTGCATATTTTCTTTGAAGAAACACATATTCAAATATTTTACCTTTTTTTGAAACTTTTGACTTTATTAATATTGGCATTGAAAATACCAGGTAATGCCTTTTCAGAAAAAAAAAATGGCATTGAATTATCATAAAATCATGACATAAATCAAACTCTCAAGGAAGAAATGTCTATAAGGTCAAGATGATACTACAAAGCAGAACAAAGCAGGATGTTATTGCAGTCAACAGGCAAAAAGTAACTTCTAGAATCCACTCCTTGGGATCCTTAGAACTATGTACATATTTCTACACATATTTGAAGAAGATAGGCACATATCCATCATCAACAGTGATACAGTCTTTGTTTTTACCTTATGGGATGCAGTCATCCATCTTAAGTGAAAATGATTTTCACTCTTCTCAGAATAAAAAGTCACATCCTTCCAAAGGGTATTATATTAATTACTGGCCTATATCAAGTATTTCATAATTTCTTTGGTTTATTTTTAAACTGAAATATAGTTGATTTACAAAGTCATGTTAATTTCTTCTGTACAACAGACTGATTCAGTTATATATGAACATATGCATATATATTCTTTTCAATATTCTTTCCAATTATGCATTTTTTTAAATTGGAGGATAATTGCTTTACAATGTTGTGTTGGTTTATGCCATACAACAGTGTGAATCAGCCATAATTACATACATATATACTGAGCCCCTTTGAGTCTCCCTCCCTTCCCCCTATCCCACCCCTCCAGGTCATCACAGAGCACCAGGCTGGGCTCCCTGTATTACACAACAACTTCTTATCAGCTATTTGTTGTACACATGGTGGTGTATATATGTCAGTGTTATTTTCTCAGTTCATCCTACCTTGTTCTTCCCTCACTGTATCCACAATTCTATTCTCCATGTCTGCATCTCCATTCCTTCCCTGCAAATAGCTCCATCAGTACTATTTTTCTAGATACTATATAACCACATTACTATATGATATTGGTTTTCTCTTTTTGACTTACTTCACTCTTGGTAAGAGTCTCTAGGTTCATCCACCGCACTACAACTAATTCAAATTCGTTCTTTTTTACAACTGAGTAAGATTCCATTATATATTTATACCACAACTTCTTTATCTATTCATCTGTCAGTGGATATCTAGGTTGCTTCCATGTCCTGGCTATTGTAAATAGCACTGCAGTGAACACTGGGGTACATGTATCCTTTTAAATTATGGTTTTCTCAGGGTAATTGCAAAGTAGTGAGATTGCTGGGTCATATGTTTGCTTTAATCCTAGATTTTTAAGGAATCTCCATACCGTTCTTCATAGTGTCTGTATCAATTTACATTCCCACCAACAGTGCAAGAAGGTTCCCTTTTCCCCACACCCTCTCCAGCATTTTTGTTTGTAGATTTTTGACGATGGCTATGAATTTAAGTAAGAAATAGATTTAAGGGCCTAGATCTGATAGATAGAGTAGCTGATGAACTATGGAATGAGGTTCGTGACATTGTACAGGAGACAGGGATCAAGACCATTCCCATGGAAAAGAAATGCAAAAAAGCAAAATGGTTGTCTGGGGAGGCCTTACGAATAGCTGTGAAAAGAAGAGAAGCGAAAAGCAAAGGAGAAAAGGAAAGATATAAACATCTGAATGCAGAGTTCCAAAGAATAGCAAGAAGAGAAAAGAAAGCCTTCTTCAGGGATCAATGCAAAGAAATAGAAGAAAACAACAGAATGCGAAAGACTAGAGATCGCTTCAAGAAAATTAGAGATACCAAAGGAACATTTCATGCAAAGATGAGCTCGATAAAGGACAGAGAAGGTATGGACCTAACAGAAGCAGGAGATATTAAGAAGAAATGGCAAGAATACACAGAAGAACTGTACAAAAAAGATCTTCACCACCCAGGTAATCACAATGGTGTGATCACTGACCTAGAGCCAGACATCCTGGAATGTGAAGTCAAGTGGGCCTTAGAAAGCATCACTATGAACAAAGCTAGTGGAGGTGATGGAATTCCAGTTGAGCTATTCCAAATCCTGAAAGATGATGCTGTGAAAGTGCTGCACTCAATATGCTAGCAAATTTGGGAAACTCAGCAGTGGCCACAGAACTGGAAAAGGTCAGTTTTCATTCCAATCCCAAAGAAAGGCAATGCCAAAGAATGCTCACACTACCGCACAATTGCACTCATCTCACACACTAGTAAAGTAATGCTCAAAATTCTCCAAGCCAGGCTTCAGCAATACATCAACCATGAGCTTCCTGATGTTCAAGCTGGTTTAAGAAAAGGCAGAGGAACCAGAGATCAAATTGCCAACATCCAATGGATCATGGAAAAAGCAAGAGAGTTCCAGAAAAACATCTATTTCTGCTTTATTGACTATGCCAAAGCCTTTGACTGTGTGGATCACAATAAACAGTGGAAAATTCTGAAAGAGATGGGAATACCAGACCACCTGAGCTGCCTCTTGAGAAATCTGTATGCAGGTCAGGAAGCAACTGGTCAGTTAGAACTGGACACGGAACAACAGACTGGTTCCAAATAGGAAAAGGAGTACGTCAAGGCTGTATACTGTCACCCTGTTTATTTAACTTATATGCAGAGTACATCATGAGAAATGCTGGACTGGATGAAGCACAAGCCGGAATCAAGATTGCTGGGAGAAATATCAATAACCTCAGATATGCAGATGTCACCACCCTTATGGCAGAAATTGAAGAGGAACTAAAAAGCCTCTTGATGAAAGGGAAAGAGGAGAGTGAAAAGGTTGGCTTAAAGCTCAACATTCAGAAAACGAAGATCATGGCATCTGGTCCCACTACTTCATGGGAAATGGATGGGGAAACAGTGGAAACAGTGTCAGACTTTATTTTTCTGGGCTCCAAAATCACTGCAGATGGTGACTGCAGCTATGAAATTAAAAGACGCTTACTCCTTGGAAGGAAAGTTATGACCAACCTAGATAGTATAGTCAAAAGCAGAGACATTACTTTGCCAACAAAGGTTTGTCTAGTCAAGGCTATGGTTTTTCCCGTGATCATGTATCATGTGATCATGTAAGAGTTGGACTGTGAAGAAGGCTGAACGCCGAAGAATTGATGCTTTTGAACAGTGGTGTTGGAGAAGACCCTTTAGAGTCCCTTGGACTGCAAAGAGATCCAACCAGTCCATTCTGAAGGAGATCAGCCCTGGGATTCCTTTGGAAGGAATGATGCTGAAGCTGAAACTCCAGTACTTTGGCCACCTCATGCGAAGAGTTGACTCATTGGAAAAGACTCTGATGCTGGGAGGGATTGGGGGCAAGAGGAGAAGGGGACGACAGAGGATGAGATGGCTGGATGGCATCAGTGACTCAAAGGACGTGAGTCTGAGTGAACTCCGGGAGTTGATGATGGACCGGGAGGCCTGGCATGCTGCGTTTCATAGGGTCGCAAAGAGTCGGACATGACTGAGCGACTGATCTGATCTGATCTGATGAATTTAACTCAGATGACCATTATATCTACTACTATGGGCAGGAATCCCTTGGAAGAAATTGAGTAGCCATCATGGTCAACAAAAGAGTTGGAAATGCAGTACTTGGATGCAATCTCAAAAACGGTAGAATGATCTCTGTTCATTTCCAAGGCAAACCATTCAATATCACAGTAATCCAAGCCTATTTCCCAACAAGTAACGCTGAAGAAGCTGAAGTTGAACACTTCTGTGAAGATCTATAAGATCTTTTAGAACTAACACCCAAAAAAGATGTCCTTTTCATTATAGGGGACTGGAATGCAAAAGTAGGAACTCAAGAAACACCTGGGGTAACGGGCAAATTTGGCCTTTGAATATGGAATGAAACAGGGAAAAGGCTAATAGAGTTTTGCCAAGAGAAAGCACTGGTCATAGCAAACACCCTCTTCCAACAACAAGAGAAGACTCTACATATGGACATTACCAGATGGTCAACACCAAAATCACATTGATTATATTCTTTGCAGCCAAAGATGGAGAAGCTCTATACAATCAGCAAAAACCAGACTGGGAGCTAACTGTGGCTCAGATCATGAACTCCTTATTGCCAAATTCAGACTTAAATTGAATAAAGTGGGGAAAACCACTAGGCCATTCAGGTATGACCTAAATCTAATCCCTTATGATTATACAGTTGAAGTGAGAAATAGATTTAAGGGCCTAGATCTGATAGATAGAGTGCCTGATGAACTAGGGACAGAGGGTCATGACACTGTACAGGAGATAGGAATCAAGACCATCCCCATGTAAAAGAAATGCAAAAAGGCAAAATGGCTGTCTGGGGAGGCCTTACAAATAGCTGTGAAAAGAAGAGAAGCGAAAAGCAAAGGAGAAAAGGAAAGGTATAAGCATCGAAATGCAGAGTTCCAAAGAATAGCAAGGAGAGACAAGACAGCCTTCCTCAGCGATCAATGCAATGAAAGAGAGTAAAAAAATAGAATGGGAAAGACTAGAGATCTCTTCAAGAAAATTAGAGATACCAAGGGAACATTTCATGTAAAGATGGTTTCAAAGATGGGCTCAAAGGACAGAAATGGTATGGACCTAACACAAGCAGAAGATATTAGGAAGAGGTGGCAAGAATACACAGAAGAACTGTACAAGAAGATCTTCATGACACAGATAATAACGATGGTGTGATCACTGACGTAGAGCCAGACATCCTGGAATGTGAAGTCAGGTGGGCCTTAGAAAGCATCACTACGAACAAAGCTAGTGGAGGTGATGGAATTCCAGTTGAGCTATTCCAAATCCTGAAAGATGATGCTGTGAAAGTGCTGCACTCAATATGCCAGCAAATTTGGGAAACTCAGCAGTGGACACAGGACTGGAAAAGGTCAGTTTTTATTCCAGTCCCAAAGAAAGGCAATACCAATACCAAAGAACGCTCAAACTACCACACAATTGCACTCATCTCACACGCTAGTAAAGTAATGCTCAAAATTCTCCAAGCCAGGCTTCAGCAATACATGACCATGAACTTCCTGATGTTCAAGCTCATTTTAGAAAAGGCAGAGGAACCAGAGGTCAAATTGCCAACATCTGCTGGATCGTCGAAAAAGCAATAGAGTTCCAGAAAAACATCTATTTCTGCTTTATTGACTATGCCAAAGCCTTTGACTGTGTGGATCACAATAAACTGTGGAAAATTCTGAAAGAGATGGGAATACCAGACCACCTGAGCTGCCTCTTGAGAAATCTGTATGCAGGTCAGGAAGCATTAGTTAAAATTAGACATGGAACAACAGACTGGTTCCAAATAGGAAACGAAGTATGTCAAGGCTGTTTATTTAACTTATATGCAGAGTACATCATGAGAAACACTGAGCTGGAGGAGCACAAGTTGGAATCAAGATTGCCGGAAGAAATATCAATAACCTCAGATATGCAGATGACACCACCCTTATGGCAGAAAGTGAAGAGGAACTAAAAAGCCTCTTGATGAAAGTGAAAGTGGAGAGTGAAAAAGTTGGCTTGAAGCTCAACATTCAGAAAACTAAGATCATGGCATCTGGTCCCATCACTTCATGGGAAATAGATGGGGAAACAGTGGCTGACTTTATTTGGGGGGCTCCAAAGTCACTGCAGATGGTGATTGCAGTCATGAAATTAAAAGACACTTACTCCTTGGAAGTAAAGTTATGACCAACCTAGAGAGCATATTCAAAAGCAGAGACATTACTTTGCCAACAAAAGTCTGTCTAGTCAAGGCTGTTTTTCCAGTGGTCGTGTATGGATGTGAGAGTTGGACTGTGAAGAAAGCTGAGCACCGAAGAATTGATGCTTTTGAACTGTGGTGTTGGAGAAGACCCTTCAGAGTCCCTTGGACTGCAAGGAGATCCAACCAGTCCATTCTAAAGGAAATCTGTCCTGGGTGTTCATTGGAAGGACTGCTGCTAAAGCTGAAACTCCAATACTTTGGCCACCTCATGCAAAGAGTTGACTCATTGGAAAAGACTCTGATGCTGGGAGGGATTGGGGGCAGGAGGAGAAAGGGACAACAGAGGATGAGATGGCTAGATGGCATCACTGACTTGATGGACATGAGTTTGAACTCCAGGAGTTGGTGATGGACAGGGAGGCCTGGCATACTGTGATTCATGGGGTTGCAAAGAGTTGGACACGACTGAGCGACTGAACTGAACTGAACTGAACTAAATTCTGACCAGTGTGAGTTGATACCTCACTGTAGTTTTGATTTTCATTTCTCTAATGAGTGATGTTGAGCATCTTTTCATGTGTTTATCAGCCATCTGCTTTATTCGATAGAATATTGAACAGAATTCTGTGTGCTACACAACAGGGCCTTGTTTATCTATTCCACATGTAATCACAACCCCCTCCCCCTTGGTAACCACAAGTCTGGCCACTACATCCACAAGTCTGTATCCGTTTCATAGATAGGTTCGTTTGTGTCATATCTTAGATTTCATAGATAAGTGATGTCATATGGTATTTATCTTTCTCTGTCTGACTGACTTCTCTAGTGTCATAATTGCTAGTTGCAGCCATGTTGCTGCTAATGGCACAGTTTCATTGTATTTGTGTCAGGATAGTATTACATTGTGTATATGTACCACATCCTCTTTATCTGTGCCTCTCAGAGACACTTCTCCTTTTTTTCCTCTGTATGTAGCATATTTTCGTGTTTCTTTGTATGTTGCTTAGAAGTAAGTCTCAGTCATGTCCATCTCTTTGCAACCCCATGGACTATAGAATCCATGGAATTCCCCAGGCCAGAATACTGGGATGAGTAGTGGTTCACTTCAGGGGATCTCCCCAACCCAGGTATCGAACCCAGGTCTCCCACATTGCAGGCAGATTCTTTACCAGCTGAGCCACCAGGGATATTATAATTATTGTTTAACACTAGATGTTTTAGATAATACATTGTAACACTCCAGTTATCAGATCCCTCTGCCTTCCAAGGTTTCCTGCTTTTAGTTTGCTGCTCTTTGTTTAATAGCTTAATTACATTCCTAGACTAGTTCTGTGTATTGATACTTGCCTGCAGTGTGTGGCCTTTGAGTTCTAGTTTAGGTTCTTGTTTTTATTTTTTAGTTCTAGGTGCCTAGGATCTCATATCTGGTTCAGTATAATCTAGTGGCCAACCAGTGTTTGGCCATATGATTTCTTTTTTTTTTTTTTATTTTAATTAGGGGTTTCCTTAAATGCCTTGCCTGTATGTTTTGCACACTTCCACAAAGGCATCTGTGTGAGAAGCCACATCTTCAGACTTCAGGAAGATTATGTAACAGTGTGGGCTTTCACGCCCTGACTGCACAAGCCTCAAGATCAGCCAGAGATGAGAGACTGTTGTCTTCTTTCTCAGGTCTTCACTGAGCATGGGCATATCCTTGTGCATCCATGGATTTCTAGGAATATTTCAGAGCTTTTCAAAGTTCCCCATGTCCCTGATTTTCTCCAGTACTCCTTTTTAAATTCACAATCTAGTTGACTCCACCTGAGATCATATCTTTGGGAAACTGGAGATGTGACAGTAATTTGTATTATTTTGGTAATGTCCTAAAGGTGGGCTTTTGTAATGTCCCTCACTAAGATGAGCTGTCACCCAAATCAAAAAACCACCAAATTTGGAGACTAAAGAGTTCTCAGGGAGCCAAAATTGAAAAAAATAAATGTACCCCAATGTTCATTGCAGCACTATTTACAATAGCTAGAACATGGAAGCAATCTAGATGTCCATCGACAGATGAATGGACAAAGAAGCTGTGGTACATGTACACGGTGGAATATTACTCAGTCATGATAAGGAATGTATTTGAGTCCGTGCTAGTGAGGTGGATGAACCTAGAACCCAGTATACAGACTGAAGTAAGTCAGAGGAAACAAAAATCATATATTAACACATATACATGGAATCTAGAAAGCTGGTACCGCTGAACCTATTTTCAGGGCACCAATGGCTTCCCATAATCTGCCTACCAATAAAGGGGACACAGGTTCAATCCCTGAGTCAGGAAGATCCCCCAGAGAAGGTAACTGCAACCCTTTCCAGTATTCTTGCCCTCTGAATTGCATGGACAGAGGAGCCTGGCGGGCTACAGTCCAGAGCATCACAAACAGTCAGACATGACTGAGTGACTAAACAGCAGTCAGGACACAGATACAGAGAACAGACTTATGGGTGGTGTTGGGGGGAAGGAGGTGAGGATGGAATGTATGTAGAGTGCAACATGGAAACATATACATTACCATATGTAAAATAAATACTCAGTGGGAATTGGCTGTGTGGCTCAGGGATCTCAAATTGGGACTCTGTAACAACCTAGAGGGGTGGGATGGGGTGGGAGAGAGGTTCAAGAGGGAAGGGTCATAGGTATACCTATGGCTGTGTCAACTACAAATCGGAACTTACCAAGAGCATTGCTAATGACTGAACAACAAAGGCATTTGCCATCTGCCTCTATGGAGATGGAACCCCATGCTGCTATAGTGTTGACCTTCAACAATCCCTGAGGGAGTTTAAGGTGGAGTGAGGCACTCTGTGCTCCAGGGAATCTGGTGGGACAGGTCTTTAGATAGTTGGATGTTTTTAGGAACAGATTTTATTATCTCAATCCTTGCATCTCCTCATTTAGGGCTTCTCATCTAGAGAAGCACTAAATCCCTTCATGATGACATCCTCATGACTAACAAAAGCCTTTTGTAAAATGAGTGCTTCATGGCATTGAACTCCCCCTTCACCAAAACCTTATATATTGACTTTCCCCCACTTCTGCTTTGGAGCAGTCTCTCAGAGCTGTCTGAGATGCTGCCCCTCCCCGGGCTGCAGTCCTCATTTTGCCCCAAATAAAACTAAATTCACAACTCTCAAGTTAAACACCCTTTTTTTTTAGTCGACAGCTGATTCATGTTGATATATGACAAAAACTGCTGGTGCACTGGGACGACCGAGAGGGAGGGTATGGGGAGGGAAGAGGGAGGAGGGTTCAGGATGGGGAACACAGGTATACCGGTGGTGGATTCATTTCGATATTTGGCAAAACTAATACAATATTGTAAAGTTTTAAAATAAAATAAAATTTTAAAAAATAAAAAATAAATAAATAAAAATAAATTTAGTTATTTTAAAAAAGAGTTCCCAGGGAGTTAAAGGGTCAGAAAAAAGATATTGACTGTGCTCTGGGTATAATATGATGCTTTTAATGAAGATCCAAAAACAGTCACACATCTTTACTGACTGCAATGCTATTAGCTTTTGGCTGCTACACCACTTAGCTGGGGAGAGATGGAATGGAAATAGTTCAAAGGGAAATATTGCAGACTTTTTTCGCCCATCTTATTGAGGTTCCACAGTTTCTCTTGGATCAACGACTTTTGGTTTGTTCTGTCGCCTTGGATAACTGCCAGTTTTGAAATGGTTGGTTTTAGTTGTTTTGCTTGTATTTTGGTTGTTTTAGGAGGAGTTCAAGTTTACCAAGGTCTTCAGTCTCCTGTTCAGGAAGTCAATCTCCCAGAACATGCACACTTAACCATACCATGCTGCTAAAGTTGATGTTTATCTGTGTCAACTGAGCTCTCTCCAGGAATACTTGAACACTTCCGTTTTCTCAAGCTTAATGCAGTGAAGTGTACTTCATTCTTCTCAGTGGCTGCTATATTTTCCTGAAATTTCCCACCATGCTCTCTGTTGTTCTAGAATGTCTCACTCTCTAGTTTACAGTAATGTAAGACTTAAAAGACGCTTACTCCTTGGAAGGAAAGTTATGACCAACCTAGATAGCATATTCAAAAGCAGAGACATTACTTTGCCAACAAAGGTTCGTCTAGTCAAGGCTATGGTTTTTCCTGTGGTCATGTATGGATATGAGAGTTGGACTGTGAAGAAGGCTGAGTGCCGAAGAATTGATGCTTTTGAACTGTGGTGTTGGAGAAGACTCCTGAGAGTCCCTTGGACTGCAAGGAGATCTAACCGGTCCATTCTGAAGGAGATAAGCCCTGGGTTTTCTTTGAAAGGAATGAAGCTAAACCTGAAACTCCAGTACTTTGGCCACCTCATGCAAAGAGTTGACTCATTGGAAAAGACTCTGATGCTGGGAGGGATTGGGGGCAGAAGGAGAAGGGGACGACAGAGGATGAGATGGCTGGATGGCATCACTGATTCGATGGACATGAGTCTGAGTGAACTCCGGGAGTTGGTGATGGACAGGGAGGCCTGGAGTGCTGCGATTCATGGGGTGGCAAAGAGTCAGACACGACTGAGCGACTGAACTGAACTGAACTGAACTGAAGACCAACAGTGATTTCTATCTGTAAAACCTTGAGCAATAGACTTCAGTTCTCTATGCTTCAGTTTCTAATCAGTTACTCGATAAGAGAACTTCTGCTTTTCACTGTTGTTAAAATTAAATTGAAAAACAAGAAAAGACAAATGACTTAATTTAACAATGGACACAGCCTTTGGGAGTTGGAAGAGGAGAAAGTCCTAAGACCTCATAAGACCCTCCCCTGCCAAGTCATGACTGTCCACCCACGTTCACCACACAAACTATCCCAGGATGGGTTCACTCTCCAGGCTCATAGTGGGAACAGCCTCTCGCTCCAGACTTGACAGTGCTGGATCCTGAGACAAATTAACCCATTAGTCTCTGTGGACATGATCATTTTTTTTTATTTATTTATTTTAAATGAAACAAATATTAATATTTTAATGATAAAAGGTACAATTCACAAAGACAATAGACATCATAAACCATTAAACACTTTATCAACAAAGAACAAAGACACATAAAGCAAGAATCAAAAGAAATATGAAGAAAAAGAAAAAATATATATAGTGAGGCATATTAATATTTCTCAGAATATTTTATCAATTGCTTAAAAAATAATAGAGGAGCATCTTGAATGATGTCTTAATAATTTAAATAATTTCATAATTTGTATGAAAACACAAAAAACCTTGAATAGCCAAAGCTATCTTGAGAAAGAAGAATGGAACTAGAGGAATACAACCTGCCTGACTTCAGGCTCTACTACAAAGCCACAGTCATCAAGACAGTATGGTACTGGCACAAAGACAGAAATACAGATCAATGGAACAAAATAGAAAGCCCAGAGATAAACCCACGCACATACGGACACCTTATCTTTGACAAAGGAGGCAAGAATAGACAATGGATTAAAGACAATCTCTTTAACAAGTGATGCTGGGAAATCTGGTCAACCACTTGTAAAAGAATGAAACTAGAGCACTTTCTAACACCATACACAAAAATAAACTCAAACTGGATTAAATATCTAAACGTAAGACCAGAAACTATACAACTCCTAGAGGAGAACATAGGCAAAAACTCTCCGACATATAATGCAGCAGGATCCTCTATGACCCACCTCCCAGAATATTGGAAATAAAAGCAAAAATAAACAAATGGGACCTAATTAAACTTAAAAGCTTCTGCACAACAAAGGAAACTATAAGCAAGGTGAAAAGACAGCCTTCAGAATGGGAGAAAATAATAGCAAATGAAGCAACTGACAAACAACTAATCTCAAAAATATACAAGCAACTCCTACAGCTCAACTCCAGAAAAATAAATGACCCAATCAAAAAATGGGCCAAAGAACTAAATAGACATTTCTCCAAAGAAGACATACAGATGGCTAACAAACACATGAAAAGATGCTCAACATCACTCATTATCAGAGAAATGCAAATCAAAACCACTATGAGGTACCGTTTCACGCCAGTCAGAATGGCTGCGATCCAAAAGTCTACAAACAATAAATGCTGGGGAGGATGTGGAGAAAAGGGAATCCTCTTACACTGTTGGTGGGAATGCAAACTAGTACAGCCACTATGGAGAACAGTCTGGAGATTCCTTAAAAAACTGGAAATAGAACTGCCTTATGACTCAGCAATCCCACTGCTGTGCATACACACCAAGGAAACCAGAATTGAAAGACATGTGTACCCCAATGTTCATCGCAGCACTGTTTATAATAGCCAGGACATGGAAGCAACCTAGATGTCCATCAGCAGATGCATGGATAAGAAAGCAGTGGTACATATACACAATGGAGTATTACTCAGCCGTTAAAAAGAATACATTTGAATCAGTTCTAATGAGGTGGATGAAACTGGAGCCCATTATACAGAGTGAAGTAAGCCAGAAAGAAAAACACCAATACAGTATACTAACACATATATATGGAATTTAGAAAGATGGTAACAATAACCCTGTATACGAGACAGCAAAAGAGACACTGATGTATAGAACAGTCTTTTGGACTCTGTGGGAGAGGGCGAGGGTGGGATGATTTGGGAGAATGGCATTGAAACATGTATAATACCATGTATGAAACGAGTCGCCAGTCCAGGTTCAATGCACGATACTGGATGCTTGGGGCTGGTGCACTGGGATGACTCAGAGGGATGGTATGGGGAGGGAGGAGGGAGGTGGGTTCAGGATGGGGAACACATGTATACCTGTGGCAGATTAATTTTGATATATTGCAAAACCAATACATTTAAATAGTTCAGTTCAGTTCAGTCGCTCAGTCGTGTCTGAGTCTTTGAGACCCCATGAACCACAGCACGCTAGGCCTCCCTGTCCATCACCAGCTCCCAGAGTCCACCCAAACCCATGGCCATCAAGTCGATGATGCCATCCAACCATCTCATCCTCTGTCGTCCCCTTCTCCTCCTGCCCTCAATCTTCCCCAGCATCAGGGTCTTTTCCAATGAGTCAGCTCTTCGCATCACGTGGCCAAAGTATTGGAGTTTGAGCTTCAACATCAGTCCTTCCAATGAATACCCAGGACTCATCTCCTTTAGAATGGACTGGTTGGATCTCCTTACAGTCCAGGTGACTCTCAAGAGTCTTCTCCAACACCACAGTTCAAAAGCATCAATTCTTCGGTGCTCCAAAGTTTTCTTTATAGTCCAACTCTCATATCCATACATGACCACTGGAAAAACCATAGCCTTGACTAGATGGACCTTTGTTGGCAAAGTATGTCTCTGCTTTTGAATATGCTATCTAGGTTGGTCATAACTTTCCTTCCAAGGAGTAAGCGTCTTTTAATTTCATTGCTGCAATCACCATCTGCAGTGATTTTGAAGCCCCAAAAAATAAAGTCTGACATTGTTTCCACTGTTTCCCCATCTATCTACCATGAAGTGATGGGACCAGAGGCCATGATCTTCGTTTTCTGAATGTTGAGCTTTAAGCCAACTTTTTCACTCTCCTCTTTCACTTTCATCAAGAGGCTCTTTAGTTCCTCTTCACTTTCTGCCATAAGGGTGGTATCATCTGCATATCATAGGTTATTGATATTTCTCCCAACAATCTTGATTCCAGCTTGTGCTCCCTCCAGCCCAGCGTTTCTCATGATGTACGCTGCATATAAGTTAAATAAGCAGTATAACAATATACAGCCTTGATGTACTCCTTTTCATATTTGGAACCAGTCTCTTGTTCCATGTCGAGTTCTAACTGTTGCTTACTAACCTATACAGGTTTCTCAAGAGGCAGGTCAGGTAGTCTGGTATTCCCATCTCTTTCAGAATTTTCCACAGTTTCCTATGGTCCACACAGTCGAAGACATTGGTGTAGTCAATAAAGCAGAAATAGATGTTTTTCTGCAACTCTCTTGCTTTTTCCATAATCCAGCAGATGTTGGCAATTTGGTCTCTGGTTCCTCTGCCTTTTCTTAAACCAGCTTGAACATCTTGAAGTTCACAGTTCACATATTGCTGAAGCCTGGCTTGGAGAATTTTGAGCATTACTTTACTAGTGTGTGAGATGAGTGCAATTGTGTGGTAGTGTGAGCATTCTTTGGCACTGCCTTTCTTTGGGATTGGAATGAAAACGGACCTTTTCCAGTCCTGTGACCACTGCTGAGTTTTCCAAATTTGCTGGCATATTGAGTGCAGCACTTTCATAGCATCATCTTTCAGGATTTGAAATAGCTCAACTGGAATTCCATCACCTCCACTGGCTTTGTTCGTAGTGATGCTTTCTAAGGCCCACTTGACTTCACAATCCAGAATATCTAGCTCTAGGTGAGTGATCACACCATCGTGACTATCTTGGTCATGAAGATCTTTTTTGTCCAGTTCCTCTGTGTATTCTTGCCACCTCTTCTTAATATCTTCTGCTTCTGTTAGGTCCATACCATTTCTGTCCTTTATTGAGCCCATCTTTGCATGAAATATTCCCTTGGTATCTCTAATTTTCTTGAAGAAATATCTAGTCTTTCCCATTCTATTGTTTTCCTCTATTTCTTTTCATTGATCACTGAGGAAGGCTTTCTTATCTCTCCTTGCTATTCTTTGGAAATCTGGATTCAGATTCTTATACCTTTCCTTTTCTCCTTTGCTTTTCACTTCCCGTCTTTTCACAGCTATTTATAAGGCCTCTTCAGGCAGCCATTTTGCTTTTTTGCATTTCTTTTTCTTGGGTATGGTCTTGATTCCCGTCTCCTGTACAATGTCACGAACCTACGTCCATGTTCATCAGGCACTCTATCTATCAGATCTAGTCCCTTAAATCTATTTCTCACTTCCACTGTATAGTCATAAGGGATTTGATTTAGGTCATACCTGAATGGTCTAGTGGTTTTCTTCACTTTCTTCAATTTCAGTCTGAATTTGGCAATAAGGAGTTCATGATCCCAGCCATAGGCAGCTCCCAGTCTTGTTTTTGCTGACTGTATAGAGCTTCCCCATCTTTGGCTGCAACGAATATAATCAATCTGATTTCAGTGTCGACCTTCATATTTAATTCATTTATATTAATCATATGCTACACAAATATATTTATAAGTTTGAATCTTATATGCTGTTCTTAGATGTCCATAGGACATTTAGAAAAACTGGCAAAAGGATAAACATTACTAAATTTCAAAAGTAGAATTCATTTTTGTGTGTGTGATTCAGTTATACATGTACACATATAATATTTTTTAATTATTTTCTGTTATAAGTCATTATACAAAATATTGACTACAGTTCCCTGTGCTATACAGTAAACCTTTGTTTCTCGTTGCATATCCATTTTTTAATTAGAAATGTAGCATTCTATTCATACTAAGTCAAGCAAGTGGAATCAAAATGTCATAAAATTTTTAGTTAGGCAAAAATTAATATTTTTGAAAATATATATTACACATATTATTTATATGTATGTATACTAAACCTTTTGAACTACACTTGATAAAGGCTTGAGAAAGAATGTCAAAAAAATAAGAGATGAAGAAATTGGAAAACATAAACTAAATGAAATGGGAGCCATGAATATGAAATAGAAAAAGTGAAACAAACTAGATAAAAGTAAAAGGTCCAGGTGTTTTTAAATGTGGCTGCTCATTAGAAACATATTTGGAGCCCTGGAAAAAAAAAAAAGAAATGCAATACCTGGGCATTTGTATTTTCCAAATACTCCAAGATGATTCTGATATATATATGGACTTTAAAATGTGTATGTCCATATGTATATCAGAATCATCTTGGAATATTTGGAAAATACAAGGATGGGGAACACATGTATACCCATGGCAGATTCATGCTGATGTATGGCAAAACCAATACAATATTGTAAATTTAAAAAATAAAATAAAATAAGTTAACATTTTTTTAAAAAGTGATTACAGATTTTCTAATAAATGCTAGTTTGGGTGATATCGAATTCTATAATTTTTTTGTTGACCAATCATGATACAATAATACTAAGTAAGTAATAGTTCAGTTCAGTTCATTCGCTCAGTCATGACTGACTCTGCACAACTTCAGGCTTCCTGTCCATCATCAACTCCTGGAGCTTGCTCAAATTCATGTCCATTGAGTCAGTGATGCCATTCAACTGTCTCATCCTCTGTCTTCCCCTTCTCTTCTTGCCTTCAATCTTTCCAAGCATCAGGGTCTTGGAAAGACACCAATGAGTCAGTTTTTCACATCAGGTGGCCAAAGTATTGGAGTTTCAGCTTGAGCATCAGTCCTTCCAATGACTATTCAGCACTGATTTCCTTTAGGATGGACTCGTTGGATCTCCTTGCTGTCCAAGGGACTCTCAAGAGTCTTCTCCAACATCACAGTACAAAAGCATCAGTTCTTTAGGGCTCAGCTTTCTTTATGGTCCAACACTCACATCTATACATGACTACTGGAAAAAGAATAGCTTTGACTAGAGGGACCTTTGTTGGCAAAATAATGTCTCTGTTTTTTAATATGCTCTCTAGGTTGGTCATAGCTTTTCTTCCAAGGAGCAAGTGTCTTTTAATTTCATGGGTGCAGTCACATTCGGCAGTGATTTTTGAACCCTAGAAAATAAAGTCTGTCACTGTATCCACTGTTTTCCCACCTATTTGCAGTGAAGTGCTGGAACCAGATGCCATGATCTTAGTTTTTGAATGTTGTGTTTTAAGTCAGCTTTTCTCTCTCCTTTTTCACTTTCATCAAGAGGCTCTTTAGCTCCCCTTTGCCTTCTGCCTAAGAGTGGTGTCACCTGCATATCTGAGGTTAATGATAATTTTCCCTGCAGTCTTGAATCCATCTTGTGTTTCATCCTGCCTGGCATTTCACTAGATGTATTCTGCATACAAGTTAAATAAGCAAGGTGACAATGTTCAGCCTTAAAATACTCCTTTCCCAACTTGGAACCAGTCAGTTGTACCATGTCTGGTTCTAACTGCTGCTTCTTGACCTGCATACAGATTTTTCAGGAAGCAGGTAAGGTGGTCTGATAATCCCCTCCCTCTCTTTAAGAATTTTCCACAGTTTGTGTTGATCCACACAGTCAAAGCTTTAGTGTAGTTAATGAAACAGAAGTAGATGTTTCTCTGGAATTCTCTTGCTTTTTGTATGATCCAACAGGTGTTGGCAATTTAATAGTTACAGAATCACAGAATGGATGCTCATCAGTTTTCACAATTGATAGCCAGACAAAAAATAAAAGATGATTATAATTGCAAACCATAATGGGAACATGATTAATCTAACAATATAAAATAATTACATACAATTTGGGGAGTCAAGCAGAGTGATGTGGTAAGTGGAAGTATATACCTTGGCATGTTTTCATCTGCTCAGCCAGTCTATATCTTTTGGTTGGTGCATTTAATTCATTTACATTTAAGATAATTATTGATATATATGATCCTATTACCATTTTCGTAATTGTTTTGGGTGCATTTTCTCTAGGTAGGGCTTTTCCTTTTCTGTTAACTGCCTTTACCATTTGTTGTATAGCTGGTTTAGTGGTACTAAATTCTTTTAACTTTAGTTGTCTGGAAAGCATTTGACTTCATCAAATCTGAAGGAGAGTCTTGCTGGATAGAGTATTCTTGGTTATAGATTTCTCTCTTTCATCACTCTGAATACATCATACCATTTGCTTCTGGCTTGTAGAGTTTCTGTTGAGAAATCAGCTGATAGCCTGATGGGAGTTCCCTTGTATGTCATTTGCCATTTTTCCCTTGTTGCTTTTAATATTTTATCTCTGTCTTTAATTTTTGCCAATTTGATTACCACATGTCTCAGCTCAGTGTGTTCCTCCTCGGGTTTATCCTGCCTGGGACTCAATGTGCTTCTTGGACTTGGTACTTTCTCAGGTTGCTTATCTCTCTCTTCTCCTTCTGGGACCCCTATAATGTGAATGTTCGTGCGTTTAATGTCCCAGAGGTCTCTTAGGCTGCCTGCATTTCTTTTCATTCTTTCTTCTATATTCTGTTCTATGGCAGTGATTTCTACCATTCTGTCCTCCAGGTCATTTATCCGTGCTTCTGCCTCAGTTATTCTGTTATGGATTCCTTCTAGGGTATTATTCATCTCTGCTTCTTTGTTCTTTAGTTCTTGTAGGTCTTTGGTAAACATTTCTTGTATCTTCTCAATCTTTGCCTCTATACTTTTCCCAAAATCCTGAATCATATTCATTATCATTATTCTGAACCCTTTTGGTGGAATGTTGCCTTCATCCACATCATTTAGCTGTTTTTCTGGGGGTTTACAGTTTCCCTTCATCTGAGATGTAACTTTCTGCTTTTTCATGCTGATTAACTTTCTGTGGTGTGGTTTTGTTATGGTTGCTGTAGGATTGTGGTTCTTCTTGCGTCTTCTCTTTGTGTAAGCTTCCTAATGGCAGGGACTGGTGGTGGGAAAACCTGTGTCGTGCTTTGGTGGGCAGGGCCTTACTCAATAAAGCTTTAATCCAATTATCTGCTGATGGATGGGGTTGCACTTCCTCTCTGGTAGTTTTTTGGCCTAGATGACCCAACCCTCAGGTCTATGGGCTCTGTGGTCAGGTTAATTTCCCCAAGAGGGTTTACACCAAAGGAGACATTCCCAGATAGCTGCTGCCAGTCCCCTCTGTCCCTGTGATGAGCCCCTGCTGACCCACACCTCCTCAGGATACCCTCCAACATTGCAGGTAGTTTTGGTTCAGTTTCCTGTGGAGTCACTGCCCGTTTCATTTCAGTCTTGGTGCATGCAAGGTTTTGTTTGTGCCCTCCAAGAGTAGAGTCTCTGTTTCCCCCAGTTCTGTGGAAGTCTTGTAATCAAATCCCACTAGCCTTCCCAGTCAGATTCCCTGAGGATTCCCAGCTCCTTTGTTGGGCCCCCAGGCTAGAAGCCTGACGTGCGGTTCCAAACCTTCACAATGGTGGGTGATCTTTTGTATTATTGTTCTCCAGGTTGTGGGTTACCCACCCGGTGGGTATAGGATTTGATTTTATCGTGATTGTGCCCCTCCTACCATCTCCTGCCATTTCTTCTTTATCTTTGGGCGTGGAGTATCTTTCTTTGGTAGATTCCAGCGTCCTCCTGTCTGTGGTTGTTCAACAGCTAGTTGTGATTTTGGTGCTTTTGCAGGACGAGATGAGCAGAATCCTTCTACTCCTCCATCTTGAACCAGAAGCCCTGGACATGCTCCCTTTCAGTTGTAGGTCTCTTCTTGGTTGTGACTCAGAAAGGCCAAGTCCTCTTTCCGTTTGACTCCAGGTCTGTCTCTTCAATTTTTATGCCTGTTTGATAGTTATGACCCTCTCCTCAATCTGGTTAAGTATTCCTGTCAAGTATTGTTCTTCTGAAAACAGAATTTCTGTCTCTAATACCAAGTTCAACAGTGATTCCTTGCCTGCTTGCTTAGTCACTAAGATGTATCCAACTCTTTGCAACCCCATGGACTGTAGCCTTCCAGGCTCCTCTGTCCATAGATTTCCCAGGCAAGAATACTGGAATGGGTTGGCATACCCAGGGAATCTGCCTGACCCTGGGTCAAACCTGAGTCGCTTGCATCTCCTGCATTGGAAAGCAGATTCTTTACCACTCGCCACCATTCCCCAAAAAAGGACACTAATTTTGAATAAAGATTTCTCCAAAGATAAGTAAATGACAGTAAGTGCATGAAAAGATGTTCAACATCATTAGTCATTAGGAAAATACAAATCAAAACCCACAAAAGGACACATCACTTCATACTCATTCACTTAAATGATTAAAGGAAATAAAGACTGACAATTACAAAAATGAAAAGTTATGGACCAATTAGAACCCTCATACATTGCTTGCTGAAATGAAATTAGTGCAACCACTTGTAGAAAACAATTTCTCAAAAGTTTTGATATGTAGGTACCAAATGACCCAGCAATTCCACTCTTGGGTATATATCCTAAACATATGAAAACCCACACAAAAAATTACATCAGTGTTCATTGCAGCATATTCAGAATACCCAAAGCCTGAGAATGACATAAATGTCCATCAGCTGATGAAGGCATACCAAAATGTAGCATAGCCACATAATAGAATATTATTCAGCTATGAAGAAAAACTAAAAATGAGTTTTCAGCCATAAAACCATGTTGCAACATGAATGAACCTTGAAAACATTAAGCGAAAGAATCTAGTCACAGAAGACCACATATTGTATGATTCCATTTATGTGAGTATCATGAACAGGCAGATCCATAATGACAGAAAGTTGATTAATTGTACTCGGGGGCTAGGATCAGGGTTGGGATGCATGGAAATGGGAAGGAGGATTTCCTCATGCTATTGTGAATGCAGTTTCTTTTTGAGGAGTTGAAAGTATTCTGAAGTTAGACTGTGGTGGTGGTTGCACAACTCTGTGACCATCCAGAGATCACTCAACTGTACAGTTTTAATGGGTAAATTTCATTGGATGTTAAATCATATCTCAATAAAACCATAATTTTAAAAAAAAAAGTAGTGGATGAGTTTTACAGCAGATAAAAAATTAAATTGAATAATGCAAGAAAGGCTCTTAAAACTATGTTAGGTTCAGAGGACTCTCAAAAACTAACACATTTACAGACTTCCCTGCTTCAACCCTGATTATCTCAGGAACATCTACTCATCGGTCTTGTTTCTACTGAAACATGATTTCTTTGGGAATCTTCCTTAACCATTCTATTTCCTTAGACCCAAAACTGAGCATTACATTCAAAGATACATTGTCATAACCTCCCTTTTTTTATCATTAAATTGTGTATCTCCTGCCAATATGGGATTTACATGTATAGTCTCTTCACCACTTTATTGTCAGAGACAATCACAGAATCTGTCAAAAAAGAGACACAATACTTCTTGAATAATGAGTGAATTATATAATTATTATAGATCCCTAAGGATAAATGCATTTTTTTAATTTTTTAAGGGAGTCACTTTTTAAATATCTGTTTTTTACTTTCTTTATTATTTTTTATATATTTTATTTTATTTTATAACTTTACAATATTGTATTGGTTTTGCCATATATCAACATGAATCCGCCACAGGTATACACATGTTCCCCATCCTGAACCCTCCTCCCTCCTCCCTCTCCATACCATCCCTCTGGGTCGTCCCAGAGCACCAGCCCCAAACATCCAGTGTCATGCATCAAACCTGGACTGGCGACTGGCTCCATATATGATATTATACATGTTTCAATGCCATTCTCCCAATTCATCCCACATTCTCCCTCTCCCACAGAGTCCAAAAGACGGTTCTATACATCTGTGTCTCTTTTGCTGTCTCGTATACAGGGCTATTGTTACCATCTTTCTAAATTCCATATATATGTGTTAGTATACTGTATTGGTGTTTTTCTTTCTGGCTTACTTCACTCTGTATAATAGGCTCCAGTTTCATCCACCTAGTTAGAACTGATTCAAATGTATTCTTTTTAATGGCTGAGTAATACTCCATTGTGTATATGTACCACTGCTTTCTTATCCATGCATCTGCTGATGGACATCTAGGTTGCTTCCATGTCCTGGCTATTATAAACAGTGCTGCGATGAACATTGGGGTACACGTGTCTTTCAATTCTGGTTTCCTTGGTGTCTATGCCCAGCAGTGGGATTGCTGGGTTATAAGGCAGTTCTGTTTGCAGTTTTTTAAGGAATCTCCAGACTGTTCTCCATAGTGGCTGTACTAGTTTGCATTCCCACCAACAGTGTAAGAGGGTTCCCTTTTCTCCACACCCTCCCCAGCATTTATTGCTTGTAGACTTTTGGATCGCAGCCATTCTGACTGGCATGAAATGGTACCTGATTGTGGTTTTGATTTGCATTTCTCTGATTATGAGTGATGTTGAGCATCTTTTCATGTGTTTGTTAGCCATCTGTATGTCTTCTTTGGAGAAATGTCTATTTAGTTCTTTGGCCCATTTTTTGATTGGGTCATTTATTTTTCTGGAATTGAGCTGTAGGAGTTGCTTGTATATTTTTGAGATTAGTTGTTTGTCAGTTGCTTCATTTGCTATTATTTTCTCCCATTCTGAAGGCTGTCTTTTCACCTTGCTTATAGTTTCCTTTGTTGTGCAGACGCTTTTAAGTTTAATTATGTCCCATTTGTTTATTTTTGCTTTTATTTCCAATATTCTGGGAGGTGGGTCATAGAGGATCCTGCTGCATTATATGTCGGAGAGTGTTTTGCCTATGTTCTCCTCTAGGAGTTGTATAGTTTCTGGGCTTACGTTTAGATCTTTAATCCATTTTGAGTTTATTTTTGTGTATGGTGTTAGAAAGTGTTCTAGTTTCATTTTTTTACAAGTTAAAGATCATACACCATGGCCAAGTGGGCTTTATTCCAGGGATGCAGGATTCTTCAATATCCACAAATCAATCAATGTAATACACCACATTAACAAATTGAAATATAAAAACCATATGATTATCTCAATAGATGCAAAGAAAGGCTTTGACAAAATTCAACATCCATTTATGATACAAACTCTCCAGAAAGCAGGAATAGAAGGAACATACCTCAACATAATAAAAGCTATATATAACAAAGCCACACCAAACATTATTCTCAATGGTGAAAAATTGAAAGCATTTCCTCTAAAGTCAGAAACAAGACAAGGGTGCCCACTCTCACCATTACTATTCAACATAAGTTTTGGAAGTTTGGGCCACAGCAATCAGAGCAGAAAAAGAAATAAAAGAAATCCAAATTGGAAAAGAAGAAGTAAAACTCTCACTGTTTGCAGATGACATAACCCTCTACATAGAAAACCCTAAAGACTCCACCAGAAAATTACTAGAACTAATCAATGAATATAGTAAAATTTCAGGATATAAAATCAACAGACAGAAATCTCTTGCATTGCTATACACTAATAATGAGAAAATAGAAAGAGAAATTAAGGAAACAATTCCATTCACCATTGCAACGAAAAGAATAAAATACTTAGGAATATATCTATCTAAAGAAACTAAAGGCCTATATATATAAAACTATAAAACACTCGGAGAAGGCAATGGCACCCCACTCCAGTACTCTGGCCTGGAATATCCCATGGATGGAGGAGCCTGGTGGGCCGCAGTCCATGGGGTCGCTAAGAGTCGGACAAGACTCAGCGACTTCACTTTCACTTTTCACTTTCATGCACTGGAGAAGGAAATGGCAACCTACTCCAGTGTTCTTGCCTGGAGAATCCCAGGGATAGGGGAGCCTCGTGGGCTGCCGTCTATGGGGTCGCACAGAGTCGGACATGACTGAAGGGACTTAGCAGTAGCAGCAGCATAAAACACTGGTGAAAGAAATCAAAGAGGACACTAATAGATGGAGAAATATACCATGTTCATGGATTGGAAGAATCAATATTGTGAAAATGAGTATACTACCCAAAGCAATTTATAGATTCAATGCAATCCCTATCAAGTGACCAATGGTATTCTTCACAGAGCTAGAATAAATAATTTCACAATTTGTATGGAAATACAAAAAACCTCAAATAGCCAAAGCAATCTTGAGAAAGAAGAATGGAACTGGAAGAATCAACCCGCCTGACTTCAGGCTCTACTACAAAGCCACAGTCTTCAAGACAGTATGGTACTGGCACAAAGACAGAAATATAGATCAATGGAACAAAATAGAAAGCCCAGAGATAAATCCACGCACCTAGGGACACCTTATCTTTGACAAAGGAGGCAAGAATATACAATGGATTAAAGACAATCTCTTTAACAAGTGGTGCTGGGAAAACTGGTCAACCACTTGTTAAAAAAAATGAAACTAAATATCTGTTTTTAATTGGAGGATAATTGCCTTGCAGTGTCTTATTTGTTTCTGCCGTACAACAATGTGAATCACCCGTAAATATGCATATATTTCCCCTTCTTGATACTCCCTCCCACCTACCCCCATCCCATGCCTCTTGGTTGTCACAGGGCATTGGGTTGAGTTCCCTGTGTTATACAACAACTTCCCACTAACTGTTTTACACATGGTAATGTATACGTTTCAATGCTGCTCTCTCAATTCACCCCACATTCTCCCCTCATTGTGTCCGCAAGTCTGTTCTCTATGTCTGTGTCTCTATTCCTGATCTACAAATAAATTCACCAGTACCATTTTCCTAGATCCCATATATATGCACTAATATGCAATATAAATTCATTTTTAAATTAATTTTCATTGGAATATAGTTGATTTACAGTGTTGTGTTAGTTTTTGCTATACAGCAAAGTGAGTCAATTATCCATATACATATATTCAGCCCCTTTTCAGATTCTTTTTGCATATAGGTCATTACAAAGTATTGAGTACAGTACCCTGAGCTCTATAGTAGGTCCTTATTAGTTATCTGTTTTAAATATAGTAGCGTGTATATGTCAATCCCAGTCACCCAATTTATTCCCCCCTTTCCCCCTTGGTAAGTATAAGCTTGTTTTCTACATCTGCGACTTTATTTCTGTTTTGTAAATAGGCTCATTTATATACTTTTTTTAAGATACTACATATAAGCAATATCATATATTTGTCTTTCTCTATCTGACTTACTTCACTCAGTATGACAATCTCTAGGTCCATTCATGTAACTGCAGATGGCATTATTTAGTTCTTTCTGACTGAGTAATATTCCATTGTAAATATGTACCACATCTTCTTGATCACAAATGCATTTTTTATTCTCTCCCTTCTCAGCTGCTGGCTCCATTCAGAAAAGGGATTTAAATGGGGTTTCCTTGGACCAGTCTGTGCCATCTTCTCTGTGAGTGATGACATCAAAGCATCTTTAATACTCAGCTAAGCATCATTTAAAGAGAACTAAAAGTGGGGGGCATGGGTTGGTGACAGAGGTGACAAGAACAGGAGTGTTCCTGGGTTATCATGGGTTTGGTTGCATTTTCTAAGACCATTCTTAAAACTTAACACACTAATATGGTTAAAAATAGAAACTACCTACGTGTGGAAATGATGTTGGACAGGCTGGACAAGGGACTGAAATTGTACTCAAAAAATCTTTTCTGGTTTCCTGAAGGTCAATTTAGCCTTCTTTCTGATGACCCTTTGGATTTTGAAAAGCAAACTCTGTTCCCTCAATAGTGAGGTGTCCACCCTCCAGAACACGAGGTAAGATGGAGAAGAGACTGACAGCCCTAGAGATGTGTGGTTGCAAAAGTGAAGGCATGTGCCTGAACAGTTCCTTGTGTCCATTCTCAGGTTTTCTAAAGAAAGCCAGAGTAAAATGAACGGAGGTGTCCTAAGGCAGCAAGTTCAGACCAGTGGTGTTCTCTATCCATCTCTAATTCCAGTTTGTGACCTTGTGACTCCCTCAGCAACATTCTCTGGACTTTGTCAGCAGTCCTATGACAAATGTGCAGAGAACAATTATGTTCCCATGAAGCACTTAGACGAATATGTGACCACTTCCACAGTCTAGTACACTTTCACACCCCACATTTCAAGCTCGTTCTCACCTCTCTCCCACTCCTCTTCCTGGTAAAAATCCCAGTGAACATTAAATCTTCTAAGAGGTTTAGGCAGACCTTTGTTCCAGGAACTCTTGTGCATATCTGAGGCTCTTTCTTTTGCACTTCTACCATTATCTTTTCTAAATTATGCATCTTACTGTTTTGTTGTATTAGTCATTTGAGTAGATCATGAGCTTTATGAAAATAGATATCTCGCCTTTGTGATGTTTAATGCCCAGGACCCAACACAGAGTGTGATGCATGGTACTTCCTCAGGAACATTGGTTGAATGAAATTGGGTATCTCCACAGACGATCATAAAGATTTTGCAACTTATGAAGTGTCACTTCCCTTTCCATCCAAATCAAAATGTCATTCTAGACCTCAGTGGCATTTCTATTGTGGAGCATCATTGACAGCAAAGAATAAAACCAATCACAACCCAGTCTGAGAAGTCATTACCAACAGAGAAAGGAAGGAGCATCCATGAGTGAAGATGAGAATGGCTCTGCTTGTATCAGGAACTTACTTTCTCCTCCTACTCAGGATGCTGACATTTAAAGCCACAGCTCAGCTCTTCATCTTGGGATGCACGTGGTTTCTGGGAATCCTGCAGGTGGGACCGGCTGCCCGCGTCATGGCCTACCTCTTCACCATCATCAACAGCCTGCAGGGCGTCTTCATCTTCCTGGTGTACTGCCTTCTCAGCCAGCAGGTACCACTGTCTTGACTCCCTCTCAGGACTCATCCCATCCTCACTCCACTCAGGTGAGCTGACTCAGAGCATGCTTTGCAGGTCCGTGAGCAATACAGGAAGTGGTTGAAAAGAATCAGGAAAACCAAAGCCGAGTCTGAGAACTACACACTCTCCAGCAGGACCATGTCTGATGGTTGCAAACACAGTGAGGTAAGATCATGCACTGCCCCCAGAGCACTTCACTAACCAATTAATTGATCCGCACATGCCTAGCACACTGGACAACTGCATATGAGCTGTTGCTGTCTTAGGATGGCTTACCCTTTGTTTACTGTTTGACTCATTCTCAAGTGGCATTGGTGGTAAAGAATCTGCCTGTCAATGCAGGAGATGCCAGATACCTGGGTTTGAACCCTGAGTCAGGAAGATCCCCTAGGTAGAAAATGGCAATGAACTCCAGTATTCTTGCCTGGAAAATTCCATGCACAAAGAGCCTGGCAGGTACAGTCCATTGGGTTGCACACAATCGGACACTACTGAGCATGCACACGTGTGCACACACACACACACACACACACACACACACACACTAACCATTAGCAGTGGTCTCAGTTTGTTTACAAAATGTATTTCACTTGTATTCCTTTGGGGAACTGTGTCCATCTTGACTCATATCAGTATTCTTATTGAAAACTTACTATGTGCCGTGCATGGTCAACTAAATAAGCAACTATCAATGATCTGAAATGGTGATGTACATTCTATTCAGAGTCACATTATCTTACCATTTTGCTGTACACCTGTCTCTGTGTAACACTCAGCAGCACCCCTCAAAAATGCAGAAAATGGGGGGAGATTATGTACTTATCTGTGCACTAAAGAGAAAGGTGTTAGCTGGAATTTTAGACTTTCTTAACAAGACTGCCTGATATTGGGGCACTCTCTGTGCTATGCTGTGCTATGCTGTGCTGTGCTGTGCTGTGCTGTGCCCCATCGCTTCAGTCGTGTCTGATTCCGTGCTTTCCTATGGACTGTAGCACGCCAGGGTCCTCTGTCCATGGGATTCTCCAGCAAGAATACTGGGGTGGGTTGCCATGCACTCCTCCAGGGGATCTTCCCAATCCAGGGATCAAATGCAGGTCTCCTGCACTGCAGACAGATTCTTTACCCCTGAGACACTGGGAAAGCCCCTTGGTTCCCTCTACCCACCACAAAACCGAAAAAGATAAGCAGTAGTGACACAATAATTCATGACAGTGATGATCAAGAAACAACACTTACTGGTTTAGGCTTACAAACTTATTTTCCTTATATTTTCTGACCTCTTCCATCTTCTATTTAATGCCTTCAATCTTCCATCTCACTGAAAGGAAACTACTATTTGCCTGGAAGCCCTTCTGCATTTCTTACATTATGAGTCCCCCCAACTTCCATAAGCACTGATTCCACCATTGAATCTTCTACCACTTTGCCCTTTCTCAACAAATGTTCTCAGCACTTATTTCACAAAGAAAATCAACCTTGTCATGATGATACTTTGTGAACTCTATGCCATAAAAAATATCAGTGTGCATCCTCTTGTATCATTGAGACAATGAACCTTCTCGTCTCTGAAGACAATTATTCCACCTATGCTTTGAATACCATTATTAATGCTTATCAATTTCCCTTATATTCTTTTTCACACATATTCTCTCATTCTCTCTTCCCCTTACCCTTCTTCCCTCACTCTTTCCTCTCATTTTCAACAGTATTTTCCCCATAGCCGTGGATACATGTTTGGTTCTCTTCTGTCTTACCAATATGTACTACTTGGCCATCTTCTAGCTACCAGCCAAGAGTTGACATTTCTGTCTTTATTTCCCTGCCTTAAACTCATGCCTTCAGCCTACCGGGGTCCAGCCCTGGTTGGATCCAAGGATTCCCTCGGGAGGACAGCATTGGCGAAAGAATAGCAAAAGGGGAGAGACAAAGGCTTGATCTAACTGGTTTACCCAGAAAGCCAATAAAACCTGTGACATCAGGTTTGCACTGACCACGGAGGCCACAGGCGCCCTCTCAAATCGTGGAAAGTGCCCACCTTAGGCACCTTCTCGAGTGAGTCTTAGAAGCCCGGGCAAATAAATGGTCTCAGAGGGGCCCCATGCTCCAAATTAGTCATCCTGAAGGAAGAACAGAGAAGAAAACAAGAAAAGAGGAAACAAGAAAGAACGACACAGGGAGACCAAGCCTGATGAGCAAGGCCCACAACTTTATTTTCCAAAGTAGCTTTTATACCTTAAGTTGTGCATAGAGGATAATAGGGGGTAGAGAGTCATACAAGGTCAGCAGTCCTTTACCCTTATCGAAGCCAGGCTTTCTTTCTGCAAACTTATCATATGGCTTTAGGTGATTTACATCATCTTCTGGCCAGGAGGCCTGTTAACATTTTATGACCCTTTCTTCTGAATAACGGTTAGTCAATCAGAAAACTTATTTTCTCTAAAGGTGATTATTCTAAAGTCAGGCGCCACCCTCCGAAAGCATTAAAGTTGCATTCCTATAAGGCAAAAGTGTGGTGGGCTATAACAATAAAAGAATTAACTCAAGGGTCCAAGGTTATTAACACCAAGGTTACTACTTATTTTCCCTATATACCAACTATATCAATTAATATACTCCCAAGGACACAATACAGGGGATGTGGAAACTTGGCAGCAAGTATTGGCTCAACAATAAAACACTCCACCAGTGCTATTCTAATAATTTCTTAACTCTCCGAGAAGCTTGGCATTGTTAGAATATCTTAAGCTTCCCGTGCCTCTCGTGGTTGGGAGGCTGTGAACAATCACTTGTGTAGCTGCAGGAATCTGAACAAACCTGTCAGGCAAGCTAAAAAGTCATCAGAGGGGTTTGAATTGGAACACACCTATTATACCTTGGAGACTTATTAGCTAGAGCTCTAAGTTGATTTTCTTCAGAGAAAGGTGGTTGGGGATAGCCCCCACGTTAATGTCAGAAAAGTTGGTGAAAGTCGTGAAATAGTAAAATAGACAGATTTTGGTTTTGGGGTAGATGCTCGGGCAGGTCCAGGCGGCCTCTCGAGTCCTGATTAGCCTTTGCATGTCAGGTCCTCTCTGCATGACCTTTGTCATGGGTTGGGAACTCCCGTGCTGGCTCCCATGTAAATTATAGTTTCTTTCACCTATATTTCACCAAAACAAATATCTCTTAGATTTACAATGATCTCCATCTCCCAGAAAGTCTTTCACAATTTCTGATGATTCTCTGCTGTTTTCTCATAAAACATTCCATCCTTATCCTCACTAGATTCTACCTATACATTCCCCTTTGTCTTTCTTCCATTCTCTCTTGCTAATCTCTGTCTCCTTTGTAGTTCCATACAAGTGATTGGTTCCAGAAAAACTTTAATTCCTGTTTTATTCTTTTCTCCTAGACAACATTTATTCCTTAGATTCAGTCACAATAGCTGCAAATGGTGACCATTAGTTTCTTTATCTCTTACTTCTCCTCTGAAATCTAAAGGAGTATGGAGTATTTGACATTTTTGGTATCTCAAAGTCTTCATCAACTCAGCTTTCCAATTTAAGCTTGCAATCTTTACCCTAATCCAGTTCTTTCTCATGGTGTCCTTCTCAATCTTCATGATACCACATTCATCCTTTGGCACAAGTTTGGATCCTGAAAGTTACTCTCAACAGCTATCTTATTATCATCACAACATACTACCTTTGATCTTTTTGTTCTTATCTTTTCAATATGTCCACAATCTCTCCTGCTATCTCAACTTCCATCACCTCCTCCTTAGCCAGGCTGCCAGCTTGCCTAAACACCTGCTATGCTCACCTCACTGATTATTCTTTCCATCCTTGTCACCTCCCAATACATCCTTTACCCAGAAATCAGAAAGATCTTTTCAAAACACAAATAAAATCATTGCACTCTTTGGTAAAAACATTACATATAGGGTCAAAACCAAGAGCCATACATCAGTGAGAATTTGTTTGATTCATCTCCTGCTTTCCTCTCCAGCTTCATATACCATGTACTCACCATTATTCCGGCCACATCAAATTTCTTTCAATTTTGAAAATTCAATGTGCCTCTTTGGGACAGAGGCTTTGCACATATTCCTTCTCTTTAAAACACTCTTTTTTATTCCTTGACTCAAAACTATGTACTCCTTCAGACATATCTCTATATGTCGATTCCTCCATGAAGCCTGTACCTGCTCAGGTTAGATCAGATTCTTCCATGTTTCTCTCCAATAGCCCCTAGAGAGTTTTGTCAGCGTCACTTTGCTCTTGATTTTCTGTATTTGATTAATATCTGTCTTCTTCTAGATTTACCATCTGCAGGCACCATTTGCTTTTCCTGTCTGTTATATCTTCACTATTTCACACAGTGCCAGACATGTAGAACTACTCAATGCATAACCGCTACATGATTGGTTAAATTAATGAGTGAATAATCTGCACCTGAAAGAAGGGACAGAAACTGTCTTATTCATCAATCTCTCTCTCCAGTGTTTAACATTTTCCAAATGATCAGAAATTACTTACTAAACAAAAATGAATGAATGAATAACTGATCATTAAGGGGGTAAAATATCAGACAAAATTATTGATTATTTTATGGTGCCTCTTTCCTTTAGAAATATCAAAGTAATTCTCTCTCCTACTACATTTTTTTTTATTATTAACCATACTGTCTACCAATTAAACCCAAGTATTTCCTTATGATCCCAGAGCATTGTGTAGATCCTAGTTCCCAGGCTGAAACAAATCTGGAATGAAATATTAGCTCAACCAAGTGTTTGCTCTGTGAGCTAGGTCAAATTGCTTTTCAAATTGTTTCAAAATTGTGAAACATTTTCAACTCTCAGTTGCCTCATTTGTCTCCTCCCTCCAAATTAAGACCATTTTCTTAGATTAACTCAATCAGGACTAACCACATGCTTCCCTTTGCAGACTCTAAGTGGGTCAAGTCTTGGTGGGAGGGGCTGAACATCCTCCTCACACTAAATTCTGATTCAGCCAAGGTTGCAGAGTATAACCTAGCGGAAGTTAATGTGGCTTCCCTCATACAATTGATGCTGTCCACATGGGGAGGACCCCAAGATCTAAGAGAGTCAATGACTTGCTCTACCGCAGCCCTGTCATACTCATGGATTACACTCATTCAGAGAGAATAGAACAAATAACTCCTGAGTCTCTGCTTAAGGGAATGCTAATGGTGTGTGACTCTCCATGTTCTTGAGTCAACTCAGCCTCAGCAAGGGCATAACCCTGTCCCTGGGAGACACAGAACAGAATCTGAGCTTCCCTCACTTTAGAATCCAAGAAAACTTGCACTTCCATAGTGTAGTTTCCTACCGTTGCTGTAACAGGTTACCACACACTTGCTGCTAAAAACAAACAAATTTATCCTACAGATCTAGAGGTAAAAAGTTCAAAATGGATCTTATGGAACTAAAATCAAAATGTCTGTATCCCTTCTGGAGACTTTAGGGAAATACACATTTCTTCACCTTTTTTTAACTTCTTGGTGCTGCCTGCATTCCATGGTTAGTGGCCTCGTAATTCACTCAATCTTCAAAGTCTGTTTAGTGTAGCTTTTCAGGTCAATCGGCTCACCTCTATCTTCCTCCTCCTTCTTCCCCTTCTTCTTCTCCTCCTCTTTCATCTCTCTCTCTCTCTCTCTCCTCCTCACCTCCATCATTATATCTTTTCCTGCATCTTACTCTCTTACTTCCCACTCTCCTTTATGAAGACCCAGATCATTACATTGGCTCATCAAGGTAATCCAGGATAAATTTTCCACCTCAAGATCATAAAAATTCATTTTCCCATGTAAGCTCATATATTTGCAGCTTCCAGAGTTAAGATGTTGACATCTTTGTGGGATCATTATTCTGCTAGCACATCTGTTGTATGTGGGTTTGATTTATAGTTCAGTTCAGTTGCTCAGTCATGTTCAGCTCTTTGCAGTCCCATGGACTGCAGCACGCCAGACCTCCCTGTCCATCACCAACTCCTGGAGTTTACTCAAACTCATCTCCATTGAGTCAGTGATGCCATCCAACCATCTCATCCTCTGTCGTCCCCTTCTCCTCCTGCCTTCAATCTTTCCCAGCATCAGGGTCTTTTCCAATGAGTCAGCTCCTCGCATCAGGTGGCCAAAGTACTGGAGTTTTGACTTCAACATCAGTCCCTCCGATAAACACTCAGGACTGATCTCCATTAGGATGGACTAGTTGGATCTCCTTGCTGTCCAACGGACTCTCAAGAGTCTTCTCCAACACCACACTTCAAAAGCATCAATTCTTTGGCGCTCAGCTTTGTTTATAGTCCAACTCTCGCATGCATACATGACTACTGCAAAAACCATAGCTTTGACTAGATGGACCTTTGTTGGCAAAGTAATGTCTCTGCTTTTTAATATGCTGTCTAGGTAAGTTGTAACTTTCCTTCCAAGGAGTAAGCATCTTTTAATTTCATGATTTATAGTAGAAACACTGAAATCTTCTTCATATTTTATATATATATATGAATAAATATTTGCCACTGTCCCCTACTTCCTGCAGAGATGATATACATGGTGAAGAAACGAAATATACTTTCTCTATAGAGAAACACAGTAAGGGCATCAGATAGCCATTGAAGGATTCTAAACTTCAAGTAATCTGGTCAGCTATTTCTACTATCTATGGGCAAAGGACTAAACAAATCCATGGCTTAATGTAATTACATCTTCTACTGTCTCCTAAAATTTGGTGTCTCTTGTGCTTAAAAGTTAGGGATATCTTTCATCCTGGAATTTCTTCTATGGCTTCCTGTCATCTTGTGCAACAAAAACAAAATAATTTATCTGTGTTCCATTGTGCATAATTTCCTGGAGCACAATATTTGAAACCTTCTTGAGTGAAGTTGCCCATCCCAAACACCAGAATTTTCCCTGAGCTTTCTATAGACCTAGGAATAAATAACTCATACTGGGGATGGTAAGGATTGTCCAAAAGGACTTCAGTGATTTTTCCTTTACATCTCAGGCAATTAACAACAGATAACATTTCTAGACTTTTATCAATTTTCAAACTGCCATTTTATAACTCCATGAAGAAAACATTTCCCAAACTCTGATTAGAGGAATCAAGACATACATTTAGAAACAGATAGTTTTTGGGGGTTTTTTTGTTTTTTGTTTTTTTTTTTTGGAAGGACATTTAACTGTTATTATATTCTATAACTTCAGGGTTAGGAAACATAGGGAGATAGGACTTCTGAGAAAGGCCAGGCTCAACCAAATTTCATCCAGTCTGATAGGCATTTTGATCTTATCCTGACAAGTCCATCTGACAAGGAGATTTTTTTAACTGAAGGCTTCTTAAATTTCTTTCCTTTTTTTCAAAGAAAATATTTATCTTTCCACGGTCTTATGTATCATTTCTAAAATATTACCTTTCCAAGTTACTTTAAAAGATCTTTGATTTTTCACAGAGCTAGGACAAATAATTTCACAATTTGTATGGAAACATAACAAACTTTAAGTAGCAAAAATAATCTTGAGAAAGAAGAATGGAACTGGAGGAATCAACCTTCCTGACTTCAGACTATGCTACAAAGCTACAGTCATCAACACAGTATGGTACTGGCACAAAGACAGAAATATAGATCAATAGAATAAAATAGAAAGCCCAGAGATAAATCCATTCACCTATGGGTACCTTATCTTTGACTAAGGAGGCAAAAATATATAATGGAGAAAAGACAATCTCTTTAACAAGTGGTGTTGGGAAAACTGGCTGACCACCCATACAACAATGAAACTAGAGCACTTTCTAACACCGTGCACAAAAATAAACTCAAAATGGTTTAAAGATCTAAACATAAGACCAGAAACTATAAAACTCTTAGAAGAAAACAATGGTAGAACAGTCTCTGACATAAATCACAGCAGGATCCTCTATGACCCACCTCCCAGAGTAAAGGAAATAAAAACAAAATAAACAAATCAGGCCTAATTAAACTTAAAAGCTTTCACACAATGAAGGACACTATAAACAAGGTGAAAAGGCAGCCTTCAGAATGCAAGAAAATAATAGCAAATGAAGCAACTGACAGCAAAGAATTCAACTCCAAAATATACAAACAGCTCATGCAGCTCAATACCAGAAAAACAAATGACCCAATCAAAAACTGGGCCAAAGAACTAAACAGACGTTTCTCCAAAGAAGACCTATAGATGGTTAACAAACACAGGAAAAGATACTCAACATTGCTCATTATCAGAAAATGCTAATCAAAACCTCAATGAGACACCATCTCACACCTTTCAGCATGGCTGCCATCAAAAAGTCTACAAACAATAAGTGCTGGAGAGGGTGTGGAGAAAAGGGAACCCTCTTATACTGTTGGTGGAAATGCAAACTAGTATGGCCACTGTTCTCTATGGAGAACAGTGTGGAGATTCCTTAAAAAGCTGGAAATAGAACTGCCATATGACCCAGCAATCCCACTGCTGGGCATACACACCAAAAAACCAGAATTGAAAGAAACACGTGTACCCCAGTATTCATTGCTGCCCTGTTTACAATAGCTAGGACATGGATGGACATAGATGTCCATCAGCAGATGAATGGATAAGGAAGTTGTGGTACATATACTGAATGGAATATTACTCAGCTATTAAAAAGAATGCATTTGTGTCAGTTCTAATGAGGGGGATGAAGCTGGAGCCTATTATATAGAGTGAAATAAGTCAGAAAGAGAAACACCAATACAGGATATTAATGCATATATATAGAATGTAGAAAGATGGTAATGATGACCCTATTTGCAAGACAGCTAAAGAGAGGCAGAGATAAAGAACAGACTTTTGGACTATGTGGGAGGTGAAAGTGGGATGATTTGAGAGACTAGCATTGAAACATGTATATTACACACGTAAAACAGATAACCAGTACAAGTCTGATGCATGAAACAGGGCACTCAGAACCAGTGCTCTGGGACAACCCAGAGGGATGCGGAAGGGAGAGAGATGGGAGTGGGGTTCAGGATGGGGGGGGGGGACCTATGTACACCCATGGCTGATTCATGTTAACGTATGGCAAAAGCCACCCCAATACTGCAAAGTAATTAGCCTCCAATTAAAATGAATTAATTAATTTTAAAAAGATCTTTGGAGGGATTCCCTGGCAGTCCGGTGGTTAAGACTTGGCACTTTCACTGCTTTGCGCCCAGCTTCAGTCCCTGCTCAGGAAATTAAGATCCCTCAAGCTGTGCAGAGTGGCAGAAAAAAATCATTTGAACTGTATCTTCTTATTGCATGGAAAACCTGAAGTGTTATTCTTTGAGCCATTAAGTGAGAACAAAAGATACTTAGTTGTGTGTGTTTCAAGAAATTCATCATGTCATCAGTGTGAAAGAAGTCATGGTGGTGGACTTATTGGTTACTCAATTCCTGCAAATCTGGAATTATACTGTGTCCCAAGGACTGATGTTGAAGCTGAAACTCCAATACTTTGAGCACCTGATGCGAAGAGCTGACTCATTTGAAAAGACCCTGATTCTGGGAAAGATTGAGAGCAGGAGAAAAAGGGGACGACAGAGGATAAGATGGTTGGATGGCATCACCGACTCAATGGACATGGGTTTAGGTGGACTCTGGGAGTTGGTGATGGACAAGGAGGCCTGGCGTACTGCAGTTCATGGGGTCGCAAAGAGTCGGACATGACTGAGCAACTGAACTGAACTGAACAGTGCATTCAAAAAAACTGTAAACACTTAAGATAAATCATAATGGAAAATAATATTAAAAGAATGTATATATGTGCATAACTGAGTCACCTTGCTGTATCTAATTATTAGAGAAACCTTGCCCCACTAAGAGCAGCCTCTTGCGGCCACTAACCAAGAAACAAAAATAAAGTTTAAAAGGAATTGCGGGTTATGATGGGGCTACAAAGAAAGTCCATCTAAAAGAGGGGTCATCTTGGGCACTCCCAGATGTCAATCTTCTCCTTGTCCTGCAGGTCCTATAGTGGTAGGGCTTATCTCCACACCTGGGATGGGAAAGTTGCTGGATAAAGTCCCCCTGGTCCTGGATACAGAGGAACAGGCAATTGCACATGAGACACACGGGGATTTGCTGTGGGAAGTCTCCCTCATACTGATCTCAGATGGCGTATCCACCTTTATCAGCAACAATAACACCCAGAACCTCAGCTCCCCTGTCACCTTGGTCTTCCAACATGTGAGTCCTGCTGGGATGGAGCTGTGGATGTGGAAGAGTCCTGAGTCCTGGGCAGAGCCTTGGGTTTCAGGAGGCTCCCCCACAAGTGCATCATATCCCCAGGAAAGCCCAACATAAGCTAGCTTTGGGTCAGCATTTCTGAGCAATAGACCCTCCAGCTCACACCTACTTCCTGTCCCTATAGTCAGTGATCCTTGGGCCAAAGAAGAAGGCATACTGCATCTTCTGGGAGTGTGGCCAGAATGTAAGTGGTCACCAGACCACCAGAGGCTGCAAGATGGTGGGAACCACCTGCCAGTGCACCCAACTCAGCAACTTTGCTGTCCTCATGGCCCACTATGATGTGCAGAGGAGAACCCTCAGAGTGGCTACATTCAATGTGTGCTGCTGGGTAACAAATTCCCACCCATGTAAAACAAGAAAAAAATTAAATCTTGCATAGTACAACTGGGATGGCTGCTCAGATTTTTACAATGCTGAAATCATTCTGTCCACCTGGACTGCATTCTTATTGAGGCTCAGAGTCCTCATCCAACCCTCTGACTTCTGGCAAGGTTCAGTTCCTTATGGTTGTTGGACTGAGGTCTCATTGTCTTCCTATCTGTCAGCAAGGGAGCTGATATAGCTCTCAGGGCCTATATGTGTTCCTTCTCAGGTGGCCTCTCCTGGAACCTCTCACAGTGTCTCTATCTGGAGGCCACCAGGAGAAGCTCCCTTACATGAAAACTCTCTAAACTTTGAATGTTTTCTCCAAAAAAAAAGAAAGCTCAGTTTGTGTTTTTGCTTTTTTTTTGTAGAGGAAGTTCTTTTTTTGTTTTTGTTTTTGTTTTTCTCAAACTGGAGGATAATTGCTTTACAATGTTGTTTTGGTTTCAGTGATAAAACGATGTGAATTAGCCATGGTGGTTTAGTCTCTAAGTCATCTCCAACTCTTACAACCCAATAGGCTGTAGCCCCCCAGACTGCTTTTCCATGGACTTTCCCAGGAAAGAATACTGCAGTGGGTAGCCATTCTCTTCTCCATGGGATCTTCCCAACCCAGGGATGAAACCTGTGTCTCATGTCTCCTGTGTTCTTTACTGCATTCTTTATCACCACCTTGGAAGCCCACCCAGATTCGCATTTGACTTCAAACCTGGAAGTGGTTATGTATACCACAGGGGACAGTGATATGGTTGTCAGTAGAATTCTCAATACCATGAGAGTCTTCTGGAATCGAGTGCACAGGGGCTGTAGAAAAAAAGATTTGATGATGGCAGAGGTCAGAGGGGACCAGAGGAACCAGTGAGTACAGGTGAGTCAGGAGAAATCTTTGCCTCTTCACCTGACCAAATGAGCTGCTTACTTTCTCTGGTTCATCAAAACCAACACTCTCTGGCAACCTGAAAGAATGGGGAATTTACTGAAATAAAAGTGGCACTGAAATTAAAGTAAGCATGAAACGACTGTAGCACAAAATGCTTAAGAGTCACAGGAGCCCGCAGAAGTTTGAACAACAATCCAAGGCCATGTTTCCTACAGCCATGTGACTAGCTGTCAAAATATCCATACTTAATACACCATTTTACATTTACTGAAGAGTTAAAATATTGGGGCTTTGAATGCCAAAACAATAAGAAAGGAACCATCTCCATCTCACATCGAACCCCAGACACTGAGTTCCTCTTGGTCCAAAAACCAAATTTGGCTTCTCCTGCACGTGTCAATAGATGTTTTACACAGTAAATACAATCTGTGTATTTCTTATTTGTTCCTTCTTTTTTCACACATCTGATAGATTATTCTCTTGAGTCTACAAAGAGATTCTCCATTATTTTTTGACCATGTGGTGTTCTGTTGGATAAATTACATATCAAGGCTCTTATAGTGAGTGTTTTTGTTAGATCATTTGCTAGTACAAATAACGTTGCAACTGTTTACACTTACTTCATTTATCTCTTTTTTGATTATGCAGTTAGGTTGGATACTGCATCAAATTCACAACTGCATGTTTGTAGATACTTCCATATTTCAACATCTTGAGGTCACTCCGTCGACCCTGACAACAGTAGTATGTGTGTGTGTGCTCACTTTTGGTGAACTCTGTTGTGATTCCATGTACTGTAGCCTGCAAGCTCCTCTATCCATGGGATTTTCTGGGCAAGAATACTAGAGTGCATTGCCATGTCCACTTCCAGGATCTTGCCAACCTAGGGGTCAAACTCACATCTCTTGCATTTCTTGCATTGGCAGGCAGATTTTTTTATCCTGAGCCACATGTTTCCCTACAGGTTCTTATCCAATTTTGTACTTTTACCCATCTGAGAGGAAAATAGCATATCTAGGGAAAGATGTGTATCTTTGTATCCTTTTTATTATTAGTGAAAGGGAACATCTTTCTTTATGAGTCAGTAATATTTCAATGTCTGGAAACAATTTGTTCATATCCTTGGTATATTTTTCTATTAGCTTGTAGTACTTTTCTTATGGGTTGGGGGACACTCTTTAGATATGCTGTTGGTGAAACTAAGGACTCTCAAGTCTTACAATACATCAAAAATCATCTGGAGGGCTTGTTATTTATTTGATATTTTACTGATAAATGTCATACCTAACCTAGGACCCAGCATACCAATTCATGCCCATATCTTTATTCATGAACTTCCCACTACCCTCATCCACACTACTATACCTGGTGAAATCAGGTTCACTGATTTCCACTTATCACATCTTTTAAGAAGCCAGGGAGGTCCGTTGTTTTCTTTTCATTAGCACATAGAAAATCATCTGGACGGAGAATGCTCTAGGTCATTTCACGGAGAGGAAAAAGATAGGGACATCATTGGAGGGACCAGGCCAGAGGGACCTCCCATTTCACAAATATAATTGACCATTTGTATTTGTCTTCCCACTAGATGGTAAGGTTTGTGAAATCAGAAATCTTGCCTGTGTTATTTTTAATGCACAGGGTCAGCACAAAGCCATGTGCACAAAACATCCACAGTAATATCAGTTGATTGAAACTGGGGATATTTATTCAACATCATAAGGTTACTGAGATGTTGATAAGGATTGCATTGAATCTATAGGTCAATTTGCTGCAATGCTACCATTTTAACAGTATTGTCTTCTGATCCATAAATGTGGCATGTTGATCCATTTCTTTGGGTCTTCTTTGACTTCTTTTGACAATCTTCTTTAGTTTTCAGTATAAAAGTTTTGCAGTTTCTAACGAAGTGTCATTTTTACATATTCCTTCTCAGGAGACTTAAATTAACGGCTAAATCAGGTGATCTTGTATCCTGTTCGGCAAGGAAAATTCTGAACTGTCATCTTTGGGCAAAACTTTTAAAATATGTTTTCATGTTTGTTACAGAAACTCTTCACAGAACCATTGTGTAAGGAAGTATGATGGGAATTCTTGATATTTAGATTGCTGGGAGAATTTTGCTTTTCTACTCCATATGGTATGCTCTCAGCATAGTCAAAGGGCTCTGATGTAATTCCCCAGTTGCCTTAGATTAAATCACCTGCTTCAACCTTTTTCTACAAAGTTCCTCAAGTTTATAGGTATATGAAGATATTTGAAGGTATATGACAAGGAAAATGAGCTTCAGAAAACTGACTTAAAATACCATAAGACAGGAAAGTAAGGTTCAAATACATACATGGAGGGTAAACAATTGCTATGGTGTCCCAAATTTTTCCTGGATTATGTCCTAAAAACACTTGAGTTACAAGCAAGCAGGACAGTTGGTTTCAATACATACATGCTTCAACTTCTTCACCCTCAAACTTATGCATGAGAAAAATATATTTTACTACTCACCATATGTGTGGGTGTTTGTAAGTCATTCAGTAGTGTCTGACTCTTTGTGACCCCATAGTCCATAGCCCACCAGGCTCTTCTGTCCATGGAATTCTCCAGGCAAGAATACTGGAGTGGATAGCTATTCCTTTCTTCAGGGGATCTTCCTGACCCACGGATTGAAGTCAGGCCTCCTGCATTGCAGGCAGATTCTTTACCATCTGAGCCACCATGAAAGCTCGGTACACACCATGTACTGCACTAAATTAAGAGATCTAGTTTCTAATTTCACAGAGCTTACATGTTAAAGAAAAGGCTTTGTTAAGAGTAAAATCAGAATCCTGTAAATAAATAAAATCTCTACATCCTTACAATTGTAAGATGTGCTGGGTTAGAAAGAGTATATTGCTACTGAACATTTTTTAAGTTTTACTTACATGTATAACAAACTATTTCATTCTCAGAATGTGATCTTGGCAAGATCCAAGTCCAGTGGGACATAGAAATGTCCCATGGACATCCACTGACCAGATTTGTATCAATTTAAACCAAATGGAAAATGACTTTAAACGATCATAACATGTTAAATTTAAAATATCCATAAGTACATAGTGATACTTAACATATTTGAAAATAAGTGTAGAAGATATGACAGAAGTAGATAATGACAATTTTTCAGTATCCAGTAAATCACCATTAAAAGCACTGGGGGAAATCTTGTTGAAAAACTGGCCAATCTCACAATGCTAAAGAATTCTCTTAAGTGATTATTGATTTATTACAAGGACCAAAGTGTATTTTTGTAATGTTAGATCAGATAGGCACCAAATGAACTTAATGATCAATCTTAACATCAATAATATCAGTCTGATGTTATATATTTCCTGATAAGACATGAACTGAAACCATTTGTGCTAAAGGTTTGTGTCCATATCACAAGTGTGTGTGTGTGTGTGCTGTCGCTTCAGTCGTGTCCAGCCCTCCAGGCTCCTCTGTCCATGGCATTCTCCAGGCAAGAATACAAGAGTGGGTTGCCTCTAGTATTGATCTCTTCCAGGGCATCTTTCTAATTGAGGGATCGAACCCTCATCTGCCTGTGTCTTCCTGCATTGCACGCAGATTCTTTACCCACTAAGCCATCGGAGACGCTCAGTCAATTTAACCTATATCTAATCTAACCTTTAGACCAAGGCTTAGCAAATCCAGGAAGCTGCCTGTCTTGAGTGCTTGTGAAACAGTCTGCATTGCAGGCAGATTCTTTACCCACTAAGCCATCGGAGAAGCCCAATTTAACCTATATCTAATCTAACCTTTAGACTGAGGCTTAGCAAATCCAGGAAACTGCCTGTCTTGAGTGCTTGTGAAACAGTCTGCACTGCAGGCAGATTCTTTACCCACTAAGCCATCGGCTGCTGCTGCTGCTAAGTCGCTTCAGTCGTGTCCGACTCTGTGCGACCCCAGAGACAGCAGCCCACCAGGCTTCCCCGTCCCTGGGATTCTCCAGGCAAGAACACTGGAGTGGGTTGCCATTTTCTTCTCCAATGCATGAAAGTGAAAAGTGAAAGTGAAGTCACTCAGTCGTTCCCGACACTTAGCGACCCCATGGACTGCAGCCTATCAGGCTCCTCTGTCCATGGATTTTCCAGGCAAGAGTACTGGAGTGGGGTGCCATTGCCTTCTCCAAAGCCATCGGAGAAGCCCAATCAATTTAACCTATATCTAATCTTACCTTTAGACCGAGGCTTAGCAAATCCAGGAAGCTGCCTGTCTTTGCAAATAAACTCTTACTGGTTCAGAACCACACTATTCACTGGTTTATTGTCCATAGTTGCTTTCAGGCTACAGTGTGAAGTTGAGTGCTTGTGAAACAGTCTGCAAGACCACAAAGCCAAAATTTTTTACCATCTGGCCCTTTCTAGAAAAACCTTCTGGTACCTGTTCTAAACACAAGGGAAAGGCACACAAGTTAAATAACCATGATGAAGCAGTCAGGCAAATACAAAACAGGAAATTTTTCTAATGTCAGTATCATTGTAAAAGGTGCATAAGGCTATCTACATAAAAGTGATGAAAGTGACATGGCAATCAAATTCACTGTCAACTTTAGTAGTGAGAGGGTAACAGGCAAGAAGGCCAGGGGTCTCCAAACAGAGGAAATAGACTGCAAGTGTCAGACATTTTTTATCTCTTTCTTAAGTGACAGGAGGAAACAAACAAGTGCTAGATTTTTTCCCCTTCTCTATATAAATTTTAAGAGTTTTTTCTTAAAATTCTGTGTTGCCATGACACCTGGCTCCACCTGAACTTAACTTTTCTCAAACTTTGAGCTAACCAATCAACGCGTTTTTCTTATGGAAATGTTTGTCTTAAGCTATGTTAATGAACTATGTATTTACCCTAGACTCTTTCTTCAAGTCGGTTTGCTTAAGACTCAGAACCAATGAGGGCTCAACAAACCTGTATGTTTTACTCATACATTGTTCTCCTAATCTATGTTAAAGAAACTATATATTTACTTGAAAACCTGCCTTTCTTCACGATTCATGTCAATCGTTTTATGGCCTGGGATGACTCACCTGGTGCTAAATGTTATCTCAAAATGCATGTTGTGGGTGATGGGCCTGGTGCCACTCTGAGTTTTGAGACACCTCCTTTCTCTAATTAACAGCTTGCTGATAAGTATATAGCATGCAGCCAAAGGCTAGCAGATTTCCCTGGTGGTTCAGACGGTAAACCATCTGTCTACAATGCGGGAGACCCGGATTTGATCCCTGGATTGGGAAGATCCCCTGGAGAAGGAAATGGCAATCCACTCCAGCACTCTTGCCTGGAAAATCCCAGGGACGGAGGAGCCTGATAGGCTACAGTCCATGGGGTCGCAAAGAGTCGGACACTTTCACTTTCACTTTCAAAGGCTAGCAGGGGGCACTCTTTCTGCCCCCTTCGGTGTCTATGTCAGAAGCTTTCTCTATCTCTTTTATACTTTAATAAAACTTTATTGCACAATAGCTCTGAGAGATCAAGCCTCGTCACTGGCCCCAGGTTGAACTTCTCTCCTCCAGAGGCCAAGAATCCTGGCGTCTTTCACGGCTCAGCAACAGGCTTTCAGTAGGACTCTGATTTGGATATATGCTATAAAAATATTTTGGAAATGATTGAGATAAATTGAATATGTATGAGATATTTAAAGTTATTATGAAATTATTTTCTTGGATATAATAGCATTATAATCATGTAGAGCATATCCTATAAATTCTTCAATATTTGATGAAGATATATTAAAGAAAAAAGTGTTACAGTATGTTCGCTGAAAATCATGTATTAGCAGGAAAATATATGTATGTGTAAATACATTGTGAAAGATTTTTAATATGGCATTATGTGAATAACTGTGGTCTCAAGGTAGAGTATATATAATTTTGTGTGTCATTACACAAAATTCTCTCTGTTTAAACTTATAAATAAAATCTATCATAAAAATAAATGCTTAATTATTAATTCCTAAAATATATATACTAATGAATTTCTAGGTGTACGAAGCTAGCTTTGTAAATAGATATCTTATAAATATATGATTTTTATTGCTATATGGCAATGATACAAAATCTAAAAATTAAAAAAAACATTACTATAATACAGAAGGAATAGAGGGTATTTCTACTTCTGCTTAGGAAATAGAAAATGGCAACCAGTAACAGCAAACTCATAAGAACTATCCAGATAAACTACAAAGTCATTCATTTTCTTGGACTCAGAGAGAGCTGATATACAGCAAAGTAACCTGAACTCTAAGAAAAGACCGTATCATCCATGGAGAGACCATCAGGAAGGAACACTGATACACATATGCAAAGCCCAAAAAACAATGATCTAGCTGTCACAGATGATTAGGAGGAATTCATTTCAATTTTTAATCAGAGAAAATGCTTTCAGCTTGTCATTGTTCAGTATGATGTTAATTGTGGGTTTTTCTTATATGGCCTTTTCCACAAAACTAGAACAAAAAAATTTTAATGTGTATGGAATTGCAAAAGCAACCTTGAGAAAGAAAAACAGAACTAAAGGAATCAAGCTCTCTAATTTCAGACTACACTACAAACTATAATTATCAAAACTGCATGGTATTGACACACACAAACAGAGAAACAGAAATACAGAACAATGGAATAGGATAGAAATTCCAGAGATAAATTCATGCACCTATGGTCACCTGATCTATGACAAAAGAAGGAAAAATATACAATGGAGAAAAGGCAGTGTCTTCAATAAGTGGTGCTATGAGAACTGGACAACTACATATAAAAGATTGACATTAGAACACTTTTAAACACCATACAAAAAAAAAGAGAAAATCAAAATGGATTAAAGACCTAAATGTAAGACTAGATACGGTAAAACTCTTGGAGGAAAACAAAGGCACAACACCCTTTGACAGAAATCACAGCAGTATCTTTTGGGGTTCATCTCCTAGAGTAATGGAAATAAAAATAAAAACAAACAAATGAGACCTCATTAAAATCAAAAGTTTTTGCACAGCAAAGGAAACTATAAATGAAATAAAAAGACAACATACAGAGTGGGAGAAGATACTTGCAAATGATGCAACAAACAAGGAGTTAATTTGCAAAATAACAAACAGCTCATAGAACTCCATATAAAAAAAGAAAAAACCCAACTGTGTGGACACAGTTGGAGAAGGACAGGGTGGGACAAATTGGGAAGGTAGCATTGAAACATAAACTTTGCATGTGTGCATACTAAGTCGCTTCAGTTATGTTTGACTCTGTGTGACCGTATGGACTGTAGACCCCCTGCTCCAGGCTCCTCTGTCCATGGGGATTCTCCAGGCAAGAATACTGGAGTGGGTTATGATACCCTCCTCCAGGGGACCTTCCCAGCCCAGGAATCGAAACCACATCTCTTTTGTCTCCTGTGTTGGTGGGCAGGTTCTTTACCACTAGTGCCACCTGGGAAGCCCCAAAACAAATACTTTACCATATGTAAAATGGATAGCCAGTGGGAACTTGCTGTATAATACAAATCCAGTGCTCTGTGACAATCTAGAGATGTTGCATGGGGTGCGAGGTGGGAGAAAGGTTCAAGATGGAGGAGCTGTGTGTATACCTATGGCTGATTCATGTTGATGTATGGCAGAAACTAACACAATATTGTAAAGCAATTATCCTCTAATTAAAAAATAAAATTAAAAAGAGACTAGTTGAAGCAACTAGACACCAATAAAATGGACTACCTAGAAGAAATTAATAAATTCTTAGAAAGGCATAACCTTCTAAGACTGAGCCAGGAAGAAATAGAAAACATGAATAGACTCATCACAAGTATTGAACTTTAAACTGTGATTAAAAATCTTCCAACAAACAAAAGTCCAGGACCAGATGGCTTCACAGGAAAATTCTATCAAGTGTTTGGAGAAGAGTTAACACCTATCCTTCTCAAACTATTCCAAAATTTCAGAGGGAGGAACACTCATAAGCTCATCCTATGAGGATACCATTATCCTGATAACAAATCCAGACCAAGGTATCATCAGGCCAATATCCTTAAAGGCTCAAATATCCTCAAAAAATACTAGCAAACAAAAATCCAACAGCACATTTAAAGGATCATATACCATGATCAAGTGTGATCTATCCCAGGGATACAAGGATTCTTCAGGAAACACAAATCAATCAATGTGATACACCATATTAACAAATTGAAGAATAAAAACCATATGATCATCTTAATGGATGCAAAAAAAGCTTTTGACAAAATTCAACATCCGTTTATGATAAAAATTCTCCAGAAAGTGGGCACAAAGGGAATCTATCTCAATACGATAAAGGCCATATAAGACAAACCCACAGCAAATATTATTCTCAATGGTGAAAAACTGAAAGTATTTCCTCTGGGATCAGGAACAAGACAAGGATGTCCAATCTCACCACTATTATTCAACGTAGTTTTCAAAGTCCTAGACATGTCAGTCAGAGAAGAAAAAGAAATAAAATGATTGAAATTGAAAAAGAAGCTAAACTGTCACTGATTACAGATGACATGATACTGTGTATAGAAAATCCTAAATATGCTATGAGAAAACTGTTAATACTAGATCTAAACAATGAATTTGGTAAAAGTGCAGGATATGAAATTAATAGGCAGAAATCTCTTGCTTTTCTATATACAAAAATCAAAATATTAGAAAGAGAAATTAAAGAAATAATTTCATGTTCCAACAACAACCCAATCAAAAAATGCATTGAAGATCTATATAGACATTACTCCAAAGAGGATATACAAATGGCCAAAAAGTACACAAAAAGATGCTCAGCATCACTAAATATTAGGGACATACAAATCAAAATTCTCATGAGGTATCACCGCACACTGGTCACAGTGGCCATCATCAAATAATCTACAAACAACAAATGCTGGAGAGGGTGTGGAGAAAAGGGAACCTTTCTACACTGTTGATGGGAAAGTAAACTGGTGCAGCCACTATGGAGAACAATATGCAAACTGTGGGGTGTCTGTAGGATCAGGGAGCAGAAGCACTTCCATAAAGGGACAGAGGCCAAGGGAAGAGTGAAGGGAATAGGGCACTGGTGTTGTCATGTCCAAGAGATGGAAAATAAGAGCTCAACCTTTAGAACTAGAGGACACCAGTGATCACTGTCTTTCCACATAGAGAAGAAAGGGTGCAGTGAGATAAGGATGCAGTGAGATGAGGGCCAGGTACAAGTCGAGAGAGCACTTTCACCAGAAACCCACCCTGCCTACACTTGATCTTGGACATCCAGGCCCCTAAACTATGACAAAATAAATTTCTGCTGTTTGAGACACTCAGTCTATATTCTGTTGTGGCAGCTCTAGCAGAACTGATGATCATGGTCACATAGAAAACAGTAAAGGTGCAAAATGCAAACAAGGAAAATTTTCATAATTCCATCACACAGACTACTAGAAAATTTGAGGGATATGTTTTTCTCATCTTTAAAAACATATCAGGAATATTTTCTTTTGTCATCAAATATGAATCTCAGACTATGTTGAGCTTTGTTGAAGAATAAAATCCTTAGTTTTAGGCCTGCCAAGGTTTAGGGATGCTGGGGTGGCATGAGGGAAATCTTTGTGGTGATGGAATATTGACGGATCTTGATTGCAGTGGCAGTTGCAGGAATCTACATATGTGATAAGACGACACGGAATTAAACACACACATAGTAGCAATGTCAGTTTCTTCATTTAAATATTGGACTATCATTATATAAAAATGTAATCTTTGTGGGGAAATGACTGAAGATTACACAGGACTGCTTGGTTCTGTTTTGCAACTTACTCTTAATTTATATTCCAAAATAAAACTAAATATTTCAAAATCAAAATAAAAAAGTCTGAGTTCTATGAGCTTCCAGTACCTCTCTCCTCCCCTGGGAGGATTCTTGGCTTTTCTTTTCCCAGCATGGCCCCCAAACACCAGTCTTCACTTCCAACCCAAGAGAAGAAAACAAGAAAGCGAGGCCAACTCCTGCCTCCAGGCCAGAGGAGGCATCTGCTTCTTCAAACTTGCTGAAGGAAGAAAAAGAATAGCAAGAAGCAATTGAACATATTGATAAAGTGCAAAATGAAAGAAACAGATTTAATGAACACACCAATGAGGTGATTTTGCAAAGTAGAACAGAAATATAACAAACTCCACCAACCATCATCCCCATGGAAAAGAAATGCAAAAAAGCAAAATGGCTGTCTGGGGAGGCCTTACAAATAGCTGTGAAAAGAAGAGAAGCAAAAACCAAAGGAGAAAAGAAAAGGTATACCCATTTGAATGCAGATTTCCAAAAATAGAAAGGAGAGATAAGAAAGCCTTCTTCAGTGATCAATGCAAAGAAATAGAGAACAACAGAATGGGAAAGACTAGAGATCTCTTGAAGAAAATTAGAGATACCAAGGGAACATTTCATGTAAAGATGGGCTCGATAAAGGACAGAAATGGTATGGAACTAACAGAAGCAGCAGAAGATATTAAGAAGAGATGACAAGAATAACCAGAAGAACTGTACGAAAAAGATCTTCACGACCAAGAGAATCACGATGGTGTGATCACTGGCCTAGAACCAGACATCCTGGAATGTGAAGTCAAGTGGGCCTTAGAAAGCATAACTAAGAACAAAGCTAGTGGAGGTGATGGAATTCCAGTTGAGCTATTTCAAATCCTGAAAGATGATGCTGTGAAAGTGCTGCACTCAATATGCCAGCAAATTTGGAAAACTCAGCAGTGGCCACAGGACTGGAAAAGGTCAGTTTTCATTCCAATCCCAAAGAAAGGCAATGCCAAAGAATGCTCACACTACCGCACAATTGCGCTCATCCCACACGCTAGTAAAGTAATGCTTAAAATTCTTCAAGTCAGGCTCCAATTCAGCAGTACATGAACCGTGAACTTCCAGATGTTCAACCTGGTTTTAGAAAAGGCAGAGGAACCAGAGGTCAAATTGCCAACATCCGCTGGATCATCGAAAAAGCAAGAGAGTTCCAGAAAAATATCCATCTCTGCTTTACTGAATATGCCAAAGCCTTTGACTGTGTGGATCACAATGAACTGTGGAAAATTCTGAAAGAGATGGGAATACCAGACCACCTGACCTGCCTCTTGAGAAACCTATATGCAGGTCAGGAAGCAACAGTTAGAACTGGACATGGAACAACAGACTGGTTCCAAATAGGAAAAGGAGTACGTCAAGGCTGTATATTGTCACCCTGCTTATTTAACTTCTATGCAGAGTACATCATGAGAAACGCTGGGCTGGAAGAAGCACAAGCTGGAATCAAGATTGCCAGGATAAATATCAATAACCTCAGATATGCAGATGACACTACCCTTATGGCAGAAAGTGAAGAGGAACGAAAAAGCCTTTTGATGAAAGTGAAAGAGGAGAGTGAAAAAGTGGGCTTAAAGCTCAACATTCAGAAAACTAAGATCATGGCATCTGGTCCTATCACTTCCTGGCAAATAGATGGGGAAACAGTGGAAACAGTGTCAGAGTTTGTTTTTTGGGGCTCCAAAATCACTGCAGATGGTAACTGCAGCCATGAAATTAAAAGACCCTTACTCCTTGGAAGGAAAGTTATGACCAACCTAGATAGCATATTGAAAAGCAGAGATATTACTTTCCCAACAAAGGTCTGTCTAGTCAAGGCTATGGTTTTTCCTGTGGTCATGAATGGATGTGAGAGTTGGGCTGTGAAGAGAGCTGAGCACCAAAGAATTAATGCTTTTGAACTGTGGTTTTGGAGAAGACTCTTGAGAGTCCCTTGGAGTGCAAGGAAAGCCATTCTAAAGGAGATCAGTCCTGGGTGTTCTTTGGAAGGTATGATGCTAAAGCTGAAATTCCAGTACTTTGGCCACCTCATGTGAAGAGTTGATTCATTGGAAAAGACTCTGATGCTGTGAGGGATTGGGGGTAGGAGGAGAAGGGGATGACAGAGGATGAGATGGCTGGATCGCATCACCGACTTGATGGACATGAGTTTGAGTGAACTCCGGGAGATGGTGACGGACAGGGAGGCCTGGCATACTGCAATTCATGGGGTCGCAAAGAGTCGGACACAACTGAGCGACAGAACTGAACTGCCAACCATTTTTATGGAAGAGGTCAGAACTGATGGCAAAAATCCCAAAATTTTGGGTAACAGCATTTGATAACCATCCACAAGTGTCTGCACTGCTTGGGGAGGAGGGTGAAGAGTCGCTGCATTATTTGACAAGAGTTGAATTGACAGAATTTGAAGATATTAAATCAGGTTACAGAATAGATTTTTATTTTGATGAAAACCCTTATTTTGAAAACAAAATTCTCTCCAAAGAATTTCACCTGAATGAGAGTGGTGATCCATCTTCAAAGTCCACTGAAATCAAATGGAAAACTGGACAGGATTAGATGAAACAATCAAGTCAAACACAGAATAAAGCCAGCAGGAAAAGACAGCATCAGGAACCAGAAAGCTTCTTCACCTAGTTTACTGATCATTCTGATGCAGGTACAGATGAGTTAGGAGAGGTCATCAAAGATGATATTTGACAAATCCATTACAGTACTACTTGGTTCCTGACATGGATGATGAGGAAGGGGAAGGAGAAGACAACGATGATGAAGAGGATGAAGGATTGGAAGATACTGATGAAGAAGGGAATGAGAATGAAGGTGAAGAAGATGAGGGGGAGGAAGGAGAGGAAGATGAAGAAGATGACTAATGGAAGGAACACATTGATTCCAACTTTTTTGATTTCCTCCAGTCCCTGGGAACAAGTTGCAGTCTTTTTTTTTTTTTTTTTTTTTTTTTTTTTTTTCTCCTCTTGTGTTCATTCGCCCTGTTTTTGAGGTCTCATTTCTGCTTTATACCATGGTTCACAACTTATTTGGTGGGGGTGGGGGGGATACCTTGAGCAGAATTCAGTGGGAAACAATCTCTACCCACTTCTGTTCCAAATTCATTTTTATCTCTTTCTATCTCAACAAAAATTTTATGGAATCAACACCACCATGCTCTGTGAGAAAAAAAGAAAAACTTTCTGCTCCCTTAGCTCTGCTGGAAACTGGAGGGTGCTAGGCCCTGTTAGTAGTGCATACAATTCTAGCTTTTTTCCTCCCTTCTTTGTATATTGGGCTCAGAGATCACACAGTGTCTCTATATGAATATGGACAGTTAGCATTTACCAACATGTATCTGTCTACTTTCTCTTGTTTAAAAAAAGAAAAAAAAACTTTAAAAACAGGGTTATAAAAGGTCAGCAAAGGTGGATTTGAGATGTTTGGGTGGGTTAAGTGGGCGTTTTGACAACATGGCTTCTCCTTTGGCATGTTTAATTATGAGGTTTAATGGAAATCCTTGCAGTTTAAGATGACACTTTTAAAATAAAATTCTCTCCTAATGATGACTTGAGCCCTGCCACTTGATGAGAGAATTAGCAGAACCTGTAAGATCTTATTTGCAATTGAAATTCTCTATTGTAATTTTGCTCCTGTTTATTTTTAAATTTTTCTTTTTGTTTCTCTGGAAAGGAAAGATGATGTTCAGTTTTAAACGTTAAAAGTGTACAAGTTGCTTGGTTACAATAAAACTAAATGTGTACACACAAAAAAAATTTTTTAATCTGTTAATATATAGCAAATAAACAATTCTATTCACTCTGAACCAAGATCCTCATACATGCAAAAAGACCAATAAAATGAGTCTTCATGTTTGATATAGGAGATCTTCATATATCAAAAAGACATGAAAACCACTTTTGAAGAGTCTTGCAGTACAAATACCAGTAATGCTACGCAAATACTTAGAAATTTCAGAGAAGTAATCATCAGGCAAAACAGGAGGAAGAAACATCCAGACCAGTGGTTTCCTGTTAGGTAATGAAAAGCAGCATGCATGTGTGCTAAGTCGCTTCAGTCATGTCTGACTCTTTGTGACCCTATGGGCCATAGCCCGCCAGGCTCCTCTGTCCACAGAACTCTCCCGGTAAGAATATTGGAGTGGGTTGCCATGCCCTCCTTCAGGGAATCGTCCCAACACAGCTATTGAACCCATGTCTCTTCAGTCTCCTGTATTGGCAGGTAGGTGCTTTACCACTAGCACCACCTAGATGAGCCCCATGAAAAGCAGAAGTCATACTGAAAACCAGAAGTCCCTCCCCCACACACAGAGAAAGATAAGACATCTTCTGTGGCTGGGCTTGCTGGTCTCTGCACCATGAGAAACAGGTATCTAAGTTTGCTTCCAGGTAAGTAAAATTACCAGGAGGAGCCTGGTAGGCTGCAGTCCATGGGGTCGCGAAGAGTCGGACACGACTGAGCGACTTCACTTTCACTTTTAACTTACATGCATTGGAGAAGGAAATGTTTTGTTTGTTTCCTTTCCAGTGAAACAAAAAGAAAAATTTAAAAATAAACAGGAGCAAAATTACAATAGAGAATTTCAGTTGCAAATAAGATCTTACAGGCAACCCACCCCAGTGTTCTTGCCTGGAGAATCCCAGGGACGGGGGAGCCTGGTGGGCTGCCGTCTATGGAGTTGCACAGAGTCGGACACGACTGAAGCGACTTAGCAGCAGTAGCAGCAGAAGCAGAATTATAACGATGGAGTTAGACAATTAAAGCTGTCTGAGACTCTTTATCCAGTTTGAGAATTTTCTGTTCTTTACTTTTAAAAGCTTTTGCTTTATTTCTGGTTTTCCCACTATGTCTACAAAGGAAAACAGGAAAAGAAATTTCAGTTCAGTTCAGTTCCTCAGTAGTGTCCAACTCTTTGCGACCCCATGAACTGCCACACGCCAGGCCTCCCTGTCCATCACCAGCTCCCAAAGTTCACCCAAACCCATGGCCATTGAGTCGGTGATGCCATCCAACCATCTCATCCTCTGTCATCCTCTTCTCCTCCTTCCCTCAATCTTTCCCAGCATCAGGGTCTTTCCAGTGAGTCAGCTCTTCGCATCAGGTGGCCAAAGTATTGGAGTTTCAGCTTCAACATCAATCCTTCCAATGAATATTCAGGACTGACTTCCTTTAGGATGGACTGGTTGGATCTCCTTGCAGCCCAAGGGACTCTCAAGAGTCTTCTCCAACACCACAGTTCAAAAGCATCAATTCTTCAGTGCTCAGCTTTCTTTATAGTCCAACTCTCATATCCATACATGACCACTGGAAAAACCATAGCCTTGACTAGACAGACCTTTGTTGACAAAGTAATGTCTCTGGTTTTCGATATGCTGTCTAGGATGGTCATAACTTTTCTGCCAAGGAGTAAGCGTCTTTTAATTTCATGGCTGCAATCACCATCTGCAGTGATTTTGGAGCCCAGAAAAATAAAGCCTGGCACTGTTTCCACTGTTTCCCCATCTATTTGCCATGAAGTGATGGGACCAGATGCCATGATCTTAGTTTTCTGAATGTTGAGCTTTAAGTCAACATTTTCACTCTCCACTTTCACTTTCATCAAGAGGCTCTTTAGTTCTTCTTCACTTTCTGCCATAAGGGTAGTGTCATCTGCATATCTGAGGTTATTGATATTTCTCCCGGCAAACTTGATTCCAGCCTGTGCTTCTTCCAGCCTAGTGTTTCTCATGATCTACTCTGCATATAAGTTAAATAAGCAGGGTGACAATATGCTGCCTTGACATACTTTCAGAGAAGGAATCATCAGGCAAAGCAGGAGGAAGAAACATCCAGACCAGTGGTTTCCTGTTAGGTAATGTTCCTGTTAGGCACATGCAGCTGGCATGTGCGCTAAGTCACTTCAGTCATGTCTGACTCTTTGTGACCCTATGGGCCATAGCCTGCCAGGGTCCTCTGTCCACAGGACAGAACCAGTCTGTTGTTCCATGTCCAGTTCTAACTGTTGCTTCCTGACCTGCATATAGGTTTCTCAAGAGGCAGGTCAGGCGGTCTGGTATCCCATCTCTTTCAGAATTTTCCACAGTTTATTGTGATCCACACAGTCAGAGGCTTTGGCATAGTCAATAAAGCAGGAATAGATGTTTTTCTAGAGCTCTCTTGCTTTTTTGATGATCCATCAGATGTTGGCAATTTGATCTCTGGTTCCTCTGCCTGTTCTAAAACCAGCTTGAACATCTGGAAGTTCATGGCTCACATATTGCTGATGCCTGGCTTGGAGAATTTTAAGGATTATTTTACTAGCGTGTGAGATGAGTGCAATTGTGCAGTAGTTTGAGCATTTTTTGCTACTGCCTTTCTTTGGGATTGGAATGAAAACTGAAATTAAGAAGCGTATTTTTGTGTATGGTGTAAGAAAGTGTTCTAGTTTCATTCTTTTACAAGTGGTTGACCAGTTTTCCCAGCACCACTTGTTAAAGAGATTGTCTTTAAAGTTAAAAAATAAAAAAAATTTAAAATTTAAAAAAAAATTTAAAAAGAAGGGTATTAACTCAATTATGTTAAGTTCTCAAAAGAGAAATTGGTGATATTTTTAACTAGTTAATTAATTTATATTTTTGGTTGTGCTGGGTCTTTGCTGTTGAATGTGTGCTTTCTCTGTTTGCCATGCATGGGGGCTCTCCTTAGTCGCAGTCCATGGGCTTCTCATTTTTGTGACAACTCTCTCTTTTAAAAATTTTTTTATTTTATATTGGCATATAGCCGATTAACAATGTTATGATAGTTTCAGGTGGACAGCAAAGGAACTCAGCCATACATCTATATGTACCTCCAAACTCTGGTGGCTCCTGTTGTTGCAGAGGTTGGGCTCTAGGTGTGTGGGCTTCAGTAGCTGTGGCCCATGGGGTTAAGTTGTTCTGCACCATGTGGGACCTTCCTGGGCCAGGAATCAAACCTGTGTCCCTTGCATTGGCAAGCAGATTCTTGCCCACTGGACTACCAGGGAAGTCCCAAGTTGTGAAATGCATTCCTAAGGAAACTTAACAAAGATTTTCCATTTTACTACCTGTATTAGCCCATGTTCTCAATAGCAACAGAATCAATAGGATGAATCTATAGAGGTGAGAAAGGATTTTATTTAAGAAACTGATTCATGAGATTGTGGAGGTTGAAAAGTCCAAAAATCCTGAGGACCAGGGGCAAGCTGGAAACCCAGGATGACCAGATGTTGCATCTCAAGTTCGAGGGCCTTCAGATGCAAAGTTTTTTTTTGTTTTTCAAGAAGATCAATTTTTTTTCCCCTCTTAGGCCTTCAGTTGATTGGATGAGGTTCACCCAGATTGTGGAGGGTAATGTGTTTTATTCAGTGTCTACTGATTTAAATGTTAACTCAGAAACACACTCACTGACTTAGAAAATGAGTTTATGATTACTGGGCTTTTCGTTTGGGGAGATTTTGATTTCTCACTCAGTCTTCTTACTAGTTACAGGTTTGTTCAGATTTTCTGCTTCTTCTTCAGTTACTTTTGTAGTTTATGTGTCCATAGGAATGTTTGTTTCATCCAAGTTGTTTTTTGTGCTGGTCTCAGCCTATTCATAATCACTGTTATAGTTGGACTGGTTCTTGGGTTCTGTTATCTAACCAAATTTGGATCCCCTCCTCCTCTTGGAGTAAAGCCAATCTACTGAAACCGGATTGTGGTGAAGGAAAATGCAGTGTTTATGCGGTGGCCGGGAGGAGTAACCCACGCCCGAGGCCAGGGGCAGCGATGAGAGGAGTTACCCCGCTTCGGAGGTCAGGGGCGGTGGCCGGGAGGAGATAGCCCACGCCCCAAGCCCGAGGCCAGGGGCGACGGGCGGGAGGAGCTACCCCACGTCCAAGGAGCCGTGGCTGCGTGGGCGCAGGAGGGCCTAGAGGAGCTATCCCACATTGAAGGTCAAGAAGGGCGGCGGTGAGGAGATACCCCTCGTCCAAGGTAAGGAGCAATGGCTGCGCTTTGCTGGAGCAGCCGTGAAGAGATACCCCATGCCCAAGGTAAGAGAAACCCAAGTAAGACGGTAGGTGTTGCAAGAGGGTATCAGAGGGCAAACACACTGAAACCATACTCACAGAAAACTAGTCAATCTAATCACATTAGGACCACAGCCTTATCTAACTCCATGAAACTAAGCCATGCCCGTGGGGCAACCCAAGATGGGCGGGTCATGGTGGAGAGATTTGACAGAATGTGGTCCACTGGAGAAGGGAATGGCAAACCACTTCAGTATTCTTGCCTTGAGAACCCCATGAACAGTATGAAAAGGCAAAATGATAGGATACTGAAAGAGAAACTCCCCAGGTCAGTAGGTGCCCAATATGCTACTGCAGATCAGTGGAGAAATAACTCCAGAAAGAATGAAGGGATGGAGCCAAAGCAAAAACAAGACCCAGCTGTGGATGTGACTGGTGATAGAAGCAAGGTCCGATGCTGTAAAGAGCAATATTGCATAGGAACCTGGAATGTCAGGTCCATGAATCAAGGCAAATTGGAAGTGGTCAAACAAGAGATGGCAAGAGTGAATGTCGATATTTTAGGAATCAGGGAACTGAAATGGACTGGAATGGCTGAATTTAACTCAGATGACCATTATATCTACTACTGTGGGCAGGAATCCCTCAGAAGAAATGGAGTAGCCTTCATGGTGAACTAAAGAGTCCAAAATGCAGTACTTGGATGCAATCTCAAAAACAACAGAATGATCTCTGTTTGTTTCCAAAGCAAACCATTCAATATCACAGTAATCCAAGTCTATGCCCCAACCAGTAAAGCTGAAGAAGCTGAAGTTGAACGGTTCTATGAAGACCTACAAGACCTTTTAGAACTAACACCCAAAAAAGATGTCCTTTTCATTATAGGGGACTGGAATGCAAAAGTAGGAAGTCAAGAAACACCTGGAGTAACAGGCAAATTTGGCCTTGTAGTATGGAATGAAGCAGGGCAAAGACTAATAGAGTTTTGCCAAGAAAATGCACTGGTCATAACAAACACCCTCTTCCAACAACACAAGAGAAGACTCTACACATGGACATCACCAGATGGTCAACACCAAAATCAGATTGATTATATTCTTTGCAGCCAAAGATGGAGAAGCTCTATACAGTCAGCAAAAACAAGACCAGGAGCTGACTGTGGCTCAGACCATGAACTCCTTATTGCCAAATTCAGACTTAAATTGAAGAAAGTAGGGAAAACCACTAGACCATTCAGGTATGACCTAAATCAAATCCCTTATGATTATACAGTGGAAGTGAGAAATACATTTAAGGGCCTAGATCTGGTAGATAGAGTACCTGATGAACTATGGAATGAGGTTCGTGACACTGTACAGGAGACAGGGATCAAGACCATTTCCATGGAAAAGAAATGAAAAAAAGCAAAATGGCTGACTGGAGAGGCCTTACAAATAGCTGTGAAAAGAAGAGAAGCGAAAAGCAAAGGAGAAAAGGAGTGATATAAACATCTGAATGCAGAGTTCCAAAGAATAGCAAGAAGAGATAAGAAAGCCTTCTTCAGTGATCAATGCAAAGAAATAGAGGAAAACAACAGAATGGGAAAGACTAGGGATCTCTTCAAGAAAATCAGAGATACCAAAGGAACATTTCATGCAAAGATGGGCTCGATAAAGGACAGAAATGGTATGGACCTAACAGAAGCAGAAGATATTAAGAAGAGATGGCAAGAATACACAAAAGAACTGTACAAAAAAGATCTTCAAGACCAAGATAATCACGATGGTGTGATCACTGGCCTAGAGCCAGACATCCTGGAATGTGAAGTCAAGTGGGCCTTAGAAAGCATCACTACGAACAAAGCTAGTGGAGGTGATGGAATTCCAGTTCAGCTATTTCAAATCCTGAAAGATGATGCTGTGAAAGTGCTGCACTCAATATGCCAGCAAATTTGGAAAACTCAGCAGTGGCCACAGGACTGGAAAAGGTCAGTTTTCATTCCAATCCCAAAGAAAGGCAATGCCAAAGAATGCTCAAACTACTGCACAATTGCACTCATCTCACCCTCCAGTAAAGTAATGCTCAAAATTCACCAAGCCAGGCTTCAGCAATATGTGAACCGTGAACTTCCTGATGTTCAAGCTGGTTTTAGAAAAGGCAGAGGAACCAGAGATCAAATTGCCAACATCCAATGGATCATCAAAAAAAGCAAGAGAGTTCCAGAAAAACATCTATTTCTCATTTATTGGCTATGCCAAAGCCTTTGACTGTGTGGATCACAATAAACTGTGGAAAATTCTGAAAGAGATGGGAATACCAGACCACTTGACCTGCCTCTTGAGAAATTTGTATGCAGGTCAGGAAGCAACAGTTAGAACTGGACTTGGAACAACAGACTGGTTCCAAATAGGAAAAGGAGTTCGTCAAGGCTGTATATTGTCACCCTGTTTATTTAACTTATATGCAGAGTACATCATGAGAAATGCTGGACTGGGAGAAACACAAGCTGGAATCAAGATTGCCGGGAGAAATATCAATAACCTCAGATGTGCAGATGACACTACCCTTATGGCAGAAAGTGAAGAGGAACTAAACAGCCTTTTGAGGAAAGTGAAAGAGGAGAGTGAAAAAGTTGGCTTAAAGCTCAACATTCAGAAAATGAAGATCATGGCATCTGGTCCCACCACTTCATGGGAAATAGATGGGGAAACAGTGGAAACAGTGTCAGACTTTATTTTTCTGGGCTCCAAAATCAATACAGATGGTGACTGCAGCCATGAAATTAAAAGACACTTGCTCCTTGGAAGGAAAGTTATGACCAACCTAGATAGCATATTCAAAAGCAGAGTCATTACTTTGCCAACAAAGATTTGTCTAGTCAAGGCTATGGTTTTTCCTGTGGTCATGTATGGATGTGAGAGTTGGACTGTGAAGAAGGCTGAGCACAGAAGAATTAATGCTTTTGAACTGTGGTGTTGGATAAGACTCTTGAGAGTCCCTTGGACTGCAAGGAGATCCAACCAGTCCATTCTGAAGGAGATCAGCCCTGGGATTTCTTTGGAAGGAATGATGCTAAAGCTGAAATTCTGGTACTTTGGCCACCTCATGCGAAGAGTTGACTCATTGGAAAAGACTCTGATGCTGGGAGGGATTGGAGGCAGGAGGAGAAGGGGATGACAGAGGATGAGATGGCTGGATGGCATCACTGACTCGATGGACATGAGTCTGGGTGAACTCCGGGAGTTGGTGATGGACAGGGAGGCCTGGCGTGCTGCAATTCATGGGGTCGCAAAGTCGGACACGACTGAGCGACTGATCTGATCTGATCTGATATGATTGTTAAGTACCATACAAGGAGTCCAGGGCATTTAATGCTCAAAGCACTTAAACTCCCCAGTGGGCTTCAGGGACCATTTTTAAAGCCAAAGTGAGGGAAGAGATTCTCAAGTTATGTGACCAACTCATACACAATTCTCTGATTGGTTGATGGTGAAATTACAGGGCAATTGTTGTATCACTCCTCAAACTCCTGCAGGCCTGGAGGCTATGTGCTCATGGTCACCAAGAGGTTAGCTTCTTCCATTTGGAAAAACTAATACAATTATGTAAAGTTTAAAAATAAAATAAAATTTTAAAAAAAAAAACTGAAACAGAAAACCAAGATCTTGTTCGCAGAGCCGAAAATTTAATTTTACAAACTCAGTCACACAGGCAAAGTTTATGTTGAAGTGTTGGGGGAGTTTGTAGTTTCCTCAGTTCTGTCTCACCACAGCAAAAATTTGAAATGGTGGACCAGTGTTACAGCTTGATTACAGCTTTGAGTTTTATTCTCAAGCAAAGGCAATTACACCCTCAAGGCATGAGGGCAGGCCGACCCCAAAGGAAAGGCCTCAATCTGTCTTGGCTTCCTCGTTTTATACATTTGTTCCCTCCTCCCTGAGCCTGCCCTATACAAATTGGGCTGGCCAAGAAGGGGGCATGTTTGTTTCACCTGAAATTTTCACTTCAATCCACACATTTGTTTCATTTTCGCAGGCTTTTCTCTATCTTTGTCTTTTAGCTACCACCATTTTGGACACCTTTTTCCTATTCTAACTACCTAATATTCACCCCTCAAGAGATAGGAGGCCCAATTCTTTGGGAATAGTGGCATCAAGGTCTTGCTGGTTAGTTCCTGCTGAGCTGGGATGACGAGGGGCATTGAGCCTCCCCGTCTTGCTAGTCTCAAGTCTCAGAGTCCTTATAGTGGTGTCCACCCAAGGGTGAGTGACATTTTCCGTGGTCAGGTGTAGTTTTATACATCCTTGTTGAATTAGCACTGCGTGTTGTAGCTTGTTGACCTGGGCAGAGACAAAATGGGTTAGACAATTGATAATACATGGAGCAATCATAAGTAGCATCAATATGGTGATAACAGGATTAGTTGGGGCACTAGCCAACTCCAAATCCCCTCTCACCAAGAGAATTATCCCCCAAAGAGAGATTGTAGCTACCCCAAGAACTCTCCAGCTCATTCTTTGAGATCCCATAGGATCTGAATGTTTTTCTTGAGGCCTGTGAGATTTTCTTCAACTTAGCTGGAGGTATTTACCCAGAAAAAAACACATCTCATTCAAGATGGCTCAAGTCCCTCCTTGTTCAGAGATCAGGAGGTCTATCTCCTATCTATTTTGGAATACAACCTCTGCCAAGCTGTGTTGGCTCTTTAGAGCTATCCTGAGAAATCTTATCCTCAGAAACTTAATTTTGGGGGTGTTCATTAGAATGGCACTCATTTGTAGTCCTGAACAGGTATCTGCTGTCTCCCAGGGGCTCACAGGTGTATTGAGTGTCCTCTTCTGTTTTCTTCCATGGCTTGATTCATGAGTAGTGAATCCAGGAGTCATGTCCTGGTACCTTGACTGTTGTGAAGGTAGAAAGTATTACAGGATAGGGACCCTTCCATGTGGGCTGGAGTTGAGCCTTTGGGGACCCATCTTTCCACACTTAAGTTAGGACTTGAGTCCCTGGATCATATAATGGTGGCTCTTTAGAATCTTTTGGGTCCTGGTTGACACCCCACAAGCGTATATCTTGTTGGAATTACCCAATGGCCATTGTATAAGATTGGAGGGTCTGAGCCTCTGGATCTAGGAAGAGGTCATTGACATAAACAAAAGGTCTCCCATATAGCATCTCATAAGGACTAAGACCAACCTGTTCCTTAGGGGCAATACCAGTGTGGAGGAGAGCTATTGGTAAGGCTTCCTTCCATCCCATGGATGTCTCCTGGGTTATATTTTTTTTTATCACTTTAAGAATCTCTTTCTACTTTTCCTGAAGACTGAGGCCTCCAGGCACAATGGAGATAATAAGTAATGCCTAATGCTTTACTTAGGCATTTACTTAAGGACCCCTCGGGTGACCTTAGAAGTAAAAGATGTCCCATTGTCACTTTGTAATGACCCAGGCAGACCAAATCTCAGAACAATTTCATGGAGCAGTTTTTTTTACCACCTCCTCAGCCTTCTCAGTCCAGGTGGGAAAGCCTTCAATCCATCCTGTGAATGTATCTATCATGACTAGTAGGTATTTTTACCCTTGAGAAACTGGCATCTGGGTCAATTTCATCTGCCAGTCCTCTCCTGGGTAGGCCCCACGTGGTTGGATGGGCTGGGCCAGCTGGGGTCTTCGAGCTCCTTGGGGGTTGTTTAATTGGCAAGTGGGACAAGAGGAGACCACTTGCCTTATAGTCCTTTGGAGGCCTGTTCCTCTGAAAGACCTTTCTAGTAATCTTTGGAGGGCCTTTTCCCCTAAATGAGTGGTAGGTAGCATGTAAGGAGTTAACCAACTTCCATTGGAGGTTCCTAGGCAGAAAAAGGAGTCCCCCCTTTTGGAACCACCCCATATGATCTTCTTGAAAGCCCTTACTTTTAGCTTTAAGAGTCTCACCTTCAGTATATGAAGGAGTTTCTGGCAAATTATTCTGTGGAACTAAGGTGGCAACCCCTATTAGGTCATTGTTCTGTAATGCTGCTCTCTTAGCTGCCTGATCAGCTGCTTGGTTCCCTCATGCCACTTACGTGCTCCCTTTTTGGTGTCCTTTACAATGGGAGACTGAAACCTCAGTGGGTATATGGACTGCCTCCAAGAGTCTAAGAATCTGATCACCATATTTGATTGGGGACCCTCGGGTGGTCAAGTGGCCGCTTTCTTTCCAAATAGCATTATGTGCAGGTAGCACCAGAAAGGCATACTTGGAGTCAGTGTAAATGGCTCCTCTTTTTCCTTTTCCCAGCTCTAAAGCTCAAATCAGGGTTATGAGTTCAGCCAATTGGGCTGAAGTACGTGGTGGCAAAGGTTTAGCTTCTATGGTCTCAAAATTGGAGACTACTGCATATCTGCCTCCTTTTTTCCACCTAAGACAAAGCTGCTTCCATCAGCATACCAGATTTCCTCAGAATTGGTCAGAGGATCTTCCGACAACCCCTCTCGGGGTTTTGCCCAGTGGTCCAAGGTTTCTAGGCAAGAGTGAAAGGGGAGAGAGCCATTGTCGGTAGGCAGGAGGGTGGCTGGGTTAAGAACCTCACAAGGGGATATAGTGAGGCCTGTATTTTCTATCAGCACTACTTGATATCTGAGGATTCTTTGATCTGACATCCATAAATGGGCTCTCCCATTCAGGAGTTGTTTCACTTGGTGGCTGGTAAAAATAGTTTGCCCCCAAGAGAGAATTTTAAAGCATCTTCTATCAGGACTGCAGTAGCTGCAAGATTTAGAAGGCAGGGAGAGATCTCTTTCCAATAAGGGAGCATGACACTCAGGTACCACCAGAAACTGGTGGGAAAATATTTGCCATCCCAAATTGTTGCATCTTCATTTGCAACAAAGAAATGCTCAGGTGAATTTTTGTAATTATTTTTCCTGTATCACCCAAAATGGTACAGGTTTGGGAGGAGAAGGCTCCGGAGTAGGAGGTCAGGACAGAGTAGGTAGCCCCTGTGTCAACCAAGAAATTCTTGGACCTACCTGCCACATCCAGTTGCACCCTTGGCTCCAGCCCCGTGATGATTATCTGTGACAGGTGGGCTGGCTGAAGCGGGCACTTCAGTCCTGTTGAACCATTGTGAGGGAAGCCTTGGCGCTTGACCTTGATGTTCTTGGGTCCCCAGGGCAAAGTGCTGCCCAATGTCCCAATTGATGGCATTTGTAGCAAGCCACTTTAGGAGACTTCCCATGGTTTGGACACTCTGGCCCAATGTCCCACCTGTCTACAGATTAGGCATTTGTCTCATGCCTTGTCCTTCAAGGACTCGAGGTTTGCCATAAGGCTTCCCTGGAGGGTGGCCAGCATCTGGGCATGCCTTGTCTCTTTCCTTTTCTTCCTTTCTTGGGCTTTGGCCTCCCTCTCCTGTTCTGTTATAAAAGGTATTGGTGACTGGACCATCTCATCTAAAGAGCCATCAGGGTCCTGCTGCTGTACCTGTTGTAACTTTATCCTGATGTATAATGCACACTGGGTCCAGAATTTGTCCTTTAAAATCACCTGTCCCTTGTAAGAGTCTAAGTCCAGATTGGTAAACTTTTAGAGGGCCTCTTTTAGACTTTCTCAATGGACTCTTGAGTTATGGCTGAGACAGGGTACAGTCCCACAACTAATAAGTTTTTTTTTATTTCCCTGGGTGGACTTCCTTAGGGATGAGTCTTTCTGAAGTTTATTCTGTCCAGTACTGTTGCAACCTGAGAATCGGGCATCCTCGGGTCAGGGTGCAGATCCCCAGGCAAGTTGAGGCATGACAACCTCCTGAAGATCAAATTCCCAGGCAGGTCGAGGCCCAGTATGATGTGCTGGTGAGAACCCTCAGAGGGATGACATTCAAAGGCGACTGCTGTGTAGCAAGTTCCCAAAGTAGTCAGCTTTAAAAACATAAATTTATTATTATCTCACAGTTTCTTCATGTTAACAAATAGTCGTGCTGCAGATGAGCTTTCTGTTCAGGGTCCTACAATGGTCCTTTTATCAGAGGATTGGGGTCCTTCCCTAACTCCCTGATTTCTGGAAGATTTCAATTCCTCATAGTAGCAGGACTGAGATCTTGTTTTCTTCTCTCTGACAGCTGAGAACCAGGCTCAGTTCCAGAGCTGCCTGTATTCCTTCTCATCTAGTGTTGCTGTTGTTCAGTTGCTAAGTCGGGTCAGACTCCTTGTGACCCCATGTACTACAGCATGACAGGCTCCCCTGTCCTTCACTGTCTCCCAAAGTTTGCTCAGATTCATGTCCATTGAAGTGGTGATGCCACCCAACCATTTCATCCTCTGCTGTCCCCTTCTCCTTTTGCCTTCATTCTTTCCCAGCATCGGGGTCTTCTCCAATGAGTGGATTCTGCACATCAGGGGCCAAAGTATTGGAGCTTCAGCTTCAGTCCTTCCAATGAATATTCAGGGTTGATTTCCTTTTGAATAAACTAGTTGGAACTCCTTGCTGTCCACGGCACTCTCAGGAGTCTTCTCCAGCACCACAGTTCAAAAGCATCAATTCTTTGGCAATCCGCCGTCTTTCTGGTCTCCTCTGTGCCCTCTCACAGTGCACCACTAAATCTATCCAGAGATCAGCACAAGAAACTCCCTCCTGTCAAAACTCTCTCAAACTCTGAAATTTTTTTCTCCAAGTACAGTCCAACTCTTCTGAGGGTTAGAGCAGGTCCGACCAGGGTAAACTCTCTAAGTCAATTGATGGAGGACTTGAATTCTACCCGCAAGAATCTCTTCACAGAAACACCTGGATTGGCTTTTTATTGAACACCTGGAAGAATATAGGGATAAGGGTGAGGCTGCCAGGGTGCTCAGGGGCTGCTGCTGATATGCTCAGTCGTGGCCAACTCTGCAACCCTGTGAACTGTAGCCCGCCAGGTTCTGCTGTCTGTGGAATTTTCCAGGCAAGAATACTGAAGTCAATTGCTATTTCCTTCTCCAAGCTGAGGGGCTGCAGAAAATATGGATTTTATGCTACCACCATTGTCAAAATATAGTAGTTTTCCACCATCAAGTATCCGTTCTAATTTGTAAAAATTAGTTCCCATCTAAGAATGGACATTGCAGAGATGGGTGAGTGGCATCCAAGGCAGGTGGTTAATACCTGGGCAGAGAGTCTCAGATACAGATTCTGTCACACACCATCACATGGTGGGGATGGAGGGTGGTGCTCAGCATGAAGTTTCATGCCTCTGTGTACCTACTGTGGTAACTGGGAGGCTGAATCATGCACAGAAGTTTACAAGAAAATAAACCCTTGGAGTTCCAGAGTTTGTTCTTGACTAAAGATTCTCCTGTCCCTCTGTCCTTCCAGGGACAGAATTAATCATTCAGATCCCAAAAAATTCTAACATTCAGAACCTGGAGAAAACTATCCACAAATAAACCAACTCTATCTGTGTCCTCTATTCAGATTTTTCTATGTCTAAAAATAAAAATGGTGGAAGGGTCATTACCCAGAGCAGGAAAGCGTGACTGTGGTCCCCTCTCTGCTGGGTCCCAGGAGGAGGATCCCGCACTGACTGTGATCACCTACGTGGGGCTGAGCCTCTCTCTGCTCTGCCTCCTCCTGGCGGCCCTCACCTTCCTGCTGTGCAAAGCCATCCAGAACACCAGTACCTCGCTCCACCTGCAGCTCTCGCTCTGCCTCTTCCTGGCCCACCTGCTCTTCCTCACAGCCATCGACAGAACTGAGAGCAAGTTACGTCTACTGTCCCAGAATATCCCTGTCACAGGGGATGCTGAGTTCATGGAGCCATGCTGCTTTGGACACTTTAATAAAATGACTTGGGTTCCAGGCAAGGTTAGATTGGTAAATAATCAATTTCACATTGACTGCCGCAATGGCACCCCACTCCAGTACTCTTGCCTGGAAATCCCATGGATGGGGGAGCCTGGTGGGCTGCAGTCCATGGGGTCGCTAAGAGTCGGACACGACTGAGCGACTTCACTTTCACTTTTCACTTTCATCCATTGGAGAAGGAAATGGTAACCCACTCCAGTGTTCTTGCCTGGAGAATCCCAGGGATGGGGGAGCCTGGTGGGCTGCCGTCTATGGGGTCACACAGAGTTGGACACGACTGAAGCGACTTAGCAGTAGCAGCAGCAGCAGCCACAACTAGAAGACAAACACTCTGTTGACAACTTCTTCATATACATTAAAGTTCTCCCTAGTGGCAGGTTATAGAAGTACCGGGGTATGCTCCACTCTGACCAACCCTCCTGGTGACATTTGACAAGCCAACTTCCTCCTCCCGCAGGTGCTGTGCGCCATCATCGCAGGTGCCTTACACTATCTCTACCTGGCCTCCTTCACTGGATGTTGCTGGTGGGCCTGCACCTTTTCCTCTCTGCACGCAACCTGACAGTTGTCAGCTGTTCCAGTGTCAACAAGTTCATGAAGAAGGCCATGTTCCCTGTGGGCTACAGAGTCCCAGCTGTGATTGTGGCCATTTCTGCAGCATCCAGGCATCATCTTTCTGGGACTTCCACCAGGTGAGATAAATTCTCATTTTTTATCTCTCCAGTGCAACCATGTGTGGAGATTTGTTCACAATCATAGAACAAATGTAGCAATTATGGCAGATCATAATATATACACACTATAGGTGTGATCACTCACCTAGAGCCAGACATCCTGGAATGTGAAGTCAAGTGGGCCTTAGAAAGCATCACTATGAACAAAACTACTGAAGATGATGGAATTCCAGTTGAGCTATTTCAAATCCTGAAAGATGATGCTGTGAAAGTGCTGCACTCAATATGCCAGCAAGTTTGGAAAACTCAGCAGTGGCCACAGGACTGGAAAAGGTCAGTTTTCATTCCAATCCCAAAGAAAGGCAATGCCAAAGAATGCTCACACTACCACACAACTGTACTCATCTCACACGTTAGTAAAGTAATGCTCAAAATTCTCCAAGCCAGGCTTCAGCAATATGTGAACCGTGAACTTCCAGATGTTCAACCTGGTTTTAGAATAGGCAGAGGCCACCAGAGATTAAATTGCCAACATCCAGTGGGTCATCAAAAAAGCAAGGGAGTCCCAGAAAAACATCTATTTCTGCTTTATTGACTATGCCAAAGCCTTTGCCTGTGTGGATCACAATAAACTGTGGAAAATTCTGAAAGAGATGGGAATACCAGACCACCTGACCTGCCTCTTGAGAAACCTATATGCAGGTCAGGAAGCAACAGTTAGAACTGGACATGGAACAACAGACTGGTTCCAAATAGGAAAAGGAGTACATCAAGGCTGTATATTGTCACCCTGCTTATTCAACTTCTATGCAGAGTACATCATGAGAAATGCTAGGCTGGAAGAAGCACAAGCTGGAATCAAGACTGCTGGGAGAAATATCAATAACCTCAGATATGCACATGACACTACCCTGATGGCAGAAAGTGAAGAGGAACTAAACAGCCTCTTGAGGAAAGTGAAAATGGAGAGTGAAAAAGTTGGCTTAAAGCTCAACATTCAGAAAACGAAGATCATGGCATCTGGTCCCATCACTTCATGGGAAATAGATGGGGAAACAGTGGAAACAGTGTCAGACTTTACTTTTCTGGGCTCCAAAATCACTGCAGATGGTGATTGCAGCCATGAAATTAAAAGACACTTACTCCTTGAAAGGAGGGTTATGACCAACCTAGATAGCATATTAAAAAGCAGAGACATTATTTTGCCAACAAAGATCCGTCTAGTCAAGGCTATGGTTTTTCCAGTAGTCATGTATGGATGTGAGAGTTGGACTGTGAAGAAAGCTGAGCGCTGAAGAATTGATTTTTGAACTGTGGTGTTGGAGAAGACTCTTGAGAGTCCCTTGGACTGCAAGGAGATCCAACCAGTCCATTTTAAAGGAGATCAGTCCTGGGATTTCTTTGGAAGGAATGATGCTAAAGCTGAAACTCCAGTACTTTGGCCACCTCATGTGAAGAGTTGACTCATTGGAAAAGACCCTGATGCTGGACGGGATTGGGGGCAGGAGGAGAAGGGGACAACAGAGGATGAGATGGCTGGATGGCATCACCGACTCGATGGGCATGAGTTTGAGTGAACTCCGGGAGTTGGTGATGGACAGGGAGGCCCGGTGTGCTGCAATTCATGGAGTTGCAAAGAGTCGGACATGACTGATCGACTGAACTGAACTGAACTGAATAATCCCTAGGTCATCTTTCTAGTGAAGGATGATAATAATTAAGCAGGATGCCCTCAACCTCTCTTCATGAAATAACAAAGAGGAAATCAAAGGAAGTGCTTAGGGCATCATTTAGAAAAATATAGCCTGCTTTTTTATCCTAATTCTATTGGATGTATCAATTTTTCATTTGTAATAGTAGAACTGATATAAACAATCAAAACAATAAACTGTATCATAATTAAGCACTTACAAGGTGCTTACTTTGTGCCAAGGCATTTTTCTAACCATGTTAATGTACATTAATTCAATTAATCCTGATATCAATACTATGAAGTAGATACTGTCATTCACCCCACTTTACAGATAAGAAAACTGAGGCACAAATAGCTTAAGTAACCAAAGGTGCACAGTTTAATTCAGTTTACTAGGTAGCCAAGCTTAATTCAAATTCAGAGAGTCAGCCTCCTTAGATTGCACTCTTAATTCAGCTTTTAATACTAGGTTTAATGTTTTTACATTTTTACTGAAGTATACTACATATACAACAAAAATCACCCTTTAAAAGTATACAGGATAGTATGGGGAGGGAGGTGGGAGGGGAGTTCAGAATTGGGAACACGTGTACACCTGTGGCAGATTCATGTTGATGTATGGCAAAACCAATACAATATTGTAAAGTAATTAACCTCTAATTAAAATAAATAAATTTAAATTTTAAAAAAAGTATACAGATCAGTGGCTTTTAGAATAGTCACATAGTGCTGCTATCACCACAGTCTAATTTTAGAACATTTTCAACTCCCCCAGAGAAACTTCATACACAGTAACATTCACTTCTCATTTCTGTTACCCACTTCTCTGTCCCAACCCTTGACAACTGCTTACCTACCTTCTGTCTCTATTGGATATTTCATATGAATGCAATCATGCATGTGGTCTTTTGTGATGGGGTGTTTTTACTTAGCCCAATGTTTTCAAGGTTCATTCATGTTGTAGCATGTATCATGACCTCACTCTTTGTTGTTGTTTTTGTTGCCAATGTTTTGCAAATAATCTTCTACTACATGTTTCTCCATTGACACAGAGTCCTCCTAGTTGACCTAGAGGGAGAGAATGGGGACAGAAAAGGGAGGGAGGTTCAAGAGGGAAGGGACATATGTATACCTATGGCTGATTCATGTTGATGTTTGACAGAAAACAACAAAATTCTGTAAACCAAAATCCTTCAATTAAAAAATAAACAAATTTAAAAATATAAATTTCATTATATGGATGTGCCACATTTTGTTTTTCCATCGATCAGTTGATAGACATTTAGGTTATTCACCTTTTTGTAAAGCTATTACAAATAATGCCACTATGAATACATATGTACATGTTCATTTTTCCTGGTTATATATCTACTTTACAAGGAGAATTTCTGGGGTCAAATGGAAAATCTGTTTAGCATTCTGAAAACCACCACCTGTTTTCCAAAGCTTCTGAACCATTTTATATCCCCATTAGCAATATACAAGGGTTTCAATTTCTCCACATCATTATCAATATTTATGTTCTACATTTTAAAATTTGGCTATCCTAATGAGGGGGAAGTGAAATTTCATTGTGGTTTTAATTTGTGATTTCACCAGTGACTAATAATGTTGAGCATCTTTCCACAGGCTTATTGACCATTTGCATATTTTCTTTGGAGAAACACATATTCAAATCTTTTGCCTGGTTTTTTTTAAACTTTTGATGTTATGAGTATTGGCATTGAAAATACTATCTAATATCTTTTCATAAAAAATATGCAGTTGGATTAAAATAAGCAAAGCCTAACATAAAGCCGTTTGTCAAAGAAGACATGCCTATAAGGTCAAGATGAAGTACTACAAAGCAGAACAAAGAAGGGTGTTACTGCACATAAGAGGCAAAAAGTTAATAACTGGTACAATCCACTTCTTTCACTTCTAGAAGAACTATGGACAGAGGTTCATGATGCTGTACAGGAGGCAGTGATCAAGACCATCCCCAAGAAAAAGAAATGCAGGAAGGCAAAATGGCTGTGTGAGGAGGCCTTACAAATAGCTGAGAAAAGAAGAGAAGCTAAAGGCAAAGGAGAAAAGGAAAGCTATACCCATCTGAATGCAGAGTTCCAAAGAATAGCAAGGAGAGATAAGAAAGACTTCCTCAGCGATCAATGCAAAGAAATAGAGGGAAACAGTAGAATGGGAAAGACTAGAAATCTCTTCAAGAAAATTAGAGATACCAAGGGAACATTTCATGCAAAGATGGGCTCGATAAAGGACAGAAATGGTATGAACCTAACACAAGCAGAAGATATTAAGAAGAGGTGGCAAGAATGCACAGAAGGACTATACAAAAAAGATCTTCATGACCCAGATAACCACGACAGTGTGATCACTCACCTAGAGCCAGACATCCTGGAATGTGAAGTCAAGTGGGCCTTAGGAAGCATCACCATGAACAAAGCTAGTGGAAGGGATGGAATTCCAGTTGAGTTATTTCAAATCCTAAAAGATGATGCTGTGAGAGTGTTGCACTCAATATGAGAGCAAACTTGAAAAACTCAGGAGTGGCCACAGGACTGGAAAAGGTAAGTTTTCATTCCAATCCCAAAGAAAGGCAATGCCAAAAAGTGCTCAAACTACCACACAGTTGCACATATCTCACATGCTAGCAAAGTGATGCTCAAAATTTTCCAAGCCAGGCTTCAACAGTACATGAACAAAGAACTTCCCGATGTTCAAGCTGGATTTAGGAGGAAAAAAAAAAAAAAACAGAGAAACCAGAGATCAAATTCCCAACATCTGTTGGAAAATCAAAAAAAAAAAAGAGAGAGAGAGTTCCAGAAAAACATCTGCTGCTGCTGCTAAGTCGCTTCAGTCGTGTCCGACTCTGTGCAACCCCATAGACGAAAGCCCACCAGGCTCCCCCATCCCTGGGATTCTCCAGGCAAGAACACTGGAGTGGGTTGCCATTTCCTTCTCCAATGCATAAAAGTGAAAAATGAAAGGGAAGTCGCTCAGTCATGTCTGACTCTTAGCGACCCCATGGACTGCAGCCCACCAGGCTCCTCCGCCCTGCTTTATTGACTACATCAAAGTCTTTGACTGTGTGGATCACAGGAAACTGTGGAAAATTCTTCAAGAGATGGGAATACCACCACCTTACCTGCCTCCTGAGAAATCTGTATGCAGGTCAAGAAACAACAGTCAGAACCAGATATGAAACAATGGATTGGTTCTAAATTGGGAAAGAAGTGTGTCAAGGCTGTATACTATCACCCTGCTTATTTAACTTATATGCAGAGTACATCATGCAAAATGCCAGACTGGATGAAGCACAAGCTGGAATCGAGATTTCTGGGAGAAATATCAATAACCTCAGATATGCAGATGGCACCACCCTTATGGCAGAAAGTGAAGAAGAACTAAAGAGCCTCTTGATGAACGCGAAAGAGGAGAATGAAAGAGCTAACTTAAAACTAAACATTCAAAAAACTAAGATCATGGCCTCTTTCCCATCACTTCATGGCAAATGGATGGGGAAACAATGGAAACAGTGACAGACTTTATTTTCTTGGGCTCCAAAATCACTGCAGATGGTGACAGCAGCCTCGAAATTAAAAGACACTTGCTCCTTGGAAGAAAAGTTATGACCAACCTAGACATCATATTCAAAAATAGAGACATTACTTTGCCTACAAAGGTCCCTCTAGTCAAAGTTATGATTTTTCCAGAAGTCATGTATGGATGTGAGAGTTGGACTGTGAAGAAAGCTGAGCACCAAAAAATTGATGCTTTTAAACTGTGGTGTTGGAGAAGACTCTTGAGAGTCCCTTGGACTGCAGGGAGATCAAACCAGTCCATCCTAAAGGAAAGCGGTCCTGAATATTCACTGGAAGGACTCATGATGAAGCTGAAACTCCAATACTTTGGCCACCTGATGCGAAGAACTGACTCATTGGAAAAGGCCCTGATGCTGGGAAAGATTGAAGGCAGGAGAAGGGGACCACAGAGGATGAGACGTTTGGATGGCATCACTGAATCAATAGACATGAGTATGAGCAAACTGGAGGAGTTGATGATGGACAGGGAAGCCTGGCGTGCTAGTCCATGGGTCACAGTTTTGGACATGACTGAGTGACTGCACCGAACTAAACAATCAACCCCTTTGACTTTTTAGAACCAGGTACATATTTCTACACATATTTGAACATATCAATATATCCATCAGGATATATATTCCCTTATAGCTCAGTTGGTAAAGAATCTGCCTGCAATACAAGGGACCCTGGTTCGATTCCTGGCTCAGGAAGATCCCCTGGAGAAGGGAAAGGCTACCCACTCCAGTATTCTGCCCGGAAGAATTCTATGGACTGTATACTCCATGGGGTCACAAGGAGTCGGACACAGCTGAGCAACTTTCGCTTTCATATATCCATCATCAACAATACACTCTACGTTTCTACCTTATAGATACAGTCATCCATCTGTAAGTGAAGATGATTTTACCTTCCCAGAGAAAAAAAGCCACATCCTGCCAATATCAATTATTTCATAATTTCTTTATTTTTAAATTTAAGTATAATTGATTTACAAGGTTGTATTAATTTCTTCTGTACAGCAGAATGATTCAGTTATATATGTACATATACATATATAGTCTTTTTTAAATATCCATTCTATTTCACGTTTTTTTAAATTTGAAGGATAATTGCTTTACAATATTGTATTACTTTATGCCACACAACAGCATGAATCAGTCATAATTACATACATATATCCTGCCCCCATTGAGCCTTCCTCCCTTTCCCCCATCCCACCCCTCCAGGTCATCACAGAGCACCAGGCTGGGCTCCCTGCATTATAAAACAACTTCTCATCAGCTATCATTCAACTAACAACTTCTCACCATTACACATGGTGGTGTATATACGTCAGCGCTGCTTTCTCAATTCATCCTACCCTGTTCTTCCCTCCCTGTGTCCACAAGTCCTTTCTCCATGTCAACATCTCCATTCCTTCCCTGCAAATAGCCCCATCAGTACTATTTTTCTAGATTCAATATAACCGCATTACTATATTTGTTTCCTCTTTCTGACTTACTTCACTCTGTGTAGCAGTTTCTAGGTTCACCCACCTCACAACTAATACAAATTCATTCTTTTTTACAGCTGAGTAAGATTCCATTGTATATATGTACCATAACTTCTTTATCTATTCATCTGTCAGTGGATATCTAGGGTGCTTCCATGTCCTGGCTATTGTAAATAGCACTGCAGTGAACACTGGGGTGCATATGTCTTTTTGAACTATGGTTTTTTCAGGATGTATGCATAGTAGTGACTCATATGTTTCTTTTAATCCTAGATTTTTTTTAATTTTATTTTATTTTTAAACTTTACATAATTGTATTAGTTTTGCCAAATATCAAAATGAATCCACCACAGGTATACATGTGTTCCCCATCCTGAACCCTCCTCCCTCCTCCCTCCCCATTCCATCCCTCTGGATCATCCCAGTGCACCAGCCCCAAGCATCCAGTATCGTGCATCGAACCTGGACTGGCAAAGGAATCTCCATACCATTCTCCATAGTGTCTGTATCAATTTACATTCCCACCAACAGTGCAAGAAGGTTCCCTTTTCCCCACACCCTCTCCAAGCATTTATTGTTTGTAGAATTTTTGATGACGGCCATTCTGACCAATGTGAGGTGATATCTCATTATAGTTTTGATTTGCATTTCTTTAATAATGAGCAAAGTTGAGTATCTTTTCCTGTGTTTATTGGCCACCTGCTTTATCACAGGATGTTGAATAGATTTCTCTGTGCTATGCAACAGGGCCTTGCTGTTTATCCATTCCGCGTGTAATCACTTACATCTGCTAACCTGGACCTCCCACTGCATCCCTCCCCCAACCCACTCTCCCTTGGCAACCACAAGTCTGATCACTATCTCTATGAGTCTATTTCGGTTTCATACATAGGTTCATTTGTGTCATATTTTAGATTCCACATATAAGTCATATCATATGGTGTTTATCTTTCTCTGTCTGACTGACTTCTCTTAGTGTGATAATCACTGCTGCTGCTGCTGCTGCTAAGTTGCTTCAGTCGTGTCCGACTCTGTGTGACCCCATAGACAGCAGCCCACCAGGCTCCCCCATCCCTGGGATTCTCCAGGCAAGAACACTGGAGTGGGTTGCCATTTCCTTCTCCAATGGATGAAAGTGAAAAGTGAAAGTGAAGTCGCTCAGTCCTGTCTGACTCTTAGCGACCCCATGGACTGCAGCCCTCCAGGCTCCTCCGTCCATGGGATTTGCCAGGCAAGAGTACTGGAGTGGGGTGCCATTGCCTTCTCCCGTGATAATCACTAGTTGCAGCAAATGGTACAGTTTCATTATTTTTATGGCAGAGTAGTACTCCATTTTATTTATGTGCCACATCTTCTTTATCTGTGCCTATCAGAGACACTTGCTTTTGATTGTTTATTTTTTATTCCTCTGTATGTTGCATACTTTCTTGTTTCTTTGTATGAGACATAGAAGTAGTGAAAGGCTCTCAGTCATTTCCAACTCTTTGCAACCCCATGGACTATAGAGTCCATGGACTTCTCCAGGCCAGAATACTGGAGTGGGTAGCTGTTCCCTTCTCCAGGGGATCTCCCCAACACAGGGATCGAACCCCAGTCTCCCACATTGCAGGTGGAATCTTTACCAGCTGAGCCACAAAGGATATCATAATTATTGTTTAAAACTAGATGTCTTAGATAGTACATTATAACACTCCAGTTATCACATTCCTCTGCCCTCCCAGGTTTGTTGTTTTCAGTTTGTTGCTGTTTGTCTAATAGTTTAGTGATGTTCCTAAATTAATTCTGTGTATTGATAATTTCCTGCAGTGGGTGGCCTTTGAGTTCTAGTTTCCTCTACCCTCCAAGGTTTGTTGTTTCTAGTTTGGTGCTGATTGTTTATTAGTTTAATTTTGTGTGTTGATAATTCCCTGCAGTGTGTGGCCTTTGAGTTCTAGTTTAGGTTCTTGTTTTTATTTTTATTTCTAGGTGCCTAGGGGCTCATATCTGGTTCAGTATGATCTAATGGCCACCCAGTGTTTGGTCATAAGATTTCCTTAAATGCCTTTTCCAATGAATTGGCTCTTTGCATCGAGAAGATGATCCTCTTGTCAACTAAATGCTTGTGCTGAGTTCTTCTGTATCAACTTGATTAACAAGCTTTTAAGAATCACCTTTCCTCTTGTCGTAAGAGAAGCTAGTATGCAATTTAACAGGCAGAAGTGAAGTAACAATAATTGCTTTCTGAAGGTCTTTGACATTCGATGAGTTGACAGATTCAGGTGTGCCAGTGAATTTTAGTTTGAGAGAGAGAATTCTGCTCTGCTCGGCTCTTCTTCCCAACTAATGTTCCTGACGATCAAAAGTGACTTCAAGCCTATCAACAGACATTTGGCTGCAGAGCCAAAGACATGACAGATTTGCAAATACTTTATCACAAAATCAAACTTGGCAATCTCTCTTCAGCAGGTGGACATTCTCTTACCAACTGCTTGGTGGTTATTTTGAAAATCAAAACTCCTTCTTTCAGATTTTCCACTCCAAGCTGTTTCCTCAAATGGGTAAGCTCTAATTCCTATAATAAATCCATTATCCCTAATTTCGTAGTAGACTTGGTTCCATGATTGAATTCTAACTTTTACAATTATTGGTTCTAGAAGTGTGGAACTCTAGAGCTGGGCATCTGAAATTGGTTCTGTGTTCTGTTTAGATTTAACCAGATTAATTATTCTATATTGTGTGTGTGTATTTAAAAAGACAACAATATTTCACAGCATGCTGTGGCAAAAATGTAATTAAATTAACCTTATACAATTCTTTGTAGATAACTATAGATAAATGCCTGTAGAAAGGAAAGCACTGAGTACCCAAGTATTTGCTGTCTTACAGCTTTTTAGTGAAAGAAGTGCAATGGGTTGGTGGATTGCTTCTAAAGGCACAGGAGAACATGGAGAAGGAAATACTGAACTCAGGACTTGAAATGCTTTAATTTCCAGTTCAAGTTTTAGGCAAGGAAAAGCAACAGAGTGTTACCAGAAGTATTTCAGAAATTCGTTCTACTCTCAAGTGCTTATAAGGTGCAGAGGGATTGATTCTCTTCTGTACTGTGCTAATTCAATAGACAGATAAGGCAGAGAGTGATGTCAGCAACATGGTGGAGTGCAAAGCTGCCTTTGTCTTTCCCCATCAATCTACAACCAGTAAAACAAACACACTTCAGCAAATGTGCTCCAGTATACCAAGATGCTGGATTATTACATGCATCTGTACATCTAAAGGTGGATAGACTGAAATATATAGAGGAGGTGAAACTGAGGGAATGATGGAGGCACTGCCTGCAACCCAAGCACCTGTATGTGATAGCTGAACCTGCAGCCCCAGAGAACCTGGTAGGATTTAGGGGACATGGAACACAAGACTCTGTCCTCCCAGCCACAAGGACACTTGTGGCCATTGATAACTGAGTGGCAGTGGGCCCTGGGATCCTGTTCTTCAAACCAGTGAGGTGCCCATGACCGTGGACCTCCATCCCCACCTTGCAACAGTGGAGCTCATGAACCTTAAAACACTAGGCATAGCAAGGGCACCTGCATGACCCCAGCTCCCCTGGGGTAGTAGTACCTGCAAATCATGCCATCCTGGATATGAGGGACGAACTCAACATCAGAGTGAACCAGGCAGCAATAAATGGTAGCAGCAAGGCACCAGCAACCTCAGAGACACAACAAATGATAATGAAGGCACAGAGCCACACCTTGCAGGCAGCATATAGTTGGGTCTTATTTTTAATCCATCTAACTCCTTGACAGAAGTAGTGCAGGATGGAAAGTGCCATTTCTCAAATATAACCACAGGCAGCTCAGGTAAAAGAAATAAACAAAATGCTATATTGCCACCTACTGAAAACAAAAGAGAGGTCTTAAATGTCTGATGCACTGAATCATTAGAAACAAGCAGAAAGGTGTTTCATACTTCAAATGTGCAGAAGTACAACTCATCACCACCCTTATGGCAGAAAGTGAATAAGAACTAAAGAGCCTCTTGATGAAAGAGGAGAGTTAAAAAGTTGGCTTAAAGCTCAACATACAGAATATTGTAAAGTTAAAAATAATAATAATAATAAAATTAAAAAATTAAAAAAATAAAATTCTGCAACTTAAAAAAAAAAGAAAGAAAACTAAGATCATGGCATCCGGTCCCATCACTTCATGGCAAATAGATGGGGAAACAGTGGCTGACTTTATTTTTCGGGCTCCAAAATCTCTGCAGATGGTGATTGCAGCCATGAAATTAAAAGATGCTTACTCCTTGGAAGGAAAGTTATGACCAACCTAGATAGCATATTAAAAAGCAGAGACATTACTTTGCCAACAAAGGTCCATCTAGTCAAGGCTATGGTTTTTCCAGTGGTCATGTATGGATGTGACAGTTGGACTATAAAGAAAGCTGAGCACCGAAGAATTGATGCTTTTGAACTGTGGTGTTGGAGAAGACTCTTGAGAGTCCCTTGAATTGCAAGGAGATTCAACCAGTCCAACCTAAAGGAGATCAGTCCTGAGTATTCATTGGTAGGACTGATTTTGAAGCTGAAAATCCAATATTTTGGCCACCTGATGTGAAGAGCTGACTCATTTGAAAAGACCCTGATGCTGGGCAAGATTGAGGGCAGGAGGAAAAGGGGATGACAGAGAATGAGATGGTTGGATGGCATCACCGACTCAATGGACGTGGGTTTGGGTGGACTCTGGGAGTTGATGATGGACAGGGAGGCCTGGCGTGAGGCAGTTCATGGGGTTGCAAAGAGTCGGACATGACCAAGAGACTGAACTGAACTGACAACTCATCAAGCACTATGAAGAACCAGAATAATGCTATCACAGAAAGAAAATGATAATCCTCTAGAAACCAAGCTTAAAGTCACAGAGTATAGAGACTGAACTGACAGAGATTCAAACAGCTGCCATGAAGAAACTCAACCAGCTATGAGAAAATTCAAAAAAGTAGTTTGATGAGCTCAGAAATAAAATTAATGAACAAAAAGAATACTTCAAAAAAGATTGAACCTCTAAAAAAGACCCAAACAGAAATTTTGGAGCTTAGGAACTCAATAAACAAGGTAAAGAATGCACTGGACAGCATTGGAGATTGAGCAAGTTGATAAACACAGAATTAGGAAATTGCAACTCTTTATCAGAATAGGTTTATAACAATTTAATACAGCATAAAGTCTAAAGGGGCAAATAAAGCAGAAAAATAACCATAGTTACCTCAACTTTTTAATAAATTCACAATATAAAATCAGATGATTTGAGACAACAAGAACACAAAATAAAAAAGATGGAATCCATGTAGGTAGGTGTAGATAAGATGTTAGCAATAGAAAAAAGGACTATTTAATCTGAGACAACGTATACAAATCCCATGGCAACCACAAAACATAAATCTAAGTCAGAGAAGCAAAACATTAAAAAAGAGGAAACTGAGAAAACATCTAAGAAAATCACCAAACCAAAATTGGCAGACAGAAGTACTTGGGGAAAGGAACAATGAATATATAGAACAACCAGAAAACAAAAGATAAACTGGCACTGCTAATTCTTTTATCTACCAATAATCATCCTGAATGTAAATGGATTGAATTCATCCAAAAAACAGAGTAGCTAGATGGATTAAAAACAAGACGAGGGGATGGGGGGGCGGCCCTAAGATGGCGGAGGAATAGGACAAGGAGACCACTTTCTCCCCCACAAATTCATCGAAAGAACATTGGAATACTGAGCAAATCCCACAAAACAACTTCTGAATGCTGGCAGAGGACATCAGGAACCCAGAAAGGCAGCCCATTGTCTTCAAAAGGAGGTAGGAGAAAATATAAAAGATAAAAAGAGAGACAAAAGAGGTAGGGACGGAGATCTGTCCCAGGAAGGGAGTCTTAAAAAAGAGAGAAGTTTCCAAACACCAGGAAACACTCTCACCGGCGGGTCTGTGGTGAGTCTTGGAATCTCAGAGGGCAACATAACCGGGAGGGAAAATAATTAATTAATTAAAACCCATAGATTGCGTGCCTAACGGCAACTTCCAGCGGAGAAGCAGCGCAGACGCTTGTATCTGCAACCAGCAAGCGGGGGCTGGACAGGGAGGCGCAGGCTGCATTGCTTAGGGTAAGGACCTGGCCTGAATGCCCCGAGGGCAATCTGAGGGAACTAACTTGAGATAGCAACCCAGACTGTGGAAGAGCTATCCCGCGAAAAGCCCTAACCTAAGCCAGTACTCTTGCCTGGAAAATCCCATGGATGGAGGAGCCAGGTGGGCTGCAGTCCATGGGGTCGCTAAGAGTCAGACACGACTGAGCGACTTCACTTTCACTTTTCACTTTCATGCATTGGAGAAGGAAATGGCAACCCGCTCCAGTGTTCTTGCCTGGAGAATCCCAGGGACGGGGGAGCCTGTTGGGCTGCTGTCTATGGGGTCGCACAGAGTCGGACACGACTGAAGCGACTTAGCGGCAGCAGCAAAACACTGCCAGGCCCACTCACAGAACGAAGTAATGAGCAGAGCTAGCCAGCTGCGGACCAGCCCATCCCCCACCAGAGACAGGGAGGTGAAGGCAGCCAGAGCTGGAAGCGGGCAATTGCGGCCCCAGAGAGGCATCCTCTACCAAACTGCAAGAAGGCTTCATTGCTAACCAAGACTTCTTGGGATTCTGGACAGTTGACATCCACCGGGAGGGTCGCAGCCAGAGATCAGCTCCCCAGAAGAGACACACGGCACACCTGAGAAGATGCGCCCCTTGTACACCCAGAAAACTGAGCGGCAGGGATGGGGGAGGCAATAAGACGCACCCACCAACTTGGGGTGACTACACTCGCCAAGCCTGGTCACCTCAGCTGCTTGGACCTGGGAAGGGCACAAAACGCAGGCCCAACCAAGTCTGCGCCTTTGTGGAGTACCCGAGTACCTGAACCTGAGCAGCTTAGACCTGGGAAGTGCATGCAACCTAGGGCCCACCTCAGACAGTTCCCAGTAGAGCAACCTAGAGCCTGAGAAGTGTAGACCATGAAAGCACACACACCGTGAGTGGGGGCAAACCCAGTGTGGCCGAGACACTGTGAGCACTCCCCACACACGCCAGTGATATTTGTTTGCAGTGTTCCTCCCTCCCCACAGCATGACTGAACAGCTGAGCATAAAAAAAGTGACCACCCAATATCGCCCCCTTGTGTCAGGGTGGAAATTAGACACTGAAGAGACCAGCAAACAGAAGAAGCTAAAATAAACAGTGGGAACCGCTTTGGAAGTGACAGGTGCAATAGATTAAAACCCTATATTAGCAGCGACTACAGACACCACCCTTATGGAGAAAGTGAAGAGGAACTAAAAAGCCTCTTGAGGAAAGTGAAAGAGAAGAGTGAAAAAGTTGGCTTAAAGCTCAACATTCAGAAAACAAAGATCATGGCATCTGGTCCCATAACTTCATGGCAGGTAGATGGGGAAACAGTGGAAACGGTGTCAGACTTTATTTTGGGGGGCTCCAAAATCACTGCAAATGGTGATTGCAGCCATGAAATTAAAAGATGCTTACTCCTTGGAAGCAAAGTTATGACCAACCTAGACAGCATATTCAGAAGCAGAGACATTACTTTGCCAACAAAGGTCCAACTAGTCAAGGCTATGGTTTTCCCAGTGGTCACATATGGATGTGAGAGTTGGACTGTGAAGAAGGCTGAGCAATGAAGAATTGATGCTTTTGAACTGTGGTGTTGGAGAAGACTCTTGAGAGTCCCTTGGACTGCAAGGAGATCCAACCAGTCCATTCTAAAGGAGATCAGTCCTGGGTGTTCATTGGAAGGACTGATGCTAAAGCTGAAACTCCAATACTTTGGCCACCTCATGCAAAGAGTTGACTCATTGGAAAAAGACTCTCATGCTGGGAGGGATTGGGGGCAGGAAGAGAAGGAGACGACAGAGGATGAAATGGCTGGATGGCATCACCGACTCTATGGACATGAGTTTGAGTAAACTCTGGCAGTTGATGATGGACAGAGAGGCCTGGTGTGCTGCCATTCATGTGGTCACAAAGAGTCGGACACGACTAAGTGAGTGAAATAAACTGAACTGAACAGGAGAAAAACTATCTAAAATTCCAACATATGGAGGCTGAACAACATGCTGCTGAATAACCAACAAATCACAGGATAAATCAAAAAAGAAATCAAAATATGCATAGAAACAAATGAAAATGAAAACACAACAACCCAAAACTTATGGGACACTGTAAAAGCAGTGCTAAGGGGAAGGTTCATAGCAATACAGGCTTACCTTAAGAAATAAGAAAACAGTCAAATAAATAACCTAACTCTACACCTAAAGCAACTATAAAAGGAAGAAATGAAGAATCCCAGGGTTAGTAGAAGAAAAGAAATATTTAAAAATTAGGGTAGAAATAAATGTAAAGGAAATAAAAGAGACCATAGCAAAAATCAACAAAGCCAAAGCTGGTTCTTTGAGAAGATAAATAAAATTGAGAAACCATTAGCCAAACTCACCAAGAAACAAAGGGAAAAGAATCAAATCAACAAAATTAGAAATGAAACTGGAGAAATCACAACAGACAACACAGAAATGCAAAGGATCATAAGAGACGACTATCAGCAACTATATGCCAATAAAATGGATAACTTGGAAGAAATGGACAAATTCTTGGAAATCTACAACTTTCCAAAACTGAACCAGGAAGAAATAGAAAATCTTAACAGACCCATCACAAGCACGGAAATTGAAACTGTAATCAGAAATCTTCCAGGAAACAAAAGCCCAGGACCAGAGGGCTTCACAGCTGAATTCTACCAAAAATTTAGAGAAGAGCTATCACCTATCCTACTCAAACTCATCCAGAAAATTGCAGAGGAAGGTAAACTTCCAAACTCATTCTACAAAGCCACCATCACCCTAATACCAAAACCAGACAAAGATGCCACAAAAAAAGAAAACTACAGGCCAATATCACTGATGAACATAGAGGCAAAAATCCTTAACAAAATTCTAGCAAACAGAATCCAACAACATATTAAAAAGATCATACATCATGACTAAGTGGGCTTTATCCCAGAGATGCAAGGATTCTTCAATATGTGCAAATCAATCAGCGTAATACACCACATTAACAAATAGAAAGATAAAAACCATATGATTATCTCAATAGATGCAGAGAAAGCCTTTGAAAAATTCAACACCCATATATGATTAAAAAAAAAAAAAAAAAACGCTCCAGAAAGCAGGAATAGAAGGAACATGCCTCAACATCAGTCTATCAGTTCAGTCGCTCAGTCGTGCCAGACAATTTATGACCCCATGAATCGCAGCACACCAGGCCTCCCTGTCCATCACCATCTCCTGGAGTTTACTCCAACTCATGTTCATCGAGTTGGTGATGCCATCCAGCCATCTGATCCTCCGTCATCCCCTTTTCCTCCTCCCCTCAATCCCTCCCAGCATCACGGTCTTTTCCAATGAGTCAATTCTTCACATCAGGTGGCCAAAGTACTGGAGTTTCAGCTTTAGCATCAGTCCTTCCAATGAACACTCAGGACTGATCTTCTTTAGAATGGACTGATTGGGTCTCCTTGCAGTCCAAGGGACTCTCAAGAGTCTTCTCCAACACCACAGTTCAAAAGCATCAGTTCTTCGGCACTCAGCTTTCTTCACAGTCCAACTCTCACATCCATGCATGACCACTGGAAAAATCATAGCCTTGACTATCTGGACATTTGTTGGCAAAGTAATATCTCTATTTTTCAATATGATATCTAGGTTGGTCATAACTTTCCTTCCAAGGAGTAAGCGTCTTTTAATTTCAAGGCTGCAGTCACCATCTGCAGTGATTTTGGAGCCTAAAAAAATGAAGTCTGACACTGTTTCCACTGTTTCCCCATCTATCTGCCATGAAGTGATGGGACCAAATGCCATGATCTTCATTTTCTGAATGTTGAGCTTTAAGCCAACTTTTTCACTCTCCTCTTTCACTTTCCTCAAGAGGCTTTTTAGTTCCTCTTCACTTTCTGCCATAAGGGTGGTGTCATCTGCATATCTGAGGTTATTGATATTTCTCCTGGCAATCTTGATTCCAGCTTGTGCTTCCTCAAGCCCAGCGTTTCTCATGATGTACTCTGCATAGAGTTGAATAAGCAGGGTGACAATATACAGCTTTGACGTACTCCTTTTCCTATTTGGAACCAGTCTGTTGTTCCATGTCCAGTTCTAACTGTTGCTTCCTGACCTGCAAACAGATTTCTCAAGAGGCAGGTCAGGTGGTCTGGTATTCCCATCTCTTTCAGAATTTTCCACAGTTCATTGTGATCCACACAGTCAAAGGCTATGGCATAGTCAAGAAAGCAGAAATAGATGTTTTTATGGAACTCTCTTGCTTTTTTGATGATCCATTGGATGTTGGCAATTTGATCTCTGGTTCCTCTGCCTTTTCTAAAACCAGCTTGAACATCTGGAAGTTCACAGTTCACATATTGCTGAAGCCTGGCTTGGAGAATTTTGAGCATTACTTTACTAGCGTGTGAGATGAGTGCAATTGTGCGGTAGTTTGAGCATTCTTTGGCATTGCCTTTCTTTGGGATTGGAATGAAGACACCTTTTCCAGTCTTGTGGCCACTGCTGAGTTTTCCAAATTTGCTGGCATATTGACTGCAGCACTTTCACAGCGTCATCTTTCTGGATTTGGAATAGCTCAACTGGAATTCCATCACCTCCACTAGCTTTGTTCATAGTGATGCTTTCTAAGGCCCACTTGACTTCACATTCCAGGATGTCTGGCTCTAGGTGAGTGATCACACCATCGTGATTGTCTGGGCCATGAAGATCTTTTTTTGTACAGTTTTTCTGTGTATTCTTGCCACCTCTTCTTGATATCTTCTGCTTCTGCTAGTTCCATACCATTTCTGTCCTTTATCAAGCCCATCTTTGCATGAAATGTTCCCTTGGTATCTCTAATTTTCTTGAAGAGATCTCTAGTCTTTCCCATTCTGTTGTTTTCCTCTATTTCTTTGCATTGATCGCTGAAGAAGGCTTTCTTATCTCTCCTTGCTATTCTTTGGAACTCAGCATTCAGATGCATATATCTTTCCTTTTCTCCTTTGCTTTTCACTTCTCTTCTTTTCACAGCTATTTGTAAGGCCTCCTCAAACAGCCATTTTGCTTTTTTGCATTTCTTTTCCATAGGATTGGTCTTGTTCCCTGTCTCCTGTACAATGTCATGAACCTCTGTCCATAGTTCATCAGGCACTCTATCAGATCTAGTCCTTTAAATCTATTTCCCACTTCCACTGTATAATCATAATGGATTTGATTTAGGTCATACCTCAATGGTCTAGTGGTTTTCCCTACTTTCTTCAATTTAAGTTTGAATTTGGAAAGAAGGAGTTCATGATCTGAGCCACAGTCAGCTCCCGGTCTTGTTTTTGCTGACTGTATAGAGCTTCTCCATCTTTGGCTGCAAAGAATATAATCAATTTGATTTCGGTGTTGACCATCTGGTGATGTCCATGTGTTGAGTCTTCTCTTGTGTTGTTGGAAGAGGGTGTTTGCTATGACCAGTGCGTTCTCTTGGCAAAACTCTATTAGCCTTTGCCCTGCTTCATTCCATACTCCAAGGCCAAATTTGCCTGTTACTCCAGGTGTTTCTTGACTTCCTACTTTTGCATTCCAGTCCCCTATAATGAAAAGGACATCTTTTTGAGGTGTTAGTTCTAAAAGGTCTTGTAGATCTTCATAGAACCGTTCAACTTCAGCTTCTTCAGTGTTACTGGTTGGGGCATAGACTTGGATTACCGTGATACTGAATGGAAATGAACAGAGATCATTCTGTTGTTTTTGAGATTGCATCCAAGTACTGCATTTCAGACTCTTTTGTTGACCATTATGGCTTCTCCATTTCTTCTAAGGGATTCCTGCCCACAGTAGTAGATATAATGGTCATCTGAGTTAAACTCACCCATTCTAGTCCATTTTAGTTCGCTGATTCCTACAATGTCGACGTTCACTCTTGCCTTCTCTTATTTGACCACTTCCAATTTGCCTTGATTCATGGACCTAACATTCCAGGTTCCTGTGCAATATTGCTCTTTACAGCATCGGACCTTGCTTCTATTACCAGTCACATCCACAACTGGGTATTGTTTTTGCTTTGGCCCCATCCCTTCATTCTTTTTGGAGTTATTTCTCCACTGATCTGCAGTAGCATATGGGGCACTTACCAACCTGGGGAGTTCCTCTTTCAGTTTCCTAACATTTTGCCTGTTCATACTGTTCATGGGGTTCTCAAGGCAAGAATACTGAAATGGTTTGCCACTCCCTTCTCCAGTGGACCACATTCTGTCAGACCTCTCCACCATGACCCGGCCATCTTTGGTGGCCCCACATGGCATGGCTTAGTTTCATTGAGTTAGACAAGACTGTGGTTACCACACTCCCAAGGTCAGGAGTGGCGGCCCAGAGGAGCAACCCCATGTCCAAGGAGCAGCAGCTGCACAGGCGCAGGAGGGCCGAGAGGAGCAACTCCACGTTCAAAGTCAGGAGGGGCGGCCCTGAGCAGATACCCCTCGTCCAAGGTAAGGAGCAGTGGCTGTGCTTTGCTGGAGCAGCCATGAAGAGATACCCCACGACCAAGGTAAGAGAAACCCAAGTAAGATGGTAGGTGTTGCAAGAGGGCATCAGAGGGCAGACACACTGAAACCATAATCACAGAAAACTAGCAAATCTGATCACATGGATCACAGCCTTGTCTATCTCAATATAATAAAAGATATATATGACAAACCCACACCAAACATTATCCTCAATGGTGAAAAATTGAAAGCATTTTTCCTAAAGTCAGGAACAAGATAAGGGTGCCCACTCTCACCACTACTAATCAACATAATTTTGGAAGTTTTGGCCATGGCAATCAGAGCAGAAAAAGAAATAAAAGGAATACAAATTGGAAAAGAAGTAAAACTCTCACTGTTTGCAGAAAACATGATCCTCTACGTAGAAAACCCTAAAGACTCCACCAGAAAATTATTAGAGCTAATCAATGAATATAGTAAAGTTGCAGGATATAAAATCAACACACAGAAATCCCTTGCATTCCTATACACTAACAATGAGAAAACAGAAAGAGAAATTAAGGAAACAATTCCATTCACCATTGCAACAAAAAGAATAAATACTTAGGAATATATCTACCTAAAGAAACTAAAGACCTATATATAGAAAACTATAAAACACTGATGAAAGAAATCAAACAGGACACAAATAGATGGAGAAATATACCATGTTCATGGATTGGAAGAATCAATATAGTGAAAATGAGTATACTACCCAAAGCAATCTATAGATTCAATACAATCCCTATCAAGCTACCAATGGTATTTTTCACAGAACTAGCACAAATAATTTCACAATTTGTATGGAAATACAAAAAACCTCGAATAGCCAAAGCAATCTTGAGAAAGAAGAATGGAACTGGAGGAATTAACCTGCGTGACTTCAGGCTCTACTACAAAGCTACAGTCATCAAGACAGTATGGTACTGGCACAAAGACAGAAATATAGATCAATGGAACAAAACAGAAAGCCCAGAGATAAATCCACACACCTATGGACACCTTATCTTCAACAAAGGAGGCAAGAATATACAACGGAGAAGAGACAATCTCTTTAACAAGTGGTGCTGGGAAATCTGGTCAACCACTTGTAAAAGAATGAAACTAGAACACTTTCTAATACCATACACAAAAATAAACTCTAAATGGATTAAACATCTAAGACCAGAAACTATAAAACTCCTAGAGGAAAACATAGGAAAAACACTCTCCGACATAAATCACAGCAGGATCCTCTATGACCCACCTCCAAGAATATTGGAAATAAAAGCAAAAATTAACAAATGGGACCTAATTAAAATTAAAAGCTTTTGCACAACAAAGGAAACTATAAGCAAGGCGGAAAGACAGCCTTCAGAATGGGAGAAAATAATAGCAAATGAAGCAATTGACAAAGAATTAATCTCAAACATATACAAGCAACTCCTGAAGCTCAATTCCAGAAAAATAAACGACCCAATTAAAAAAATGGGCCAAAGAACTAAACAGACATTTCTCCCAAGAAGACATACAGATGGCTAACAAACACATGAAAAGATGCTCAACATCACTCATTATCAGAGAAATGCAAATCAAAGCCACAGTGAGGTACCATTTCATGCCAGTTAGAATGGCTGTGATCCAAAAGTCTACAAGCAATAAATGCTGGAGAGGGTGTGGAGAAAAGGGAACCCTCTTCCACTGTTGGTGGGAATGCAAACTAGTACAGCCACTATGGAGAACAGTGTGGAGATTCCTTTAAAAACTGGAAATAGAACTGCCATATGACCCAGCAATCCCACTGCTGGGCATACACACTGAGGAAACCAGAAGGGAAAGAGACACGTGTACCCCAATGTTCATCGCAGCACTGTTTATGATAGCCAGGACATGGAAGCAACCTAGATGTCCATCAGCAGACGAATGGATAAGAAAGCTGTGGTACATATACATAATGGAATATTACTCAGCCATTAAAAAGAATACATTTGAATCAGTTCTAATGAGGTGGATGAAACTGGAGCCTATTATACAGAGTGAAGTAAGCCAGAAAGAAAAACACCAATACAGTATACTAACGCATATATATGGAATTTAGAAAGATGGTAACGATAACCCTATATGTGAGACAGCAAAAGAGACACAGATGTATAGAACAGTCTTTTGGACTCTGTGGGAGAGGGCGAGGGTGGGATGATTTGGGAGAATGGCATTGAAACATGTATATTATCATATGTGAAATGGATCGCCAGTCCAGGTTCAATGAATGAGACAGGGTGCTCGGAGCTAGTGCATTGGGATGACCCAGAGGGATGGGATGGGGAGGGAAGTGGGAGGGGGGTTCAGGATGGGGAACACATGTACACCCATGGCGGATCCATGTCAATGTATGGCAAAACCACTACAATATTGTAAAGTAATTAGCCTCCAATTAAAATAAATAAATTTATATTAAAAAAATAAAACCAAGACCCAACTATATGCTGCCTGTAGGAGACTACCTCAGTTCTAAAGGACAACATAGACTCAAAGTCAAGGGATAGGAGATGATACTTCAAGCAAAGGATAGCCAAAAAAATGTGTGTGTAGCCATACTTATATCACACAAAATATACTTCAAGCCAAAAAAGTAACAAGAGATAAATACAGACAGTATATAATGATAAAGAGGACAATTCATCAAGAAGACATGATAGTTATTAATATTTACAGACCTAATGTACAGGCACCAAAATATATTAAGCAATTATTCAGTTCAGTTCAGTTCAGTCGCTCAGTCGTGTCCAACTCTTTGTGACCCCCATGAACTGCCGCACGCCAGGCCTCCCTGTCCATCACCAACTTCCGGAGTCCATCCATGTCCATTGAGTCAGTGATGCCATCCAACCATCTCATCCTCTGTTGTCCCCTTCTCCTCCTGCCCTCAATCCTTCCCAGCATCAGGGTCTTTTCAAATGAGTCAGCTCTTTGCATCAGGTGGCCAAAGTATTGGAGTTTCAGCTTCAGCATCAGTTCTACCAATGAACACCCAGGACTGATCTCCTTTAGGATGGACCGGTTGAATCTCCTTGAAGTCCAAGCAATTATTAAGAGCCCTCAAGAGAGAAAATGCCCTTTTTGCCACTCTTTTTTTATTTCTTCAATTTTTGAAATTATGAAATTATGATAACACATTTACAGGAGATTTGGAAAATACAGAACAAACTTATATATAGTTCCACTGTATATTACAATTATTTTTAAGTAGATAAATTAAAATTTTTAGCACTATGAGCCAATTCAACATAATTAAGATTTATACAATTTTCACACAACAGCAAGATACAAATTCTATTCAAGTTCCCATAGACTATAAGCCAGTAGACAATGGAACATTTCCAGGGACACAAAACAAAGTGTAAAAATTTCATGGTCCAAAGATATCAAAATCATACAGAGTCTGTTCTGTTATCACTGGAATAATGTTAGAAATCAATATCAAAATATATTTGAAAATAATGCACATATTTTCAAGTGCTATGTGACATTTACCAAGAGATATTTGATTTGAATTTTATTTGAATCATTGAAACCCTCAATAAAGACTGAAAAAACACAGAGGATGATTGCAGAGAAGAAAGTATATAAATGAGAAAATTAGTATCACAGGTACTTAAAAAAACCACATGTATTTGGAAATTAAATGTCCACTTTTAAATGATAGGTGTATCTAAGAAGCCATAACAAGGAAAATTAGAAAATATTTATAACAGAATAAAAGTGAAAAGAGAATATATCAAAATTTGTTGCAGTTAGCTGAAGTTACTCAGTGCAACCCAATACAATATGAAAATCTTGAATAAGGTATGAAAACAAATAATGGATGCAACACTAGCAAAAAATACTGTGAAATTTGATCAAAATCTGTACTTTAGTCAATAATACTGGTTCACATATTAATTTCCTGGGTTTTTTTTTTTTACAGCCTAGCTTCTCTTTATATTCTCAGAAGTGAATCAGAAATTGCAAGCATCATCAAATTTCTTTTTCTTAAATCACTAAAATAATAAGCTTTCTATTTTTAGCAGTAATACTAGATGCCAGAACAAATGGAACTATACAAAGTTTTGGATGAATATAAGTTAGAAAACTAGCATTCTATTCATATTTAGTCAAAGTGTGAAGCCAAAATGTCATATTTTTTAACTAAGCAAAAATTTGTAAGGTTTCTAAAATATGGATATCATATATATATATATATAATATAGATGTTATATTATATATATATATATATACACACACACACACACACACACATACATTTGTTGTTCATTCACTAAGTCAGAGTCTACTCTTTGCAACCCCATGAACTGCAACACGGCTGGCTTCCCTTCCTTCACTATCTCCCAGAGTCTGCTCAACCTCATGTCCATTGAGTCGGTGGTGTTATCTAACATCTTAATTCTCTGTCACCCCCTTCTTCTCCTGCCTTCAGTCTTTCCCAGCATCACTGTCTTTTCCAGTGAGTCAGCTCTTTGCATCAGGTGGCCAAAGTACTGGAGCTTCAGCTTCAGCTTCAGTCCTTCTAATGAATGTTCAGGGTTGATCTCCTTTAGGATTGACTGGCTTGCTCTCCTTGCAGTCCAAGGGACTCTCAAGAGTCTTCTCCAGCACCACAACTCAAAAGTATCAATTCTTTGGCACTCAGCCTTCTTTATGGTCCAACTCTCACATCTGGACATGACTACTGGAAAAACTATAGCTTTAACTATACAGACCTTTGTTGCCAAAGTGATGTCTCTGCCTTTTAATACACTGCCTAATTTTGTCATAGCTTTTCCTCCAATGAGCAAACGTCTTTTAATTTCATGGTTGCAGTCACCATTCACAGTGACTTTAGAGCCCAAGAAAATAAAATCTGTCACTGTTTCCACCTGTTTTTCCAACCCAGCTAAGCCAGCTTACCAGATGCCTGATGCAGAGAAAGTCATATAATAAATTTGTGTTGTCTTAAGCTGGTAAGTTTGGGAGGGGCGGGTAATTTGTGATAAAGCCATTAAAAACTAATACACCCCATAAGAGAATTCTCCTTGATGAGGCTTGACATTATCTTCTCAGCCTTATCTTCCCCTCCACACCAGATAGTGCTCCTCTGACACCTGAATGTTGGAAGGCCAGGGTTTATCTTACACTGTTCCTGCCTCAAGGAACCTCCAACTACATCCAAGAAATGATCCTTTTTATGTATTGTACAAATGGGTAATATAGCTAATATTCTGTAATAACTGTAAATGGACTGTAACCTTTAAAATTGTATTAAATGTTTTACATTTTTATCAATTAAAAATTATATAGACTTATGGATTGAATAGATTTATAATGCTGTGTTAGTTTCAGATGTAAAGCAAAGTGAATCAGTTATTCAGTTATGTGTATAGATATAGATATATATTCATTCTTTTTCAGATTCTTTTCCCATATAGGTTACTACAGAATATTGAGTAGAAATCCTGTGCTAAACAGTATGTCCTTATTAGCTATCTATTTTATGTATAGTAGTGTATATGTCAATCCAAATCTCCTAATTTATTATTTCTCCCCATGTTTCCCCTTGGGTACATTTGGTAAGTTTGGTTTTTATCTTTTTTAATTTTTATTGGGGTATAGTTGATTGTGTTTCCCTGGTGGCTCAGAGGTTAAAAAAAAAGAACCCCACTTGCCATTGTAGGAGATGTGGGTTTGATCCCTGTGTCAGGAAGATCCCCTTGAGAAGGAAATAGCAACTCACTCCAGTATTCTTGCCTAGAGAATCCCATGGACAGAGGAGCCTGGTGGGCTGCTGTCCATAGGGTCGCACAGAGTCAGACATGACTGAAGAAACTTAGCATGCATGTATTGGAGAAGGAAATGGCAACCCACTCCAGTATTCTTGCCTGGAAAATCCCAAGGACAGAGGAGCTTGGTGGGCTGCCGTCTATGGGGTCGCATAGAGTCGGACACGACTGAAGCGACTTAGCAGCAGCAGCAGCAGCCAGTATTCTTGCCTGGGAAATCCCATGAATAGAAAGAGCCAGGTGAGCTACAGTGCAAGGGGTCATGAAATAGTCAGACATGACTAAGTGAATAAACAACAACAATACTTGACTTACAATGTTATGTTCGTTTCAGTATACAGCAAAGTGAATCTGATTTTTTTAATTTTTTTAACTGATGACCATAGTGGTGCCCAGGACTTCAGCTGCAGTGAGGTATCTGTCTGTACTTCCATGACAAGCCTCTATTTTTGGAGTTCATAACTCAATGATAGAAATATGCTTTGCATTCAACAACAACAACAAAAAAAAAATCCTTTCTAACCAAAGCCTACATGTCAGTCAGTTCAGTTCAGTTCAGTCGCTCAGTTGTGTCCAACTCTTTGTAACCCCATGAACCACAGCATGCCAGGCCTCCCTGTCCATCACCAACTGCCAGAGTCTACCCAAACCCATGTCCATTGAGTCAGTGATGCCATCCAACCATCTCATCCTCTGTCATCACTTTCTCCTCCTGCCCTCAATCTTCCCCAGCATCAGGGTCTTTTCAAATGAGTCAGCTCTTCGCATCAGGTGGCCAAAGTATTAGAGTTTCAGCATCAACATCAGTCCTTCCAATGAACACCCAGGACTGATCTCCTTTAGGATGGACTGGTTGGATCTCCTTGCAGTCCAAGGGACTCTCAAGAGTCTTCTCCAACACCACAGTTCAAAAGCATCAATTCTTCAGCGCTCAGCTTTCTTTATAGTCCAACTCTCACATCCATACATGACCACTGGAAAAACCATAGCCTTGACTAGATGGACTTTTGTTGACAAAGTAATGTCTCTGCTTTTCAATATGCTGTCTAGGTTGGTCATAACTTTCCTTCCAAGGAGTAAACATCTTTTAATTTCATGGCTGCAGTCACCATCTGCAGTGATCTTGGAGCTCCAAAAAAAATAAAGTCAGCCACTGTTTCCACTGTTTCCCCATCTATTTGCCATGAAGTGGCAAATATATTAACGCATATATATGGAATTTAGAAAGATGGTAATGATGACTCTATATGCAAGACAGCAAAAGAGACACAGATGTAAAGAACAGACTTTCAGACTCTGTGGGAGCAGGCAAGGGTGGGATGATTTGAGAGAATAGCACTGAAACATGAATATTACCATATGTGAAACAGATCGCCAGTCCAGGTTCGATGCATGAGACAGGGTGCTCAGGGCTGGTGCACTGGGATGACCCTGAGGGATGGGATGAGGAGGGAGATGGAAGGGGGGTTCAGGGTGGGAAACATATGTACACCCATGGCAGATTCATATCAATGTATGACAAAAACCACTACAATATTTTAAAGTAATTAGCCTCTAATTAAAATAAATAAATAATTTTTTTTAAAAAGAAATAAAAATCAAAATTGGGAAAAAAAAAAAAAAAAAAAAAGAACCTGAACTTAAACTAGGTCTGTGATCTCAGTTGGAAGACCATGGGTTTTAGCTGGGTTTGAATCCCAGCCACATGGGTGAGAGTCCCAAACAGCGTTTTGGCTGGGTTTGAGTCCCAACACACAGTTTCAGGTCCCAATCTGAGGTAAATTGTTTCACTCTCACCATTGATTACTTTTTCCTGTTCTTTAACATTCCCAAGTAGTTTGAAATGGACCATACATGTGATTATAATCCTACCGATTCTTTACCAGCTGAGCTAGCAGGGAGGCCCAACCTTCCTGGGAGAAATGGTAAATAGCCACTCCTTAGGGTGCACAAATTGGAGAAGGAAATGGCAACCCACTCCAGTGTTCTTGCCTGGAGAATCCCAGGGACGGGGGAGCCTGGTGGGCTGCCGTCTATGGGGTCGCACAGAGTCGGACACAACTGACCTGACTTAGCCGCAGCAGCACGGTGCACGAGCTCTCAAGCTCAGCTGTGGAGAAATTTCTGCTTTTGATTTTGTGATAAAAATACATCTTATTAAAATAAATCACATGAGAATTTATATGTATGTGTTCCATAGATGAACTGACAGGAAATATCTAGCATACATGCTTTCTTCCTCATGGTTTATTATGAGACCCACAGTTCTGCTTTTTTTATTCCTGGTATTACCAGCAAAAGTACAGCCTGCCTACTTGGTGGTGGTTCAAGTTTCCTACTAATAAGGGAGCAAAGGATGCAACTGCCCCCAGCTCACCTGCAAAAGAAAGTTTTGTGAATATCTTACTAAAGGATTCCCTCAACTCTGAAACTGGCATCAATCTACTGGTCATTCAATGAGGAGACAGGTCTGATATCACAAAACTAGTGACTGGCAGGGCCAAGAATCAGATTCTGTTTAATGGCAAAGCTTGTGCTCTTTCTACTAAATTGCTCTCTTGTCTAACTAACATAACTGGAGTGGATGCAAAGAAAAACAAAAAAATGAAAATGAAAACAGCTGGGATAGAGAACCTAGCTTGGTGCCTGGCAATGCACAGGAATGGTCATCACATGTGAGCTTTATGGCATTATTTGTAAATGAGGCCTGAGGGATGGATAGGCAGTAGGCACTGCAGGCTGAGGGGTGGAGTGTTTTCCAGATAAGTAACTGGGATCATGGAACTACGATTCTTCAGGGCTAGGCTAGGAAATGCGAACCTCTTTCTGAGAGCAGTAGAGATCCATAAAAGAATCTTAGGGGGCAGATGTTTGAAAGTCCAGAATCTATGGGAAGCAGTGGGACAGTCAGTTGGAGTCAGCACAAGCACCAGAATGCTCTAGGATTAGGTACAAGAGTCTAGTTGGCATTCACCCTAAATTAGGAAACTCTCTAGGCAAGTCTATTCCTACACAGAAATCAAACAGGCACCCAAATGCCAAAAAAAAGGGGGCTTCTTTGTTAAGCTACCAACATTGGGGTGGTCATGACAGCATCATTTGCATCTCTCCAGTTACTAGGTACAGTTGTCAAGCAGCAAGTTGATGTAGGAGAAACACAGTCTGTACTTGCCCCCTTCAAGGAGTCACGGCATTGCACATACATCCTCCATTTAGGAGCATTTGTCTATGTGAATTCATGTAGACGTAATGAGTATGTTTAAAGTTTATTTTCTGTCAGGCACGGTGCTAGACTTAAAGGAAGTGATACTGAACAGGCTCCATGTGATCTCTAATCTCAGGGACCTTACAGAAAAGAGGAAGATAAAGTCCAGTAAACAATTCCCAAAAGCAGCATGATTTAGGAAGTAAAGAATCTCATTTCTGGCTCCCATCATGGATATAGAAAATTGGTACACTTTGCTACCACCACAGCAACAAGAAAAGCCTGAATTAATTGGCAGAAACATAAATTTCTTGGAGGGAAGGGATCGTTAGGGAGTTTGGGATGGACATGTTCACATTGCTATATTTTAAATGGATAGGACTTCCCTGGTGGTCATGGGTTAAGATTCTGCCTGCCAACGCAGGGGACATGGGTTCCATCCCTGGTCCAGGAAGAGTCCACACGTCACGGGGCAACTAAGACCATGAGCCACAACTACTGAGCCTGTGCTCTAAAGCCAGTGCTCTGCAACAAGAGAAGCCACCACAATGCGACGCCCATGCCCCTGCTCATCGCAATTAGAGAAAGCCCACATGCAGCAACAGAGAACTGCCTCAGCCAAAACTAAATAAAAATTTTATTAGAATAAATAAAAAATTAGGTGGATAACCAAGGACCTACGGTATAGCACAGGGAACTCTGCTCAATGTTATGTGGCAGCCTGGATGGGAGGGGAGTTAGAGGGAGAATGGATACACGTATATATATGGCTGAGTCCCTTCCCTGTTCACCTGAAACTATCACATTGTTCATTGGCTCTATCCCAATATAAAATAAAAAGTTTAAATAAAATATAAAAAGAAACAAACACACACACACACAAAAAAAAAAACCCACATAACTTTCTTGAACCCAGAAGGTGTAACCAACTAACCTGAAATCTAGGGGAAGAGATATGGACAGAGATATGGATATGAGCACTGGCTCACCCATAGCACAGGATGAAGACAAGAGAGTAAGATGCCTGCTAAAATTCGTAATCAAGTGCTAAATGCCAGACATGTGTCTGATAGAGACTCTGGAAGCTTCACACACAAGGCAAGTTCTAACCCACTCAAGATTCTTCTTGCACCCCCAGGCACTCATAAGGAAGATTATGGAGAGGGCCAGAGACGGGGAGAAAGTGTCCCTCCTCAGCCAGATCCACAGCATCATTAAGGACATGTTCTATCTTCTAAGTTACTACAGACAACATTACCACCAGTGGTTTCCCTAGCACATAACCACAAAGCCTTTTCCTAACCTCTAGCGGCAGTTTTCTCACCATATTTCCAGCCATTAAGTTTCCTCACCCTTCTCATCTGCTTACTTGCTGCAAAGTTCTAAAGTCAATGCCACACTTTAACCTTTTGTTTCAGCCACATCCTATTTCTGATACAAACGTCTGTGTCAGTTATGTATTGCTGCCTAACCAGCTTATATGCTCACAGTTCTTTGAGTCAGCATTTGAGATGAACTCAGCTGGACAGTTCTGATACCCAGGGTCATTCATGAGACTTAAGTCACCTGATGGCTTGTCTGGAGTCAGATGGTCTAAGAAGGCCTCACTCACCTGTCTGAGGATTGTTGCTGACCATTAGCAAATCCTGTCTCTCCATGTGGTGTCTACTCCTAGAGGTGGCTGGCCCAGGCTTCATCACGCTGCCAAGAATCTAATCTTGAGCTAAAAGATGGCAAAGGCTAATGTGTTTTTCTTCTTTTTTTAATTATTTACTTTTGGCTGCACCGGGTCTTCGTTGCTTACTCTCATTGCAGTAAGCAGGGGCTTCTCTCTAGTGCAGTGCACAGGCTTCTCATTGCAGTGGATTCTCTTTGTTCCAGAGCACAGGCTCTATAGGATGGGCAGTTTTCAGTTAACTGCAGCTCCTGGGCTCTAGAGCACAGACTCAGTAGTTGTAGCTCACAGAGTGAGTTGCACCATGGCCTGTGGGATCTTCCTGGACCAGGGATCAAACCAGTGTCCCCTACACTGGCAGATGGATTCTTAACCATTGAACCACCAGGGAAGTCCCCCAATGTGTTTTTCTAGCTTCTATTTCTATCATGTTTGATAATGTTTCACTGACCAAAGAAAGTCATGTGATCAAGTTCATCTTCAAAGGGTAGAGAAATAAACTCCACCTCTTGATAAGAGAAGCATCAAAGTCACACTGAAGAGAGGTGTGCATAAGAGAATGGATGAAATTACCATGTAGCAATCTACAACATCACTATTCACACACACAAAATAAAGCAAGACAAAACATAAGAAATCACCTACCCACTAATACAGCTATAAACAAATTAACAGTAGCATGTGCTGTCCAGGATATGAAGCAAATGAGACTGTACTGATGCGGTGGTTGGTTGTTTACTTGCTGAGTCATATCCAACACTTTCTCAACCCCACAGACTGTAGCCTGCCAGACTCCTCTGTCTATGGGATTTCCCAGGGCAAGAATACTGGAGTGAGTTGCCATTCCCTTCACCAGGGGATCTTCCCAGCCCAGGAATTGAACTGGCATCTCCTCCTGGTGGCTCAGAGGTTAAAGCATCTGCCTCCAATGCAGGAGACCCGGGTTTGATCCCTGGGTGGGGAAGATCCCCTGGAGAAGGAAATGGCAACCCACTCCAGTGTTCTTGCCTGGAGAATCCCATGGACGGAGAAGCCTGGTAGACTACAGTCTACTGGGTCGCAAAGAGTCGGACATGACTGAGCGACTTCACTTTCTTTCTCTTTCCCATTGAAGGTGGTTTGCTCCTTTACCACTTAACCACTGAGTCACCAGGGATTCCCAATTGATGATGGAAGCATGAACTGTTTCAACCACTCTGGAAAACTGTTTAGCAGTATCTACTGAAGCTAAAAATATGCCTAGGCAATGACCCAGAAATTCCACATCTACGTTTTATACCCAAGAGAAATAAGAAGATATGTTCACAATAAGATGTACACAAGAATACTCATAGCAGCTTTATTCATAACAGCATTGGGAAAGAACCCAGATGTCCATGAACAGAGTGAAATTTTTTAACTGTAGTGTATTCAGACAATGGAATATTACACAGCAATTTTAAAAGAGCTCTACTGATAATGTGACAAAAAAAGTTCATAGGCACTATATTAAGTGAAAACATCAGACACAAGAAGGCGTACTGTGTGGTTCTATTTTTCTGAACAAGAAAAACAAATCTATGGTACTAGAAGTCAGAGTACTGGTTAATTCTGGAGATGGGGCTTATCGACCTAGGCTGGGCCCAAGAGGACTTTCTGGGAAGATAGAATATTTTCTTTTTGATGTGGGTGGTATGAAAGTGTCACTCAATCGTGTCCAATTTTGTGACCCTATGAACTGTAGCCCACCAGGCTCTCTGTCCATGGACTTCTCCAGGCAAGAATACTGCAGTGGGTAGCCACTCCCTTCTCTAGAGTGGTATAGATATAGACATAAAATTCACTGAGGTGAACACTGAGACTTATGGACTTTTACATAAGTTATGTCTCAATTAAAGAACTTTAAGGGAATTCCCTGGCAGTCCAGTGGTTAGGACTCTGCACTTTCACTGCCAAGGGTGTGGGTTCAATCCTTTGTCAGGGAACTGAGATCCCACAAAGCCTCTCAGTGTGGGGGAAAAAAAAAAAAAAAACTTTAAAACACAAAAACAGAACTCTGAGTACAGGGGAAAATGGAGAACAGCTCCCTGCAGTGAAGTTCTGTAGAGAGAGCCAAACTGTCACTTACCACCTGCAGGACCTCAGTTAACTCAACTTATCAGGCCTCAGTTTCCTCATCTGTGAATTGGGTATAATAACAGTACCTTCCTCAAAGTGTCATTGTAAGGACTAAATAACTTAAAAGATACAAAGTTTAAGGTAGTAGCTATAATACTATCTAGCAATAATAAGCACAAATAATCATTTGCTATGATGATGATGAATGGCTAAATATTCATTGCTAGGGAGAAAGATGGCCACTATAAGAATAAAAGGAACAATTAACTGAAAGCTTACAAGATGTCAAAAATCTTTTAATTCCATTCCTTCAAAATATATGAATTTTAAAATGAACAGAATTAAAAGACTCATTCAGCAATTCATACGTATGGTGGGAGAGTTTAACTTTCTCAGTAAATGACAGACTGGAAACTGCTAAGGACTAAATATTGGTGCTCCCCAGAGTTGACATGCTGAAGCCTAACTCCCAAGGGGATGGTGTTAGGAGGTGAGGCCCTTGGGAGGTGATTAGGTCATAGGGATGGAGCCCTCATGAATGGGATCAGTGCCCTTACAAAAGAGACCCCAGGGAGCTCTCTTGCTGTCCTTCTGCCATGTGAGACATGGCAAGAAGATGGCCATTTATGAACCAGGAAGTGGGGCCTCCCCAGACATCAAATCTGCCAGCCGTGATCTTGGACTTCCTATCTCTAGGAACTGTGAGAAATAAATTTCTGTTGTTTGTAAGCCACCCAGTATTTTTGTTATAGCAGCCTGAGCTAAGACAGAAACCAGTATTTTAAAATGTGTAAAAGACTTTTATACACAAAGAGCATGCTCCATCTAGTGGACATTTGTAGGATACAATACATTGATTTCCACTGTTCAAGAAGCATTTATAAAAATGAATCATATATTAAGTGCATCAGTTAGAGACTGCATTCAGCCACAATAAACCCATCCCTGCCCTCCCCCAGATTCCCCTCCCCCCAAAAAAGACAATGTCATGTACCAGTAAGAAGTGCATCTTTTTCGTGTAAACAAGATGTCCAGAAACAAACAACCCAGGGCTGGAACACCCACACAAGGATACCAACCGGGGAACCAGGATGGTTGTAGCTCTGGCCACAATCTATTATTTTTTAATCTATTATTTTTATATGTTTAATTTGGCAGCACCATACAGTTGTGGGATCTTAGTTCCCTGACCAGGGTCAAACCCTCAGCCCTGTACTGGAAGCTCAAAGTCCTAACCACTGGACCACCAGGGAAGTCCCCCACACTCTAGACTGTGGCTTTCACCCTTGTGGTCACAGGATGCCTCCTCTAGCACCAGATATGGTGCCCGCTTGTACAAAAGGCAAGAAGGAGAGAAAGTGAAAGCGTTAGTCGCTCAGTCGTGTCTGAAGACTCTTTGTGACCCCATGGACTGTAGTCCGCCAGACTCCTCTGTTCATGGAATTCTCCAGGCAAGAATACTGGAGTAGGTAGCCACCCTTCTCCAGGGGATCTTCCCGACCCAGGGATTGAAGCTGGGTCTCCCGCATTGTGGGCAGATTTTTCACCGTCCAAGCCACCAGGGAAGGAGGAGAGGGATCTGGCTAAATGAAACCATTCCTTTGTGACATCTTCCCCAGGACTCACACTCAATGATGTCTCCTGCTGGCCAAGACTGGAGAACGTGGCCTCCCCTGCCAGCAAGAAGGACAGGGAGGTGGAAGTATTTTAATCATGCACATTCCCTGATGGTGTAGTGGTTTGAATGCGGCCCCGACCACCACCATCACCAAAAGACATGCCCACCCAGAAACTCTGGTGGTGAACTCAGTTGGAAAAGGGTCTTTATAGATGTCATTAAATTAAAGATCTTGAGATGAGGCCATCCTGGGTATCTGGGTAGACCCTAAATCCGATGATGTGTCCTTATAAGAGACACTTAGGAGACACAGGAGAGGACACTGATACACAGAGGAGAAGGCCGTATGAAGATGGAGGCAGCGACGGGGATGACGCTGCTACAAGGCAAGGCACACCTGCGGCCACCAAAAGTGGGAAGAGGCAAAGAAGCCTCCTCTCCTAGAGACTTTAGAGGGGACGTGGCCCTGCAGACACCTTGATTTCAACTTGTGCCCTCCACAAGTGAGAGAATAAAATCCTCTTGCTTTAAGCCACAAAATATATATATATACATTGCATAGTCTCAATCTGAACAAATAAAACCTAGGTGCTTTTGCAAGTAAGAAGGGACAGTTTTGGCAGGCAACTACCAAGACATGCCATTTTCCAGGCAAGAGTACTGGAGTGGGTTGCTGTTTCCTTCTCCAGGGGATCTTCCCAACCCAGGGATCAAACCCAGGTCTCCCGCATTGCAGGCAGACGCTTTACCGCCTGAGCCATCAGGGAAGCCCTAACCCTAAAAGCAAATCTCCACAAATACTTAACATTCAACAACATAAAGATCACACACTCTGCTTGTGGTGTGTTATGTGTGTGTGTACACATGCTCAGTGGTGTCTGAGTCTTTGTGACCCCAGGGACTGCAGCCTGCCAGGATCCATGGGATTTCCCAGGCAAGAATACTGGAGTGGGTTGCCATTTCCTTCTCCAGGGGATCTTCCCAACGCAGAGATACACCCCTCCTCTCCTACATTGGCAGGTGATTCTTCACCACTGAGCCACCATATAGGATGTCGCTAAAGGAGTACTATGAGAGATGATTACGGCCCCAGATGTTTAGTCTGTAGAAACAGGAAGTTCATCAGCAAGGGGCCCTTCCATGGGAAGAGACACAGATAAAGGCAGGTCGTCAGTCCTGACGTTTTCTCCCCTGGCGTGAATTCTCTTGTGCACGCTGAGTGAAGAGCTGTGCCGGAAGGCTTTGTCACACTGAGTGCATTCGTAGGGTCTCCCCGTGGTGTGGGTTCTCACGTGGACGATGAGGTGAGAGGACTGGCCGAAGGCTCGCCCGCACTGCGGGCAGACGTAGGGCTTCTTGCCGGTGTGGGTCCTCGCGTGTTTCCTGAGAGATGAGGGCTCCCCGAAGGCTCGCCCGCACTCTGGGCACGGGTAGGGCTTCTCTCCGGTGTGGATCCGCATGTGACTCTTGAGGGTGGAGAGCCGACTCAGGACCTGCCCGCAGGTGGCGCACTCGTACAGCTTCTCACCCGTGTGGATCCTCTTGTGCACGTTCAGGTTGGTGCTCGTGCGGAAGGGCTTCCCGCAGTGGTTGCACTGGTAGGGCTTCTCTCTGGTGTGGGTCCGCACGTGCGTCTTCAGCGACGAGTGCTCCCGGAAGGTCTTCCCACAGTGGCCGCATTCGAAGGGCTTCTCTCCGGTGTGGGTCCTCATGTGGCTCCTCAGAGAGGATGGCTGGGTGAAAGCCTTCCCACAGTCCTTGCATGAGTAGGGCTTCTCGCCCATGTGGTTCCTCTGGTGCAGGATCAGGTTGAAGTTCCTCGTGAAGGTCTTCCCGCACTGGCTGCACTCGAAGGGCTTCTCGCCGCCGTGGGTCTTCAGGTGGCGCCGCAAGTTGGAGAAGTACTTGAAGGCCTGCCGGCACTCCTGACACTCGAAGCACTTCTCCGCGGTGTGCGTCTTCTCGTGACGGATGAGCTCGGAGCTGTACCTGAAGGATCTTGCACATTTGTCGCACGTGTAGGTTTTATCCCCGCTGGGGACTTTCTCAGGCACGATGAGGCGGGTGGTCCGGAGGAAGGATTTTCGGCTCTCTCGGCCTTCAAAGGGGTTTCCTTCAGTAGGAAATCCCGGGTACTGAAAAAGCGGTTTGATGCTGTCAAAGGGCTTCCCAAGCTCATCGTATTTATAGAGGTTTTCTCCGACCTGAGGTGGCTCCTGTCAATTGAGGAAAATGGGAAGACCAGAGGCTTTACTGCAGTCACAGGTATTCTCCCACAAGCAAACTGTGTGTAGGAGAGAGGCGGTCCTATAGCTCAAACTTTTACCAGCCTAGTGTATCTCTGCCATTGCTACCCTGAGTTCCTTCAAGAGGATACTCTGCCACAAAGAGCCATCATTTTCATTACCTTCATGGGACTTCTTCTTAGAAGAAGATTTTTTTTTTAATTGTTAAAGGCTAAATTAAGTCTGTTGTCAGATTTACAAAAATGGTAAACTTTGCACTGTTTACAACAGCCAAGACATGGAAGCAACCTAAATGTACATCGACAGAGGGATGGATAAATTAGATAAAGTAATAGACTACTACTCAGCCATTAAAAAGAATGAAATAATGCCATTTGCAGCAACACGGATGGACCTGGAGATGGTCACATCTGGGTCAAAGAAGGAGAACTATCGTATGACGTCCATTGTACATGGAATCTAAAAAGAAATTATATAAATGACCTCACCTGCAAAACAGAAAAAGACTCACAGACTTAACAGTACAAACCTATGGATGGTTGCTGGCCGGGGGTGGGGGGCGGAGGGGGGGGGTGGGAGGGGGAGGAAGCAGGGGCTGGGGACAGGAAGGGACAATTAGGGAGTAGTGGGTTTGGGTTGGCATGGACATGTACACACTGCTATATCTAAAATGGATAACAACAAGGACCTACTGTATAGCACAGGAAACTGTTCAATGTTATGTGGCAGCCTGGATGGGAGGGGAGTGTCAGGGAGAATGGAGACATGTATATGTATGGCTGAGTCCCTTCACTGTTCACCTGAAACTGAACATTCTCCTGAAACACAACACTGTTAACCGGCTATACCCCAATACAACATACAAAGGATTTAAAAATGGCTAACTTTGGGGACTCTGTGAAGATACATCTTGATCTACATTTAGTTTTTTCCCCCAATTCATGACATTCACAGACTCTCTCCCAACAAACTGCTTTCTCCTAGGTGAGTACCACTTGCCTTTAGTCTCTCTCTGAGCTTCTTGAGTTTCTAGCCTACAGCAATCCCAGGTTTTTCCTACTGTAGAGGACAAAGAATAATCCCTTTATGCCTTACCCTTTTCATGCCAATGGATGGAATTGCCGCCAAAATATCTTGATTAGGAATTGAGTCTTGGTGTTGAAAGTGAGGACCTGGAATGAATTAAGGGGGAGGAAATATCAAGTGCACAGGGAAGGAAACTCTGGGATAAAAAGGACCAGTAAGCTAGATACATGCACATTTTTTTTAAATATTGATCCTAAATATGTGAAGAAACTGAATAAGAGGAACATATCAGGACTTCCCTGGTCCAGTGGTTAAGACACCACACTTCCAATGCAAGGGGTCCAGGTTTGATCTCTGGTTGGGGAACTAAGATCTCACATGCCACATGATGTAGCCAAAAAATAAAAAAAAATTTTTTTTAAAAAAAGGAAAATATTAAGGAGCAAAAACAATTTTTAAGGTGTTTGGCTATGTGAAGAGTTAAGAAGTAATCACAGGAACAAGGAATGGAAATAGTAGATAATTTTCTAAGAAAAGATTCCATGAAGACTGAGCCTGATGTTGAGAGAAAGTATTAGTTAAAAACAGAATGGGGAGGAACTGGATGAAATATACACATGAAAGTGCTAAATGTAAAAAGGAGGTAGGATAATTTACTCTATGTTCTATGAAACCAGAGTAAAGTATTAGAGGTAAAAAGGCAAGGGAAAGAGGAAAGAAAGTGAAATTTACTGAGGAAGCTCAACCCAACAGCGTTCCCCATCAAGGATACTGCAAGTATTTCTAAATCTAACACACTCATCTTAGCGACCAGAGCAGGTGCTCCCCTCGCCTGTCTGGTGCTCACCTAAGTGGGCTTCTGGGAAGATCCCTCTCTCGGTGACGCACAGCTCTTCTCTTTGCTCCAAATGGGAAGACATCCTGGTTTTACAGAGTTGATCACCTGCTCATGGGAAAAGATACAGGGTGTGAGCAGACTGTGCCTGCCACGCAACTGGGGCTGATACTCTGAAGTCTTCAGGGTCACTGGAGATGGGAACAGCAAAAAGGGCACGCCTACATTCTGATGTAGGCTTTCTTCACAAAGGAACTAAAGTGCAAGCTCCCTCAATGGGTCCCGAAGAACAGTAGGGCTCTCTAATCCCCATAACCCAGGGCCTGGCTCAAGAAGGCACTTAAGAAGCCCAGGAAGAGCAGACAGGCCTTCATTTCCATAAGGAAGCCACAAGACTATAATAAGCACCATGAGGTGCTATCTCTTCACTGGTCTCTCTTCACCTCTGGATTCCCCAGACCAGCACAGTTCTGGGAACCCACAGTGGCTGCACAAGAATGTGTCCATGAAGCAGCAAGGCTGACCTTACCTACAGAGGCCAGGTTCCTGTAGTTCTCCAGCATCACATCTCTGTAGAGGCTTTTCTGGGCAGAGTCTAGAAACAGCCATTCTTCCGGTGTGAACAGCACAGCCACATCCGCGAAGGTGACTGGCTCCTAAAATGCACATCCAGGGGTTCAGCCAGAGGCCAGCACCCCCCAGGACTCGAGACAACAGTGAGGGGCTTGCAGGCCTGGGGAAGGGAGACTCCCGTGCACAGGATGTTCAGATATGGTTCTAAGGTCCCTCAGCTCAGGCCTCAGAACTGGAACTTTTCTCCATCTATTCTTCCCTCCAAAAATGAGAGTGTCCCGAAGTGTGGCAGCCAAGGACCTCAACTTCATGACAGGACTTAGCTACTAACAACTAGCCAGGACTTCCCTGGTGGCATAGTGGGTAAGACTCTGCCTGCCAATGCACGGGACACAGGTTCGATTCCTGGTCCAAGAAGATCCCACATGCCATAGGGTGAATAAGCCCATGTGCCACAACTACTGAGCTCAAGTGCCACAACTACTGAAGCCCGTGCACCCAGAGCCCATGCGCCGCCACAAGAAGAGAAGCCACTGCAATGAGAAGCCCGTGCACTGCAATGAAGAGTGGCCCTTGCTCGCTGCAACTAGAGAAAGCCTGAGCACAGCTACAAAGACCCAGTGCAGGCAAAAATAAATAAATAATTTAAACTAAAACAACAACTAGCCTGGAAATCCTGGCCCCTAACCCCAGGGTCCAGCAAGTGAGGTCACTGCTCACCCACCACTAGAGGCCCAGTGCCTGGAAGCCTAGACACCAGCCCTGTGGGGTTGAGAAGCTCCCAGCCAGGGGGAGGGGACAAGGAGGCAAAGCAGCAAGAAGAGCAAGGACTTCTTGCTTACCTGTGGACAGGTGGTCAGTCCCCCAGGAGTCATGGCTTCTTCTTCTATTCTCCCCTTCTGGAGCCAGGCAGGGCCTTGAGCGGACAGAGCTGCAGGAGAATAGGAGAGCCGTGAGGGTCTCAGCAGCAGGGCTGAGGCTGCCCACCTTGACTGTGAGTGACCACAGGTGCACACTCCCTTGGATAAACACACACACACATACTGTACACTGAGACATGCATGCACATACGCTTGCAAACACCCACAGCTACTTGGGCACGTGGGCACACTCACCCACACCAGTACACACACATGCATATACTACGTGCAGAGACACATACACACAGACGCACCACACATACTCAAGCACACACAGAAACACACAGAAATATACAGAAACACACACAGCTCTTTCATCTCAGACACCAATATGCCATCCAGACTAAGGAAGACCCGAAAACTTAGGGGCCACATGAGCCACGCCCGCATCATGGGAAACACCCAGGAAGCTGCGCTAACACTGGTGGCCTGCTTCACCACAGGATCAACTTGGACGAATATCATGCAGGGGATTTTGGGAAAGTCGGTACAAGGCATTACCACTTAAAGAGGAACTAGAGCCTCTGTCCAACTGTCAAACTTGATAAACTGTTAACCTGGGTCGGTGAGAAGATCCAGATAAGTGCTGTTGAGAACAAGACTGAAGCTGTCCCTATCACTGATGTGGTGTGATCAGAAAGATCTGGGGAACAAAAAACTCCCAAAGCAGCCTGTCATCATGATGGCCAAATTCTACAGCAGAAGAGCTGAAAAGAAGACTATGGGTGTGGGAGGGGCTTGCAGAGAAGGAAATGGCAACCCACTTTAGTATTCTTGCCTGGGAAATCCCAGGGACAGAGGAGTCCATGAGGTCAAAAGGGGTTGGACATGACTTAGCAACTGAACACCACCACACCAGCTTGAAGCCACATGGTGGGAAATTCATTAAATGTCATCAAGTGCTTCCGCATGGAACTCTTTTCAATGTTATGTGGCAGCCCAGATGGGAGGGGAGTTTGGGGGAGAATAGATACATGTATATGTATGGCTGAGTCCTATATATGTATGACTCAGCTTCACTGTTCACCTGAAACTATCACAACATCATTAACTGTCTATACCCCAATAAAAACTAAAACGTTTTTATTTTTAATGTTAACAAGTGCTTTAAAAAAAAAAGAAAAGAAACACACACACATTTCCTCCATTCCAAATCTGTGAAGCCACAGTCTCGATTCACCAGCAGACTCTGAGGTTTCTACAGCAGTCCTTTTTCCCCCTTGACTCAGCCCTGGGTCAGCCGTTCCTCCCTGACTGCAGGGCCCCTTCCTCTGCCCCGACTCTGCAGGGTTGGTACCGCCCAGGACTTACCACAAGCCGAGCACAGAGAAACCACCACTTCTCTGGGAGCCTGCCTGAGAAGGAAGTGTCCTTCCCTTCCTGTCTTCAGATCGATAACATTCCTCCCCCACACCAGACTCCTCACTCTGGCCTGTCACAGAGGAGAAGTGATGCCCGCCATCCCATCTCCCTATACCCCCACTTCCCCTCTCAGTGGGACCTTTCCCTCAGTCATTAAATCTGAACCATGTCCAATCCTGATCCCATGTTATCAGTTTCCCAGGGCAGCTATTAAAAAAATAATAATAATACCACAACTGGGTGGCATAGAACAACAGAATTGTATTCTCTCAGTTCTGGCAGCCAGAAGTCCAGGATCAAGCTGTCAGCGGGGCCAAACTCCCTCTGAAACTCCGGCTGAGTCATTCCTTGCCTTTTCTTGGCTTATGGTTGTTGTTGTTATCCTTAAGTCGTATCTGACTCTTTGCAACCCCATGGACTGCAGCACACCAAGTTCCCCTGTCCTTCACTACCTCCCGGAGTTTGCTCAGACTCATGTCCATTGAGTTGGTGATGCCATCCAACCATCTCATCTTCTGTCATCCCCTTCTCCTCCTGCTCTCAATCGTTCCCGGCATCAGGGTCTTTTCCAGTGAGTCAGCTCTTTGCATCAGGTGGCCAAAGTATTGGAGCATCAGCTTAAGCATCAGTCCTTCCAGTGAATATTCAGGACTGATTTCCTTTAGGGTTGACTGGTTTGATCTCCGTGCAGTTGAAGGGACTCTCAAGAGTCTCCTCCAGCACCACAATTCAAAAGCATCAATTCTTTGGCACTCAGCTTTCTTTATGGTCCAACTCTCACATCCATACATGACCAGTGGAAAAAATCTGGCTTCTGGTGGTGAAGGTCAATCCTGGGCCTGTAACTGTGTCCCTCAAATCACTGCCTCTGTTGTCATGTGACCTTCTCCCCCACATGTCTCTGTCTTCACAAGGCATCTTCCCCTTCTTAAAATGGCACAATTCATAAGGGATTAGGGTCACGACCTCATCTTAACCTAATGTCATCTGCAAAGACCCTATTTCCAAACAAGGTCACGTTCACAGGTAACAAGGGTTAGAACTTCAATATAGGCTGGTGGGAGGGGGCCCACAATACAGCTCTAATACTCCACCTTTCCCTCTGGCTACTGTTTTGTCTCTTTGTTCCCCATCTTGGGCAATCTTTGTACTCATTCCCTCACCTTGTATTCAGTTCCAAAACACTACCATTCAACAACCAGCACCTCACTAGGGTCCCCTGTGATCTCCATCTACAGGGGGGATCTAGTAGAAATGTTCAGTCATCCAATCCCTCTATCTTAAAACCTACCGCCCCGGGCTTCGGAGGGCTTCCCTGGTGGCTCAATTGGTAAAGAATATGCCTGCAATGGGGGAGACCTGGGTCAGGAAGATCTTCCTGGAGAAGAAAATGGCAATCCACTCTAGTATTCTTGCCTGAAAAATCCCATGTACAGAGCCTGGCAGGCTACAGTCCCTGGGGTCACAAAGAGTCGGACCTGAATGAGTAACTAAACACTTCCACTTTGCCAGGCTTCAGCACCTAACTGCCAGCCTCCTCCTCCACTCCTGTTCAAGTTCCTGCCCTGTCACTTGCTGGTGTCCCATAGGGATGCCAGCATGCTTCTCCTGCATTGGCAGGTGGGTTCTTTAATGCTGAGCCACCAAAGAAGCCCCCAGTCCCCCTCCCATAAGTGCCCCCAATTGTCTGGTAAATGAATGTATACATGACCCACCAAACTATCTCAACTTGACCTCCTGAATACATTTTACATAGTTCCATGCTTCCCTACTGTGCAGACAAAAGTTAACATAGCCCTCCTGACTGCTCTCCTTAGCAAGGCCAGCTGGCAAGGCTGGCCCTTAGCTGGCCGCACAGCATGTGGGATCTTAGTTCCCCAACCAGGGATTGAACCCATGCCCCCTACATTGGAAGCATGGGGTCTTAACCACTGGACCGCCAGGGAAGTCCCAGGACTTGGATTTCGAGACAGTTCCCCTGACCCTAACTGGTAAGAGGGGCTCACTCTGCTTAAACTGTCTGTACAAACAACGCAGTCCATGTTGGATGCCTGCTTTCTTTCCAGAAGCCTGGAGTTTAGATATGTGCTGGGCAGATGGTGCCTACATGACCAGCCCCCAGGGAAAACCCTGGGCTCTGAGTCTATAATGAACCTCGGTGTAAATTTCACTGTGCATGTGTCGTCACAACTTGCTGCTGAAGGAATTAAGCATGTCCTGTGTGACTCCACTGGGAGAGGACTCCAAAAGCTTGTGCCTGGGTTCCTCCAGGCATCACCCCAAAAGCCTTTTCCCTTTGCTGGTTTTGCTTTGCATTCCTTCACTGGACTAAATCAGAGCCATGAGTACAACTGTGAGCTGAGTTTGGGGCGTGGCCTTAGAGACCCCTGACATGCCTACCCCATACTCACTCCCCAGTCAGACTGCGAGCCCCCAGGGGGAAGGTGTCAGGGGTTTGTCTGCAATTGCTTCCCAGTGTCCTTCCCACCACAGGATGACAGTCTAGAGCCCTTCCGGGGTAATTTAAGAGCCAAGAGTACTCCAAGTACTCCATGAGTACTTTATAGCACAGATGGCCAAAAAGCACGTAAAAAGATGCTCAACATCTCTAGTCATTAGAGACGTGCAGATCAAAACTAGTGTTTTGCAGATCAAAAGTGAAGTTATCACCTTGTACCTGTCAGAATAGCCATCATCAAAAAATCTACAAAGAATAAATGCTGGAGAGGGTGTGGAGAAAAGGGGACCCTCCTTCACTGTTGGTGGGAACGCAAATTGATATAGTCACTATGGAGAACAGTATGGAGGTGCCTTAAGAAACTAAAAATAGAACTACCATATGGCTCAGCAATCCCTCTCCTGGACATATACATGGAGAAAATCATAATTCAAAAAGATACATGCACTCCAGTGTTCACTGCAGCACTTATTTACAATAGCCAGGATACTGAACCAACCTAAATGTCCATTGAGAGAGAAACGGATAAAGAAGACATATATACGACGGAATACTGTTTGTGCTACATTTTCAGATGTATCCAACTTTTGCCAACTCCACAGCCTGTGGCATGCCAGGCTCCTCTGTCCATGGGATTCTCTAGGCAAGAATACTGGAGTGGGTTGTCATGCCCTCCTCCAGGGGAGCTTCCCAATCCAGGGATCAAACCCACATCTCTTTTGTCTCCTGCATTGGCAGGCAGGTTCTTTACCACAAGTGCCACCTGGGGAGCCCATAAAAAATAAGATGACTTTATATATTCTCTCCCTAAGACAACGACTGCAGTCAGAAGAAAGGAAGGTGGATCCAAGTTGCCAAACACAACAGAACACAACACAGGAGGGCCCTCGGGCTGTAATTCCACCACGCTCTCACTCACCAGCACCCCCAGCCCTCCACAGTCTGGGGAGACCCAGCGCAGGCTCCGGCGTGGCCAACCTCTGCATCTGCACAGCCACCTTCAGCCCCTGGACAGAGTGACAGGAACAGATTACAGAGTCACAGCGTGGGTGGGATCCGCTCACACCTGTCCACCCAGACTGAACTGGTGTGACTGGCCCTGCTTTGGGAAACATGCTAAGAGGAGGGACAAGGCTCGTTCACCACATCCAGGTTTACAACTCCTCAACACAAAGCTAATCAGTGTCATGGAATTTCAAGTCCAAGACAGGAAAGACAGAGGGGGCCCGGGTAGGGAAGGCCTCATCTAAGCAGCCTCTGGGCAGGGTGGGGGGTTGATTCTGGGGCACAGAGAAGCAGCGGATGGCCAGTAGACTGACGGGTGAGGCAGGAGGCATGGGTGGAGCCCTGCAAATGAGGGGGTGTTAGTAAACTATTCCCAAGGGGAAAATCCCTGCTCTGGGAGAAGGGACGGGAACCCTCCTATACCAACGGCCACTCCCTCGGGAAAGGTGTTTGAACCAATTTGTATATATATTTTTTTAATTTCTATTTATGTTTGGCTGATCCCTGGATTTGGTCTTCATTGCTGAGCCTGGGCTTTCTCTAGTTCTGGTGTGCAGCACTCTCTAGTTGTGGTGAGGGGATTCTCACTATAGTGGCTTCTCTTTTTGTAGAAAACAGGCTCAATAGTTGTGGCTCTTAAACTCTAGAGCTTGGGCTCAATAGTTGTGGTGCACAGTCTTAGTTGCCCCGTGACACATGGAATCTTCCTGGACCAGGGATCGAACCCGTGTGCCCTACATTGGCAGGTGGATTCTTAAACCACTGGACCACCAGGAAAGCCCCTGACTTGCTTTCTATAGGTTGTCTCTGGCCTCCATGTCCAGCAGGAGGCTGGGTCCAGGAGAACTAACAGTGGCTCTGGGCAAGGTGGTGGCACCAGGGCCAGGAGGAGCAGTCAGAGGCAGGTTTATATTTTGGAGGCAAAGCTGGCAGGACTTGGTGGAGGATGGGAAGCAAATGTGGCTGGTCCCTCAGGGCAGGTGATGGGTGGGAGACAGGGGAGAATAGGCCCCTTCTCCTCAGGGAAGGGCTCCAAGCACACCTTAAAGTATCCTTCTCTGTAACTCTCTCCACCTCACAACCAAAACATAAGGCCATGAGCCCAGAGCATGGTTACCAGCCTGGACACTCTCCACACAGCCCTTGAATCACAGGACCTGCTCATTCCTGCAGGTTTCCTGGCCATGGAAAGGATGGAAGGATTGAAGAAGGAAATCTGGACCCAGAGGCAAGACCTGAACCCTGGGTGCCACCCCCTCCCCTAGGACTGCCCTGGGCATGACATCACGCTGGGGATATTTACACTCAGTGCAGAAACACCAAGGCCTGTTCAGTAGTTCTCACCAGGAGCTAAGCTTGGGCCTCCAGCATGTTCCCAATTTCCAATCTAGTTGGCCTTCCATTCCTCCCTCCCTCCTGCCTCCCCACTTACAGACATATCCTGAACCTTGGGCCTTCTTGGCAGGGGCTGGGGCCCTCCTGGCAGACCACCTCCCAGGCTTACTGCATATTCAGAAGACTGTTGGAGAGCTGACCAGTCCTCTGGAGCTGGAGGCATCACCTCCTCTTCCATCTCAGACTTGATCTCTATCTTCAGGTCCAGCTCTGGCCCCTGGGAAAAGGAGTGGAGGGTGCTAAGCAGGAAGAAGTGGTACAGAGGCCGTCCTCACCCTAAGAGACCCAAAGTTTGGGGGTAGTACCATCAGAATTTGGGGTCCGTGGGACTTCCCTGGTGGTCCAGTGGCTAAGACTCTGCATTCCCAATGCAGTAGGCCTGGGTTCTATCCCTGGTCAGGGAACTAGATCCCACTTGTCACAACTAAAGTGTTAATTGCTCAGTCATGTCTGACTCTTTGAGACCCCATGGACTGTAGTCCGCCAGGTTCCTCTACCCATGATTCTCTAGGCAAGAATGCTGGAATGGGTTGCCATTCTCTGCTCCAGGGGGATCTTCCAGACCCAGGGATTGAACCTAGGTCGGTCCCACATTGCAGGCAGATTCTTTACTGTCTGAGCGACAGGGAAGCCCATGTCGCAACTAAGACCCAGCCAAATTAATTAATTAAGAAAAGAATTTGGGCAATGCGGGTATGGCAGTTTCAGACCTGGAAACTCCCCTACTTCACTGTGGGCACCAACCACCAAGGGTCTCTGAGGACCGATTGAACCAGGGACTTGGACGCACATACCTGACCCTTTTCTGGTTCTGGGGGACCCGTGGCTGGAGGGTAGACCACCAACCCTCAGAGGCACTGCGAGATATTTTACTAGAAAGGTTTTTGCTTTGTTCCAGGCAGCACTGCACAGCTTGTGAGATCTTCTTAATCCAACCAGGGATTAAACTTGAGACCCTGGCAGTGAAACTGCAGAGTCCTAACCACTAGACTGCCAGGGGAGTCCCTAAAAAGGTTTTTATAGAAAAGTTGGGAGCACTTAGTTCTGAATATGAACACACTGTTCTGTGTTTTCCTAGGTTCTGTATCTGCCTACCTGGTATCTGTCAATCACAGGGCCACAGTTAGTTATCCACATCTCCTGTGACCCACAGCCCACACTCTGAACCGCCTCCTTTATGGAGTTCTCACACACCAAGCCAATACTCCCCCCACCCTAAATCACCTGAAACGGGTGCTCCCTCCAGATACTTCATGTCCTGGAGGAAACACCTTGGCTCAAGTGTCTGCCTGGCCCTGGGGTGCGCATCCAACTCAGCTACTCCTCACCTTCTCCTATGAAAGGGAATGAAGAATTGTCCCCCAAGAATCTTACCATTTGCAAATCATAGGATGAGTTTTCTTCTGAAATATCCTGCAGAGTTGTAGGCTCTTTGGGTGTAAATTGAGATTCCCAGTCTAAAATGAATGGGGAAAAAAAAATTACCTTATTTCAGAAAGAAGTCATAGTATGAAACTGACACACACCTTTTTTTTTTTAATACTGACCCTAAACTTGGGACCATACTGAAAGGTAGAAGGTATCAATGAGCAAGGTATCAATGTGCTGTGTGCTCAGTCATGTCCAACTCTTTGTGACCCCATGGACCCCCGCCAGGTTTCTCTGTCCATGGGATTCCTCAGGCAAGAATACTGGAGTGGGTTGCCATTTCCTCCTCCAGGGGATCTTCCCGATCCTTGAGAGTCTCTTGTGTCTCCTGCATTGGCAGGCGGATTCTTTACCACTGCAGTGAGCAAAGGGAGATTCTAAAGATTAGGGCTGTGTGTAGAGCTGGGCAGTGATGGGATGAGGCGGAAACCAGAGGCCTTTCCTGTTAAAAGAATTCATGGAGACTTTTTTTCATATTTATTTATTTTTGGCTGTGCTGGGTCTTCACTGTGGCCCGCAGGATCTTCACTTTGGCATGTGGGATCTTTCGCTGCAGTTCGTGCGCCTCTCTAGTTGTGGTCCACAGGCACATGGGCTCTGTAGTTGCAGCTCAAGGGCTCTCCAGTTGTGGCACTGGGGCTTAGTTGCCCTAGCTATGTGGGATCTCAGGTCCCTGACCATGTATGGAGCCTGCATCTCATGCACTGGAAGGTGGATTCTTAACCACTGGAAGTCCCCTCCATGGAGATTTAGACTGATATTGCCAGAAAGTGTGTTACCAGAGAAACAAGAAGCAATCAAACAAGAAATATATAGAGAAATGTTCAATATAAAGATTAACTTGGTTATACCCCAATACAAAATAAAACGTTTGAAGAAGAAAAAAAAAAAAGACAAACTTGTGACTTCCCTGGTGGTCCACTGGTTAAGGCTCCACACACCCAATGCAAGGGACCCAGGTTCAATCCCTGGTCATGGAACTAAGATCCCATACGCCACTGCAAGTAAAGACCCTTTGTGCTGCAACTAAGACCTGCCACAACCAAATAAATAAATAAATATTTTCAAATTAAAAAAAAAAAAAACTAAACAAAAAGTGTGTATGTGACATGGAGAAATCAGAATCCTCTCCCACCACTGGGGGAAAGGTAAACTAGTGTCCTTAATCTCAAAAGAGGGCAACAGAGGATCAGACAGTTGGATGGCATCACCAAAACAACAGATATGGACTTGGGCAAACTCCAGGAGATGGTGAAGGACAGAGAAGCCTGGCATGCTACAGTCCATGGGGTCACAAAGAGTCAGACATGACTTGGTGACTGAACAAGAACAACAAATCTCAAAAGTAGTTTGACTGAAATTGAAGCTGGGATCAAAAATCTCCCAAAAAACAAAAGCCCATGACCAGATGGCTTCACAGAATTCTATCAAACATTTAGAGAAGAGATAATGGCTGTCATTCTAAAACTCTTTCAAAAAACTACAGAGGAAAGAACATTTCCAAACTCATTCTACGAGGCCACCAACACCCTGATACCAAAACTAGACAAAGACAACACCAAAAAAAGAAAACTACAGGCCAATGTCACTGATGAACATAGATGCAAAAATCCTCAACAAAATTTTAGCAAACGGAATTCAGCAACACATCAAAAAGACAAACTTGTGACTTCCCTGGTCAAGTTGGGTTTATTCCAAGAATGCAAGGATTCTTCAATATACGCAAATCAATCAATGTGATACACCATATTAACAAATTGAAAGATAAAACCATATGATCATCTCAATAGATGCAGAAAAAGCCTTTGACAAAATTCAGCACCCATTTATGATTAAAACTCTTCAAAAAATGGGCATAGAAGGAACCTACCTCAACATAGTAAAGGTCATATATGATAAGCTTACAGCAAACATTATTCTCCATGGTGAAAAACTGAAAGCATTTACCCTAAGATCAGGAACAAAACAAGCTATTTGTCCACTTCCACCACTATTATTCAACATAGTTCTGGAAGTCCCAGCTACAGCAATCAGAAAAGAAAAAGAAATAAGAGGAATCCAGATCAGAAAAGAAGAAGTAAAGCTCTCACTGTTTGCAGATGACATGATACTGTATGCAGAAAACCCTAAAGATAGTATCAGAAAATTACTAGAGCTAATCAGTGAATTTAGCAAAGTTGGAGGATACAAAATCAATGTACAGAAATCACTTGCATTTCTATATACTAACAATGAAAAATCAGAAAGAGAAATTAAGGAATCAATCCCATTTACCATTGCAACAAGAAGAATTAAAAATCTAGGAGTAAACTTACCTAAGGAAACAAAAGAACTGTACACAGGAAATTATAAGACACTGATGAAAGAAATCAAAGAAAACATAAACAGATGGAGAGATATTCTATGTTCCTGGGTAGGAAGAATCAATATTGTGAAAATGACTCTATTACCACATGCAATCTACAGATTCAATGCGATCCCTATCAAACTACCAATGGCCTTTTTCACAGAACTAGAACAAACAATTTCACAATTCATATGGAAACACAAAAGATGCCAAGCAGCCAAAGCAGTCTTGAGAAAGAAGAATGGAGCTGGAGAAATCAACCTTCCTGTCTTCAGATTATACTATAAAGCTACAGTCATCAAGACAGTGTGGTACTGGCACAAAAACAGAAATATAGACCAATGGAACAAGAGAGAAAGCCCAAAAATAAACCCATGCACCTATTGGTACCTTATTTTTGACAAAGGAGGCAAGAATATACAATGGGGCAAAGACAGCCTCTTCAATAAACGGTGCTGGGAAAACTGGACAGCTACATGTAAAAGAATGAAATTAGAACACTTCCTAACACCACACACAAAGATAAACTCAAAATAGATGAAAGACCTAAGTAAGACCAGAAAGTATAAAACCCTTAGAGGAAAACATAGGCAGAACACTCTCTGACATAAAGTAAGATCCTCCATGACCCACCTCCAAGAGTAACGGAAATAAAAACAAGAGTAAACAAGTGGACTTGATTAAACTTAAAAGCTTTTGCACAGCAAAAGAAACTATAAGCAAGGTGAAAAGACAACCCTCAGAATGGGGAAAATAATAGCAAATGAAAGAACTGACAAAGGATTAATTTCCAAAATATATAAGCAGCTCATACAACTCAATGCCAGAAAAACAATCCAATCAAAAAGTGGGAAAAATACTTAAACAGACATTTCTCCAAAGAAGACATACAGATGGCTAACAAACACATGAAAAGATGCTCAACATCGCTCATTATTAGAGAAATGCAAACCAAACCACAATGAGATATCACCTCACACCAGTCAGAATGGCCATCAAAAAGTCTACAAACAATAAATGCTGGAGAAGGTGTGGAGAAAAGGGAACGCTCTGTACTGTTGGTGGGAATGTAAATTGATACAGCCTCTATGGAAGATAAGAGGTAAGGAGATTCCTTAAAAAACTAGGAATAAAACCACCATACGATCCAGCAATCCCACTCTTAGGCATATACCCTGAGGAAACCAAAATCGAAAAAGACACATGTATCCCACTGTTCATTGCAGCACTATTTACAATAGCTAGAACATGAAGCAACCTAGATGTCCATCGACAGATGAATGGATAAAGAACTTGGGTACATACACACAATGGAAAATTACTCAGCCATAAAAAGGAATGCATTTGAGTCAGTTCTGATGAGGTGGATGGACCTAGAATCTATTATACAGAGTGAAGTAGGTCAGAAAGAGAAAGATAAATATTGTATTCTAACGCACATATATGGAATCTAGAAAAATGGTACTGAATAATTTATTTACAGGGCAGCAATGGAGAAACAGACATAGAGAACAATCTTATGGACATGGGGAGAAGGGGAGGAGCGGGTGAGATGCATGGAAAGAGTAACATGGAAACTTACATTACCATATGTAAAATACATAGCCAACAGGAATTTGCTGTATGGCTCAGGAAACTCAAACAGGGGCTCTGTATCAACCTAGAGGGGTGGGTTGGGGAGGGAGATGGGAGGGAGGTTCAAAAGGGAGGGGATATATGTATACCTATGGCTGATTCATGCTGAGGTTTGACAGAAAACAACAAAATTCTGTAAAGCAATTATCCTTCAATAAAAAAATAAATTAAAAAGAAAAAATAAATTTTTTAAAGCAATTTGGCAGTTCTTCAGAAAGTTTAACAAAATGACCCAGCAATTCCACACCTAAGTGGAATTCTCACACTCAAGGCAAACGAAAACACATGCACAAAACTTCTTGTACACAAATGTTCAGAGTAGCACTACTCACAGTCACCAAAAGTAAAAACAAACATCCACCACCTGATGAATGGATCAACAGAATGTGGTCCTTCCACAAGGAGGATGGCCATTCGGCCTTAAAAAGCAATGAAGCCTCTCATGCTATGACATGAAGGAGCCTCAAAAAACACGATGTTGAGTGAAAGAAGACAGATATGGATGTATGAGTCCATCTGTATGAAATGTCCAGGACAGGCAAATCCACAGAGACAGAAGGTGGATTAGCGGTTGCTGGGGGCTGTGGGAGGAGGGATGGGAAGTGACCGCTAATCAGTACAGGGTTTCTTTTTGAGGTGATGGAAGTGTTCCAGAGCTGGATAGTGGTGATGGTTGCACAACTTTGTGAACATACTAAAAACCTGTGAACTGTACACTTTAAAAGGGTGACATTTACAGTGTGTGAATATCTCAATTTAAAAAAATTTAAAAAAAGACAAGTTGATTTGCAGGGCAGGAATAGAGACACAGATATAGAGAACAGACTTGTGTACACAGCGTGGGGAGGAGAGGGTGAGACGAATTGAGAGAGGAGCACTGAAACATATACATTACCGTATGCAAAACAGATAGCTACTGGAAGTTCTATGTAACACAGGGAGCTCAACCAGTGCTCTGCGACAACCTCGAATGGTGGGATGGGATCGGGGGGTGGGAGGGAGCTTCAAGAGAGAGCGGATGTGTGTACACTTGTAGCTGATTCGCATTGTGGAAGAGCAGAAGCCAACACAACACTAAAGCAATTATCCTCCAATTTTAAAAACACTATACACTTAAAAAAAAAAAACCTTAAAAAAAAGAAACTCAAAGATCTTTTTTTAATTTTTTTAATTTATTTATTTTTAATTGGAGGATAACTGCTTTACAATGTTGTGCTGGTTTCTGCCATACATCAACATGAATCTGAAACCAACAATTAGAGGAGAGTTAGAAAGTGAAAAAGAGAAGTTAAAGGAACTCACCCCAAACAGTCTTATTTCCCCTCAGAATACAGAATCTTACAAATACTCTCAAATTGACACTTCCCAGCAGCACCCACCCCTCAACCTCAGTCTGGGTGGGTCACGACACCCTATGCCCCCGGGTACTTACCCACACCCGTGGCACAGAGAACACCGTGCTCTGCTGCTTTCAGCTCTTCTCTTGGCTCCACCTGGGAGACGAGACTGGCTTTGCACGGTGGAGTCCCTGCTGCTGGAGAAGGACATATGGGCCGAGGGAGGAAGGGCTTGCAGAGGAAAATAAATGCTTCCCCAGCCTGCCCACTCTCCACCTGGGCCTTAGCTCCTGAAGCCAAGCCAGTAGGCGGGGACCTAAGCAATCACATTCAATTTTTTTTTTTTAATGAATTCAATGAGGTTCCTTTACAAGGGCCCAAACCACAAACACTCTCCTCTCTGCCCTTCTGAACTGAGGTTCTCTAAGTTCCAAGGCCAAACTCAAAGAGACCTATGCAGGTCCTGACCATGGAGAAAGTATTAGTCGCTCAGTCGTGTCCAACTCTTTGCAACCCCCATGAACTGTAGCCCACTAGGCTCCTCTGTAGTTTCTCTGTCCATGCAATTCTCCAGGCAAGAATACTTGAGTGGGTAGCCATTCCCTCCTCCAGAAGTTCTTCCTGACCCAGTGACTGACCCTGAGTCTCCCACAACGCAGGCAGATTCTTTACCATCTGAGCAACCAGGGAAGCCCTGACTATAGAGAGAATGAAGTCCACTCAATGCATGCAGCTGTTATCCTATGAAAGCCCATGAATGACAAACCTTCTGAAACCCACACCACATCACTGTGGCCATGTGGCAAGCACTTAAAGGGCATTTGCAGGGCTTCCCCACCTACCAATGCAGGAGATGTGGTGGGTTCAATCTCCAGTCCAGGAAGACCGCTCAGGCTGTGGGGCCACTAACCCCATGAACCACAACTACTGAGCCGGTGCTCTAGAGCCAGGGAGCCGCAACTACTGAAGCCTGCGCATCCCAGAGCTTGTACTCCACAATAAGAGAAGTCGCTGCAGTGAGAAACCCGCGCACCGCAACCAGAGAGTAGGTCCCCCTCGCCCCAAGTAAAGAAAGACCCAGCACAGCCATAAATAAATAAATAAGTAATTTTTTTAAAAAAAGAGCATCTGCATACAGGAAGAACCAGAGTAGCGAAAGCCTTACCCCTGGGCGCCAGGGTCCTGCAGTTGTCCTGCAGCACGTGTCTGCACAGGTTCCTCCCAGCATCGTCCAGCAACGTCCACTCCTGGATGAGCTCCATCGCCACATCCTCTAAGGTGACTGATTCCTAAGGCAGCGCATGTATTGCGGCTCAGCAAGGACCACCCCACCATTCTACAGAATGAGGGTTTATCCCTTGGGGAAGGCAGACCCAGTGCGAGAATATTCAGTGTTCTCTGCAAAGCTGGGCTCAGCAAACCTGGCCTGCCTCCTGTTTGTCTAAATAAAGTTTTACTGGCACATGGCCACACCCATCTGTTCATCTCTGTGGTTGTCACTGTGCTACTAGGGCAGAACTGAAGAGTTGCTGGGACAGAGCTCATATGGCGTACCCAACCAAAAATAATTACTTTCTTTTAACATTTGGACAAATCTGAAAGTATAAGTGTTGGCTCTCTGCTGCTCCAGTATCCAGTGATGACAGAGACTGTTCTTCTCAGCTTTACTGAGTTTTTCCTGAACTCCTTATTCAAGGCATCAGAAGTCTGAGCTTGCTCTTTTCATTTTCATGAAGTCCCTAGGATGAGTCATTGTTTTATGCCTGTTAAAACTGGACTTCCACTGCATCTGAGAAACGTGATGGCCTTTTAATCTCGGAATTCTCTAGAACAGCACTGACTGGTAAAGCTCTCTGTCATGAATGGAATGTTCTATGCCTGCACTTTCCAAAAAAAGGCAGCCACCAGCACGTGTGGCTCCTGAGCACTTGAGAAATGTGGTTTGGTAACTGAGACGCTGAGGTTTAAATTTTGTTAGATTTTAATTAACCTTAATTTTTAGAGCCATGTGTGTTTTCGGTAGGTCTCACAAGCGATGGCAGGGATGGCCGTGGAGGAGTTCTGTGGCTGCCGGCTCAATATGAGCCCCCTCACTGCCATTAGACTCCGGAATTAGGTACCAAACCCCAGGGTTGCTTTGGGAACCCTCCATCCACGCCAGTTCCCTGCTGAACTGCAGGTCATGCACTGAAAGAGGCTAAAAAGTCCCAGGGACAGGGCTAAAGATGCTCCACACTTCCCTCGTCTTTCCAAGAGAGCAGACAGGGCCCCAAGTACAAGATTATCCCACCCTCAAAACCATCCAGACTCAATCTTCCCCCTCACCATGATACCAGCGCCAGGGTTTAAAGTTTCAGTGTGTGTCCTTCCTGCAATAAGAAAGACGGAGGTAAGAGGAGAAACGAGAGTGGAAGCAGAACACCAAGCCGGGGTTTGGCCTGGGTAATTAATTCCATTTCTTTGGACCATGAGCAGGGCGCCAATCCAAACAGCCAAATTACTCGGAAATTTACTTCAATACGCAACATATTGGGCTCCTCATCATCTTTCACACCACAGGCCCTGACCATTTCTACTGACTCCTCTCACGTAATAAAAGGACCACCTCTCCTCTTTGTTGTTGTTGTTGTGCGGGCACTAAGTTGAGTCCGACTCTTTGTAGCACCATGGACTGTGGCCCACCAGGCTCCTCTTGTCCATGGGATTTCCCAGGCAAGAATACTGGAATGGGTTACCATTTCCTTCAAACTTGAGTCTCCTGCATTAGCAGGCAGATTCTTTACCACTGAGCCACCTAGGAAGCTCCCTTAAAACACAAGGGACTTCCCTGGCAGTCTGGTAATTAAGACTTCACCTTTCAATGCAGGGGGTTTGAGTTCTATCCCTGGTCAGGCAGTTAAGATCCCACATGCCTCATGGCCAAGAAACCAAAACAAAACAGAAACATCATTGTAACAGATTAAATGATTATAAAAAGTCCACATCAACAACAACAACAAAAATTTTTTTAACAAAAAAACCTCTAACACTTTCTACTTTTCCTCCATTACTTTTATGAAGTTGGGATTTTTATATGTATTTGTTTAGGTGAGTTTGCCTCTCTCTGTCCAACCACGACGTAAACCCTCCAAGTACAGAACTGTGTCCCTCACCTTATCTTTGACAAAGGAGGCAAGACTATACAATGGATTAAAGACAATCTCTATAACAAGTAGTGCTGGGAAAACTGCTCAACCACTTGTAAAAGAATGAAACTAGAGCACTTTCTAACACCATACACAAAAATAAACTCAAAATGGATTAAAGATCTAAACGTAAGACCAGAAACTATAAAACTCCTAGAGAAGAACATAGGCAAAACACTCTCTGACATACATCACAGCAGGATCCTCTATGACCCACCTCCCAGAATATTGGAAATAAAAGCAAAAATAAACAAATGGGACATAATTAAACTTAAAAGCTTCTGCACAACAAAGGAAACTATAAGCAAGGTGAAAAGACAGCCTTCAGAATGGGAGAAGATAATAGCAAATGAAGAAACAAACAACTAATCTCAAAAATATACAAGCAACTCCTACAGCTCAATTCCAGAAAAATAAATGACCCAATCAAAAAATGGGCCAAAGAACTAAATAGACATTTCTCCAAAGAAGACATACAGATGGCTAACAAACACATGAAAAAATGCTCAACATCACTCATTATCAGAGAAATGCAAATCAAAACCACTATGAGGTACCATTTCACGCCAGTCAGAATGCCTGCGATCCAAAAGTCTACAAGCAATAAATGCTGGAGAGGGTGTGGAGAAAAGGGAACCCTCTCACACTGTTGGTGGGAATGCAAACTAGTACAGCCACTATGGAGAACAGTGTGGAGATTCCTTAAAAAACTGGAAATAGAACTGCCTTATGATCCAGCAATCCCACTGCTGGGCATACACACTGAGGAAACCAGAAGGGAAAGAGACGCATGTACCCCAATGTTCATTGCAGCACTGTTTATAATAGCCAGGACATGGAAGCAACCTAGATGTCCATCAGCAGATGAATGGATAAGAAAGCTGTGGTACATATACACAATGGAGTATTACTCAGCCATTAAAAAGAATACATTTGAATCAGTTCTAATGAGGTGGATGAAACTGGAGCCTATTATACAGAGTGAAGTAAGCCAGAAAGAAAAACACCAATACAGTATACTAACGCATATATATGGAATTTAGAAAGATGGTAACAATAACCCTGTATACGAGACAGCAAAAGAGACACTGATGTATAGAACAGTCTTTTGGACTCTGTGGGAGAGGGAGAGGGTGGGATGATTTGGGAGAATGGCATTGAAATACGTATAATATCATATATGGAACGAGTCGCCAGTCCAGGTTCGATGCAGGATACTGGATGCTTGGAGCTGGTGCACTGGGACAACCCAGAGGGATGGTATGGGGAGGGAGGAGGGAGGAGGGTTCAGGATGAGGAACACATGTATACCTGTGGGGGATTCATTTCTATATTTGGCAAAACTAACACAATATTGTAAAGTTTAAAAATAAAATAAAATTAAAAAAAAAAAAAGAACTGTGTCCCTAAAATTAAAAGACACTTGCTCCTTGAAAGAAAAGCTGTTACAAACCTAGACAGTGACCTAAAAAGCACAGACATCACTTTGCTGACAAAGGCCCGTGCAGTCAAAGCTATGGTTTTTCCAGTAGTCATGTACAGATGTGAGAGTGGGACCATAAAGAAGGCTGCGCGCTGAAGAATTGATGCTTTCGAGCTGTGGTGTTGTAGAAGACTATTGAGAGTCCCTTGAACAGCAAAGAGATCAAACCAGTCAATCCTAAAAAAATTCAACTCTGAATAATCATTGGAAGGACTGATACTGAAGCTGATGCTCTAATACTTTGGCCACCTGATGTGAAGAGCTGACTCACTGGAAAAGACCCTGATCCTGGGAAAGATTGAGGGCAGGAGGAGAAGGGGGTGACAGAGAATGAAATGACTGGATGGCATCACTGACTCAATGGACATGAGTTTGAACAAACTCCAGGATACAGTGAACGACAGGGAAGCCTGGGGTGCTGCAGTGCATGGGGTCACAAAGAGTCGGTCATGACTCAGCGACCGAACAACAACCACTTTCTTCAGGACTTCAAATCCTGCCACCAGCACGGCACTTGATGCGTACTTTATGTATTAGAGGTTGGCAAACTTTTTCTGTAGATGGCTAGATAGTAAATAGCTTAGGATTTGTGGGCCACAGGACTTCCCTGGTGGTCCAGTGGCTAAGACTCTGCACTCCCAATGCAGGGGCCAGGTCTGATCCCTGGTCAGGGAACTATATCCTACATGCCACAACTAAGAGTTCACATGGTGGGCTTCCCTGGGGGCTCGTGGTAAAGAACACACCTGCCAATGCAGGAGACACGGGTTCGATCCGTGATCAGGGAAGGTCCGACTTGGCTCCCAGCAACTAAGCTTGTGCACAACTACTGAGCCTATGCTCTAGAGCCTGGGAACTGCAACTACTGAGCCCACGTGCTACAACTCTGAAGCTCACATGCCTAGAGCCTGTGCTCCGCAACAAGAGAAGCCACCACAATGAGAAGCCCGTGCACCGCAACTAGAGAGTAGCCCCTACTTGCCACAACTAGAGCAAAGTCTGTGCAGCAACAAAGACCCAGCACAGTTAAAAATAATAAATAAATAATGAAATCAGGAAATTGAGGGGAAAAAGTCTGTGAGCCACATGTATGGCAACTATTTAATTCTGATTGTAGCACAGAAACAGCCATAGGGAGCATGTAAACACATGTGTTCCAGTAAGTGAATGAGTGAGTCACTCAGTCGTGTCCAACTCTTTGTGACCCCATGGACTGTAGCTTGCCAGGTTCCTCTGTCCATGGAATTCTCCAGGCAAGAATATTGTGTTTTATCGTGTTCAAATAAAACTTTATTAATAGAAACTAGCACTGGAGCAGTTTTGGCCCACAGGTCACAGTTTGCCAACCCCTACTCTATATCATGGGCTTCCCTGGTGGTTCAGACAGTCAAGAATCTGCCTGCAACGTGGGAGACCCAGGCTCAAAACCTGAGTTGGCAAGATCCCCTGGAGAAGGGAATGGCAACCCACTCCAGTATTCTTGCCTGAAGAATTCCATGGACAGAGGAGCCTGGCGGGCTCCAGTCCATGGGGTCACAAAGAGTCAGACACGACTGAGCAACTAACTTATACACTTACTCTACATCATGTGGTAGAGAGAATACATCAAACACCAAATACTCTAATTCTACCTCCTACACATCTTAAACATCCAAGCTTTTCCAATTTCACCATCATCACCAAACCCCAACTTTTTCAGCTCCAAAATCATCTGAGTTCTGAACTTACCCAGACTTCTATACGTGTGGACCCTGCATTCATTTTTATTCATCCTAAACTCCATGCTGAATCCAGAAGCTCGTGTTTTGTTTAAATCATCAACAAAATCATATTACTCCATATTTAAAACTCTGATTCAATGGCTTCCAAATGGCCTTAGAACAAGGTCCAAAGCTTACCTTGATCTTCCATGCCCTCCCTCCTCTCCACCCAACTCTTTCACTCCACACTTGGCTTTCTGTTTTAACTATCCCCATCTTTTCTCAGCTCCTGGAACACATCAGGCTTTGTACTGCCTAAGAGATTATGCTTCTATGGTTCTTTCAAATCTCCTCCCTACTCCGATTCCACAGCCTGACTCTTTGTCTAGCTATATACAACACATCTTTCAGATTCAAACGTTTGTCCCTTTTAAGATACTTTTCCTGACTTTCTTAAGTTCTCCTGCTCTGTGTTTTCTATTGGTCTGGCCAAAAAGTTCAAAAGGAATTTTGTGTAACATCTTACAGGTGTGTCAACTACAACTGGCACTTGTCAAGGGCATCAGCCATCTGCCTCTCCTGGGACTGTATCCTGTGATGCTGCTGGGGCTGCCACTGACCTTTGACGGGCCCTGAAGAGAGTTCAGGGTGGAGAATATGAATGAGGAAATATGTCTCAGGGAAACTGGTGGAACAGGTCTTCAGAGAGATATTTTTAGGAACTGGTTTTATGAACCCAATCTTTTCATCTCCTCATATCTCTGAAAAGCACTAACTCCCTTCATGGTGACATCAGCTCCTCATGACTAGCAGAAAACTTTCTGTAAAGTAAGTACCTGGTTGCACTGAACTCCCTTTCACCAAAATCTTATATATTGACCTTCCTCCCCTACCTCTTGCGAACAGTTTCTCAGAACTATCTGAGGTGCTATCTCCTGGGCTGCGGTCCTCATTTTGCCCCAAATAAAACAACGCACAACTCTCAAGTTGTGCAATTTTTCACACTGTGCAATATTTTTAAGTTGCCACACATATCACCCTTATTGTTAATTTAAAATCTGTCTTCCCAGCTAGACTAAAACCTCCACAGGGGCAAGTACTAAATCTATTTTGGTCACATTGTTTTCCCTGTTCAGGTCCAGTTCATTAAACATCGGCCCCCCTCCAATGAAAATGTGCCCAAAAAATCAACTCAAGAATAAATCAGTACAGATAGATTAAAAAGGCACATGCCTACATAAACACACACACACACACACACACACACACACAAACACACCACCACCACAAAAGTCAAAAATAAAAATAATTTTAAATGTCTGATATAAAATCACAACACCAGATTTCAGGTATCTTTAAGAAACATTGATTCTTTCTAAAAAGACACAGTGGGACATGAATTCTCTGAAAAGAAATACCTCGCTCATTAAATCAAAATCTGACATTTAATTTTCCTCCAGTATTAGTTTCTTCTTCATTTCTTATTAGAAGTGAGTCTTAAATGCAAATCAAAACCACAATGAGGTACCAACTCATGCAGGTCAGAATGGCTGCCATCTACAAACAAAAGTCTACAAACAATAAATGCTGGAGAGGGTGTGGAGAAAAGGGAACCCTCTTACACTGTTGGTGGGAATGCAAACTAGTACAGCCAGTATGCAGAACAGCGTGGATTCTCTAAAAAACTGAAAACAGAACTGCCATACAACCCAGCAATCCCACTGCTGGGCATACACACCTAGGAAACCAGAATGAAACAGACATGTGTACCCCAATGTTCATGCCAGCACTGTTTACAATAGCCAGGACATGGAAGCAACCTAGATGTCCATCGGCAGATGAATGGATAAGAAAGCTGTGGTACATATACACAATGGATTAGCCATTAAAAAGAGCACATTTGAGTCAGTTCTAATGAGGTGAGTATAATAGGTGTATAATAGGCTCTAATGAAACTAGAGCCTATTATACAGAGTGAAGTCAGTCAGAAAGAAAAACACCAATACAGTATATTAACACATATATATGGAATTTAGAAAGATGGTAACGATGATCCCATGTGCAAGACAGCCAAAGACACGGATATAAAAAACAGACTTTAGGACTCTGTGGAAGAAGATGAGGGTGGGATGATTTGAGAGAATGGCATTGAAACATGTATATTACCATATGTGAAACAGACGACCAGTCCAAGTTCAGTGCATGAAACAGGGCACTTAAAACTGGTGCACTAGGATAAGCCAGAGGGATGGGATGGGTAGGGAGGTGGGGGGGGGGGGGGGGGGGGGGTTGGGACAGGGGACACATGTACACCTGTGGCTGATTCATGTCAATGTATGGCAAAAACCACCACAATATTGTAATTAGCCTCCAGTTAAAATAAATTAATAAAAAAACAAGTGAGTCTTAACCCTATTATTTTAAAAAGACATTCAATTTACTGCCAACTCAACTTCAGTTCCCAGTACTAACAAACCTTATGTTCTTTTTCCTGGAGTCACACGTTTTGAAGCCTTCCGGTGATTTACAGGCTGGAGCCAACTTGAAAAGAACTAAATAACCTTACTTTTCATTGATGTTAGTAAGACTTGTGACATAAGTGAAAAATAGCTTTTATTAAGACTGGCTTCCCTTGCAGTAAGTAAAATTGATACAAAGTAAAAGTCACAAATTTAAAGCGCTTTTGAAGGAAAGAAAGGAAAGAAGGAAGAAGGAGAAAGAAAACCAAAGGGAAACGAAAACTAACAGGTCCTAAGCTAAGGAACTGCAAATTGTCAGTCGCAAAAAAAAAAAAAAAAATCATCTAATTCATCCCTCGACAGAAAGTACATTCCATTTTTCAAATCCACATGCCAAGTCACTCAAACGAATTTGCACACGTAGACTCAGCCCTAAATTTCCTTGGGCAGAGCTGGATAATCTGAAACGCAATATGCCACAAAACGTGATTTATTAATAAAAAAATTATCCTGCATAAAAGAGATACAGTAGGCCTACAAATCCGGAAGGACAAGTGAATGCTGGAGCCAGCTGGTGCACCACTCCTTCGCTGCGGGACCTGGACTATACTTCGTGATTTCCCGCGCATTAAGTGGATGACAGTCCTGTCTCCCCAAACAAGGAGTACCTGAGCGCGACAGACTGGAGAGGGGGAGCTCAGCGGCACAGCCAAGCTGTGCGGTAGCCGCCCCAGCCCCAGGCGGACCGCGGGGAGGAAGTCCCTTGGCTAGCTAATCCATTCTAGGCCCTCAGACCCCTCCCCGCTCCCGCCGAGCATTCCCGAGGGGATGGGCCGCACCTGCAGACTGGCCGGAGACACTCCCACCGCAAGGCGCCGCGCGGTCCAGCACAGCCACCTCCGTCCGCGGCCGCGACGCACTTCCGCTTCCGGTGTCAGGGCCCCCAGCAGCGGAAGTGGCCGAGGCACTGGCTTTCAGGGCCGAAGGAGCTGCGGGCTGTGGCGGGAAGGTTAACTCCTCTTTATATGACCGTGGAGGAGAAATTCTAGTTTCTTTCCCCCGGCTGGGGGTAAGGTTAAGCTCTGGGGTGGGGTCTGACCGGACCTAGAGGGTGGAGTTAGGGGCGGGGCGTATGCCACATGGTCCGGGCTAGTTGTTATTGTTTGTTCAGTTGCTAAGTCGTGTCCGACTCTGTGACCCCATGCACTGCAGCGCGCCAGGCTTCCTGTCCTTCGCTATTTTCCAGAGTTTGCACAAATCCACGTCCATTGAGTCGGTGATGCTATCTAACCATTTCATCCTCTGCCGGCCCTCCTTCTTCTTTTGCCCTCAGTCTTTTCCAGCATCGGGGTCTTTTTCCAATGAGTCGGCTCTTCGCATCCGGTGGCCAAAGTATTGACGCTTCAGCAACAGTCCTTCCAATATCTATTCTGGGATGAGCTTAAGCCTGTGGAGTGGGGATTGGGGCGGGACCTAGACTTGGTGGGTGGGGCGGCGCTTCGCTGGCACTTTGGGATGCTCAGTGTTTGACTTTCCTCTCCCCCTTCCTTCCGCCCCCCACCCCTCGCCTGCCCCGCCCTGCCTTTCTCCTTTGTTTTTGGTTGGATTTGGGGGTTTGGGGGTGGGTTGTTGTTTTCTTTTTGGCTTTTTTAGAAGAGAATCGAGTTTTTTAGACCAGGAGAGGATGATGTAAGAAGGGAGAGCCGACCTTTTTCGCTGGATAGTAGCCAATTGTTTGGGGTTGGGTTTTTTATGTTTTGATGCCTTATACACAGGAATGATATATTTTACAAACTAGTCAGTTGCAACATTAGCCTGTAAAATCAAAAACATTTCTTAATATGTCTCAAAGGAAAAGGGAACTTTATAATGACGCGCTTTCACATTAACCAGTATGACAAATCATAAGAAACTTAACACCATGTTCAAAATAAAATATACAGAACAAGCATTTTGAAGTCAGCTATTGTGTGTAACTCACAGTTAATATAGGAGAAGGCAGTGGCACCCCACTCCAGTTCTCTTGCCTGGAAAATCCCATGGACCGAAGAGCCTGGTAGGCTGCAGTCCATGGGGTCGCTAAGAGTCGGACACGACTGAGCGACTTGACTTTCACTTTTCACTTTCATGCATTGGAGAAAGAAATGGCAACCCGCTCCAGTGTTCTTGCCTGGAGAATCCCAGGGACGGTGGAGCCTGATGGGCTGCCTTCTATGGGGTCGCACAGAGTCAGACAGGACTGAAGCGACTTAGCAGCAGTAGCAGCACAGTTAATATTATCTGTACACGTCTCATTATTTCCTCCAAGGTTATCAACCAATGAAGCAAATATTCCTTTGATACAGAAGCACAAACACGTATTTGTTTTTTAGTTGAGCAAGTTTTATTGAGTCTCATCACTAGAATTTGGTATCTAAATGAAACATATATTTGCCTTTTTTTTCCTCCACATTACAAAAGAAAAACAGACTAACTGAAAAAAAACTTGTGAAAAAAAAACCCAAACTATGTATTATAATCACTTAATACCTGTTTTGAATTGTATCATTTCTTCCAAAGCAATTTTGGCTTACTAGCAAAAATCATTTATTGTTTTTCTTAACTTCAATTCTTTTAGTTTTTTTTAACCTTTTTATTGATCTGTAACATACATATAGAAAATTGCTTTGCAGTGTACATACAGGAATATACAGAAATCGACATAGCTCAAAGAATTTTCACAAAGTGAAACACTGTTTCATTTACTGTCTGCTTCCTCAAAGGAAAATCACTATCCTGATTTCTACTTCTATAGGTTGGCTTTGTCTATTTTAATATTTTATATAAATAAACTCACACTGTATGAATTCTTTTTTCTTTGATTTCTTTGGCTCAACATCATGTTTGTAATCTTTGTTCATGTTATTGCACATTGAATAAATAATTCCATACAGTGCAATGTGGTGAAGTCATTAAAGTTTAAGTGGTATGTAGTTTACAATAGCTACTCAAAGTATCTCAGTGTTATGAGTTAACTACACAACAACATCTTTATTTTAATCCTGTGGTGTTTATCTATTCCCAAATTTAATCTGCACCATCTGATTTTATTGCCTAGAATTATTTGCATGAAAAAAATATTTTTTAACATAATCAAATTTTGTTAGTGCCATAAACATATTTCTTTCCCCTAAAGAGTAAATGATTTGGCAAGATTAACCTCACTTGAAATGTGATAAAATTGAGAGTGAATAAAATCAACCACCTTGACATAAAATCACTGAGCACAGAGAAGGTATTTCTTAACCATTTGTTGGATGGATGAGAAGATGATGGGTGAATGGATGGGCTGGTGGGTAAATGATGCATGGACAGATAGGTGTGTGGGTTTTAGATGAGTGGATGATGCATGGATAGATGGATGGATGGATGGATGATGAGTGGATAGGTGGAGGGATAAATTAATGTGATGACCAGGTTCCTAAATCCCATTTTAATGCACTTGTTACAAAAATTAGCTTATTAATGAGTATCCTTAGACCTGGATTTTCAAGGGCAATAAGAATATATTAGCAGATTTTAAATGATGTGAAAGTCACTCAGTCGTATCTGACTCTTTACAGCCCCAAGGACTGTAGCCCACCAGGCTCCTCTGTCCTTGGGATTCTCCAGGCCAAAATACTGGAGTTGGTAGCCATTTCCTTCGCCAAGGGATCTTCCCAATCCAAGGATTGAACCCAGGTCTCACGCATTGCAGGAGGATTCTTTGCCATCTGAGCTACCAGGGAAACCCAAAGGAACCAGTTAATATATCTGTAGGATTTTCTTCACTTCCTTATACCCCAAGATTTAGATCTTTCATACCTCAATCCTGCTTCATAAACGCAGCTGCTTTGAATTTCTTATTCCTTAGTTTCCCCAGAAGATGGCAGTAGGGTGTAAAGACTAAGTGGGCTTCTCTGGTGGCTCAGACTAAAGAATCTTAAGTATTAATGTCCAAATAGGATTCAACCATCATTCTTATCAATAAAATAATATTAATAACAAGGGAGGGTTTTCCCAGGTGACTCAGTGGTAAATAATCTGTCTGCCAATGCAAGAGACATGGGTTCAACCCCTGGGTTGGGAAGATCCCTTAGAGGAGGAAATGGCAACCCACTCCAGTATTCTTGCCTGGAAAATCCCACAGACAGAGGAGCCTGGCAGACTGTAGTCCATGGTAGTGGCAAAGAGTCTGATATGACTTAGCGACTGAGCACATACACAGATAACAAGGGATCTTATTTGCACCCTGCCGTAATCCAAGTACAGTATTTCTTTTTTCCAGGCATAAATGTATATTAAAATTTTTACAGTAAATGAACTGACTTCCTTTTTTGGAAGGCAGTCAAATTCTATTTTTGGCGTTCCCTGATAGCTCATTTGGTAAAGAATCCACCTGCAATGCAGGAGACTCCAGTTTGATCCTGGGTCAGGAAGATCCCCTGGAGAAGGGATAGGCTACCCACTCCGGTATTCTTGGGCTTCCCTTGTGGCTCAGCTGGTAAAGAATCCACCTGCGATGTGGGAGACCTGGGTTCAATCCCACGGTTGGGAAGATTCCCTGGAGAAGGGAAAGGCTACCCCCTCCAGTATTCTGGCCTGGAGAATTCCATGGATTGTATAGTCCATGGAAAGTTAACCAACCTAGATAGCATTTTCAAAAGCAGAGACATTACTTTGCCAACAAAGGTCCGTCTAGTCAAGGCTATGGTTTTTCCTGTGGTCATGTATGGATGTGAGAGTTGGACTATAAAGAAAGCTGAGAGCCGAAGAATTGATGCTTTTGAACTGTGGTGTTGGAGAAGACTCTTCAGAGTCCCTTGGACTGCAAGGAGATCCAACCAGTCCATTCTGGTTGGATCTCCTTTAGGAGATCAGTCCTGGGATTTCTTTGGAAGGAATGATGCTAAAGCTGAAACTCCAGTACTTTGGCCACCTCATGTGAAGAGTTGACTCATTGGGAAAGACTCTGATGCAGGGAGGGATTGGGGGCAGGAGGAGAAGGGGATGACAGAGGATGAGATGGCTGGATGGCATCACCGACTCAATGGACATAAGTTTGGGTGAACTCCAGGAGTTGGTGATGGACAGGGAGGCCTGGTGTGCTGTGATTCATGGGGTCTCAAAGAGTCAGACACTACTGAGTGACTGAACTGAACTGAACTGATAGTCCATGGGGTCACAAAGAGTGGGACACAACTGAGTGACTTTCACTAAATTCTATTTTATTTGATCTTTTTTTTCTTTTTTCTTTTTTTTTTTTTTTTTTTTGGCCTTGCTACATGGCATGTGGGATCTCAGTTCCCCAACCAAGGATCAAACTTGCACCCCCTACATTGGAAGCGTGGAGTCTCCACTGGTCCATTAGGGAAGTCCCCTGTTGGGACTTCTAAGTGAAGTCACATACTTCTAAGTGAGGTTTCCCCCATACTTCCAAAATAAGATAATGTTGAAGATACCTTATAATGAATTTCACATTTGACCTTATTTTTTTTTTAACAACAGTTGTGAAAATTGAGTTACAGTCTTTAAAAAAAAAAATTCTTCCCTTAACATGCATCTTTTCTGAAACTTGTCAAGACAATTAGACACATTACAACAGCAATATTCAGAAAGATAACCTTTTTTTTTCTTGAGTTTGAAATTTTAATGTCAAAATAAGGTCTTAAAATAACCCTTTCACAAAAATAAGGTAGCTTTATGCTGTAAAAACATTAGTTCTTTGTCAAAGGTTCATCTGTTTTCATGTATGTTCTGCTGTCACCACCTGTCAGCATCATCTTTAATTTTTATGTATTTATTTATTTATTTGACCACCCTGGTCTTAATTGCAGCACATAGGGTTTTGGGTTTTTTGTTGTTGTTTTTTTCCCCCACATGTGAACTCTTAGTTGCAGCATGTGGGATCGAGTTCCCCTACCAGGGATCAAAGCCAGGCCCCCAGCACCGGGAGTCTTAGCCACTGAACCACCAGGGAAGTCCCTAGCATCTTCTTTAAAGATCTTTTTTTCTTTGGTATGGAGAGCTACGTGGAGGCTCCTTGGCTATCCAGGTATGCTTTGCAGCCTAAATGTATAACACTGACAGTGAAGAGGTCAACTGTGGTTTCATGAGCATGCTGAGTTGGTCCCAGAGTTGTCTGCACACCTCAACAGATCTTGAAGGAACAATACTGGTACTCCTCATCACAGTCCTTTTTAATTTTGCCACAAATCCCATAGCACCTGCCACATTGGCTGCAGCACTTTGTCAGGGAAGGAAAGCGAATATTCAGATGGACACCAAACAGTGAAGAGCCATACCCGTTTGGCGGGGAGGATTTATCATCATAACATGGGAAAGGCTTAGATCCATCCCCTCATTTATACTTGCAAAGCTGGTGCTCACCTCCCAGGAAGTTCAAGATGGCGTTCACGCGTTTGTCTGTCTTGTGAATTCCCTTCTGGTTAGTCTGCAAGGTAGCCCTCCAGTCAGTAGCCTGGGCCTGCTCCTGGCACCTGAAAGCTGTGGTCAGGAGAGGGATGAGGAGGGTGGGAGGCAAAGGCCATCGGTGCAGCGCAGAACCCCACAGGTCCCCAGAGCCCATAAGGTGGGTGCCCCTCCCCGGAGCCCCCAGGCCGCCCTCAGTAGCAGCCCCAAACTGGGTTCAATGACTTTGTGCACACATGCCGAGTCACTTCAGTCGTTTCTGACTCTTTGCAACCCTATGGATCATAGCCCGCCAGTTTCCTTTGTCCAGGAGATTCTCCAGGCATGAAAGCTGGAGTGGGTTGCCATGCCCTTCTCCAGGAGATCTTCTAAAATAGGGATCGAACCCAGGTCTCTTATGTCTCCTGCAGTGGCATGTGGGATCTTTGATCCACATCCATGTGTCCTTCCTGGCTGGAGACTGGTCCTCACCACCTCCACTGGGCTTCCACCTAGGAGCGATCTCACTGTACAGTATTTCTAAATTCTGTTTCAGAATAAAACCAGAAAGAGCTGGAAATTTTGAATTCTGTTTTCCTGCTTTGATGACATAACCAAATAAGGGAGAGATTGTGTTAGGTCAGGTTCCTGTAGTGGGGGGCTGAGTGGTTGGGATTTGTTGGGAATGCTACCAGGAGACAGAGAGAAGGAAAACAGGATGAAGGAATGGAGCAAAGATGTAGGTTCAGCCAGAGTCAAAATCACCTTGTGGCTTCCCTGGTGGCTCAGTGATAAAGAATCCACCTGTCAACACAGGAGACACAAATTTGATCCCTCTTCTTGGAAGATACCACATGCTGTGGAGCAACTAAGCTGGAGCACCAACAACTACTGAGCCTGTGCTCTGCAACAAGAGAAGTCACTGCGGTGAGAAGCCTGCACACCACAATTAGAGAAAGCCCATGCACAGCAATGGAGACTGAGCACAGCTAAAAATAAATAAATGAATACATAGGCCAATTTTTTCAAGAAAATTTTTTTAATTTAAATGTAATGAAAGAGGAAATGACATTCATATTCTGTGTAGCAACTTTTGAGGCAGTGGGCAAACATAACCAGACATAGGTTTGATCAGAGTAGTGGACACCCCTGATGCTCTGCCCAGATCCCATCCATCACTTTCCCTGTCAGGTTATGTCCCCACCCCACGCCAGGGGCAGCCCACAGTCAATGACTGACACAGGGGGATAAAAAGGCCCCACCTCAAGACAGATCATCTCCATGGTATTCAGTACATACTCCAGAGCTCCCCCACAGAATTAGCTGCGGTGACCCCTAGCCTCCCTAAAAAAAAAATGTACATCCCAACCCCTCCTCCCCCGAACAAACCATATATATCCCAAGATACCCTCAACAAATTATTTGCATGCTAACCATTACTCCCCTCAACACAGCATGTGCATTCTAATCCTTACTCAAAAACAACAAAAAAAGATCATTTGTATGCCAACACTTAACCGTCCAACAAATTATGTCGTCCTAACCCTTACTATCCCAACAAGTCATGTGATCACAACCCTAGCACCTCTGACAAATTATGTACATCTGAGCTCTTAACCTCCCTCCCCCAACAAAGCATGGGCGTCTTAATTCCTGTATCAAGATCTGCTGAAAGGCAACTGGCCTAAGATGACCACCTTATGAAAGGATTTCTATCAATTAGCAGAGGCTACTTTGGGAGCTATTATGAAGGCTTCCTGAGAGGAAATATCTTTCCTGGGTCTGAGAGTTGGAAGGGGAGTTGGAAGAGAGAGAAACGGAATTTCAGATAGTGGGAATATCATGTGCAAAAAGACTCTATGAGAATGGGGGACTTTGTTCAGTTTTATCCCTTGGACCTGAGAATGGAGAGTGTCCTCTAGGGTGAGGCTGGAGGTTGAGCCTGGACTCTACGATATGTAGATGCCCAGAGATCCACATTGTTGGGAGTTACTGGCCTCTACCACCAGGAGACCTCTCGGGAGCTAGACTTCTCTGAAGCAGCTGATAACGACTTTCTGCAAATCTTTATGTTCATGCATTCATTTAAATAAATATTTATTGAATACCTACTGTGTGCTAGACCCCAAGGGAAGTGCAAAGATTATAGCAATGCATAAGCTAAACAAAAACCCTTGCACTGTGGAATTGGCATTCCAGTAGTGGAGAGAGACAATAAACAAAATAAATCAAGTAAGAAACTTCCCTGGTGGTCCAGTGACTAAGACTCTGCATTCCCAATGAAGGGAGCCCAGGTTTGATTCCTGGTCAGGAAACTATATCCCACTTGCAGCAATTAAGAGTTTGCATGCTGCAACTAAAGATCCCACATGCCAGAACTTAAGACCTGGCACAGCCAAATAAATAAATATTTACTTATTCATTCATAAGTAAATAAAGTAAATAAGCAGATTGCTCTGTATATTAGGCTTTCCTGATAGCTCAGTCAGTAAAGAATCCACTTGCAATGCAGGAGACCCCAGTTCAATTCCTGGGTCAGGATGATCTGCTGGAGAAGGGATAGGCTACTCACTCCAGTATTGTTGGGCTTCCCTTGTGGCTCAGCTGGTAAAGAATCCACCTGTAAAGCAGGAGACTTGGATTCCTTTTCATATATGCAAAAGTGATATATTATAAAACCTTATTTCCAAATAAATCTATAATAGCTTGTTCAATAAAAATAAAATGAAAACTATAAAGAATGAGAAAGGCATTATGTCATAGTTTAAATATTACATTTGGTGGTATGTAAAATAATGGTGGCTTCCCTGGTGGTTCAGATGGTAAAGAATACACCTGCAATGCTAGAAACCTGGGTTCGATCCCTGGGTCAGGAAGATCCCCTGGAGAAGGGAATGGCAACCCACTCCAGTATTCTTGCCTAGAGAATTCTATGAACAGAGGAGCCTGGTGGGCTACAGTCCATGGGGTCACAAAGAGTCTGACATGACATAGTGATCAAACGACAAAATAATGGTGCCCCTGAAAGTTGATAATGCTTTGGGTTTGCTTACATATAGAATGCATAGAGAGGTAAAATGTTAACTCTACCTTAGAGTAGGGAAGAGGGCAGAGTAGAGCTCTGGGGGATCTACTTTGGGAGTCAAGGAAGGATGTATAAAAAAAATGCATACATGGAAGTTGTGGCCAGGGGCAGAGCAGTGGAGGAAAAAGGGAAATTCCAGGTGGAAGTGACCACACGGAGGCTGGGCCACGAATGTGGCAGAGGGTGCCTAAGCAAAGTTGCTCAGGAAAGGTGGGCAGCCTGAGGGAGAAGACTGGGAAATGAGGCTGGAGAGGTGAACTGGGGCCAGACTGAGTGGGACTTATATGCCTATGTTGCACATTTAGCCTGCAAAGTATCTGTGGGGCTGTGAGGCAGGGTTGTAAAGGGCTCAGATTCATGTTTCTGAAAGCTCTCTCAGCTGCAGGACAAAGAATGGTATGAAAGAACAACCATTCTGAAGACTGTTAAAGTCATTCCAGATCAGAGATGTCTGAGGGACAGAAAAGTGGAGTAATTTTCCTGAAGTCACATAGCTAGTAACTGGCCAAGCCAAGATTTGAAACTAGACTGTCTGGCTCTAGAACTACCACTCTGCAACAACATTGGCCTGACCATTAGGTGGCACTGTCTGTCCTTCTTAATCAACTCTTGCCTCCGACTCTCTCTTCACCTCCAGAGGGCCACTAGGGAGAAAGAACAAGAAGGCCCACCTCATGGCTGCTGAGCCAGTGAGACGTTGGGAATCCAACAGTCTTACTGTGCAAGATTCACGGCCTTGTCGACCCCAAGTGAAAAAGTGAAAGTGTTAGTCACTCAGTCGTGTCCAACTCTTTATCACTCCAGGGACTGCCACCAGCCAGGCTCCTCCATCCATGGGATTCTTCAGGCAAGAATACTGGAGTCAGTAGCCCTTCCCTTCTCCAGGGGATCTTCCTGACCCAGGGATCGAACCCAGGTCTCCTGCATTGCAGGCAGATTCTTTATTATCCGAGCCACCAGGGAAGTCAACCCCAAGAGCTGGCTAATTCCACCAAGCTCCAACCACCCAAGGAAGTCCCTCTTCATCTTCTCTCATTCACACACTAGTCTCCAACTCTCTCTAGAGTTAATGTTGACAGTACTTGGTGTCTCCATTTCTTCACCTTCCATTTTTTCCTCAATCTACTCCATTCTGGCCTCCATCATCACCTCCATCACCATGATCTCTGCCACCAACCTCCACTGTTATCAGTACCATCACCATCACAACCACCACCTTTACTGAAATGAAGCAGGACCCCATGGTCCTTGCCCCCCACAACGTGTCCTCTCCCTGCCTTTTGCCTGTGATAAACTTTAGTCAAAGAATATGTTTAATTAGAGAAGTGAGAAATGTGGAAACAAAGGAAAACAGTCAAAGGAGACTAAATAATAATAATGTAGTCATTAAGTACAGTCAATGACCTTTTGTTCTTTCTCAAGGGCTGTAGATAATATTCTGAGCAATATCCTGTGAGCGATATCAGTGTCTTATAGATACTGAAACACGAGGTGGAGAAGTTAACTACATGATGACCAGACTGTACCCAGGACTTGAGCTGCCACAATTCTGAGAACTGACTGCAAAGAAATAGGAACAAGTGTACCCTAGAATTGAAGATAACTACATCTAAAACAACCAAGATGATGCTGGTCGGACCAACTGATGACCAATTTAAAGATAACTGTTAGAGATTAGTATGCTGTTTCTGCATGGAGCCCCCGCCACCACCCCCCACCACCCCTGGACGCTATAATGCTCTCACTCCCTGCTTCTCAGCATGGGTGGGACAGGCCTTTGGAGAGATGTCGGCCATCCTCCCCCCGGCCCCAGTGGCCAGCATCTGAAATAAAGCAAACTTCCCTTTCCACCAACCTGGCCTGTTTATTGGCTTTTGAGCAGCGAGCAGCCGGACCCACACTCCTTTCAGTAACATTATCACCACCAGCATCACCAATACAACTGTCCCCGCTGCCACCATCACCTCCGCCACCACTTGTCCTATCTCTCTCCACCAGTATCCTCATCACCACTATCATCCTCACTGCCGGAGCTGCTCTTCCCAGGAATAGAACAGCCTCCTTACTGCTCTGTGCTGTGAATGCTTTCAGTCAATTCACTTTGGTCTCTTTCCTTGGTCCTCCATGGAACTGTACTCTACTCATCTCTCCCCATCTATCTGGCCATTCTTGCCCTGTTTTGTCTATTAACAGCTCCTCCATTCCTTATTTTTGGGGGGAGGGGGCTGTGGCTGAGCTGGATCTTCATCACTGCTTGCAGACTTTCTCTAGTTGCAGAGAGCAGTGGCTATTCTTCATTTCAGCACCCAGAGTTCTCACTGCGGTGGCTTTTCTTGTTATGGAGCACAGCCTCCAGAGCACAAGGGCTTCAGTACTTAAAACACATTGCTTTAGTTGCTCTACAGCATGTGGGATCCTCCCTGGCCAGAGATTGAACCTGGGTCCCCTGCTTTGGCAGGCAGATTCTTAACCACTGGACCACCTGGGAAGTCCCTTCACTCCTTGATTTTTAAAATGCTCAGGACTCTATTCTCAGTCTACAGTCACTCTCTCAATGATTTAATCTATTATCATGGCTATAATTGGGCTTCCCTGGTGGCTCAGTCGATAAAGAATCTGCCTGCAATGCGGGAGACCTGGGTTCAATCCCTGGGTTGGGAACATCCCCTGGAGGACAGCCTGGCAAACCACTTCAGTATTCTTACCTGGAGAATCCATGGACGGAGGAGCCTGGAGGACTACAGTCCATGAGGTGGCAAAGAGTCCGACACAACTGAGCGACTAACACTTTCACTTTCATGGTTATAATTACCATCTATTGGCCAGGAGTGGAAGGGGAAAACCCTCCATTTTGTGATCTAGATTACATATACAATGTATATTGAAATCACAACACCTCAAAATCAACTTATCCAAAGCTCAATTCTACCTCTTCCCCCAAACCTGCTTTTCCTCAAATGTATCCTTTCTCTATAGTTCTATATAGAAATTATTGTGCTAATTTTGTTCACTGCTATATCCCTAGAAAGTAGCACAGATCCTGACATTCAATAATGTTCCATCTTAGGCATTTCCTTGGTGGTCCTGTGGCTAAGACTCCACTCTCTCCCTGCCGGGAGCCAGGGTTCAATGCCTACTCAGGGAACTAGATTCTCCAGGCCCCAACGAAAGATCCAAGACCCAGTGCAGACAAACAAATAAAAAATAATACAAATATTCACCCTAATAAACATTTGCTGAGAGAGGGAATGATTCCCAAATCCTACATTGGTCTAGACAGCCCCAAAAGACCAAATAATTCATCACCTTCTACTATACTTTAAGACTCCAGCCAGATCTGATGAGTGCTGTCATCTGAGGGAGAAGGGGAATCCTCAGATTTGTAAAAAAAAAAAAAAAAAAAGACTCTTCCACCAGATTTCCCTCTGGCACAATTTCACTTCTGTCTAAGAAACTTCCTTCTTTAATTTTTTTCGTGGATCTCTGTGATCAACTAATTTTAGTTTTTCTTTATAAGGATACATCTTTGTTTAACCTTCATTCCTCAATGATATTTTCACCAGATATAAAATTCTGAGTTGACAGTCTCTTCTTTCATCATTTAAAAATACTGTTCTACTCTGTTCTGTGTTATGTAGCAGCCTGGATGGAAGGGGAGGCTGAGAGGAAATGGATACGTGTATACGTATTGCTGAGTCCATTTGCTGTCCACATGAAAATATCACAGCATTGTTTTTTTGTTTTTTTTTTAATTTTTTTTAATTTTATTTTTAAACTTTACATAATTGTATTAGTTTTGCCAAATATCAAAATGAATCTGCCACAGGTATACATGTGTTCCCCATCCTGAACCCTCCTCCCTCCTCCCTCCCCATTCCATCCCTCTGGGTCGTCCCAGTGCACCAGCCCCAAGCATCCAGTATCCTGCATCGAACCTGGACTGGCAACTTGTTTCATACATGATATTTTACATGTTTCAATGCCATTCTCCCAAATCTTCCCACCCTCTCCCTCTTCCACAAAGTCCATAAGACTGTTCTATACATCAGTGTCTCTTTTGCTGTCTCGTACACAGGGTTATTGTTACCATCTTTCTAAATTCCATATATATGCGTTAGTATACTGTATTGGTGTTTTTCTTTCTGGCTTACTTCACTCTGTATAATAGGCTCCAGTTTCATCCACCTCATTAGAACTGATTCAAATGTATTCTTTTTAATGGCTGAGTAATACTCCATTGTGTATATGTACCACAGCTTTCTTATCCATTCATCTGCTGATGGACATCTAGGTTGCTTCCATGTCCTGGCTATTATAAACAGTGCTGCGATGAACATTGGGGTACACGTGTCTCTTTCCCTTCTGGTTTCCTCAGTGTGTATGCCCAGCAGTGGGATTGCTGGATCATAAGGCAGTTCTATTTCCAGTTTTTTAAGGAATCTCCACACTGTTCTCCATAGTGGCTGTACTAGTTTGCATTCCCACCAACAGTGCAAGAGGGTTCCCTTTTCTCCACACCCTCTCCAGCATTTATTGCTTGTAGACTTTTGGATAGCAGCCATTCTGACTGGCGTGAAATGGTACCTCATAGTGGTTTTGATTTGCATTTCTCTGATAATGAGTGATGTTGAGCATCTTTTCATGTGTTTGTTAGCCATCTGTATGTCTTCTTTGGAGAAATGTCTATTTAGTTCTTTGGCCCATTTTTTGATCGGGTCATTTATTTTTCTGGAGTTGAGCTGTAGGAGTTGCTTGTATATTCTTGAGATTAGTTGTTTGTCAGTTGCTTCATTTGCTATTATTTTCTCCCATTCTGAAGGCTGTCTTTTCACCTTGCTAATAGTTTCCTTTGATGTGCAGAAGCTTTTAAGGTTAATTAGGTCCCATTTGTTTATTTTTGCTTTTATTTCCAATATTCTGGGAGGTGGGTCATAGAGGATCCTGCTGTGATGTATGTCAGAGAGTGTTTTGCCTATGTTCTCCTCTAGGAGTTTTATAGTTTCTGGTCTTACGTTGAGATCTTTAATCAGCTATACTCCAATATAAAGTTTTTTTAAATAATTAAAAAATTTTAAAATGACTCTTCCAAATCAGTATTATGAAAATGACTATACTACCCAATCTACAGATTCAATCAATTTCTATAAAATTACCAAAGACATTTTTCACAAAACTAGAACAAAAAATTTTACAATTTGTATTGAAACCCAAAAGATGCCAAATAGCTAAAGTAATCTTGAGAAAGAAGAATGTAGCTGGAAGAATCAACCTTCCTGACTTAAGACTCTACTGCAAAGCTACAGTAATCAAGACAGTACAATACTGGCACAAAAATAGAAATATAGATCAGTGGAACAAGACAGAAAGCACAAAGATAAACCCACACACCTTTGGGCACCTCATCTTTGACAAAGGAGAAAAGAATATACAATGGAGAAAAGACAGCCTCTTCAATAAGTGGTGCTGGGAAATCTGGACAGCTACATGTAAAAAAATGAAATTAGAACACTTCTTAACATCATGTTTATAGATAAGTTCAAATGGATTAAAGACCTAAATATAAGACCAGAAACTATAAAAATTCTTAGAGGAAAACATAGGTAGAACATTTTGGACATAAATCACAGTAAGATCCTCTTTGACCTACTTCCTGGGTCGTTTGTTTTAATGGAAGTAAAAACAAAAATAGACAAATGAGACCTAATTAAGCTTAAAAGCTTTCACAGGGCAAAAGGAAACTATAACAAGATGAAAAGACAACCCTCAGAATGGAAGAAAACAACTGCAAACTAAGTAACTGACAAAGGATTCATCTCCAAAATATACAAGCAGTTCATGCAGCTCAATATCAGAAAAACAATGACCCAATCAAAAAATGGGCAGAACACCTAAACAGACATTTCTCCAAAGAAAACATACAGATGGCTGGTAAATATAAGAAAAGATGCTAAACATCAGTGATTGTTAGAGAAATGCAAATTAAAACTACAATGAAGTAACGTGACACATCAGTCAGAACAGCCACCGTCTGCAAACGGAACGGACAATGACTGGTGGTGTGTCTAGGCCTCCTGGGGCCAGGATGACCACAGCAAGGAAAGCACTACAAGGACCACCAGAAATCTACAGGGATACAGCGTTCCCATCCCTGCAGTCCACTGCCAAGCATGTAGAAAGCAGGAAATACCGAGACTTCGTAAGGGTTGACTACCTCAGATTTGCTGCACTCGTGGGTTTCATGTGGATCACAGCTTCTGGATAAAAAGATTGCAGATATTAAGTGTCGATGTGAAACTAGAAGTCAGCTTTACAGAATTCCTATCAGAAATCTTGCAGAAAGTAGGCCATTTGGGTTCTGATCTGCTATAAAAGATGAAGATTTAAGTGACCGTAATTAACCTGTCCTGTGCCCCATCCATAAGAAATTCTCTGTAGTAGGTTGTGGCTGGATTAGACTTCCTGGAACATTCCACTCTCAAAAGAACTGATGTGTTTGGATAATCTGTGGAGGGTTCTGATTTATAATTTAAACTTTGAGTTGTATCCTGAGGTAACCACAAATTGAATTCAACCAAACTTGGGTCATCAAGTGGCGAAAGGCATAGGAGGGAATAATCTTATTTCTTTTAGTAATATTTTATTTGGGTAGTGCTTCTTCTGTGTTCCATATTAAAGTGTTTTGTTTTTGTGTTGTTGGTGGTGTTTTTTTTTGTTTGTTTGTTTGTTTGGCTATCACTTGGAATAGTTCTTTGACAGAGCGTATCGCTTAGCTAAATAACCTGAAGTATGCATTGGAATTACGAAATGTCTCGCGAATTTGCAGATCCCTAGAGAAGTGGCAGCCCGCTCCAGTGTTCTCACCTGGAGAACCCCAGGGACAGCAGAGCCTAGTGGGCTGCTGTCTATGGGGCCACACACAGTCGGACACGACTGAAGTGACATAGCAGCAGCAGCAGAGAGGAACCAAATGGCTTTAACATAAAGGGCAGTAAATGAAGGGGGCTCTAGTTCAGGTGCTGCTAAAGCCTCCCCTAATCAGGTCTAAACTGCATAGTAAACTGGTGCAAAGAGTTTGTATAACTTCTGCTCAGGCCAAAGGAACACACTGACCTGTGTTCAAATTCAAAACAGTGAGAGCAGAACCTCAACTTAAAACACACTTAAGTTTCACAGATCTTGAATGATCTTTGACAAGAATTCCGGATACATTTATACCCAAACATTTACGGTATTAGGTATTCTGTAGATGCAGTGGTTGTCCTAGACTAGCTTTGTTATCAGCTTTCTGGGATGTCTTTACATAGTTCATTTGGAGAATCAGGGGTGAAAGGCAGGTGATGTAGCACTTCTGTCTTTAATAATTACAGCTTCAACTATCCAGTAATTTTTAGTCCTGAAAAGGGACACCAGGATGCCGCTCAGGATTACTGAAAAGTCTTTCTATCTGGTAATTTCCTGGTTTTGTATAATCTGGTAATTTCCTAGTTTTGTATCTTCAGTTCAGTAGAAACATTTCAAACTGGCATGTGACCACTTGATGCAGAGTCTGGGTTTCTCTATAAAGAAACCCTTTGCTAAATGTAGGAGTTGCCAACTGGCTACTAGCAAGCATGAAGCAGATGGGTGAGTAAACTATCCTGAGGCGGGAGTATCTCCCTCTAGGAGTTGAGTCTTGATAAAAGTGTCAATGCAGGAATCCTACTCCTGGGAGGCTTACGGAATCACCTGATGGGACCTGCAAACTGTATCTGAGCAACAATGTTGGGGTTATTTGAGGTGGCAGGCAGATGTCTATGTTCTGATGTGCTTGGGTGAGTAGAGCGTGTCAAGCCAAGGAGAAGTCAGATGATTGAGAAACAAAGGATTCTTGGTTAATCTAAAGACTTAATTTGGCAACCAGAAATCTTTTAACAAATAATCTCTTGGATCTTGAGCCACATATTTCCCCTGAAAAGTGCATTTCTTTTCCAGCAAAATTTTGTCAGGGATTATTTCATTAAAGAACTGAGATGAATATGTTATTTAATGGCATAAAAATCTGAAGACCTGCAGGAGACTTAAAAATTCCAACCCTTGTTATAACTTTTTTAAAGAGTGTAGAATTATCAAAATGCATAAGAATCAAGTTTCAAGGTGCTGTATGATGGGTGGATGAGGCTGTCCATTGTACTATTTCTTTGAATTCTTAGGCATGGTTTGGCAGTGCAAATACTCTCTGTCATTAACAAATTCAATAAAAAGTAAATATATGGAAAAATCTGCAAACAATTAGTGCTGGAGAGGGTGTAGAAAAAAAAGAAAACCCTCTTGCACTATTGGTGGGATTGCATATTGATACAGCCACTATCAAGAACATGGTGATGTTCTTGTAGATTCCTTAAAAATCTAGGAATAAAAATACCATATGACCCAGCAATCCCACTATTGGGTATATACCCTGAGTTAACCATAATTCAAAAAGACACATGTACCCCAATGTTCATCGCAGCACTACTTACAATACCAACCTAGTTGTCCATCAACAGATGAATGGACAAAGAATTTGTGATACATATATACAATGAAATATTACTCGACCATAAAAGGAACAAATCTGAGTCAGTTAAACTGAAGTAGATGAACCTAGAGCCTATTATACAGAATGAAGTAAGTCAGAAATAGAACAACAAATATGGTATATTAATGTGTATACATATATATATATATGAAATCTAGAAAAATGGTACTGATGAAACTATTTGCAGGGCAGGAATAAAAACACAGAGAGAGAACAGAGTTGTGGACACAACGGGGGAAGAAGAGGGTGGGACAAACTGAGAGAGTAGCATGCAAACATACACACTACCATATGTAAAATAGATAGCCAGTGGGGAGTTACTATATAACACAGGGACCTCAACCTGGTGCTTTGTGATGACCTAGAGGTGTGGGACCACTCCAGTACTCTTGCCTGGAAAATCCCATGGACGGAGGAGCCTGGTAGGCTGCAGTCCATGGGGTGACTAAGAGTCGGACACGACTGAGCGGCTTCACTTTCACTTTTCACCTTCATGCATTGGAGAAGGAAATGGCAACCCACTCCAGTGTTCTTGCCTGGAGAATCCCAGGGACAGGGGAGCCTGGTGGGCTGCCGTCTATGAGGTGGCACAGATTAGGACACGACTGAAGCAACTTAGCCGCAGCAGCAACAAAAGGGTGGGATCGGGGGATGGGAGGGAAGTTCAACAGGGAGGAGATATACGTATACTTATGGCTGATTTCACATTGTTATACAGCAGAAACCAAGACAACACTGTAAAGCAATTCCTCCAACTTAAATTAAAAAAAAAAAAAAGAAATACACTTTAGCTGCATTAAGCTAGGAAAAAATGACTCAGAAACTTTAGGTAACAATAGAGACACTCTAAATTCTGGTTTATCCAGCTCAAAACCACAGGGTTATTTAAAGTTTATTTTGACACCAAAGTCACTTCCTGCTCCTCAGATGATGCTCTGTAACTAAAGGGCATTCCTTTCCTAGGGTCAGTTGATTCTGTAATCCCAAAGATGATTAACAATAGCTAGGAAAATCTACTACACAGAGAGCATATGAAAATGTATATAAAGGTGAAGAAAAGGTATATAAAATAAACAGATGAAAAGCAGAACCATGAGTCTGATGGTGAAAGACAGAAGAAGTTCACTTTTCTGATAGTGGTTTCCTAAGTCAGCTGACATAAGATATGTGTCAAGACTCATGAAATTTCCTTGAAATAGGAAAAGTATTGAGAGCCCAGTAGGGAACTTCGAGAGCCGTGGTGAGGGTTACCTGCACACAGGAATGCGAGGGTCATCGCTTCTTCCAGGTATGTGTAACCTTGACAATGACCGTACCTTAACCTGCCCCATATCAGGGGCTCCTTAGTTGAATAATTAGTTGTCTTTTCCTTCTCCTTTATCTTCTGTTCTCTTTGAACACTCTTCTTTCCCCCTTAGATTATGGTTTTCTTCTTCACCACCCTATTCAAACTATACTCTCAAATATCCCTAAAATTTTCCTTATGGTCCAGTCCAGTGAATTGCTCATCTTCCTCTTCATGGGTCTTATTTTCTAACTGATATCCTCTCCTCCTTCATAAGTTAAATAAACAGGTGACAATATACAGCCTTGACATACTGCTTTCCTAATTTGGAACCAGTCCCTTGTTCCATGTCCAGTTCTAACTGTTGCTTCTTGACCTGCATAGAGGTTTCTCAGGAGGCAGGTAAGGTGGTCTAGTATTTCCATCTCTTTAAGAATTTTCCACAGTTTTTTGTGATCCACACCGTCAAAGGCTTTAGTATAGTCAATGAAGCAGAAGTAGATGCTTTTCTGGAATTCTCTTGCTTTCTCTATGATCCAGTGAATTCTGGCAATTTGATCCTTGGTTCCTCTGCTTTTTCTAAATCCAGCTTGTACATCTGGAAGTTCTCTGTTCCCATACTATTGAAATCTAGTTTGAAGGATTTTGAACATGACCTTACTAGCATGTGAAATGAGTGCAATTGTGCAGTAGTTTGAACATTCTTTGGCATTGCCTTTCTTTGGGATTGAAAGAAAACTGACCTCTTCCAGTCCTGTGGCCACTGCTGAGTTTTCCAAATTTGCTGGCATGTTGAGTGCAGCACTTTCACAGCATCATCTTTCAGGATTTGAAATAGCTCAACTGGAATTCCATCACCTCCACTAGCTTTGTTCGTAGTGATGCATTCTAAGGTCCACTTGACTTCACACTCTAGGATGTCTGGCTCTAGGTTAGTGATCACACCATTGTGGTTATCCTGGTCATTTAAAATCTTTTTGTGTGTAGTTCTTTTGTGTATTCTTGCCACCTCTTCTTAATATCTTCTGCTTCTGTTAGGTCCATACCATTTCTGTCCTTTATTGTGCCCATCTTTGCATGAAATGTTCCCTTGGTATCTCTAATTTTCTTGAAGAAATCTCTAGTCTTTCCCATTCTATTGTTTTCCTCTATTTCTTTGCACTGACCACTGAGGAAGGCTTTCTTATCTCTCCCTGCTATTCTTTGGAACTCTGCATTCAAATGGGTATATCTTTCCTTTTCTCCTTTGCCTTTTGCTTCTCTTCTTTTCTCAGCTATTTGTAATGCCTCTCCAGACAGCCATTTTGTCTTTTTGCATCTTTTTCTTGGGGATGGTTTTGATCACCACCCCCTGTACAATGTCACGAACCTCCATCCATAGTTCTTCAGGCACTCTATCAGATCTAATCCCGTGAATCTATTTGTCACTTGCACTGTATAATTGTAAGGGATTTGATTTAGGTCATATCTGAAAGGCCTAGTAGTTTTCCTTACTTTCTTCAATTTAAGTCTGAATTTGGCAACAAGAAGTTCATGATCTGAGCCACAGTCAGCTCCTGGTCTTGTTTTTGCTGACTGTATAGAGCTTCTCCACCTTTGGCTGCAAAGAATATAATCAATTTGATTTCGGTATTGACTATCTGGTGATGTTCATGTGTAGAGTTGTCTCTTGTGTTGCTGGAAAATGGTGTTTCCTATGACCAGTGCATTCTCTTGGCAAAACTCTGTTAGCCTTTGCCCTGCTTCATTTTGTACTCCAAGGTCAAACTTGCCTGTTACTCCAGGTATCTCTTGACTTCCTACTTTTGGAGAACTCTGGAGGATGGTGAAGGACAAGGAAGCCTGGCATGCTGCAGTCCATGGGGTCACAAAGAGTCAGACACAACTGAGCAACTGAACAACAATAGCCTCCTTGATAGGGCATTCCAGGTGGTTCATTGGAAAGAATCCTCCTGCCAATGCAGGAGACCCAAGTTCAATCCCTGGGTCGGGAAGATTCCCTGGAGCAGGAAATGACAACCCACTCCAGTATTCTTGTCTGGGAAATCCCATGGACAAAGGAGCCTGGCAGGCTATAGTCCATGGGGTTGCAAAAGAGTTGGACATGACTTAGCAACTAAACAACAACAACCACCACCACCTCCGTGATAATTTCTGTGACCCAGCACTGCCCTGACATTTCCTCTGCCTCTCCTGGTATTCTTTTTCCCTCTTCCTTTTCCCTTTTCCTGAATATTAACAATAATAACCAATATTTTCAAGTACTCACTCTGCACCCATTAACCCCCCTAATGGGCTTATTAGGTGAATACTATTTCCATCTTGTCGATAAGAAAACTGGAGCACAGAGAGGTTATGGTAATTGTCCAACGTCACACAGCTTGTAAATGACAGAACTAGGTTTTGAACCCAAGCCACCTCACTCCAGATTTTTGTTAATATGCCTTTGGTTGTTTTTTTTCTCTCTCTCTCTTTTTCTACTCTTTCTCTCTAGAGGTATCTCAATACTCCTTGACTTGACCTCTGCAGATGGTTCTCCAACTTCAAATAAAAATATCAATAGCTGCAATATCAGCCCAAACTAACATATATTTGAACACCTACTTTAGGCTGGTATCAGGCTACGATTGTTCTATATTCATTATCACACAGTACCTCCATATTATACATACAAAGTGGCACCACAGGGAGGTTGCTCAAAATCTCACAGTTATTTAGTTGCAGAGGCAGGTAACAGACCATAAAGTCTATCAAAATAGTATAATATTAATATAAGCTACTTGAAGGGAAATGTCAGGCCTCCTTACCCTTGCAGCCCCTTCTGCACCATCTTCCATGTAAAAGGTATCTGGTATATATATGTGGAGTCAAGTTTAAGTGAAAGAGTGTACAGTTTTTTATATATCAATTATGCCTGCATGCATGCTTCCTAAGTTGTTTCAGTCACGTCCGACGCTTGGCGGCCCCATGGACCGTAGCCCGCGAGTCTCCTCTGTTCATGGCATTCTCCAGACAAGAATACTAGAGTGGGTTGCCATTTCCTCCTCCAGGTGCTCATCCCAATCCACATATCAAACTCGAGTCTCCTAAGGCTCTTGTATTTCAGAAGGATGCTTTACCACTAGCACCACCTGGGAAGCCCATCAATTATGCCCAGAAAAGTTTAAAAGTTATTTTAATGAGAGAAGTTCATACAAGGTGTTTCCTGCTTTGCAGCAACTGCAGGCAGAGTTCTGGAAACTCCTGAGATGGATCATTTATGAATGTCAGTTATCCATGAACTCTCTGCCCTCATCCCTGGATTAAACAGGCAGGGTAATAGAATGAGCAGCAAATGAAGAATTAAAATAGAATTCTACACTTACAGTTACCAGGGGGAAGGATGGGAGGAATTGGGTAGTTGGGGAGTTTGGGATGGACATGTACACAGTTATAACAGGGTCCTACTGTAGAGCACAGGAAACTCTGCTCAGTGTTATGTGGCAGCCTGGATGGGAGCAGAGTTTGGGGGAGAATGGAGACATGTATATGTTTGGCTGAGTCCCTTTGCTGTCCACCTGAAACTGTCACAATGTTGTTAATCAACTCTGCTCCTATATAAAATAAAAGGTAAGAAATAGAAATCTATTGCAAATAAAATGGTAATGGAGGCAGCTAGACTTTATGGAGTGATTTCAGCCAAACATTGTGCTTTACACATTCCCTCGTTTATGTCATCACCCCAGGCTCAGGAGACAGGCAACTCTGTCACCCTGTTCCATATATGGAATCTTGGAGAAGTTAAACAACTTGCTCAAATTTGCACAACTGGTGTCAGAAGTACTTGACCCCTAGGGGACCTGTTTCTTCATGAACAGAAAGAGTCAGCTGAAGATTTCTAAAGTCTCCTAGAATTCTGGGATTCTGACATGCTAACAGCTCTTTGAGAACTCTAAGTCTCATGTGCATATTATTGAGCATAGGATTGCTGGCTGGGCTGAAAGGAGACCCTTGAAGACTAGTCTTGAGGAAACTTGATGGTGCCCAGGCTGCCTGCATTTTAGGAACCAGGAAATACTGTCCAGCCACGTGTTTGACTAGCTGCCTCTGCAAGCTACAGTCGCCACTGCGGCAGATGTGACATTAGTGTTGTTTGTTGTTGTTGTTGTGAATGAGAGCTACTCTTTAGTTACAGCACACAGGCTTCTCACTGCTGGTGGCTTCTCTTGTGGCAGAGCGCAGGCTCTAGGCGCATGAGCTTCAGTAGCTGCGGCTCTCAGGCTCCAGGGCATGAGTTCCCAATTGTGGTGCATGGGCTTCGTTGCTCTGCGGCATGTGGGATCTTCCCAGACCAGGGATCGAACCTGTGTCCCCAGCATTGGCAGGCAGATTCTTAACCACCAGGGAAGTCCTAAAACGTTCATTATGTTCTTTGGTGGAAATGTTTTTCTTCTTTCTTTTTTTTAAGAATGATTAACATGAGATCTATCCTTTTAGCATATTTTAAATATGTTATTATGTGTACCACACTGAATTTTAAAGTGTACAAAACTGGGAATGTTATGTTTTACAGCATATCTCTAGAACGTATTTATCTTGTATAGCAAAAGCAGTGTACCTACAGAAAAACAATTCCCTGATAACCACCTGTATATCCTCTGCTTCTGTGAATTTGACTACTTCAGATACTTCATATAAGTGAAATCACACAGTATGTATTATGCTTAATTTCACTTAGCATGATATCCTCTAGGTTCATCTATGTTGTGGCAAATGGCAGGACTGCCTTATTTTTAAGGTTGAATAACATTCCAGTGTGTGCATATGATGTATGTGTATATATATGTGTGTGTGTGTGTGTGTGTGTGTTTACCATCTTTTATCCATTAATCTGCAGGACCCACTTTCTTAGGGGATAACTAAAGTTGCCAATAAAGTTACTAGTCACTGGACCTGAATTTTTTTATTATTATTATTTAAAAATGTTTTAAGTGAACCATTTTTAAAGTCTTTATTGAATTTGTTGCAATATTGCTGCTGCTTTATTTTTTTGTTTTCTTGGTCATGAGGCATATGGGATCCTAGCTCCACAACCAGGGATCAAACCTACACCTCCTGCATCGGAAGGTGAAGTCTTAACTTTTAGACCACCAGGGAAGTCCTGGGACTTGAATTTCAACAGGTGCACACTAGAAGAGCCACACTGGTTGTTCATATTGAAATGTCTCCACATCATTTATAAATAAACATGTCCCCAGACCAACTCCCAGGACACTCTTATCAGCTCAGAACATGCCCTGGGAACTCACCAAATGCCTCATAGTTCAACAGCTGAAAGATTGACACCTGCTATCTCAGAGAGAGTCTCCAATGTCCATTCTACTTGGTTGGTTTCTGAACCATTGTTATTTTTGTTTGCTCACTAAGTCTTTGCGACCCCATAGACTGCAGCATATCAGTCTTCCCTGTCCATTACTATCTCCCAGAGTTTGCTCAAACTCATGTCCATTGTGTCGGTAATACCATCCAGCCATCTCATCCTCTGTCGTCCCCTTCTCTTCCTGCCCTCAATCTTTCGCAACATGAGGGTCTTTTCCAATGAGTCACCTCTTCCCATCAAGTAGCCAAACTATGGGAGCTTCAGCTTCAGCATCAGTCCTTCCAATTCAGGGTTGATTTCTTTTAGGATTGACTGGTTTGATCTCCTTGCAATTCAAGGGACTCTCAAGAGTCTTCTCCAACACCACAATTCAAAAGCATCAATTCTTCGGTGCTCAGCCTTCTTTATGATCCAATTCTCACATCCATACATGACTCTGGAAAAAACATAGCTTTCACTATACGGACCTTTGTCAGCAAAGTGATGTCTCTGCTTTTTAATATTCTGTCTAGGTTTGCCACAGCTTTTCTTCCAAGGAGCAAGCATTTTTTAATTTCATGGCTACAGTCACTGTCCACAGTGATTTTGGAGACTAAGAAAATAAAATCTGTCACTGTTTCTACTTTTCCCCCTTCTATTTGCCATGAAGTGATGGGACTGGATCCCATGATCTTAGTTTTTTGAATGTTGAGTTTTAAGCCAGTTTTTTCACTCTCCTGTTTTACCTTTATCAAAGGGGTTTTTAGTTCTTCTTTAATTTCTGCCATTAGAGTGGTATCATCTGCATATCTGAGGTTGATATTTCTCCTGGAAATCTTTATTCCAACTTGTGATTCACCCAGCCTGGCATTTTGCATGATGTACTCTGCATGTACGTTAAATAAGCAGGTGACAATATAAAGCCTTGAAGTATTCTCAGTTAAAAAAAAAAAAAAACAGTAAGTTTTTTTTTCCATGTCCATTTCTAACTGCTGCTTCTTGACCTGCACACAGGTTTCTTAGGAGACAGGTAACGTGGTCTGGTATTCCCATCCCTTTAAGAATTTTACACAGTTCTTTGTGATCCACACAGTCCAGGGTTTTTGCATAGTCAATGAACCAGAAGTAGATGCTTTTCTAGAATTCCCTTGCTTTTTCTATGATCTAACAAATGTTGACAATTTGACCTCTGGTATCTCTACCTTTTCTATATCCAGCTTGTACATCTGGAAGTTCTTGGTTCACATACTACTGAAGCCCAGCTTGAAGGATTTTGAGTATTGCTTTGCTAGCATATGAAATGAGAGCAATTGAATGGTAGTTTGAACATTCTTTGGCATTGCCTTTGTTTGGTATTGAAATGAAAACTTACCTTTTCCAGTCATACCAGTTGTTAAATATATTGTACTTGCAAATGGAAAATTATTCTAGACATTAGTATATGATAAGGGAATGAAAAGGAGGTAAGGGGAGATCTAACGATGAGAATGGTGTAAAATATATTGTACTTGCAAATGGAAAATTATTGTAGACATTAGTATATGATAAGAGAATGAAAAGGAGGTAAGGGGAGAACTAACGACGAGAATGGTGTAAGATTTATTAAGAAAGGAAGAAAAAACCCGCCTAGCCATCCAGTTCCTTCAGGTCTTTGCAGAAGCAGGAACATGACTGATGACACCACCAGATGCTTGGAAGGTTTGGGGAAGAAAAAACTGCACTTTAGCAGCCACAGTAGAAGCAGACTTCACATAGAAGCAGCCTTTATTTTCCAAACAGGCAGAAACAACACTTCCCTTTCAAGACACATTTCTGGAATCTTGCCAATCCTCCATCAAAAGGAAGACTCTGGTTCTGGTCCACAGGAATCTGGGTGGACATATGGCTTGCTTGTAACCAAGAGAATATGGTGGAATGGAGCTGCATGACTTTCTGGACTGAATCTTGAGAGGATATGAGCTCTCATGCTTAGAGCGCTGAAGCACCATGGGAGCTGCCCGACCAACGCTGCCACGATGGGAGGAAGCCCAACTATCCCAGGCCCTGAGATTACAAGGGACAGCAATCCTCTGCCAGTTCCCAGCTGCTTCAACCCATTCACAGTCTAGCAGCAACTGCCTAAAAAAACCTCAAGCTACAAACTCTCAGCTGAGTCTTTCCCAGATTCCCAAATCACAGAAATCATGAGAGATAATAGAATAAATGTTGCTTTTTATGTACATTCTTTGCTTAATATTCTTTGCCATTATGGTTTATCATAGGATATTTTTTTAAATTGGAGGACAGTTGCTTTACAGTATTGTGTTAGTTTCTGCCGTACAACAATGTGACTCAACTATGCAAGCATGCTAAGTTGCTTCAGTTATGTCCGACTCTTTGCAACCCTTTGGACTATAGCCCTCCAGGTTCCTACGTCCATGAGATTCTCCAGGCAAGAATACTGGAGGGGGTATTGCAATGCCCTCCTCCAGGGGATCTTCCTGATCCAGAGATGGAATGCATGGCTCCTGCATTGCAGGCAGATTCTTCACCACTAAACCATTGGGGAAGTCCTGAATCAGCTATATGTATACATATATCCCTTCCCTCTTGAGCCTCTCTCTCCGTCCTTGCATTTGACCCCCCTAGGTCATCACAGAGCACCAGCTGAGCTCTCTGTGCTACACAGCATCTTCCCACAAGCCATCTATTTTACACATGGTAGTGTATATATATCAATGCTACTTTCTCAGTTTATCCTCCCTTTTCTTTCCCCTGCTGTGTCCACAAGTCCATTCTGTAAGTCAGCACCTCTATTCCTGCCCTGCAAACAGGTTCATCAGTACCATTTTTTAAGATTCCATATATATGTGTTAATATACAATATTTTTCTCTTTTTGTCTTACTTCACTCTGTATGACAGACTCTAGGTTCATCCACATCACTACAAAAGACCCAATTTCATTCCTTTTTATGGATGAGTAATATTCCATTGTATATATGTACCACAACTTCTTTATCCATTCATTTGTTGATGGACATCTAGGTTACTTCCATGCCCTGGCTTTTGTAAACACTACTGCAATGAACATTGATGTACATGTGACTTTTTGAATTATAGTTTTTCTCAGGGTGGGATTTCTGGGTCATACAATAAATTTATTCCTAGTTTTCTAAGGAATCTCCCTACTGTTCTCCATATTGACTATATCCATTTACATTCCCACCAACAGTGCAAAAGTGTTCCCTTTCTCCACATCCTCTCCATCATTTAATCTTCATAGTTTTTTGATGATGAGAATGTTGTTTTTTTTTTTTTTTTTTTTTTAAATTTTATTTTATTTTTAAACTTTACATAACTGTATTAGATTTGCCAAATATCAAAATGAATCCGCCACAGGTTTACATGTGTTCCCCATCCTGAACCCTCCTCCCTCCTCCCTCCCCATTCCATCCCTCTGGGTCGTCCCAGTGCACCAGCCCCAAGCATCCAGTATCGTGCATCGAACCTGGACTGGCAGAGAATGTTGTTTTTTAAAGAAATAATTATCATTATTCAGCAATCGATAACTGATACCCAGCCCTTGGGGAATATCCTGGAATCTTTCCTCAACCATTTCACGTGTCTCCCTTATGTTTCGCTGTTCCAGGACTCTGCTTACTGCTAAGCCTTTCAGGAGTCATGGCTCAGAAAACTAAAGGTGAGTGCTCGAAGCCTTACTCTTCCATAGCCAGAGATCAGTGAGTGTGCATACCAATGATGCACCTGAGGCCACTCACATCTTCCATCAGGATAGAGAAAGGGGGCTGCTTCTGGGAACAGAACTGGGAGCCTCACTCCTGTAACTCTTTTTAATTCAACATTTCATCAAATTTAGGTATCTTTTTTTGGCTGCACTGGGTCTTTATTGCTGCCCAAGAGCTTTTTCAAGTTGTGATGAGCAGGAGCTGCTCTCTAGTTGTGATGCGTGGGCTTCTCATTGTAGTGGCTTCTCTTGTTGCAGAGCATGAGCTTCAGCGGATGTGGTTCCTGAGCTCTAGAGCACAGGCTCAGTAGTTGTAGTGCATGGGCTTAGTTGCTCTGTAGCATGTGGAAGCTTCCCAGACCAGGGATCAAACCCGGGTCCCCTGTGTTGACAAGTGGATTCTTAACCACTAAACCACCAGGGAAGTCCTCAGTTATCTTTTTTATTTTACTACTATGTGCCCAAGGTAGAAGTAGAACAGTGAATCAAACACACAAGTCTCATGAAGTGAGCATTCTGGTGGGGAGAGACAGAGCATGATAATAATCATTTCATCCCATTCATAAGCAAGTCAACAAAAAATGAGCAAGGTCATTTCGGGTTAACTTTAATCCCTAGGCCGACTCCCTAGATTCTGAGTCACCAAGTCTAGGGTGTGGCCTGAGATTCTGCATTTCTAGCCAAAAGACAGAGGATGCATTCTGAGTAAAGACTGCACGTTGTCCTCCGTCATATTCCCAGCCTCCACTCCCCATGAACCCTGGCAAGCTCCCAGATTTCTCCACTAGACCTACAGCTTGAGATACTTCCTCAGCTTCATTATTCCCATTCATTTTCTTTTTTTAAGATCTTTTTCTTTTTCAAAAATAACTATTGTATTCATTTTGGGCTGTGCTGGGTCTTTGTTGCTGCACACGCTTTTCTCTAGTTTTGGCCAGTGGGGATTACTGTCTAGTTGTAGGTACGCGGGCTTCTCGTTGCAGTGGCTTCTCTGGTTGCAGAGCACGGGCTCTAAGTCCTTCAGTAGTTGTGGCTCACAGGCTCTAGGGCCCAGGCTCAGTAGTTGTGTCACAGGGCTTAGTCGCTCCTCAGCATATGGGATCTTCCCAGACCAGGAATTGAACCCGTATCTCCTGCATCGACAGGTGGATTCTTTACCACTAAGCCACTAGGAAGGCCCCCTCCACTCATTTTCAATGGGCCACAAATAAGATCCTTAGCAATCTCCATCAAAATGAAGTTATACATAGGGTTACAAATATAACATGCACACTTATCAGAATATACCTTCTGTGGTACCCTACAAATTCAAATTTTTGTAATCACAGCTGACACCGGTCATGTGCCAGGCACTGCCCAAAACATTTTATATGGATTAATCCCCACAATAACCCATTTTACAGATGAGGAAATTGAGGCACAGAGAGGTTAGGACACTTGTGCAAAGACACACAGGTAGGAAGAGGTGGAGCCAGAATCAAATCCATTGTCCAAGCTCTTAACCAGCTCATCCCCCTTTTCTATGTTCTGCAATGATCTTGAGAATAGCATAGTTATATTGCACTGAAATGTTTGTGTCAAAAATTAACTGTTTTAATGCCAACCCCAGTCTTTTATCATGCACAAGAATCGCATGTGCATAGTTTGCGTTTGGTGTCTTTCATTCTTTAATGTACTAGCATTTCACAAAAGGAAAAGGGTGCAGCTTCCTCACCCTTGAGAGGCCCTGGCTCAAAGACAAAACCAAATAATAACAGGAGGGGTTTTGACTCAAAACGTAGTTCAGTTGCTCAGTCGTGTCTAACTCTTTTTCGACCCCATGGACTGTAGCACTCCAGGCCTCCTTGTCCATCACCAACTTCCAGAGCTTCCTCAAACTCATGTCCATCAAGTTGGTGATGCCATCCAACCATCTCATCCTCTGTTGTCTCCTTCTCCTCCTGCCTTCAATCTTTCCCAGCATCAGGTTTGACTCAAATGACATCTGACCTAACTCTCTTTTCCTTGCAGGGACCTGTACCCATTGCCCCCAGAATGCTTTCTGTGTCAATGCTACTCACTGTACCTGCAACCATGGATACAATTCTGAATCCAAGGAGAAATACTTCAGCTACCGCTTTGAGAGATGTGAAGGTAAAGGAGTAATTTTCTTTTCTTTGTTTTTTTGTTTTTTTGTTTTTTTTTTTGGCTGTGCTGGGCCTTAATTGCAACAGGCAGAACTTTTTAGTTGCAGAATGCAAACTCTTAGTTCCCTGACCAGGGGTCGAACCCAGGCCTCCTGCATTGGGAGCTCAGAGTCTTAGTCACTGGACTACCAGGGAACACCAAGGGTAATTTTCAAATCACCCAGAGGTGGATGTGGAAGCATAAAGGCTGTGAGGAAGTAACTATAATATGCAATGCTGAAAACTCTGCCAACTCAACCTTCACCAAGAAAAATGCTTTCATGGTGTCAGAAAAGTGGGCTTTTCCAGAACTTGCATGTGTCCGACTCTTTGTGACCCCAAGGACTATAGCGTGCCAGGCTCCTCTGTCCATGGGATTTTGCAGCAAGAATACTGGAGTGAGTTGCCATTTCTTCCTCCAGGGAATATTCTTGACCCAGGGATCAAACCTGCATCTCCTGTAGCTCCTGCATTGCAGGTGGATTCTTCACTGCTGAGCCACCGGAGAAGCCCCCTTCCACAATTTAACTAGGTCTCGCTTTTTTCCTCCATATTGTGGGGATAATAATGCTGACCTCATGAGGGTGGAAGGGGAATTGAATAAGGTACTTAATGTGACCATACTTCATGAATTACAAAGCACAGTGCAATTTTTTGTGCAATTTTTAAAACATTTTCTTGGCTGCACAGCACAGCATGTGGGATATTAGTTCCCCAATCAGAGATCAAACCTGCACCCAGCTTTTTTACCACTGAGCCATCAGGAAGGCCCTTGTTTTCTATTTTATTGATTTCAGCTCTAATATCTCCCTAATTTCTTTTTTCCAAGTTCTTAAAATAAATACCTAGGCACTTTATTTTTCATCTTTCTTCAAAATAAAGACATTTAAGGCCATAACTTTTCCTGTGGTACAGGTTCAGATATATTCTACAGGAAGAAATATTATTTTTATTAATCTGTGAATGGTTTGTAATTTTCTTTTGATGTTTTGTCACTCCAAGAATTATATGGGAGGTGCTTCCTAATTTACAAACAGTTAAGACTTTTTGTACATGTTTTAATTATATATTCTTAATTTTAAAATTTTTATTTTTATTGACTTACAATGTTGTGTCACAAAAAGATACAATGTTGTGTTACTTTCTGTTGTACAGCAAAGTGAATCAGTCTCGCATATACATATAGCCTCTCTTTTTTATATTCTTTTCCCATATAGGTCATTACAGAGTACTGAGTAGAGGTCCCTGTGCTACACAGAAGGTTTTTATTAGTTATCTACTTTATATCTAATAATGTGTACATTACTAGATATAAAGTAGATAACTAATAAAAACCTGCTGTGTATTAAAAGATGCTTACTCCTTGGAAGAAAAATTATGATCAACCTAGATAGCATATTGAAAAGCAGAGACATTACTTTGCCAACAAAGGTCCGTCTGGTCAAGGCTATGGTTTTTCCAGTGGTCATGTATGGATGTGAGAGTTGGACTGTGAAGAAAGCTGAGCACCAAAGAATTGATGCTTTTGAACTGTGGTGTTGGAGAAGACTCTTGAGAGTCCCTTGGACTGCAAGGAGCCAACCAGTCCATTCTGAAGGAGATCAGTCCTGGGTGTTCTTTGGAAGGACCGATGCTAAAGCTGAAACTCCAATACTTTGGCCACCTCATGCGAAGAGTAGACTCATTGGAAAAGACTCTGATGCTGGGAGGGATTGGGGGCAGGAGGAGAAGGGGATGACAGAGGATGAGATGGCTGGATGGCATCACTGACTCGATGGACGTGAGTCTGAGTGAACTCTGGGAGTTGGTGATGGACAGGGAGGCCTGGCGTGCTGCAATTCATGGGGTTGCAAAGAGTCGGACACGACTGAGTGACTGAACTGAACTGAACTGAACTGAATGGGTACATATTAATCCCAGTCTCCCAGTTTACCCCTCCCCTCCCTATCCTCTGGTAACCATAAGCTTGTTTTCTACATTCATGACTCTACTTCTGTTTTGTAGATAAGAATACATTTTTTTTAGATTTTAAATACCATTTTTTAGATTCCACATATAAACAATATCATATGGTACTTGTCTTTCTGTGTCTGATTTACTTCAACTCAGTATGACAATCTCTAGGTCCATCCATGTTTCTGCAAGTGGCGTTATTTTGTTCTTTTTTATGACTAATATTCCATTATATGTATGTACCACATTTTTTATCCATTCCTCTGTGTTTCCATGTCCTTCCAAGAGGCCCCATGTCCAAATACAGCCACAGTTGGAGTTAGAGCTTCAGCATATGAACTGGCCAGGGCAGGCTGCTGGGTGGTGCAAACACAGTCAGTATCCCATTTAATGTCCTTGGCATTTTCCATTCCTTTGTACACGAAGTCCGAGGCTTTCTCTGGCTCCTGGAGACCACTCAGTCCACACTCAGGACAAATAGAAGTAATGGGGAGTTTATACTACCTGTAAACATTCCTCCACCAATAAGTGATAAGATTAAGTGGATAAATACCCCGGTTCCCTCACCTCTCTTTCATTCTGAAGGAGAGCAGCCCTGGGATTTCTTTGGAAGGAATGATGATAAAGTTGAAACTCCAGTACTTTGGCCACCTCATGCGAAGAGTTGACTCATTGGAAAAGACTCTGATGCTGGGAGGGATTGCGGGCAGGAGGAGAAGGGGACAACAGAGGATGAGATGGCTGGATGGCATCACTGACTCAATGGACGTGAGTCTGAGTGAACTCTGGGAGTTGGTGATGGACAGGGAGGCCTGGTGTGCTGCTATTCATGGGGTCGCAAAGAGTCGGACACAACTGAGCGACTGAACTGAACTGAACTAAACTCCCTCACCTCTCAGTGTCACTTGAAGTGCCTGCTCTACATTGCCTCCCAGAGGTTCCCAGAGGAATTGAGCCTCAGTTGTCCACAGTAGAAATTTGCTAGATAATACCCCCTTTATTTTCTGCCTTCCCCTCTCTGTTTCATTTCACCATTTCCCTTCCAGTGATTTCTAGGATCATTTCCTAAATAAAATACTTGCACTAGAATCCTTGTCTCAAAGTCCACTTCCTGGAGAACCCAACCAAAGTCAGCAAAGAAAGGAAAGAACAAAGACAAGCATTACCTTAACCAAGTTGTTTTGAAAAGCCAGGATAGACTGGTGGAAAGGATACAGCTTCTGACATATATTAGATGCTCAATAAATCTTTATCAAACAAATGACCAGTTTTCTCCTATGTGTTCCAGATGTTGATGAATGTAAACCACCCTTTAGTGTATATTGTGGAGTGAATGCTGAGTGTCAGAACATCATTGGAAGTTTCTACTGTCACTGTATTGCTGGATATAAACTCCTCTCTGGGAAAGCACAATTCAACAATTCCAATGAGAACACTTGTCAGAGTAAGAAAAATTTTTGTTTTCTTATCTCCCCTCCTAATTTTTAAGTGAGTCTAACACGAGCATGTGTGTGCTCAGTCATTTCTAATTTTTTGTGACCCCATGGATTATAGCCCACCAGGCTCCTCTGTCCATGGAATTTTCCAGGCAAGAATACTAGAGTGAGTTGCCATTTCCTCCTCCAGGGGATCTTCCCAACCCAGAGATCGAACCCAGGTCTTTTGCATCTCCTGCATTGGCAGCCGGATTTTTTTTTTACCACTGTATCACCTGGGAAGTCAGAAAATATATATTTGTGGTGGGGCCAGTGAATATCTATTCTCTGGAAGGAAATGGATGATGTAAAGAGGAGGTGAAAAGAAAAATAGGAAATTTAGATAAATGATGGGGTTAAGAATGCAAGTGAACTTTGGAGGTGATGTCACAGATCACAGGATGATGGTTGAGAAAGGATTCTTTGAATTGCAAAATAGAGAAACCCACTCAGGTTAACTTAAGGGAAAATATGAGTTTATGATAAGATTCAGGGGCTTTCCTGATGGCTCAGTGGTAAAGAATCCGTCTGCCAATGCAGGAAACACAGGTTCAATCCCTGGGTTGGGAAGATCATCTGGAGGAGGAAATGGCAACCCACTCCAGTATTCTTGCCTGGAGAATTCCATGGACAGAGGAGCCTGGCAGACTACAGTCCATGGGGTCACAAAATGTTGGACGTGACAGATCACTGAGCACGCACACACACGTGTGATGAGATGCATGGATATGTCTTGGGTAAGAATACAGCTGGGTACTGGAATGAACTGAAGTTGGGGACCCAACACTGTCACGGCACCCCCGTCTCTCATACTCTGAATCCACTTCTTCTCTTCCCCTTGCAAACTGGTTTCTCTGCTTCCTCTGCTCCTCTGTACATGGAATTTTCTAGCCAATAATACTGGAGTGAGTTGCCATTTCCTACTCCAGGGGATCTTTCTGACCCAGGGATTGAATCCGCCTCTCTTGTGCCTCCTGCATTGCAGGCAGATTCTTTACCACTGAGCCACCAAGCAATAATACTGATGCTGCTACTAAGTCGCTTCAGTCGTGTCCGACTCTGTGCGACCCCATAGACGGCAGCCTACCAGGCTCCCCCGTCCCTGGGATTCTCCAGACAAGAACACTGGAGTGGGTTGCCATTTTCTTCTCCGAGGCATGAAAGTGAAAGGTGAAAGTGAAGTCGCTCAGTCGTGTCCAACTCGTAGCGACCCCATGGACTGCAGCCTACCAGGCTCCTCCATCCATGGGATTCTCCAAGCAAGAGTACTGGAGTGGGGTGCCATTGCCTTCTCCAAATAATACTGATAGACAATATTTATTTCAATTGTACGATGTGCCAGAACAGAAGAGCCTGACGGGCTACAGTCCGTGGGGTCACAAAGGGTCAGACACAACTGAGCACAAACACACATGTACCAGGTACTGCACTAAGTACTTTACATTCTTTGTTCCATTTACAATAATTGCATGAGGTAAGCACTGTTATTACAGATAAAAAAACCGAAGCACCCAAGATATAAGTAACTTGTGCTCCTGCCCATCCAGCATTAAAGCCATGAGGCTGGAGACTCCACAGTAGAAAGAGCTTAGAGGAAGACTAACAAGGGTCATTGTATCCCACTCGCCCCGCAAGATCCCCTAAGGAGCTCGGGGTCATGAGAAGCACAAGCCTTCAGCTTTGATATCAGGAAATCTCATATCAGAATTATCGGGCCATCTTTATACCAAAAGGATTCATACCAGGTCAGTTCTGAGATTCCTTCCAATGGAAGGGTCCAGGACCTCACGATCCTTCCACAAAACTGAGTCTCAGAACAAAAAATTATGCCAAAGGGAAGCGAGCCACAACTACCAAACGCCCACTAGCCCTAGAGCCTGTGCTCCGCAACAAAAGAAGCACCACAAGAAGCCTGCGCGCTGCCTTAACTAGAGAAAGCCCCCGTGCAACAACAAAGACCCGGCGCAAACATTAATAAATAAATTAATTAATTCTTTAAAAGGGGGAGCAGGACTATTCAGGGACCTAAGACCCAAACTCCCTTTAAAAAGATTAAAACATGATTCCAAGATCAAACTGGAAAGGAACGGTGGTACAAAGGCCCCCACAGGTACAGAGATGACTTTTCCAGAGACCCGCACTGAATTACAGAGGCTTGGCTATTCCACATCAGGGTTCTTAGGTAGCGGAGGGGCCACAAGCCGTCTTCATCAAGGGTGCCTGTGAATGACTGAACTTGCTTACACCTCCTTCCGATTCTTGTGTGTGCAGTCTCTGCACATGTGAAGTGGTACGAGCTTTGCTTCCCCCTTGCCTCAGCAGTAAAAATCCACCTGCAATGAAAGAAATGCAGATTTGATCCCTGGGTCGGGAAGATACCCTGGAGAAGGAAATGGCAACGCACTCCATATTTTTGCCTGGAGAATTCCATGGACAGAGGAACCTGGCAGACTATAGTCCATGGAACCACAAAGAGTCGGACACAACTTAGCAACTAAAAAACAGCCACCACAATGAGCTTTGCACTTAGACAAGTATGGATTTAAATCTGGGCTCTACTGCTTACCCCCTCATGACTACAGACATTTCCTTAACAACCTGTGCCTATTTCCTCATCTGCTTAAATAACAGAACCTGACTCATGGAATTATTTCAAGGATTAAATGAAATGATGCATATGAGGAGGCATTCAGCAAGTGGTAGCTGTGATTTTTGTGCATGGTGCATTTTTCTGCCAGATGCAGCCACATCTTCAAGAGACAATAGAGCAGAATGGTTAAGAATACTTTCCAGGTGGACTTCCGTGGTAGTCCAGTGGTTAAGAATCTTCCTGCCAATGCAGGGGACAGGGGTTCAATCCCTGGTTGGGGAACTAAGATCCCACATGCAACAACTACAAGTTCTTATGCTGCAACTAAAAAGATCCCACATGCTGCAAGGAATTTCGAAGATCCTGCATGCCACAACTAAGACCTAATGCAGCCAAATAAATAAATAAATATTTATTTTAAAAAACAGCTGATGATTATAAACTGACATTCCTGTCTCAGTTATAATTCCCAACCAGACTGAATTTTAAAACCTCAAGTATCTAGTCTTCTGTTTGCTCAGCCATTTCAGTTATAATGCCCAGCCAGAGCCAGATCTGAATGAAAGAGCTTGGAGCTTACAATTTTCTGCTTCTTCTATGCCATGGTATCTCTATCACAGCAATATTGACACTTGGGGTCCCAAAATTATTTGTGGTCAGGAGCTGTCCTCTGCATTAAAAGGCATTGAGCAGCATCCACCCACTAGATCCCAGTAGCATCCCCACTCAAGGTCATGAGTACCTTCAGAAATGTCTCCAGCCATTGCCAATGTCCCCAGGAGGCAAAACCACCCTAAGTCGATAAACACTGCTCTCCACGACAACAAGGAATTTGGACTCTGATTCCCCTAAAGAGCAAATGAACTCATCAGGGAACATGAAGTGTATGATTTCAGACCTTCTAGATGCAAAGTTACCCACCTTACCTGCCGACTTCTCCACACTTTCACTCTTGGTTCCAACAGTAACTTCTCTTGATGTCTTTTTCAGAAATCACCCCGTCAAAGACAACCAACAGCACAAAAGAGGTGAGTGAAAGCTGAGTCCTGGAACCTAGACAGGTAACAAATATTTATAAATCTCAAAGCTAGCAAATGGAGGTGAATACTATATATGTGTGCTATATGTCATATATCATATGCATGATAATATAAAATACTTGATATGATTATGACAAATATTGTAATATATGCTAACTATGATATATGTTTATTAAACTATTATATTTTGATATATAATATGTATTGTATAACTGATATATATATCACTATGTTTATCACTATATATCTCACTATAGAGATAAATGATAGATCAATACAGTGTGCATGTATGTATGAGGGTGTGTGTATGAATGTGGGTGTGTGTGTGAGTGTGTGTGTGTGTGTACTACCCCCTGAAGACAGGATCTATCCCAGACCAAGAAAGAGACTAAGTAAGACTGTATTCGGATTCACTGAGCTGCTGCAACAAAGAGACCCAAATATCCAATGGCTTTAAAAATATGGATGTTTATTACTTTCTGAGTTATTAGTCCAGAGGTGAGCAATCCAAGCTGGTGAAGGAATTCTGCTCCATAAGGTCATTCAGGTACCCACGTTCTTTCCATACTGCTGCTCCACCATCCCCTGGCATCTTGTCCTCAACTGCATAGTCAAAGCTGGGTTGCTGCATGCTGTATTCATACTGGTAGGTAGAAGGGAGGGGAAATGCAGGGCAAGCTGTCTGTTGTACAAGGTGAAGGGGGAAAGTGGAGAGAGGGCCTCTCTCCTCATCTACTCACTATATAAAGTGCTAATAAGGTCAGGAGAACTTCTTTGGAGACATGTCTTACGGTGACAATCCAGAAGTTGCATAGATCACAGTGAAACCTAGCTGCAAAGGAAGCTGGGACAATACTATCTATGATTGGGTGGCACAGCCCAGATAAAATTTGAGAAATTTATTCAATTAACTTCCCTGGTGATCCAGTGGTTAAGAGTCTACCTGCCAATGTAGGAAACATGGCTTCTATCCCTGGTCTGGGGAGATTCCACATGCTGTGGGACAACTAAGCTTGCATGCCTTAGAGCCCATTCTCCACAGCAAGAGAAGTGACCCCCAGTGAGAAGCCCACACACCGAAACTAGAGTGTAGCCCCCCACTTGCTACAACTAGAGAAAGCCCAGGTCAGCAATGAAGACCTAGTACAACAACAACAAAAAAAGCGCAGGAAGGGAAAATGGATATTGTAGGATAATTAAGAGAGACCAAGAAAATGATTATAGGTAGTAATCATTAGTGTCTGTAAATTGACTCTGAACTTTAGCAAAGAGAATGATACATGTCTCTCAGGATCTATTGTCTAACAGAATGAGCTCATCCCTCCCTCTTGCCACTACCCAACTTCACCCTTCTCTACTCCCAAGGGACTCTTCATGCCTTGCCCTCCCAAGCTCCAGGTCTCAGATACACACCGTTCGCTCTACCTAAAACTCCTCTTTCCAGTTCCTCACCTGGCTGCCTCCTTCCACTCTTCTTTACTCAAGACCCAGTTCAGGTGTCACCTCCTTCTGGATGGCCTGTGTCACTCCCTCCATCTGAGTTAATATCCCCCCACTATGTTCTTATTTATTTATTTATTTGGCTGCACTGGCAAGAAATGGCAACCCACTCCAGTATTCTTGCCTGGAAAATTCCATGGACAGAGGAGGCTAATGGGCCAGTTCACGGGGTCACAAAGAGTCAGACACAACTGAGCAGCTGAGCACACACACACCGGGTCTTAGTTGCGGCCGCTAGGATCTTTAGTGGTGGTGTGTGAAGTCTTAGTTGAGAGAACTCTTAGTTGCAGCGTGTGCGATCTAGTTCCCTAATCAAGGATCAAACCCAGACCCCCTGCACTGGGTGAGCAGAGTCTTAGCCACTGGACCACCAGGGAAGTCCCCACCAGACTATGCTCTTATGGTAGGGATTTCAAATCCTAATACCGCAGTGGCAAGTGACTTGGGCAAGATGATGACCTCACAGCATTAGGGTTCTCCAGAGAAACAGAACCAATAGGAGATAAGCTATAAAGAGAGCTGTTATAAAGAATTAGCTGACAGGTCCCAAAATCTGCAGTCAACAAGCTGGAGACCCAGAAGAGTTGATGATGTAGTTCCAATTTGAATCCAGAGATCTGAGACCAACCCAGGAAGAGCTGATGTTTCAGTGTGAGTTTGAAGGAAAACAACAATGTCCCAAAATTGGGTCTTTGTAGAGATGCAGATGGGCTTAAAGAGTCATACAGAGTGAAGTAAGTCAGAAAGAGCAAAACAAATATTCATGTATTATATGTGGAATCTTAAAAACAAAATGATACCGATGAATCTATTTGCAGGGCAGGAATAGAGACACAAATGTAGAGAACAGACGTTCAGACATAGTGGGGTAAGGGGTGGGTGGGATGAATTGGGAGATTAGGTTTGGCATAAATACACTACCATGTGTAAAATAGATAGCTAGTGGGAAGTTGCTGTACAGCACAGGGAGCTCAGCTTGGTGCTCTGTGATAACCTACAGGTAGGTTGGGTGGGCGGAGGGAGGTTCAAGAAGGAAAGGATATATGTTAGAAATAGCTGATTCACTTCATTGCACAGCAGCAACTAACAACATTCTAAAGCAATCACACTCCAATAAAATTTAAAAATTAATGTCCAATTAAAATAAATATTTTTTTAAAAAATAAAGCTAAAAAGCAATGTCCCAGCTCAAGGCTGGCACAGGCAGTCAGGCAGGAGGAAATTCCCCCTTACTCAGACTTCTTGTTCTAATCAGACCTCCAAACTGACTGGATGAGCCCCAACCACATTAGGAAGGGCAAGCCGCCTTACTTCCTCCATCCATTCAGATGTTAATTTCATGTCAGACCCAGAATGACGCTTGGCCAAACATCTAGGTAACCCATGACTCAGTCTAGCTGACACATAAAATTAACCATCACACTTTTTAAGAGCAATTTACTCATCTTTAAGATGAGGGTGGTGATGGCACCCTTGGATAATGAGCAGGTTAAATGAGATAATACATGTATAGTATTCAGCACAGTGCTGAGTCCAGAGTACACATTGCATCCACGTTATCTATTGTTATCTCGTCCAGACTGATGACATTTAAGTGGTGTGCTCTCACTCACTAGACAGGGAGCTTCTTGAGGAGGGGAATCAGACCAAGTCAGCCTTGGGAGTTCAACATCTGTTCATTGCAGTAATGAACAAATAATCGTGTTATCAAAAGTAATATTTATTTCGTTATAAAAGTCACTGTCAGGTTCCTCAAAAAATTAAACATAAAATTATCAGGTGACTCTACAATTATCTGAGCTTCCCTGGTGGCTCAGATGGTAAAGCGTCTGTCTGCAATACAGGAGACCCAGGTTCTATCCCTGGGTCGGGAAGATCCCCTGGAGAAGGAAACTGCAGCCCGCTCTAGTATTCTTGCTTGGAAAATCCCATGGACGGAGGAGCCTGGTGGGCTCCTATAGTCCATGGGGTCGCATAGAGTCAGATACGACTGAGCGACTTCACTTTCTTTCACTTTCTACAATTCTACTTCTAGGAATATACCCAAGAGAATTGAAAGCAGGGACCCAAACATATACCTGGACAAAAGTAGAATTCAAAAAGATACATGCATCCCTATATTCATACCAGAACTGTTCACAATAGCCAAGACATGGTAACAACCTAAATGTCCATTGACAGATGAATAGATAAAGAAGATGTGGTACGTGTATATGATGGACTATTACTAAGTCACTTTAGTTGTGTCCGACTCTGTGTGACTCAGTGGACTGTAGCCTGCCAGGCTCCTCTGTCCATGGGATTCTCCAGGCAAGAATACTGGAATGGGTTGCCATGCCCTCCTCCAGGGGATCTTCCCAACCCAGGGACTAAATCCTCGTCTTTTATGTCTCTTGCATTAGTAAGCAGGTTCTTTACCACTAGCACCACCTGGGAAGCCCAATGAGATATTATTCAGGCATAACAAAGGTTGAAATAATGTCATTTGCAGCAACATGGATGAACCTCGAGATTATCATACTAAGTAAGTCAGAAAGTGAAAGACACATGCCATACAATGTTGTGTATGTGAAATCTAAAATATGACACAAATGAACTTAGTTACAAAACAGAAACAGGCTCACAGACATAGAGAACAGACTTGTAATTGCCAAGGAGGGAGAGGTCAGGGAGGATTGGATTGGGAGTTTGGGATTAGCAGATGTGAACTATTATATATAGACCAGATAAACAACAAGGTCCTACTTATAGCACAGGAAGCTACATTCAATATCCTGTGATGAAGAAAAAAATATGAAAATGTGTATGCTGAATCACTTTGCTGTACAGCAGAAATTAATACAACACTGTAAATCAACTCTACTTCAATAAAATAAATTTTTAAAAAAAGAGAGAGAGAGAGGGACCCAAATATATACTTGTACAACTATGCTCTTGACAGTCCTATTCACAATAGCCAAAAGACAGAAACAGCCCAAATGTCCACTAATTGATGACAGGATGAATAAAATGTGGTATACCTATACAGTGGAATATTATTCAGCCATAAAAAATGAAGTTCTGATTCCCAGTACAATATGAATGAATCTCAAAAACATTATGCTCGGTGAAAGAAGTCAGACACAAAAGATTACACCGTATATGATTCCACTTACATAACTTACATAAAATGTCCAAAATAGGCAAATCCAGGGAAACAGAAAGCAGATTTGTGCTTTCCAGAGGCTGGGGGAGTGGAGAATGGGAAGTAACTGTTTAATGGGTTTTATTTGGAAATGATGGAAATGTTATACAACATTATGGACATTCTAAATTATTACTGACTTGTATACTTTAAAAGGATGAGGAACTTCCCTGGTGGTCCAGTGGTTAGGACTCCATGCTTCCAACTGCAGGGGGTGTGGGTTTGATCCCTGGTTGGAGAACTAAGATCCCACATCCTATGTGGCAAAAAAAAAAAAAAAAAAACTACTTTAAAAAAAGGATGTATTTTATTTTACGTGAATTTCACTTCAAAAAAACAAAATGCATTGCCAAAGAAAGACAGGTACAAAGTCATCACGTTAGATCAGACACTAAAACAGCAATTCTGACGACCCAATACTCTGGCACCTACTCTGTACAAATGAGTTTAAACCAAGAAGACTTCTGCTGCCGTTTAGAAGAGAGAGAGGCGTTTTACATCAGGTGTGGCTGAGGAGGCGGCTGCCCTTTCACTAGAAAACTCAGCTCAGAATTTCCACCAACACTGGTTAGACTGAAAGAGTAGACCATTAAAAAGGCTTATTTGAACCTGATTCTGAAAATCCCTCCAATCCTTCTTTGCATATTACTCTGCTTATAACTCTTTAGCATGATATTTTCCTATTAAAAACATTCATTTAACCCATGAACACTTACTGAGCCCCTGCTATTCACCAAAGGGGCTTCCCAGGTGGCACAGTGGTAAAGAATCCGCCTGCAATGCAGGAGAGACAGGAGATGCTGGTTCAATCCCTGGGTCAGGAAAATCCCCTGGAGGAGGGCATGGCAACCCACTGTAATATTCTTGCCTGGAGAATCCCATGGACAGAGGAGCCTGGTGGGCTGTAGTCCATAGAGTCGCAAAGAGTCAGAAACGACTGAAGCCACATAGCACTATTCATCATGGACTGTTCTAGGTGCTAGGAAATAGCCGTGAAGACAAAATTCCTATCCCAATGGGACTTACTGTCTAGTACTTTGTGTGCTGTGCTTAGTAATTCAGTCATGTCTGACTCTTTGCAACCCCATGGACTGTAGCCTGCCAGGCTCCTCAGTCCATGGGGATTCTCCAGGCAAGAATACTGGAGTGGGTTGCCATGCCCTCCTCCAGGGGATCTTCCCAACCCAGGGATCAAACCCAGGTATCCCACATTACAGGCAGATTGTTTACCGTCTGAACCACTAGGGAAGCCTATGAATACAGGAAAGGGTAGTCAATCATCTCAAGGGGATCTTCCCCACCCAGGAATCAAATTGGGGTCTCCTGCATTCCTACCACCAGGAAAGTCCCCTAGTACTTTGCTGCTGCTGCTGCTGCTAAGTCGCTCAGTCGTGTCCGACTCTGTACGACCTCATAGACAGCAGCCCACCAGGCTCCCCCATCCCTGGGATTCTCAAGGCGAGAATACTGGAGTGGGTTGCCATTTCCTTCTCCAACGCATGAAAGGGAAAAGTGAAAGTGAAGTCGCTTGGTCATGTCCGACTCCTAGCGACCCCATGGACTGCAGCCCTCCAGGCTCCTCCATCCATGGGATTTTCCAGGCAAGAGTACTGGAGTGGGTGCCATTGCCTTCTCCACCCTAGTACTTTAACATACCACAAATCCCTTAGAAGCCTGTTAAAGTGCAGGTTTGGATTCAGAATATGTGGACCGGGACCTAAGAGTCTGAATTCCTAATAAGCTCCCATGTGATGCTGATACTGCTTATCTGAGGACTATACTTTGAGTAAAAGCATGTAGAGATCAAAATAATAATTTTTCAAATCACATATACTACAATTTTTATTGAAGAATAGTTTTTTTTTAATTAGAGTGTAATTGCTTTACAATGTAGTGTTAGTTTCTGCTGTACAACAGCGTGAATCAGCTATGAGTATACGTATATCCCTTCCCTTTTGAGCTTCCCTCATACCACCCCCATCCAACCCCTCTGGGTCATCACAGGGCACCAAGCTGAGCTCCCTGTGCTACACAGCAGCTTCCCACTAGCCATCTATTTTACACGGGGTAGTGTATATATGTCAGTGATACTCTCGCAATTTGACGTACAGTTATTTTACTCTTTCAGGTGTACAGCAAAGTGATTCAGTTATGTATAATCTTTTTCAGATTTTTTCCATTATAATTTATTACAAGATATGAGAATATACATTCCTGTGCTATACTGTAGGTCTCTGTTGTTTACCTATTTTATATATAGTAATGTGTATCTGTTAATCCCAAATTTCTAATTAATCCCTCCTTGCCCTTTCTCTCTATGGTAACCATGAATTTGTTTTCTATAACAACAGTTTTAAAACTTCACCTTGACCCTTCAGTCTTCTTCAGCCACTGGCCCATCTTTTTTGCTATTTTTCATAGAACCACTATATTGTATGGCTGAAACTAATATAGTATTGTAAATCAACTATACTTCAGTAAATCAGTAAGATGGATAGATAGATAAAATGAGTTTAATATAGCTTTTAAAAAGCAATACATTTCTTGATACAAAAAGGCCAGTTAGAGTTCCTTCTGAGCTATGATACTACTAAATGATTTCTCAACTTTGGCCCTATTGACATTTGAGACTGGGTCATTCTTTGCTGTGGGGGCTGTCACATGCATTATACGATGTTGAGTAACATATCTGGCCTAATTATCAGTAGAAATAGCACTCCGCAGTGGTGACAATCCAAATGTCTTCCCATCTGGGGAATGAACATTGCCCCCAGTTGAGAACCACTGGTCTATTTCTAGAAATCTTACCACTTCCCTGTTGGTGAAAGATGCTCACAGTAACTACCACTTAAATGATGTTTGAGCTTCCCTGGTGGCTCAGTGGTAAAGAATCTGCCTGCAATGCAAGAGACCCAGGTTCAATCCCTGGGTCAGGAAGATCCCCTGAAGAAGGAAATGGCAACCCACGCCAGTATTCTTGTTTGGAGAATCCCATGGACAGAGGATCCTTGTGGGCTACAGTTCATGGGTCGCAAAGAGTCAGACACAACTGAGCAACTAACGTTTCTGTGGTGTTTACCAGGCTAACACTGTTCTAAAAATAAAATGTCTCTTCATTCATTTAATCTTCCCCCAAACTTTATGGGGTCTTAGTACCATCCTCATCCTAAATGGAGAACCTGAAGCACAGAGTGACTGAGTGACTTTCCCAAGGTTGCTCAGCCAGTGAGAGGTGGAGTCAGTATTTGAACCAGTCGTCTGACCCCACCGCCTTCTTTCTTGGGTTTTCTTCTGACCCTTGGGATGTGGAACCTATCGATTGGATTTTTTCTTAATTCTTTCTCTCTTCAAAGATGCAATTGGTTGTTGAGAATATCGAATCTCATCTCACCGATAAGACCGTATTGGGAGCGGGGAGAAACGTCACATCCACGGTCACAGCCTTTCTCCAGAAAACGGAATCAGATGTTCTAAAAACTGCCTTGAAAGCCCCAGACCAGAAAATCCAGAAAGTCCAATACAACACCGTGGGTAAGAAGACAGTAAAACCTGAGACACACAGTGGGGTGGTTACTAACTGGGGTCCGCGTTAAGCAATGAGAGAAGTAAATAAGGACTTTGTTTGTCCCATTTATAGGGCTTCCCAGGTGGCACTAGTGGTAAAGAACCCGCCTGCCAATGCAGGAGACATAAGAGACATGGGTTCAATCCCTGAGTCGAGAAGATCCCCTGGAGGCGGGTATGGCAACCCACTCCAATATTCTTGCCTGGAGAATCCCCATGGACAGAGGAGCCTGGGGGGCTACAGTTCTTAGGATCACCAAGAGTCGGACATGACCGAAATGACTGAACGCACATGAACACATCCATTTATATAAAATTCTAGAAAATGCAAACTAATCTCTAGTGACACAGAGGGTAGAGTCAATGAAGGGATGGAAAAGGGATGTGAGAAAATCTGGATAAATTGTTGGTGGTAACAGAAATGTTGTCTACCTTGACTGTGGTGGTGGTTTTACAGAGGTACACATGCGATGAAACCCATCCAGTTGTACACTTTAATATGTGAGATTTGCTGTACATCAATTACACCTGCATAGAGCTATTTTTAAAAATTGCCAATGGGGGAATTCCCTAGTGGTCCAGTGGTTAGGACTTGGCATTTTCACTGCTGAGGTCTGAGCAAGTCCGGGAACTAATATTCCACAAGCCTCCTGGTGTGACCAAAAAATTTTTTAAATAAAAATGATGTTTTGTTGTTGTTCAGTCACTCAGTCATGTCCTAGTTTTTGCAACCCCATGGACAGCAGCATGCCAGGCTTCCCTGTCCTTCAACGTCTCCCAGAGCTTGCTCAAACTCATGTCCATTGAGTCAGTAATGAAATCCATTGAACCATCTCATCCTCTGTCATCCCCTTCTCCTTCTGCCTTCAAATCTTTCCCAGTCTCTGGGTCTTTTCTTATGAGTCAGCTGTTTTAATCAGGTGACCAAAATATTTGAGCTTCAGCTTCAGCATCAGTCCTTCCAAGGAATATTCAGGATTGATTTCCTTTAGGACTTATTGGTTTGATCTTCTTGCAGTCTAAGGGACTCTCGAGAGTCTTCTCCAACACCACAGTTCAAAAGCATCAGTTCTTCGGCAATCAACTTTCTTTAAGGTCCACACTCACATCTATACATGACTACTGGAAAAGCCATAGCTTTGACTAGGTGGACCTTTGTTGGCAAAATAATGTCTCTGCTTTTTAATATGCTGTCTAGATTTGTCATAGCTTTTCTTCCAAGGAGCAAGCGTCTTCTAATTTCATGGGTGAAGTCACCATCTGCAGTGATTTTGGAGCCCAAGAAAATTAGTCTGTCACTCTTTCTATTGTTTCCCCATCTATTTACCATGAGGGGATGGGAGTGGCATGCTGCAATCCATGGGGTCCCAAAGAGTCAGACACAATTGAGCAACTGAACTGAACTGAACTGAACTGATGGGACTGGATGCCATGATCTTAGTTTTTTGAATGCTGAGTTTTAAGCCAGTGTTTTCACTCTCCTCTTTCACTTTCATCAAGAGGCTCTTTAGTTCCTCTTCAGTTTCTGCCATAAGGGTGGTGTCATCTGCATATCTGAGGTTATTGATATTTCTCCTGGCAATCATGATTCCAGTTTGTGCTTCACCCAGCCCAGCATTTCTCATGAGGTCCTCTGCATATAAGTTATATAAGCAGGGTGACAATATACAGCCTTGTCATACTCCTTTCCCAATTTGGAACCAGTCAGTTGTTCCATGTCCAGTTCTAACCGTTGCTTCTTGACCTGCATACAGGTTTCTCAGGGCGCAGGTCAGGTGGTCTGGTATTCCCAACTCTTGGAGAGTTTTCCACAGTTTGTTGTGATAATATTTAGAATTAAATAAATACCTGCATGCTAAGTCACTTCAGTCATGTCTGACTCTTTGTCACCCTATGGACTGTAGCCCTCCAGGCTCCTCTGTCCATGGGATTCTCCAGGCAAGAATACTGGAGTGGGTTGCCATGCCCTCCTCCAGGGGAATTTCCCAACCCAGGGATCAAATCCACATCTCTCATGGCAGGTGGGTTCTTTACCACCAGTGCCACCTGGGAAGCCCAAATAAATACATGAATAAACAAAAATTGTCAATGGTTTCTAATCCTGAGTCTAGGATTCTGGCTTAAAGGTAGTTTTTTTTTTTTTTTAAATGATTCAGTGCTCACGGAACCTAACAGCACATGTCACGGTGATGTGACTTAAACCACCCCAGAAGGGACATCTTACTACATATTTTTTAAATATAAATACTTTTTTTTAAGGAACTGAAAGCAAACTTTTATTTAAAGACCTCTTCGGGTCATGGTCATTTGGACTCATGGCCTCAATTTGCTGCTCAACTCTCTGGTGATTCAGATAGTAAAGAATCTGCCTGAGACTCAGGTTCAATTCCTAGGTCCAGAAGACCCCATGGAGAAGGGAATGGCAACCCATTTCAGCATTCTTGCATGGAGAATTCCATGGACAGAGGACCCTGGGGAACTATAGGCTATGGGGTCACAAATAGTTGGACATGACTGAGTGACTTTCACTTTTGCTAGCAGAGCTCTGGCAACAGTGAAACAAACATGCTGAATTCTTTCTAAAACAGAAATAATTTTATTAAGGAATCCCCTAGCTGTCCAGTGGTTGATGCTCAGCACTTTCACTGCCTTGGATCTGGGTTCAGTTACTGGTTGGGGAACTAAGATCCCATGAGCCACGTGGCATAGCCATCCCCCCAAAAAAGTTTTATTATACCTGTCATACGTAGTCATTATATATCCATGTGCTGCAGATATGTCAGTTAGCTTGACTGCAGTAATCATTTAACTATGTATATATGTGTCAGACACAACTGAGCAACTGAGCACACACACACATGCACACATGTGTCAAGTCTTCATATTGGACACCTTAAATATATTTAATTTTTGTTTTTGAAAATAAAAAATAAAATACCATAGCAAAGCCAAGTATTAAATTTTTAATTAGGAAAAAACACATACACGAAACTAAACTGAGACCGGCCAAATCTGCCCAGAATTCAGTGCTCCAATCCAATACCCATGTAGGTACATGTCTGATGAAAAGACACGTATTTGTTATGTATGTTACGCTTACATATGCATGCCAAATTGCTTTCTCACTCATTACATGACTAACATCTTTCCATGTACGTCATATATATCATCAGCTATGTTATTGTCTTCAATGGTTTATATAGTTGCATTGTACATATAATTTATTTACACGATAATTTATTTCCCTATTCTGAGAAATGTGGGTAGTTACAAAACAACCCTGTGACAAAGACCATTAAAGTTTTATCTGTATCTATTCGTTAAATGTTTTCTTAGGATAAATTCATAGAAGAGGAATTGTTAGATCAAAAGAAAGAAAGCATTCTATGAACTTTTGATACATATCGCTATATTGGCCTCCAGAAATGCTGTTTACTGTGCTTTTTATTAGTATTCAGCTCAGAGATGCTAATGTATTTGTGTGTGCCTAACTAATCATTTCATTTTACCAACTTTCATGATAAAATACTTCATAAAAATAATCATGTTTTATAGTCTTTAATAAGATAAAATCCAGTACCTAAACTTCTCAGGAAACCAGAATCTGAACACTTTTATTTAAAATTAAACCACGTTACAAGTAATTCTTTTATTTTCTGATTTGGCCAATTCCTAATTGATTTTTTGGTTTGGTTTGGTTTTTGGCCAAGCCAGGAGTCATGTGGGATGTTAGCTCCCTGACCAGGGGTCAAACCTGCAGCCCCTGCATTGGAAGGGTGCAGCCTTAACCACTGGGCTACCAGGGCAGCCCCCCCATTGTTTAATGATATAAAGCGCCCTTTCCTCAGTGAGCTTTCATCACCTCACCTGCAAAACGAGATCGTGATGCTGCACTCAGCGCACTTAGAACCGAGGCTGGCAATTGCCATACCTTTCCGCTCTTTATAATTGCTTTCTTTAACTTTTTTTAACACACTCAAAAGGAGACATAATAAGACTACTGCACCCCTCACCTACCTTCAATAATTTCCAACTCACGACCAGTCTCATATCTTCTACTTTTTAAGATAAATATTTTCATGAACTTATGGTTTGTTATTCTGTGACTTCGTTTTTACTGGAAGCATGGTTCCCCATTACAGAGATAAACCGTAAATTATTTAACCAATTTCTTCTTAAATTTTAGGTCATTTCACCTTTATCATCTTTACTGCCATGGACTTTCTCGTAGCCAATTCTGCCCTCTTAGTCATTATTGTTTTCCAAGAATATATTCCTAGAAACAGAATCATTGCTTCAAAGACAATGTGCTAAAGAATGTTAATTAAGAATACAGTTTCAGTCGGAGAAGGCAATGGCACCCCACTCCAGTACTCTTGCCTGGAAAATCCCATGAATGGAGGAGCCAGGTGGGCTGCAGTCCATGGGGTCGTGAAGAGTCGGACACGACTGAGCAGCTTCACTTTTACTTTTCACTTTCATGCATTGGAGAAGGAAATGGCAGCCCACTCCAGTGTTCTTACCTGGAGAATCCCAGGGACGGGGGAGCCTGGTGGGCTGCCATCTATGGGGTTGCACAGAGTTGAACACAACTGAAGTGAATTAGCAGCAGCAGCAGCAGAGTCTGTGGCTACACTTCAGTTGATATTTCTAATATCATTTGTGTTTCTCTTGCTTTTTAAATCACACCTGAGGGATGGAATGGGAAGGGAGGAGGGAGGAGGGTTCAGGATGGGGAACACATGTATACCTGTGGCGGATTATGTAAAGTTTAAAAATAAAATAAAATTTAAAATCTTAAAAAAAAAAAAAAAAAAAAAAGAATACAGTTTCAGGGGACGTTCTTGGCAGTCCAGTGGTTAAGACTTCACCTTCCAATGCAGGGGCTGTGGGTTCAATCCCTGGTCAGGAAACTAAGATATTACATGCCTCTCAGCCAAAAAACAAAAACATAAAAAACAGAATCAATAGTGTAATAAATTCAATAAAGAATTTTAAAATGGTCCACAGTAAAAAAGAAGTCTTTAAAAAAAGAACACAGAGTTTATTAAGTTCCTATTCTTTGCCACCCCCATGGAGCCTGCCAGGCTCCTCTGTCATGAGATTTTCTCAGCAAGTATACAGGAGTTAGAGTCCTACCTAAATTCTGAATTTCAGTTTGCTTTTCTGACAGGTCCTTCATTGTGTTACATGAGGCTGCTATAAGATGGCAATGTATCAATGTAAGGCTCTTAGCCCAGTGCCTGGCACATTATACACCCTCAGTAAAGTTAAGCTGTTCATGTAACTACGCACATTTTTAAAACTTATAATAATGGCAAGTTTGCCCTTTGTTTTTCTTACCAGCTGTTGAAACTCAAGTTGTTACAGACAACTGCTCCAAGGGAGTCATCTTAAGCTTGAACGCCCAAGTGAACTCCATGGAAATCCATTGCAATGATGTCATCCAGAGAAACATACAAGGTACATGGGGTGGCTGCTTTCAGAATCCCTAAGACATGCAGAGCAGCATCACTGTGTGAGTAGTGAGGAAAATGTCCCCAGAAGGCTTCTCTCTAATGGGTCTGTTACCCTAATGTTACTGAACCCAGGTCCAGCTACTTGCTGCTCAAAAGTCATTAAAGAGGCTAGGTTAGTGGAAAGGAAAGTTTGCTTTATTTTGGATGCTAGTGACCAGGGAGGAGGGTCACTAGCATCCAAACCTGTCCAAAGGCCAACAGCCCCCACCCCAACAACCCGGGGGCTAGAGCTTTTATAGACAGAGAGAGAGGGCTACATGCAGAAACAGCACAGTAGCTCAGACAGTCATCTTGAAATTGGTCACTGGTGGTCCGTTCTAAGCACAGTTAGTCTTGGTTCCAGGGTTGGTTTGTTTCCATTTCCTTGAGGCCAGTTCTTGGAACAGCAACAGTTTAAGTCATGGCTACAGTCTGGTAATCATGTAGTTAATTTCTCCACCTGGTGGGGGTCTCTATCTATAAGACAGCTCAAAGGATATGGCTCAGAATATTACCTATAGCCCTTGAGAAGGAACTAAAGGTCCTTGACTTTGCTTACTGACTAAACTATTATCATTTGATCTCCTTTAACTATATTCCTTTGTTTCTTTATGTTCTCACTTCTCTGATTGAACTAACTTTTGGCTAAAGTTTTCCCACAGACAAAAGGTGGGCTGAGGACTTGGGAAACAAGAACTATAGGGTTCTGCTCCATTTCACTTGAGTCTTTCCTTAAAAAAAAAATTTTTTTTTAATTACAGAAAAGACATATTCCTACCTAAAATGGAGGGTTTTTGTTCTTCAGCATGAAAGAGAGACTTCTTTGTAATTTAGAGGTTGTTCTATCTGGTTCTCAGTTTGGGTTCCCTTAGAAGTAGTGCATGGATAAGTGTAAGGGGAACAAGAGTGATGATTTTATATGGGAGATGATCCCAGAAAGAATCAGTAAGTGTATTAATTGGGATTCTCCAGAGAAACAGAACCAATAGGCTGTGTATATGTAGAGAAAGAGAAACAGAGATAGAGAGAGATGGGCAGGGACAGAGAGAGATTTAAGAAGAATTTCGCTCATGCGATTGTGGAGGGCAGCAAATCTAAAATCTAGCCAGCAAGCTGAAAGACCCAGGGAAAAGCTGTTTCTTTCTGAGTCCAAAGGCAGTCTCTTCCTCAGGGGGAGCTCAGTCTTTTTCTTAACACCTTCCACTGATTAGATGAGGCCCACCAACATTAGGAACTGTAATCTGCTTTATTCAAAATCTACTGATTTAAATTTAATCTCATCTAAAAATATCCTCACAGCAATATCCAGACTGGTCTTTGACCAAATATCTGGGTCCTAAAGCCTATCCAAGTTGACACATAAAATTAATCATCCCAACAGGGAAAACAGGAAGTGAGACAAGGAAGAGAGGGCAGCCCATACAGGGATTATTATGTTAGTGAGCAGGTTACTGCTGGTGGTGACTGGGGTTCAATCCCACTAAGTTACCCCATTCAAAGAGAAGTAGCCAGAGGACTTCCCTGGCGGTCCAGTGGTTAAGATTCTGCACTTCCAATGCAGGGGGCAGGGGTTCAGTCCCTGGTCGGGGAACTAAGATCCCACATGCCACTCGACATGGTCCAAAAAAAAAATTTTTTTATAATAAAGGGGGCTTCCCTTGTGGCCCAGTGGCTACAACTCTGCACTACTAATGCAGGAGACCTGGGTTCGATACCTAGTCATGGAACTAGATCTCACATGCTGCAATGAAGATCCCGAATTCCAAAACTAAAATAATAATAACAGGGAGAGGGAGCTGAGCTGAGCTCTTTATCCACCTGCTCTGATCCATCACTGGTTAAGAGCCCTTCTGGGGGTTGCAGGCAGAAGTGAATGTCTAAGCTTTTACAGCCTGCCCTGTGTACAGATCAAACATGTTCACTCCAGGGAAAGCTCCCAGACAGAGAGTCGCAGCTGCTTGCAGTAGAATCCATCAGCATGTTAAAAAAAAAAAAAAAAAAAAACAGAAGTGCCAAAGGAATAAAGCTATGCTGCCTACAGCATCTGCTACAGCCTGTGTAGAAAGAGAAATTGTTACTATTAACTCTCCCAGCATTGCCAGACTGTCTGATTTTTCAAGAGAAACCAAACTTTGGGTTGCCTGCATGAACACCTCCAATATTTTTTTTCATTTGGCAGGAAGACTTCTGTTATAACTGCCATATGTTACAATTGCTGTAGCACAATAAATGAGGGCCTTAAAATCCAATTACATGAATGTGGGGTCTGTACAGACAGCTGGTCTGTGCTATCGCCCAAAGTTCCAAAGAAAAGATGATAAAATGCAGGCAACTAAGCACATGCTGAACTGAGAAAGTCTCATGTGGCAATTAGTTTCTCACTTCCTCTCCTCCCCCAAGATGAGAACTTGAATCTGCCTTCACTGGAGGATGGGCCAGGAGGAAGATAGAAGCCAAATTCCAACCCTGTGATTTCATGCTTGCGTGCTCACCAGGTTCCCCCATTACTCACAGTGTGAAGAGGGAGCCTGCAAGCTTCCAAACATATCTGCAGTCCAGTTTGTTCCTTGGTCACATTCTGGGGTACTAGGGATTAGGAAGTCAACAATTTTTTTTAATTTTTTTATCAGGATGTAATTGCTTTACAATGTTGTGTTAGTCTCTGCTGTACAACATCATGAACCAGCTGTATACATATGCCCCCTCCCTCTGAAGCCTCCCACCCACCACCCCGCATCCCACCCATCTTGGTCATCACAGAGCACTGAGCTGAGCTCCCTGTGCTATACAGCAGCTTCCCACTAGTTACACATATGCTGATGTATATGCTTCAGTGCTATTCTTTCAATTTGTCCCATCCTCTCCTTCACTCTGTGTTCACACATCTATTCTCTATTTCTGTGCCTCTATTCCTGCCCTGCAAAACTTTTCATCTGTACCATTTTTCTAGACTTCATGTATATGCTTTAATATGCAATATCTGTCTTCTCTTTCTGACTTACCTCACTCTGTATGACAGGCTCTAGTTTCATCTACAAAGAGGTATGACCTCACGCGGGCCAGAATGGCCATAATCAAAAAATCTGCAAACAACAGATGCTGGAGAGGGTGTGGAGAAAAGGGAACTCTCTTACACTGTTTTTGGTAATGTACACTGGTACAGACACTCTGGAGAACAGTACGGAGGTTCCTTAAAAAAACTAAACGTAGAACTGCCATCTGACCCAGCAATTCCATGATTGGACATACACACTGAGAAAACCATAACTGAACATATGAATTTGAGGAGAACAGAACTCAGTCCATAACAACTGTCTAGGCTGAATTGTCTACAGGAACTGCACACCTCATAATGTAAATGCATGTGTCTCGGGGAGCACTTGGCATAGACATGCCCATGCATTCGTGCATGCTCAGTGGTGTCTGACTCTGTGACCCTATAGACTATAGCCCACAAGCCTCCTCTGTCCATGGAATTTCCTAGGCAAGAATACTGGAGTGGGTTGCCATTTCCTCCTCCAGGGGATCTTCCAGGCCCAGGGTTAAAATCTGCGTCTCCTGCATTGGCAGGCAGATTCTTTACCACTGAGCCACCAGGGAAGCACCATAGCCATGCCCAGCAGCAGACTATTTATCTTTCCTAATGACCCTTGCGGTCTCATCTCGAAGCATTGCACTGGCTGTCCCTCTGCCAGTAATGTTAACCAACACTTCACAGGGTGGACTTTTATTCTTTCAACCCAGCTCAACTTTTTCCTCCTCCATGAAGCCTCCCAGGACTGCCTATTTCCATCACAGCACTAGAGTCAGGCTCTCCCTCTCCTGTGCTCCTCCAGCACTTTGAACTTACGTTATCCTGGCATCTAATGTGTTAACATCTGTTCATCGACATGTCCCCTCCCCCACCCCGCCTCCCCCACACACACACACAACCACCAAGCCTTCAGGGTGAAAACCATGAATTATTTCTCTGTGCAGTCCTTTACCAGCAGAGAATTGGAGAACAGAAATGGTCATCGAATTAAATCCACATCTAGGTTGAGGACTGAACATTCCTAAAGAAAGAAAAGAACGCATTGATGGATTCATGACGAACTCATAAAGGGACATTTTTGTGTCCCTCGGGTTCTGTCTTGGACTGGATCATTCTTCATTGTAGGGAGTCATCCTGTGCCCAGTAGGATGTTGAACAACATCCCTGGCCTTAGACTAGACGTCTATAGCAGTTCCCCAGTTGTGACAACCAAAACTTCCTCCGGACACCACCCAGTGTCAGCTGAGGTGAGAGGGCAGGATAGCCTGCAGTTGAGAACCTCTGGTCTAAAGCAACCTTATAATTTATCTCCAAAAGGTGGATAATTTTAATACCAGAAGGGATCCTATTAAGTTACACCATGACACCAGGTATGAACTGGTACTCTCACAGGTAACCCAAGACACAGAATCACATGATTCCTCTCCCTATAAACTATCTCAGAGAGCAAACCCTGGCCACAAAGGTCAACCTTGGAAACCTCAATAACCATTCTTTTCTTTTCTACTTGTGATTTGCTCTTACACCAGAATATTTCAGCTCAAAAACAAGCAATTTCCGAGCATCAGATCAGGTAGACTGATCACCTGCTGATGCCTTCCAACCACCCACCTTTGTTTCTTTCTGAAACAAAGAACAGAAACTGCCATCAACTCAGAGAAGCAGAAGTGAATCTCCTACTTCTCATCCCTCCAGAGAAGCCAGAAAAACTTGGTTAGAGACACCTGCTAGGGGATTTATTCCAGTAGGATGAACCACACAGCTTGTTTCTTATTGTTGTTCAGTCGCTAAATTGTGCTCTTTGTGACCCCCATGGACTGTAGCCCTCCAGACTCCTCTGTCCATGGGAATTCTCCAGGCAAGAATACTGGAGTGAGTTGCCATGCCCTCCTCCAGGGAATCTTCCCAACCCAGGGATTGAACCCAGGTCTCCTGCATTGCAGGTAGATTCTTTACCAGCTAAGCTACCAGGGAAGCCCATGTTATATGCTAGGCTGTCATAAAATACCAGACTGGTGGCTTAAACAATAGAAATTTATTTTCACACAATTATAGAGGCTAGAGATACAAGATGAAGATGTTGGCAAGATTGGTCTCTCCAGAGGCCTCTCTCCTTGGCTTGAACATGGCCATCTTCACACTATGTCCTCATACAGCCTTTCCTCTGTGTGCATGGGTCCATAGTCTCTTTTCATGCGTCCAAATTTTCTCTTATATGGACACCAGGGAGGCTGGATAAGGCCAACCCTAACATTCTCATTTTAACTTCATCACCTCTTTGAAAGCCCTATCTTCGAATACAGTCACACTGGGAAGTACCATTAAGACTTCAACATATGAATTTTGGGGAGGAACACAATTCAGCCCATAGCACTATTGATATAGAAAATGTCCACTACATATAAATCTTCAAGGTGGGAACCTGCATTCCATCAGTATCAGGCAGGAGTGAAACTGCAGCTCGCCCTCCAGCTCCTATTGCTGAAGATCCTTCAGCTCCCTCATCTCACTTCCTCTCCCTCCTCCAGTCAGTAACTCTTCTTGCCTGTTCACTCGATGCCAGCCCCCGCATGTCAGCTATTGTCCTGTGCTACTCTACTTTTCGAGGTACTATACTGTAAGATTTAAAATGTTTCTTTTATTTTCTGTTTGTTTTTTATGTATTATTCATGTGAAAAGTATTAGAAACTTATTACAGTATGATGCAGCTGATCGTGTTAGTTGGGTAGCTAGGCTAATCTTGTTGGACTTAGGAACAAATCAGACTTGCAAACATGCTCTCCGAACAGAACTTGTTTATATGTAGGGGACTTACTGTAAGTTATGTGCATGCCTTAATATGTAATAAAATTATAAATGTATAATATAAACATATCATGTGCATATATATTTTTAGCCTATCAAACTGTTAAATTATGCCATTCCCTTGCTTAAAACCCTCCAACAGTTTTCCCACTGGCTTAAAATAAAAGCAAAATTCTCCCCAAGGCCCTACAAGGTCAACCCCCACCATGCCCTCACTTCCTCCCACTGCCCCCTCACTCACTCTGCTTCAGCCCTACTGGCCTCCTTGCTGATGGGCACAGTCATGTCTCTGGGGGGTTTTCCTCTGCTATTTTCTCCTCCTAGAGCACTCTCCTCTCAGATATCCTCCTTCCTTTCACCCTGCTGCCAGAAAACTGTCTAAAACAGCATCCTCCACCTCTTGCTGTCCCCTGGCATGAGTGCTAAGTCGCTTCAATCATGTCTGACTCTTTGCAACCCCATAGACTGTAGCCCACCAGGCTCCTCTGTTCATGGGATTTTCCAGGCAAGAATAATGGAGCAGATTGACATGTCCTCCTCCAGGGGATCTTCCTGACCCAGGGATCAAACCCACATCTCCTGCACTGGCAGGCAGCTTCTTTACCACTAGGGCCACCTTGGAAGCCCCACTGTCCCCTACTTTACTTAATTTTCTCCATAGAATTGAGCACTAATCCTATATCAGAGCAAGGTGTCTTTGATATATACCTTTGTTGAGTGGGCTCCCAACACTTGGAAATGAATTGTCCAAGGAGACCTGTGCTTGGACAGCAAGAGACTTTATTGGAAAGTGGTCCCCAGGCAGAGAGCAGCAGGAAAACTGCTTTGCCACATGGCTCACTGTCTCAGGTTGTATGGTAATGCGATTAGTTTCTAGGTTGTCTCTGGTCAGTCATCACCCTTGGCCCATAGTCTGAGTCAGGGTCCTTCCTGGTGGCCTGAGCATCTCTCAGCCAAGACGGATTCCAGTGCAAAGGATTCTGGGAGGATGGTTGTCTCCTCCCTCTTTTGGCCCCTCCCAAATTCTCCCGGTTAGTTTTCAGGTGGTAGTACCAAGTTCCTCATTGGGACCTCCTGTTGTGAGACAACTCACCCAAGTGGTTATCATCATGCCTGGCCAAGGTGGGCGGCTTCAGTCGACGATTATCTAACACCTTTATTTGCTTGTTTATGTTTGTTTCCTGCACCAGAAAGTAAGATCAATAAGAAGAGAAATTCAGGCTATTTTGTCCCCCACTGTATCCCCAGAATAATGTCTGGACACAGTAGGCAGTAGAAAAAAAAAAAAAAGGTGGATAGTAGATAAATAGATAGATAGATAGAGGGCTTCCCTGATGGCTCAGCAGGTAAAGAATCTGCCTGCAATGCAGGGGACACAGGTTCAATCCCAGGGTGGGGAAGAGCCCTTGGAGGAGGAAATGGCAACCCACGCCAGTATTCTTGCCTGGGAAATCCCATGGACAGAGCACCCTGGAGGGTTACAGTCCATAGAGGGTCACAAAGAGTTGGACACAACAGAGCGAGTAAGCACATAGGTAATGATTTCCCTATATGTTATCTATATCTGGTTTATACTATATAATATATACCAGTTCAGTTCAGTCGCTCAGTCGTGCCCAACTCTTTGAAACCCCATGGACTGCACAGCACGCCAGGCTTCCCCATCCATCACTGACTCCCAGAGCTTGCTCAAATTCATGTCCATTGAGTCAATGATGCCATCCAACCATCTCATTCTCTGTCGTCCCCTTCTCCTCCTATAACTTTATTATATATATATATAATATATATGGAAAAGAAATAATTAGATTTCTATCTAAAGAGATTGAAATACTTGTACCAACTACAAATGGATTTCCTTGGATCCAGCCTCAACATTTTGTTTCATGCAAAAGAAACACAAAACCAGTTCTAAGGGTCTTGCAAAACAAGTTAGTCATTACTGAAGTCTTCAAGACACAGCAGAGGAAGTGGAATGATATCACACAAGACTTACCCAATTCCCTTTTATAGCTGTCCTTTAGTCTCCAAGAAGGATTGGTTCCTGGACCCTCCAGACATGAAAATCCACGAACGCTCAAGTCCCTGTATAAAATGGTTTATCAGTAGTATTTGATATAGATGTGCATATAAACTTATGCACATGCTCCCTTATATTTTAAATCATCTCTAGGTTATTTATAATACCTAACACAATGCAAAAGCTAAGAAAATAGTTGTGGATGCAAAGCAAATTCAAGTTTTGCTTCCCGAGACTTTCTCAAATTTTTTATGTTTATTTATTTATTTGGCTGCACTGGGTCTTAGTTGCGGCACGTGGGATCTAGTTCCCTGATCAGGGATTGAACCTGGGCCCCCTGCCTTGAGAACACAGAGTCTTAGCAACTGAAGTACCCTGGGATTCCCTGGGAAGTCCCTGGGATTTTTAAAAATATTTCCAATCCGAGGTTCATAGAATCTGTGGATACAGAACCTGCAGATATAGTGGGTTAACTTTACTTTCCTTTTCCTCTTTATGGCTGACCCAGTCTCTTTCCTCTCCTTCAAAATTCCACCTGCCTCTTCTCTGCCCCTCTCTCCCAATTGTTATACTGTTCGTGGAGTTCTCCAGGCAGGAATACTGGAGTGGATTGCCATTTCCTCCTCCAGATAGTGGAGGACAGAGGAGCCTGGCGTGCTGTAGTCCATGGGGTCGCAGAGAGTCAAACAGCACTTAGCGGCTGAAAAACAACAATAACACAATTTTTTTTTTAATTTAAGTATAATTGCTTTACAGTATTGCATTGGTTTCTACCAAATATCAACAGGAATCAGCCATAGACAGCCCAGCCTTTATATCTTTTTCTCCTAAGGGTAGATTTATATCCCTTCTTATGTAAATCAGCTTAGCCTCTCTTAGTTTTTCCAGTTTCTCTTGTCCCTCCAGTCTTACCCTATTCAATACAACAAAGGATTCAGGTCCAGAAATACTTTGTATGCCTCAGAATATGAGAGGAGACACTGAAATCTTTTATTTTGACCCTCATATATGTGAGTAAGTGTGCCTATGTGCGTGTATATACGTTTGTGTTTTTGTGTGTGTATGTGTATACATCTATATACCATTTTCAAAGAGATACATAATGAAAAGGTAAATACCATTTTCAAATATAAATGAAGGTACATCAAAGATCATATGAACTCATAGGACATCCCTGGTGGTCCAGCGGTTAAGACTTCGCCTTTCAATGCAGGGGGTGCAGATTCCATCCCTGGTCTGCGAGCTGAGATCCCACATGCCTTGGGATGGCCAAAAGACCAAAACATAAAAAACAGAAACAATGTTGTAACAAATTCAATAAAGACTTTTTCAAAGTCATGAAAAAAATTACATCAGCTCATTAATTGATGAGGGAATCTATGAAATGTTAAGACATGCTCAGAGGCAATTCAAAGAGCAGATACACATGTACACAAACATATTGCTATATAAATCAGTCACAAATTCTGAAATGATATGCTAACTCATGCAAAAGCTGGTTAATATTCTATAGGGCGATACTACAATGTAATGTTCAGAATTATATTTTCTATGACAGAAAACTACATATCTACCAGACAAAATGCATCTTTGTCTAGGGAAAGAGCCATTTCCACTACTATCAAGTTTCTTCATGTTATCTTCTATGCCTACAGAGTTGTGAAATTGCTTGGCAATAGAAAGTCCATAAAAGGTGAATCTCAACGCCCCATAGAATCAGATAATCCTTGATACTCAGCTCTCCATAAAAGGAAACTCGGTCATATTGTTACTGAGTCCAGGCTCGCTCTGCTTACCACACAACCAGCCAATAAATTTGAGAGACGAGGTGTTGAGACAAGGAAAATCACTTTATTTGAAAGCTGGTTTATTGAGAAAATGGCACACTAATGTCTCAAAATAACTATCAGGGTCTAGATTCCAGGTTCCTTTATAGAATAGAGATGTCGGGTGGGGGGTAAGGAAGCAAAGAAGAAAGCCCATTGCGTGTGTGTATGCTCAGTGCAGGCTCCTCTATCCATGGGATTTCCCAGACAAGAATACCAGAGTGGGTTGCCATTTCCTCCTTCAGGGGATCTTCGCAACCCAGGGATCGAAGCAATGTCTCCTGCAATGCAGGCAGAGTCTTTTACCACTGAGTCATCAGGGAAGCCCTACAAAGTCCATTAATCTTGCAAATATCTCCTGGAGGATGTGTGTAGCCATCCACAGGTGGACAGGGTCTTGAACAAAGACACTTTAGTTTAATATTCAGGCAGTAGGGCAGGGTTCCCTGTGGCAGGCCATTATGTACAAGCAGTGAACAAAAGCAACAGGAAGCACAGGTTAAAGTAACAGATCCAACCTGGAGTCAGAATGGGCTCTTCCTTGCAACATTTTGTCCATTAACAAATCTTGGACATGAGGTGTATTTGGATGCAGATATATATATACCTAGAAAAAAATTCCATAACTTAAACAGCAGTTATCTCTAAGTGTGTATTTTTATTAAAATTTCACTTTCTTTTTTGTCCTTTTCTCATAAAAATTGCATCATTTATGTTTACAAGAAATAAATTGTGGCATTGTTGCAGAAACCAGTACTCGAGAAACCAAGCACCACACTCGGAGAGTTGGAGAGTTCAGGTTTATTACGCTGGCGGGCCCAGAGGAGTTAAACTCCAAGCTCTGAGCCCCGAACAAACGGATTACAGAGTTTTTATAGACAGACTATAGTGGGCAACACTAGCTCTTAATAGGCTGGTTTAAACCAAGGGGTTTCGTGTACTCAGGAACATTGGTCACGATGGGGAGGGGGATGCCTGACCTGGACAGGCATGATTAAGCAGGTTTGCAGGGGCTGGGCAACTGCAAAGAGCAGGACAAGGGTGAGTGAGACAAACTCCAGCTCCTAGTATTGCCAGTCCCCACTTTCTGAGACTATGTGACCTACGTGACCTAGATTTTGCAAGGGGCAAGCTGAGTTACAGAGGCAGAAGGAGCAGGAGGTTATGTCAAAATTTAACTTTTCCTCTTCAGCATAACATATAATGTGATGCTCGACATCACATTAATTGAATTCAACAAACTAAATATATATGTATTAATATGACCAAGGGCTTCCCTGGTGGCTCAGTGGTAAAGAACCTGCCTATAATGCAGGAGACACAGGTTCAATCCCTAGGTCAGGAAGATCCCCTGGAGAAGGAAATGGCAACCCACTCCAGTATTCTTGCCTGGAAAATCCCATGGACAGAGGAGCCTGGTGGGCTACAGTCCATGGGGTCACAAAGAGTCAGACACAGATGAGCGACTGAGCCTGCACCATGAGTGTGTATATGTCAATCCCAATCTCCATTATTCTGTTTCCTCAGGTACTGGTGCAGTTGCCTTCATTTCATACTCTTCTCTTGGAAACATCATAAATGCAACTTTTTTTGAAGAGATGAATGAGAAAGATCAAGTTTACCTGAACTCACAGGTAGTAAGTGCTGCTATTGAACCCAAAAAGAACACACCTCTCTCCAAGCCTGTGATTCTAAATTTTCAGCACATGAAGGTGAGTCAAAGCTGCAATTTGTACTTGCTTGGGTTTCATGGATGTTAGACCAAACAATTTGCATATACTCCCTGTCAATGGTTCTGGACCTGCACTGTCCAGTGTCATAACCAGGAGCCAACTAGAGTTACTGAGCATTTGAAGTATGTGAGTCTGAATTGAGATTTTTGAAGGGTTAGCATTTCCAGATTTAGAATTAGTATTTCCAGACTTTGAAGACTTTGTAAGAAAAATAATGTGTTAAGCATCTCAATAATTTTATAGTGATTACATATATTGACTTATATTGACACATTCAGTTCAGTTCAGTCGCTCAGTTGTGTCCGACTCTTTACGACCCCATTAACCGCAGCACGCAGGCCTCCCTGTCCATCACTAACTCCCGGAGTCCACCCAAACCCATGTCCATTGAGTCGGTGATGCCATCCAACCATCTCATCCTCTGTTGTCCCCCTCTCCTCCTGCCCTCAATCTTTCCCAGCATCAGGGTCTTTTCAAATGAGTCAGCTCTTTGCATCAGGTGGCCGAAGTATTGGAGTATCAGCTTCAACATCAGTCCTTCCAATGAACACACAGGACTGATCACCTTTAGGATGGACTGGTTGGATCTCCTTTCAGTCCAAGGGACTCTCAAGAGTCTTCTCCAACACCACAGTTCAAAAGCATCAATTTTTCGGCGTTCAGCTTTCTTTATAGTCCAACTCTCACATCCATACATGACCACTGGAAAAATCACTGACTAGATGGACCTTTGTTGGCAAAGTAATGTTTCTGCTTTTTAATATGCTGTCTAGGTTGGTCATAACTTTGCTTCCAAGGAGTAAGCATCTTTTAATTTCATGGCTGCAGTCACCATCTGCAGTTATTTTAGAGCCCCCAAAAATAAAGTCTGACACTGTTTCCACTGTTTCCCCATCTATTTTCCATGAAGTGATGGGACCGGATGCCATGATCTTTGTTTTCTGAATGTTGAGCTTTAAGCCAACTTGTTCACTCTCCACTTTCACTTTCATCAAGAGGCTTTTTAGTTCCTCTTCACTTTCTGCCATAAGGGTGGTGTCATCTGCATATCTGAGGTTATTGATATTTCTCCCAGCAATCTTGATTCCAGCTTGTGTTTCTTCCAGTCCAGCGTTTCTCATGATATACTCTGCATATAAGTTAAATAAGCAGAGTGACAATATACAGCTTTGACATACTCCTTTTCCTATTTGGAACCAGTCTGTTGTTCCATGTCCAGTTCTAACTGTTGCTTCCTAAATGATATTATTTTGAATATGCGTACTTGCATGCTAAGTCACTTCAGTCATGTCTGACTGTTTGTGACACTATGGACTGTATCCCTCCAGGCTCCTCTGTCAATGGGATTCTCCAGGCAAGTATACTGGAGTGGGTTGCCATGCCCTCCTTCAGGGGATCTTCCCGACCCAGGGATCAAACCTGTGTCTCTTTTGTCTCCTGCGTTGGCAGGCAGGTTCTTTACCACTAGTGACACCTGGAAAGCCCTATTTTGAATATAGAGGGCTAAATAAAATAGGTTCCTAAAATTGATTTGATCTGTTTCTTTTCCTTTTTTAATGTGGTAGAAATGTTCAAATTATTAATACATAAGTGATTTACATGATATTTCTCTTGTGCAGTGTCATTTTAGTACATGGAATTATTTTAGTTGCACGTACCTCCTACGTCTGTGAAATCTGAATTGAGACATAGTATTTATTCTTGCATAGACACATGCAATTAATTACTAAGACTACATAATTCAATTAGAAGGAAAATTTTTATATAATCCATTGCCTTCTTGCATTCTCTGCCCAAACTCTTAAAGGCAGGAGGGTTAATAGCCAGACATAGCCAACTCCATTTAGAAAGTAAGAGTTGCAAGATATCCTGCCATTGTTTCACAACATAGATGAACCTTGAGGGCATTATGGCTAAGTGAAGTAAGTCAGACACAGAAAGAAATATCAAATGATCTCATCTATACGTGGAATCTGAGAAAACCAAGCTCACAGAAACAAAGGACAGATTGGTGGTTGCCAGGGATGGCAGGTGGGAGAAACAGGTAAAAATGATCAAAGGTTACAAGCTTCCAGTTATAGATGAATGAGTTCTGGGGATGTGATGGAAAGAAGGATGACTCCAATTTAACAATACTGTATTGTATATTTGAAAGTTGCTGAGAGAGTAGCTTTTAAAAGTTCTCACCACAAAATGCAAATTGTAATTATGTGAAGTGATGGACATTAACTACCTTATTGCAATAATTATTTTGCAGTAGATACATATATCAATCATTACATTGTATACCTTAAACTTATACAATGCTATATACCAAATCTCAATAAAACTAGAAAAAATAATATTTTTTACATTTTAAGAAAACAAGAATGAAGTGAGGGAAGATGAAGAAACATAGGTTTTCTCCATCTGATGCATGAAATCTAGGTATGAATTTTTTGATGTAGGGCATGGGACAGCAGGCATGGAGTGAGACATCTAGGGATGGTCCAGTGGATTATCAAAGGAGATATGGCCCCCAAACAGGAGACCATCTAGCTCATCTCCTTGGCCCAATTAAATGATGCTCTGGACATCCTTGAGACCAAAAAAAGAGAGAGAGAAACTTAAGGCTGACTTTCTTCTCCCTCCTGGTGATGTCTCTTCCCTACACTAGCCCTGTCATCGCAAGAGCAATTACTGTGTTGTAAGAGGTCAAGGCAGAATTGATATAGAAATCAGGGAAATTTGACTTAGAGAGTACTTGGAAGAAAACTTGCAGTTCAGTTCAGTTCAGCCGCTCAGTCATGTCCGACTCTTTGCAACCCCATGAATCGCAGTACGCCAGGCCTCCCTGTCCATCACCAGCTCCCGGAGTTCACTCAGACTCACGTCCATTGAGTCAGTGATGCCATCCAGCCATCTCACCCTCTGTCGTCCCCTTCTCCTCCTGCCCCCAATCCCTCCCAGCATCAGAGTCTTTCCCAATGAGTCAACTCTTCGCACGAGGTGGCCAAAGTACTGGAGTTTCAGCTTTAGCATCATTCCTTCCAAAGAAATCCCAGGGCTGATCTCCTTCAGAATGGACTGGTTGGGTCTCTTTGCAGTCCAAGGGACTCTCAAGAGTCTTCTCCAACACCACAATTCAAAAGCATGAATTCTTTGGCGCTCAGCCTTCTTCACAGTCCAATTCTCACATCCATACATGACCACAGGAAAAACCATAGCCTTGACTAGACGGACCTTTGTTGGCAAAGTAATGTCTCTGCTTTTCAATATGCTATCTAGGTTGGTCATAACTTTCCTTCCAAGGAGTAAGCGTCTTTTAATTTCATGGCTGCAGTCACCATCTGCAGGGATTTTAGAGCCCCCAAAAATAAAGTCTGACACTGTTTCCACTGTTTCCCCATCTATTTTCCATGAAGTGATGGGACCGGATGCCATGATCTTCATTTTCTGAATGTTGAGCTTTAAGCCAACTTGTTCACTCTCCACTTTCACTTTCATCAAGAGGCTTTTTAGTTCCTCTTCACTTTCTCCCATAAGAGTGGTGTCATCTGCATATCTGAGGTTATTGATATTTCTCCCGGCAGTCTTGATTCCAGCTTGTGCTTCTTCCAGCCCAGCGTTTCTCATGATGTACTCTGCATATAAGTTAAATAAGCAGGGTGACAATATACAGCCTTGACGTACTCCTTTTCCTATTTGGGTGGGTCTTATACTCTTTTTCTATTTGACCCCCATGGTGGAGGACAAAGTCCTGAAACCAGTAACATCTTGCAAAATTCTGACTCCCAGAGAGAGAGATGAGCTTGTTTTCTGTTATGTGGAATCCCAGTAGAACTGGGATTCTGGGGGCAGGTATATGGTGGTCATCTTCTTCACTTAAAATAGAAATCAGCTGATCCTCTTTAACCCATGGTGTCACCAGCCAAGGCTGACACGCAGAGTTGTCCCTCCCAAGGAATGACATGAGGAGCCTGTTCTATTTTCAGGTGAAGCCCAGGGTCAAGAAGACCTTCTGCGTCTACTGGAAAGACACAAAGGAGGGCGGCCGCTGGTCCAAGGATGGCTGTGCTCTGAGACAAGCGAACAAGACTCACACGATATGCAGCTCCACTCACCTGTCCAGTTTCGCTGTTCTCATGGCCTTGCATGGCCAGGTAGGATGTAACTATTGAATTCCTCTAGCTAACCCTTTTTGAGGCCTTGCTAGGTGGCCCTATGGTAAAGAACCTGCCTGCCAGTGCAGGAGATGTAACAGACGTGGGTTTGATCGCTGGGTTGGGAAGATCCCCTAGAGAAGGAAATGGCGACCCACTCCAATTCTTGCCTGGAAAACCCTATGGACAGAGGAGCCTGGCAGGCTACAGTCCACAGGATCACAAAGAGTCAGACACAGCTGAGCAACTCACACTACTACACTACTGGGTGGCCATCACTGCTATAAAGAAAAGTTTAACAGATCAAGTCTGGAGTGATAGGAGAAGCATACTGCTTTAGATAGAGTGATCGGAGGAGAATGAGCTATTCAAGCTGAAATCTGAATATTAAGTCAGCAGTGTTACAACGTGGATGAATCTCAAAAATACCACGCTGAGTGAAAGATGTTAGACACAAAGGACCATATACTGTAGGGTTCCACTTACTTGACATGTCTAGGATAGGCAAATCTGGCCTTCCCTGGTGGTCAGTGGTTAAGGATCTGCCTTATACAAGGGACACCTTTGGGCATAAGACACTCTTATACAGGGTTTGATCCCTGGTCTGGGAGGATCCCACATGCTGAGGAGCAACTGAGCTTGTGCACCACAACACATGAGCTTGTGCTCTGTAGCCTACTAGCCGCAACTACTGAGCCCACGTGCCACGAGTACTAAAGCCGACTCGCCCTAGAGCCTGTGCTCTGCAACAAGGGAAGCCACCGCAGTAAGAAGCCCTCACACAGCAACAAGAGAGTCGCCCCCACCCGCTACAACTAGAGAAAGCCCACAAGCAGCAATGAAGACCCAGCACAGCCAAATATAAAATAAACTTTAAAAATAAATATTTGGAATAGGCAAATCCATGAGACAGAGCACACAAACCCAGTGGGTTCTAGAAAGAATAGAGTGAATGAGAGGGAAGTGGGAAAAGTCAGGTTTGGAGAGAAGGGAGCAGAGGAAAAGTGTCAGACCACAAATGCCATAGTCAGAAGTTTAGATTTCATTCAAATTGCAGTGGAGAGACAATAGAGGACGTGCATCAGGGATGCTACAGATTTATGTTATTAGAAAGTATCTCTGGCTCCTGAGTCAAGAATGGTCAGCGGTTCAGCAGAAGTAGCCCGGCAGAGAGATGATGGTGCTCAGGATTTGGATGGCATCTGCAGAGTTGGTGGGAAAAGGTCAGATTGACATATATCCTAAAGGTGGGTTCAGAGGACATATTGATGACATCGGCTGGGTGACAGCACACAGGAAGTCTGCACCCCTCCCTTCATTGCAGAGATACAGGTGGTCTGCCTATTTTGGGATGCCAAATTCCAAGGGGTGGGAGAATATAATCCCAGGGCAGGAAAGCATGACTGTGGTCCCCTCTCTGCTGGGTCCCAGGAGGAGGATCCCACACTGAATGTGATCACCTACGTGGGGCTGAGCCTCTCCCTGCTCTGCCTCCTCCTGGCGGCCCTCACCTTCCTGCTGTGCAAAGCCATCCAGAACACCAGCACCTCGCTCCACCTGCAGCTCTCGCTCTGCCTCTTCGTGGCCCACCTGCTCTTCCTCACAGCCATCGACAGAACTGAGAACAAGGTACTTATACTGTCCCAGAATGTGCCTGCCTCAGGGGATCCTGAATTCATGGGGCCATGCTGCCTCTGACCCCTCAATAATATAGCCTAGGGTCCTAGAGGGAGGATGCATGGCGAGGTGAGCAGTGCTGGCATTATCAACCACCTTTACTTTCAACGACCATGATCTAATCGCAGTGCTTCTGAACTCAATGCCAGTATTAAGGAGAGGTCCTGGGGCCGTGCTCCACCCTAACAGACCCTCCTGGTGACACCTTCCTCCTCCCCCAGGTGCTGTGCGCCATCATCGCAGGTGCCTTACACTATCTCTACCTGGCCTCCTTCACCTGGATGCTGCTGGAGGGTCTGCATCTCTTCCTCACTGCACGCAACCTGACAGTGGTCAACTACTCCAGTATCAACAGACTCATGAAGTGGCTTATGTTCCCAGTGGGCTATGGAGTCCCAGCTGTGATTGTGGCCATTTCTGCAGCCTCCAGGCCTCATCTTTATGGAACACCTGATCGGTAAGATTGACTCTAACCTTGTGCCATGGACAGATTTGAGGGCAGTGTTATTGGCAATGATTCGGATAAACACAACAAATGCACTCTACTTTCCCTTTGAGTGTAAGGGCTCTAACTTCTTTCCCAGTGAGGCAGGGAAAGATGACGTGGAAAATTTTACAGTTAGGTCCCAGCTTTATCCTTCCCATAATTTGTGACCTCAAGTACTCAAGTCTCATGCTCAGTTGCTAAGTCATGTCCAACTCTGTGATCCCATGAACTGTAGCCTGCCAGGCTCCTCTGTCCATGGCATTTCCCAAGCAGCAATACTGGAGTGGGTTGGCATTTTCTCCTTCAGGGGATCTTCCCAACCCAGGGATCAAACCCATGGCTCCTGCCATGTATCCTGCATTGCAGGCGGATTCTTTACCACTGGGGCCACCTGGAAAGCCCCCTCAAGTCTCAGTGCCCTGGTTAGTGAAACAGGGATAATAGTCATCTCCATGGTTCCCACCCTCGAAATACTGGTATTAAAATTCAACAGGTCTGTGCTTGTAAACTGTTTCATGTAGCAGTAACACATGGAAGTGAACAATCAAAGCCTGCATTGTCATCAGCTGACATTTTCAAGAAACACTGGGAAGGTTCTCTGTTAGAAAAAGATGTCATTTCGTGTCCATTTCATGTGCTTTCTTTGATCTCCCTTCGTGTTCTTTTTCCCATTGTTCCCAGATGCTGGCTTCACCTGGACCAGAAATTCATCTGGGCTTTCCTTGGACCTGTCTGTGCCATTATCTGTGTGAGTGAATACGTGGCTCCAGTGTTCCTGACCTAAGCAGAAGCATCAGACATGCTGGGTGCAGGATAGAACAGGGACACGCATTTTCTCAATTATATGGTTTGATTTTTCCACCTGCTACCAATTCAAACCCATGTGCTGGGAGGTAGGGGTCGTGTGCAATTTACAGCAGACATGGTACATTTTGTTTAATGGCTTTTCCATTTTTTTTCCGTATAGTTGCTTTACAATGTTTTGTTAACTTCTACTGTGCAGCAAAAGGAATCAGCCATACATATATGTATATATGTCCCTTCCATTTTGGGTTTCCCTCCCATTTAGAAGACCACATTGTGCTCTACAGTATGTTACCACAAATTGAATAGACACAGTACATTTTAACTTGTATTCTCCATGGTCTGTGTCACTCTTGCAGGTGAATTTTGTATTTTTTGTCATGGTTTTTTGGATTTTGAAAAGAAAACTTTCCTCTCTCAACAGTGAAGTGTCAACCATCCGGAACGTAAAGTAAGTTATGGTATTTTCTAAATAAAATGGTATTTTCTAACACCCTTTTCTTCTACTCACTTCTTACTGGTCCCTCCTACATATCCACAGAGACACAGATGCGCAGTCAGCCTCTAGGATCACTGCCGCCTTCCACTGCCACAATGAGAAGCTATATTCAATTGCTGGGACTCAAAAAAAGAAAGTGAGATAGATATTATACATGTTATAAAATTAAAAAAAAAATAAATTAAAAAAAAAGTGAGATAGAAGTTTATATTATTCTCATGCCACAGAACAGAGCTCCACAGAGTGATCCAGGACTCAAGCTCTTTCTATTTTTGTTGCTCCGCCAGCCCATTGGATGTTATATTCCATCCATGGGAAGGAAGTGACATGCAATTTGCCAAGTTCCATATTTACTCATACCCCATTGGTTAGACTTTGGTCATGTGGTGACACCTAGCTGCAAAGGAGGCTGGGAAATGTAGTTTCTAACTGGGCAGGCATGTGTCCTTGATGAATCTCAGAAAGGAAAGAGATCTAACACTAAAAAGAAGAGGAGGGACTTCCCTGCTGCAAAACACAAGAGGCAATAGTTCAGGAAAGATTTAGGTTAAAATATATTTTGTATAATACTATTTCCAAAAATTGGGGACTATGAGTATTTTTTTTATTTTGCAGCATCCATCTTTTTTTTAATTTATTTTTAAGTGGAGACAATTGCTCTACAGTGTTGTGTTGCTTTCTTCCGTACAACAATGTGAATCAGCCATGAATATACATATATCCCCTCCCTCTTGAACCTCCCTCAACCCCCCCATCCCACCCCTCTAGGTCATCACATTGAGCTGATCTCCCTGTGCTATACAACAGCTTCCCATTAACTATCTTACCCATGGTAATGTATATGTTTCAATGCTACTCTCTCATTTGTCCCACCCTCTCCTTCCCCTGCTGTGTCCACAAATCTATTCTGTATGTCTCTGTCTCTATTCCTGCCCAGCAAATAGGTTCATCAGCAACATTTTTCTAGATTCTATATATATGCCTTAATATACGATATTTATTTATTTATTTGTTTTTCCCTTTCTGACTTACTTCACTCTGTATATCAGGCTCTAGGTTCATCCACTTCAGTTCAGCTGACTCTCATTTGTTCCTTTTTCTTGCTGAGTAATATTTCATTGTACCTTTGTTATGTATGTACCACAAATTGTTTATCTATCCATCTGTCAACAGGTTGCTTCCATGTCCTGGCTATTGTAAATAGTGTGCGCCATCCGTCTTAATTTGAACTTGTAGTTTGCTGAGGTTTTCATTGGAATCACAAAAATAGCACATTTGTTACTTTTTTATTATTTGTCAAAAGTTTTCAAAATATATAAAGTTAAAAGTGACAGCCCCTTGCTCCCAATTTTCCTACTACTTTACCTACCAGGAAATCCAGAGGTAAGAAACTGTATGATATGATGTATCTGATATTTTCCCAGGCCTTTTTCTGTGCATTTTCTATAGAACAGAGCATACATACAATAGCATCACACTACACAAATTTTTCCTCAACTAGCTTTTCTCAGTTACATACTATATTTTAAAATTAGAGACATATAGATATATAAATAAGGTGACCTTACATCTCATTTTTCCTGGAATGGTCCCAGTTTGTGTTTGCTGATGCATTATGTTTTAATCGGAGAAGGCAATGGCACCCCACTCCAGTACTCTTGCCTGGAAAATCCCATGGATGGAGGAGCCTGGAAGGCTGCAGTCCATGGGGTCGCTGAGGGTCGAACATGACTGAGTGGCTTCACTTTCACTTTTCACTTTCATGCATTGGAGAAGGAAATGGCAACCCACTCCAGTGTTCTTGCCTGGAGAATCCCAGGGATGGGGAAGCCTGATGGGCTGCCGTCTATGGGGTCACACAGAGTCAGACACGACTGAAGTGACTTAGCAATAGCAATATGTTTTAATAACATCCCTTTTTTAGTGAAGCATAGTTAATTTAAAATGTTCTGTTAGTTTCATGTGTACCACAAAGTGATTTGGTTACACACACACACACACATATATATACTCTTTTTCAGATTCTTTTCTATTATAGATTGTTACAAGATAATGAATATAGTTCCCCTGAATTGCACCTCTTTTGATCTCAAAAGCCTTCCTGCTTGAATAACAAACTATAAGACCTCCCCCATCTATAAGTGATACAGATAGAATGAGACAAAGAACTTTATAGTTTTAGAAAGTTCTGCATGTGTATGGTACTAATTTGGGTGGCGCTAGTGGTAAAGAACCCACCTGCCAATGCAGGAGACACGGGTGATGCGGATTGGATCCCTGCGTCAGGAAGATCCCCTGGAATAGGAAATGGTAACCCACTCCAATATTCTTGCCTAGAGAATCCCATGGACAGAGGAGCCTGATGGGCTACAGTCCATGGGGTTACAAAGAGTCGGACATGACTGAAGCAACTTTGCATGCACAATTTTGTTCTACGTGCTGTCCTAAATATGTCCCATATGTTAAGTCTCAATATTTTCAGCAACCCTATGAAATAGGACTATTACAAATATTAGAGAACTGAGTTACAGGAAAGTAGGAAAATTCCCCTGCAGTGCAGGGGTTAGGACTCATCGCTTTCACTGCGATGGCCCAGCTTTGACCCCTGGTCAGGGAACTAAGATCTCCCAAGCTGCATGATATGGCCAAAAAAAAGGTTGGAGGGATGGAAAGAAAGCCAGAAAGTAACTTTCCCAAGGTCACAAAGTTAGTTAGTGCTGGCTTGGATTTAAAACACAGGCATTCTAGCTCCAGAGTTGCTCACAATTAACAACTATGCTGTAGGAATGGTCACAATCATTATCAGGTTTCTTTACATTATCAATTATTCCTACCCAGGATGCTGACACTCAAAGCCACAGCTCAGCTCTTCATCTTGGGATGCACGTGGTTTCTGGGACTCCTGCAGGTGGGACCGGCTGCCCACGTCATGGCCTACCTCTTCACCATCATCAACAGCCTGCAGGGCGTCTTCATCTTCCTGGTGTACTGCCTCCTCAGCCAGCAGGTAAACAGTGGCCTCTTTCTTTGTATATATATAAATTAGTTCTTTGTATATATATAAATTAGTATAAATATAAATCAGAACTAATTTTTTTAAGTTCATTTTTTTAAGTCTATTTATTTTTGGCTGCATTGGGTCTTCACTGCTTTGTGTGTATGTGTGTGTGCGGGCTTTCTCTAGTTGCAGAGAGCTGAGCATACTCTACACTGGAGGAGTTCCTCATCACGGTGGCGTCTCTCATTGTGGAGCACAGGCTCTAGGGTGCTCGGGCTTTAGTAGTTGCAGTACGTCGGCTCAGTCGCTCCGTGGCACGTGAAATCTTCCCAGACCAGGAATTGAACTGATGTCCCCTGTATGGGCAGGTGGATTCCCATCCACTGTACCACCAGGGAAGTCCAGCAGATGCTGCTGATGGCCCCCTCATAGCCCTTTGGCATTCTATTCTACATGCCCATGGTTGTTTATTATAAACACCTCTGACTCTGTGCCAGTGGGCTTCTTATTGCCCACAAGACATGCCTGGTTCATATGCAGGGAAAACTGGTATTTTCAGAGAATAGTGACCCTTGAAAGCAGCCTCAACCAATGACTGATGGGTGCTAGTAGACAGATGCCCCAGCTCCCTTGTCTCTGAGGTGAATAACCCTGAAGTATGTCCTATGCTCTCTCCAGAACCCCACCCACCCCCATGACACTGAACCCCAGCTGTCCACAGTGGAAACACAGAATGAAGGATTATACATCTTTTATTAGCTGTCTTTCTTTCCCTGTCTCACTTTTGCACAGATCTACTGGTGTTTCTTGGGTGTACCTGTGTGCTCAGTCTTTCAGTTGTGTCTGACTCTTTGCAACCCCATGGACAGTAGCCCACCAAGTTCCTCTGTCCATGGGATTATCCCAGCAAGAATACTGGAGTGGGTTGCTATCTACTCCTCCAGCAGATCTCCCAACCCAGGTATCAAACCTGCATTGACAGGTGGATTCTTTACCACTTAGCCACCTGGGAAGCTCCTCTGGGTGTTCGTGTTCGTGTTCAGTTGTTCAGCTGTGTCTGACTCTTTGGGACCCCATGGACTGTAGCCTACCAGGCTCTTCTGTCCATAGGATTTTCCAGGCAAGAATACTAGAGCAGGTTGCCATTTCCTATTCCAGGGGATCTTCCCAATCCAGGAATCAAACCCGTGACTCTAGTGTCTCCTGCATCGGCAGGTAGATTCTTTACCACTAGTGCCATCTGGGAAGCCCTGAGAGCTAGATTGAGGAATTTTCTTCCTCAGTTTTCTTCTATCTTATTCCTTTGCATATGCACATTTTGTTAATTTTCTATGACAAATGTGTATCCTATAATATGAAAAAAATTATTGTGGTAAATTATACATAACAAAATTTGTCATTTTAACCTTGTTAATTGTACAGATCAGTAGCATTAGGTACATTGACATTGCCATGCAACCATCACCACCATCCATTCTAGAACTTTTTGACCATCCCAAACTGAAACCTCATATCCCTTAAACAATAATGCTGTATTCTCCCCTGCCAAGCTCCTGGTAACCACTACTCTACTTTCTGTCCCAGTTAATTTGACTATTACAGGTTCTCAACATGTGGAATCATACAGTAGTTGTCCTTTGGTGTCTGGCTTATATATTTCCTGATGGCTCAAATGATAAAGAATCTGCCTTCAGTGCAGAAGACCTGGGTTCAACCCATGAGTTGGGAAGATCCCCTGGAGAAGGAAATGGCTACCTACTCCAGTATTCTTGCCTGGAAAATCCCGTGGACAGAGGAGACTGGCGAGCTACAGTCCATGCGGTCTCAAAGAGTCAGACACAAATGAGTGACTAACAGTTTTTTAACACATATATTTCACTCAGTGTAATGTCTCCAAGGTTTATCCATGTTGTAGCCTGTTTCACAATTTTATTCCTTTTTAAGGCTAAATTACATTCCATTATAGGCATATATCACATTTTGCAGGAAAAGGTTTTTCATAATGTTCCCATCCTCTTCCTAATTCACTGACTTTGCTCTTCTCCAACATTAACAAAAATAATCCTGGTATTTTCTTCAATGTTCCAGGTCCAAAAGTGGTTTGGCGAGATCATCAAATCTAAATCTGAGTCTGAGGCTTACACACTTTCCAGCAGGTTTGGTGCTGACTCAAAACCCAGTGAGGTAAGACTTGGGGTTTATTCTAATGTGCCACGCCCTGATACACCGAACTTCCTTTCCCTTGTCTTAGAACAAGCTCCCTTTCATGCCGAATGTGGGGAGGAGTCCTTTTCCTGATGACTTGGTTTGCATTCCTCATTCCCATCATATTGTTTCTCACTGTTTCTTTCTTGCTCACTAATAGTGCCTAACCTGGCTGTTGTATTAATATATATTCTCATCATTCCAAGTATGGGATAGTTAGGGAATTTGAGATTGACATGTACACACTGCTGTATTTAAAACAGATAACTAACAAGGATCTACTTATTATACAGGGAACTCTGATCGATGTTATGTAATAACCTAAATGGGAAAATGATTTGAAAAAGAATAGATACATTCGTATATGCAACTGAATCACTTAGCTGTACCCCTGAAACTAACACAGCATTGACAATCAACTATGATAGTGGTTGTGGTTTAGGGGCTAAGTCATGTCCGACTCTTTGTGGCCCCTTGAACTCTAGACTGCCAGGCTCCCCTGCCCATGGGATTTCCTAGGCAAGAATACTGGAGTGGATTGCCCTTTCCTTCTCCAGTTGATCTTCCCAACCCAAGGACTGAACCTGCGTCTCCTGCTTGGCAGGTGAATTCTTTACCACTGAGCTGCCTGGGAAGCCCCAATATAAAACTAAAAGCTTCTTTAAAAATAAATAAAATAGATAACTAATAAGAACCTGCTGTATAGCACAAGGAACTCTACTCAATACTCTGTAATGATTTATGGGAATAGAATCTAAAACAGTGGATACAGGGACTTCCCTGGCGGTCCAGTGGTTAAGATTCCGTGTTTCCAATGCAGAGGCCACAGATTCGATCCCTGGTCAGAGAACTAAGATCCTGAATGCCACGTGGCATGGCCAAATTTTTTTTAAGTGGATATATGTATAACTGATGCATTATGCTGAACAAGAGAAATAAACACAACATTGTAAATGAACTATATTCCAATAGAAATTAATTTTTTTTTAAGTATGGGTAAAACATATCACCAGCACCACTACCATCTAAAGTAGACTCCTTTAGGGGGAGACTTACAATCACAGACATAGCAGAGTGGTCATCGTCCCTCGAAATATGGCTGTTTCAAAAAGAGGTGGACTTGAGACCCATGGATGTAGTGGATACTACAGAAAGGGATCCAGAAGAGGAAGCCCACCCCAGATGTTCTACATAATATAGAGGAGCAGTGCATGTAATAATGGGACCTTCCTGGGAGAGGAAATGGTCCTGTTAGAAAGAAAACCTCTCTAGAACTTGGTTGTTGTTTTTGTCTGTTCTTCCATTGAGCTAACTCAGGATTGATAGCATCAAGGAATGCGCTCCAAGTACTACCTGAGACTTCTCTCCACAGTTGTCCCCTAACTGATCTTTTATAGAAATGAGAGGACATACTTGTAAGAAGGTATGTCACTAGACAGGCTCCAAAGATTCCAATCCATAAAAATTCTCCCAATCTCATTTGGCTTTATGTCTTCCATGTACATGCCTACCACATCTGCTAACCAAAAAGCCTTAGAATGTGTTACTTTTAAGCGAACCAAAATTGAGAAATTTCTGAAACACTGTTTCTACATTTCTTGAGAAAATATGGAATTTTCTTCAGCAGTGGAAATATTGAGGTCACTGAAGAAACAGTGACCTCCAAATTCCTTCTTGGGGGAAGGGAAGGGGAATTCATTCTAAACCTTTCCAAAAGGACCAAGAAGAAAATGGAACCAGGAAAAAGTGTTAGGGCAGGCATGTCAAATGATCAGAACATTTCTTTTTGGAAAAATTTTTTATAAATATTAAGCTTACAGAGAATAGAGCCAATCAAGTCATAAGAAAAAATATTAAGCTTAATATTCTCAATAAGAGTAAAATTGTTATAGGTGCTAACCACTGGCTGTGACCTTTGAAATGTTTCCCAGATAACCCAAAAGAATTCCCAAAGCTGCCAGCACTCCAACTACTAGTTTCCCACAATGAATAAGGAAACATTTTTATTATTATTATTATTGCTTAACACTGTGGAAATTGAATGAGTGTATCTTTAAAAAAGAAAGGATACATGATATGTTTACATATTATATATTTATGATATATTTTATATGTAGCTACATTTAAGAAATACAATTGCTTTAATTAGAAGAATTTCTGAAGTTTTTCCTTTTTTTATGCACAGAGTATGAGTAAAAAGCTAACAAAACCCTTTGTCCTTTATGGACAAACTTGATCTTGGTTTAACCTTCTAGCTCTGCTCCCCACAAACTTGATAGCATTGGAAGGTCGATTGTATAACCAGGGAATACTGCTTATGGGAAAAGTCTTGTTCGAAGACAAAAAATTCTGCGAATGAACAATAAATACCAGGAGGAAAGGCATAGCTTCAGACTTCCTGTAATAACTGTGCCAGGAACTCCTATCTTCATGGGCAGCTGTAGGGAGATATTTATTCCTCTGTGGAGCCTGAAACTTCTAAACCAAGCTACAACTTGTAGGTGGCAAAGAGAATATTTATTGAGTTCTATAATAGGTCCAACAGTATGGTAAGCCGGGAACATACAAAATTCAACAATACCAACACAGTAGCTGCCTTAAAGGAACTTAGAGTCTAGCCTTTCTTTATGGGCAAAAAACCCAACATCCCAGGGGCTGAAATTCTAGAGTGGAATACTATAGCCACACTTTTTTCCAAAAAAAGAATTCTTCATCCTGTAGAAGGGGAATCTAGGGGAGAATGGATACATGTATATGTGTGGCTGAGTCTCTTCACTGTTCTCTGGAAACTATCACAACACTTTTAATCAGCTATACCCCAATACAAAATGAAAAGTTAAAATTAAAAAAAAAAACAGTAAGTGAATCTGGGTAAAAGATTTTTAAAAAGAATTCTTCACCCTGGATTTTTCAGAAGTCCTCCCACTATAATATCAGATCAGATCAGATCAGATCAGTCGCTCAGTCGTGTCCGACTCTTTGCGACCCCATGAATCGCAGCACGCCAGGCCTCCCTGTCCCTCACCAACTCCCGGAGTTCACTCAGACTCACGTCCATCGAGTCAGTGATGCCATCCAGCCATCTCATCCTCTGTCGTCCCCTTCTCCTGCCCCCAATCCCTCCCAGCATCAGAGTCTTTTCCAATGTGTCAACTCTTCGCATGAGGTGGCCAAAGTACTGGAGTTTCAGCTTTAGCATCATTCAGAAGTGCAAAATGCTAGGATTTCAAGCCATCCTTGCCTGCTGAATGGAGCTTTCTGGCTTTAACCCACTCCAACTGTTCCTGTCTGTTTTGTTGTTCATTTCTTTGTTTTTTATCCTGACATCTAGCTTTAATCTAATATCTTTGGTGTGGATGTTTTCTAGGCCAAGTGAAGAGAAAATACTATAACTAGAACATTCAGCTCTACACGTCATGCATGTGGATCTGGTTGGTATCATGAAGAATGAAGGTGCAGACAAGGAGAATCATTATACATGTCATTACTGGAGAGGAAAAGTTTGACCTTTACTTCCTGAAGTGTTTGTTCTGCATAATGGAATCTCAATAAATGTGCATTCAATTGGATTTCTCTTCACTATTATGTTTTCAATCAATGCTTATTCCTGGATACCCAAATCATGACCACTGCAAATACTCCATGGACTTTTTGTGAATGAGGGAGCCCTTGTCAAGGCCTTTTTCTCAAGTTCTTTCTCTTATCCTAAACGTGCTTTTTAAACTCAAACCATCAGCTTCTTCCGAACTATCACCTTTACCTCCTTTCTTATCCAGGCTAAATCTCACGATCACCCAAGTCGAATGATTCTCCCTCATACTTTCAACACTTTTGCTTCCTCATTCTGATTCCGTACTTAGTTTTGCTGTTCAGTCCCCAAGTGGTGTCTGACTCTTTGCAACCCCATGACTGCAGCACTCCAGGCTCCTCTGTCCTCCACTGTCTCCTGGAGTTTGCTCAAATTCATGTCCATTGAGTTGGTGATGCTACTGAACCATCTCATTCTCTGTCATCCCCTTCTCCATTTGTCTTCAAACTTTCCCAGCATCAGGGTCTTTTCCAATGAATCAGATCTTCACATCAAGTAGCCAAAGTATTGGAGCTTCATCATCAGTCCTTCCAATGAATATCCAGGGTTGATTTCTTTTAGGATTGACTGGTTTGATCTCCATGTAGTCGAAGAGACTCTCATGAGTCTTCTCTAGCACCATAGTTCAAAAGCATCAATTTTTCAGCACTCAGCTTTCTTTATGGTCCAACTCTCATATCCATACATGACTACTGGAAAAACCATAGCTTTGACTATATGTACCTTTGTCGGTAAAGTGATGTCTCTGCTTTTTAACACACTGTCTAAAGAATGTTCAAACTACCAGACAATTGCACTCACTTCCCATGATAGTAAAGTTATGGTCAAAATCCTTCAAGCTAGGTCTCAGCAGTAGATGAACCAAGAACTTTCAGATATACAAGCTGGGTTTAGAAAAGGCAGAGTAACCAAATTACCAACATTCGCTGGATCATAGAGAAAGCAAGGGAATTCCAGAAAAACATCTACCTCTGTGTCATTGACTATGCAAAAGCCTTTGACTGTGTAGCTCATAATAAACTGTGGAAAACTGTTAAAGAGATGGGAATACCAGACCATCTTACCTGTCTCCTGAGAAACCTGTATGCTGGTCAAGAAGCAACAGTTAGAATCTTATATGGGACAACTGACTGGTTCAAAATTGAGAAAGGAGTATGACAAGGCTGTACGCTGTCATTTTGTTTATTTAAACTTATACAAGGAACACATCATGCAAAGTGCTAGGCTGGATGAGCTAAGAGCTGGAATCAAGATTGCCAGGAGAAATATCAATAACCTTAGATATGCAGATGATACCACACAATCAGCAGATAGCAAAGAGGAACTAAAGAGCCTCTTGATGAGGATGAAAAAGGAGTGAGAAAGCCAACTTAAAACTCAATATTAAAAACTTAGATCATGGCATCCTGTCCCATCACTTCATGGCAAATAGAAGGGAAGAAGGTGGAAGCAGTGACAGATTTCCTCTTCTGGGGCTCTAAAACCACTCCAGATAATAACTGAAGCCTTGAAATTAGAAGACAATTGCTTCTTGGAAGGAAAGCTGTGACAAACCTAGACTGCTAAAAAGCAAAGACTTCACTTTACCGACAAAGGTCCACATAGTCAAGGCTATGGTCTTTCCAGTAGTCATGTACAGATGTGAGAGTTGGACCATAAAGGAGGCAGAGTACTGAAGAATTGATGTTTTCAAACTGTGGTGCTGGAGAAAACTACTGAGAGCTCCTTGTCCATCTAAAAGGAAATCAACCGTGAATACTTGTTGGAAGGACTGTTGCTGAAGCTGAAACTCCAATACTTTGGCCACCTGATGCGAACAGTCAACTCACTTAATGTAAAAGACCCTGATGCTGGGAAAGATTGAAGGCAGAAGGAGAAGAGAACAACAGAGGGTGAGATGGTTGGATGGCATCACCGATTCAATGGACATGAACTTGGGCAAAATCTGGGAGATAGTGAGGGACAGAGAGGCCTGGTGTGCTGCAGTCCGTGGGGTCACAAAGAGTTGGATACGACTTGGCAACTAAACAACAACTAGTTTTGTCATAGTTTTCCTTCCAAGAAGCAAACATCTTTTAATTTCATGGGTGCAGTCACCATCTGCAGTGATTTTGGAGCACAAGAAAATAAAATCTGTCACTACTGCCACTTTTTTCCCTTCTATTTGCCATGAAGTAATGGGACCAGATGCTATGGTCTTAGTTTTTTAGTGCTGAGTTTCAAGTCAGCTTTTTCACTCTCCTCTTTCACCCTCATCAAGAGACTATTTTCTCTTCACTTTGTGCCATAAGGATGGTGTCATCTGCACCCAGGACTGATCCAATCATAGGAGGCACTGTGGATTATCTACTCAGCAGTCATTGCCATCATTACATGTTCCTTTTTAATAGAACCTTGATTATTTTAATATTTAGGACAGCAACATATCTGGTCCCAAGGGTCAGTAGAGATTGATTTCAGCCCAGTGATTCTGAACTGGAGATGATTTATCCCCACCATTAGCGACATATGGCAATGTCTGGAGACATTTTTGATTGCAGTAACTTGGGCAAGGGGGGATGATACGGGCATCTAAGCAATAGATGTCAGGGATGCTGCTAAACAGCTGCTAGACAGCACTCACATACACAGCAGAGTTATCCATCCCTAAATATCAGCAGTGATGAAGTTGAGAAACCCTAGTATAAACTAGCCATAGTGATCTTCCCATTTGCTAGAAATTGGTTTAGGACCATTTGGACCAATTCTAGCCACTGAAATGTAAGAGACACCTACTGGAACATATTTTTTCTCCTTGATAAAAAACAAAGACACTTTCCTGGAGTCCCAAGCAAGGTGTGGGACGGAAGAAGGGATCCAAGTCAGAGCTCCGGGGCTCCGTGGGGCCCGACCCGCTGTCTGGAGTCCCCCTTTCCAGACCATGTCCGGGACCACCTGGCTCCCCCCAAGCAGCCGGAGCCCGCTCGAGCCCCTAGGGGAGAGCGCTCCCCCGAGGGGCCTTGGGGCCTCCCCCGCCCACGGAGCAGCGCTCCAGCCACACCCCTGGGTCAATTTTTGCCCCCTCCCATCTGAGCAGTGTTATCAAACCCCCGGGGGACCGGAGGACCGGGGGCTGGCCTGGGTGGGGTGCCATGGAGCACCCCAGCACTCGCAGGGCCTCCTCCCAGACAGGGGAGGCTTGCGCCCCGGAAGTCTGGATGCTGAGATAGACTCCCTGACCAGCATGCTGGCTGAGTTGGACGGGGGTCGAGGTCACGCCCCGCGGCAGCCTGAACCGCAGGCTTACGAGCCCCCTGAGCCCCCTGCCTACCGCTCAGGGTCAGGCCCCTTGAGGCCGAATGGAGGGGCGCTTCCTCCCCCGCCGCTCCCAGGGTCCCCCACTCCGGCCTCCTATGCTACGGCCAGCACCCTCGCCGGCCCTGCCTTCCCTGTGCAAGTGAAAGTGGCACAACCCCTGAGAGGCTGCGGCCCTCCCAGGCGGGGTGCCTCTCAGGCCTCCGGGCCCTCCCCGGGCCCCCATTTTCCTCTCCCAGGCCGAGGTGAAGTCTGGGGGGCTGGCTACAGGAGCCACCGCGAGCCAGGGCGGGGGGTTAAGGAGGAGGCCCTGGGGGTCTCCGGCCCTGCAGGCGCAAGAGGAGGCGGGTATGGGTCCCAGGTCCCCCTGAGCCAGCTTCCCGAGGAGGAGCTTGAGAGGCTGACCAAGAAGCTGGTGCACGACATGAACCACCCGCCCAGCTGGGAGTACTTCGGCCGCTGTGGTGGCTGCGGAGAAGATGTGGTCGGGGACGGGGGCCAGGGCCATGGCCCTGGATCGCGTCTTCCACGTGGGCTGCTTTGTGTGTTCTGCGTGCGGGGCCCAGCTCCGGGGGCCAGCATTTCTACGCCGTGGAGAGGAGGGTGTATTGTGAGAGCTGCTATGTGGCCACCCTGGAGAAGCGCTCCACGTGCTCCCAGCCCATCCTGGACCAGATTCTGCGGGCTATGGGGAAGGCCTACCATCCGGGCTGCTTCACCTGTATGGTGTGCCACCGCGGCCTGGACGGCATTCCTTTCACTGTGGATGCCACGAGCCAGATCCACTGCATCGAGGACTTCCACAGGAAGTTTGCCCCAAGATGCTCAGTATGTGGTGGGGCCATCATGCCTGAGCCAGGTCAGGAGGAGACCCTGCGAATCGTAGCTCTGGATCTCAGTTTTCACATTGGCTGTTAAAAGTGTGAGGAGTGTGGGCTGCTGCTGTCCTCTGAGGGTGAGTGTCAGGGCTGCTAACCACTGGATGGGCACATCTTGTGCAAGACCTGCAGTGCCTGGCAGATCCAGGAGCTCTTGGCCACCGTCACCACTGACTGCTGAGTCTCCCCAGGAGCACCTGCTGTGCCCTCCCTTCCCATCCACCACCTTCCCCAACAACTACCTTTATAACTTTGTCACCAAATGTTGTCTCCTCGTTCTCCAGTCATGAAATAACAACCCTGCCAGAGTTTACAAAAAAAAGACAAATTCAAGGAGAGCTTGCCAATTACTACCTAGTTTTAGCTGCTATCATATAATAATATGATGCTTACAAAGGAGATAGCATGGAAATACTAAGGATGGAAGAGTGAAAAGTCAGAATTAAGTTGGGCCTTATGATGTTGTTAGGTTATGACTGTAACCAACCCTTGAACTTTTCAATGTGTAAGACAAATGAACTCCTTTTGTTAAGTCACTTTGGGTCAGGTAATCTGTTACTTGTAGCCTAAAGCATTTTTCCTTATGAACCAACCATTTTTCTTCTCCACTCTCCGTCAAAGCAGTGAGATCCCAGAATCATTCATCTAGGAGCCATTACAAATGTGTGCTTTCTGGGCTAAACGAGACTTCTCAGGCTACCTGGAACTCACTCTTCCTATCCCTAGTCAACTTCCCCATGTGTGGAGTTCCAGTTTTTCAGTTCTTTCTTCAATCTGCATCCCCTTTCTCTATATAAGGTTAGAGACCTCGTTTCCTACTTCTCAGAGAAAATAAACAACAGCTGATGGAAACTCCCTCAGCCTTCTGACATCTCTTACAGATATACCTACATCCATACTCATCTTTGATTCTGTCCCCCATTGATGCTCATCATCTCCTCTCTTCTTCCACAATGGCAGAGGGGTCCCTCCTCTTGTTTAAAACTAACCTCCCCCTCTGTGCTTTGGACCTTGTTCCCCTGATGCCTCTTTGGGAACCTCTCTCCACCGATTATCTCCCCTCTCTCCTGAGTCTTTCACCTTTCTCACATCCTCACCTTCCTCGGGTGAGGAAAGATGCTCTTTGCTCATGCTAAAGATGGATGAGCAAACTTTTTCTAGATTTTTCAGGCTAAATCCAGTGATAGATAGATGATATACTTGTGCTCTGTTGCTTCAGTCTTGTCTGACTCTTTGCAACCCTATGGACTGTAGCCCACCAGGCTCCTCTGTCCATGGAATTTTCTAGACAAGAATACTGGAGAGGGTTGCCATGCCCTCCTCCAGGGGATCTTCTTGACCCAGGGAAGAGACCTGTGTCTCTTGCGTTTCCTGCATTGCAGGTGGGTTCTTTACCACTGAGCCACTGGGGGAGCCCAGATGATAGCATAGACAGACACAGATCCATTTGTGTGATGTATGTATAAAGGGTTATATGTGTACATCTCTTTAGAAATGCAAAGACTTTCTCTAGCTCAACGGCCATATAAAAACAGGTTGCTGGAAGGATTTGACAGCCCCATCCCAAGCTATGGGCTTCCCTGGTGGCTCAGACGGTAAAAAATCTGCCTGAAATGCAGGAGACCTGGGTTCAATCCCTGAGTCGGAAAGATCCCTGAAGAAGGGCTGCTGCTGCTAAGTCGCTTCAGTCGTGCCTGACTCTTAGTGACCCCATGGACTGCAGCCTACCAGGCTTCTCCGTCCATGGGATTTTCCAGGCAAGAGTACTGGAGTGGGGTGCCATAGCCTTCTCTGCTGGAGAAGGGAATGGCAACCAATTTCAGTACTCTTGCCTAGAGAATCCCATGGACAGAGGCTACAGTCCATGGGGTCACAAAGAATCAGACATGACTGAGTGATTAATGTTTTCACTCTCACACTTTCCCAGGCTATAGCTTGCTGGACCCCATGATAAAGAGAGAAAGATGGCAAATTATAGGAAAATGGCCACCTGCACCTGTCTCAGTTCCCCTTCACTCTCTACCTTAATATATCTGCCTCTTTGAACCCAAAATCTGCTGGGACCCATAGCGGATGGGTGGGCATGAGAGAGATATCTCGGGGGGAAGCCCCAAAGGGAAATCTGGGGTTGAAATGTCTCCCCCATGCACCAGGTGGAAAGTTTCAAGATAAACTGAAGAGAACTCTGGGTGAAAATTAGACATAGTTCATCCTATGAAGAGTTTGACTCCTCAGGGTCCATGAACCCCCTGGATAAGGTCAGCATCATTTGTGCGTGTGTGTGTGTGTGTGTGTGTGTGTGTGTGTTTGTATCTCTGATCCATCTGGATCACAAGAACTTCAAGAGGAGCTCTGCTCCTGAATCTAGAAGAAAGCAAGGAGATTGGGGAGCATGGAGGTGCCTCTGCACACCTGCCTAGTACACATATGGACCCCCTTGGGTGAAGAATCCATCTTCTTTCATCACTTGGGAAACTGTCACCACTCAGAGTTCTCAATTCCCAAGTCTGAGTCGCTAAGAAAAATGACAGCCCTTGAAAAGACTCAACAGGTGGAAAGAGTATGGTCAACATAATTGTCACCCAGCAAAGTTGAGCTGCTGGAGTAGACAGACAACAACTTTAAAAAATAATAATAGGGCTTCCCTAGTAGTTCAGTGGAGAAGGCAATGGCACCCCACTCCAGTACTCTTGGCTGGAAAATCCCATGGACGGAGGAGCCTGGAAGGCTGCAGTCCATGGGGTCGCTGAGGGTCAGACACGACTGAGCAACTTCACTTTGACGTTTCACTTTCATGCCCTGGAGAAGGAAATGGCAACCCACTCCAGTGTTCTTGTCTGGAGAATCCCAGGGACGGGGGAGCCTGGTGGGCTGCCGTCTATGGGTCACACAGAGTCGGACACGACTGAAGCAACAGCAGCAGCAGCAGTTCAGTGGTAAAGAATCCACCTGCCAATTAGGGAGACACAGGTTTGATCCCTGACCCGGGAGGCCCACGTGCCACTGAGCAACTAAGCCCGAGCACCACAACTCCTGAGCCTGTGCCCTAGAGCCTAGGCCCATACTCCACAGAGAGAAGCCTCTGCAATGGAAGCCCATGCACCACAACTAGAGAGTAGGCCCCGCTCCCCATGACCAGAGAAAAGTCTGAGCAGCAAAAAAGACCCAGCACAGGCAAAAATAAAATATATAAATGAATCAAATTATTTTTTAAAAAAAGAATGATAAAAAAGAAGAATGCAAAGAGATTCAAGTTCAGCACCAAATGTTCTATGGAAATAAATAGAATAAATAAAAAGAGTCATTTTACTGGATGAATCAAAGAAGATGATCACTGTTAAGAGACAAATTAATGAGTTAAAAGACCATGTGGAAGAAGCATCTCAAAAAAAAAAAAAAAAAAAAAACAGAGCAAAATGCCAAAAGATGAAAACCATGAAGGGAAAAAATCAGCCTTGAAGACCCAGGAGATCTGCTACGGGAATAAGTGGGGGTAGGGGCTGGAAGAGTATGGAGCACCCAAGTTCAGGTCTCTTCTACCCCAGAAGTTCTCTCTGCTAACAGTAACATTCTAGTTCTCTTTGTAGCCAAAATTCTAGAAAAACTGTTTACACACTGCTGTCCCCACTTCCTCCTGCCCCCTCACTGCTCAGCCCACTGTAGTCGGATTTCTGTTTCCAATACATCCAAGAATGGCTCAGTGTCCCGAATGCTCCCTCAGTACCAAGTCCACTGACTGCTTCTCAATTTTTCTAACTTGACCTTTGGGTCACATTTCACTCTGTTCACCCTCATTTCTTTTTTTTTTTTTTTGACAACCAAATATTTTTAGGGGTTTTTTTCCAGCTTTATTGAGATTTAATTAACAAATAAAATTTGTATGTATTTAAGATGTACAATATGATGATTTATCTATATATGCATTATCCCCTTTCTTTTTTTTTTTTTTTTTTGCTTTGTTTGCAGCTGTGCCGGATTGTTGTTGCTGCCCACAGGCTTTCTCTAGTTGTGACGAGTGTGGGCTCCTCTCTCGTTGCGGTGCATGGGCTTCTCATTTCAGTGGCTTCCCTTGGTACAGGTCACAGGCTCTAGGTGCACAGGCTTCAGTAATTAATTGTGCCTCTTGGGCTGTATGTAGAGCTTGGGCTCAGTAGTTGCGACACACCGATTTAGTTGTCCCACAGCTTGTGGGATCCTAGTTCCCAGACCAGGGATCAAACCCATGTCCCCTGCATTGGCAGGCAGATTCCCGACCACTGGACCACCAGGGAAGTCCCCCCTTTCCTTCTGGAAGCACTCTCTTCTCTTGGCTTCCCAAACACGATGGTGGTCAACCTATCCCAGCTTGCCCAGGACTTTGCCACCTCTGGCACAGAAAGTCCTGCATCCCACAAAGCACTCAGTTCCAGGAAAACCAGAAACGTGTTGCAAACTCATCTTTCTCCTTCCCCATGGTGTCTTAGTTTGGGCTCCCCCAAGAGAAAACTCTGAGACAAGGATTCGAGTGCAAGTAGTTTATTTTGGAGGTGATCCTGGGAAATACCAGCAGGGGTGCAAAGAAGTGGATCAGGGGAAAAAAGACAGCAGGTACAAGGTGGGAGCTTCATCCCAGCAGGGACCGCTGGGCAATAACTGGGACAAGGATCTCAGAGTCATCTCACCTGAGAGGTGAGGGAGCTGGGACATGTGTACACCAAGTTCAAGGTTTTGGTTGAGGGTTGTTCCAGGAAGCATTTTCCCCCTGACACTTCTCACCTGCCATCTGCCAAATAAGGAGGACTCCAGTGGCAGCTGCTGGCCATCGGAAGTCACTGAAAATGTGAGGACCAAGGATGTAAGCTGGACGTGACCACATCTGCTACACACAGGATTCTATCCTTGGGGTTTCCCTGGTGGCTCAGTGGTAGAGAATCTCCCCACTGATGCAGGAGATGTAGGCTCCATCCCTGGTCCTCGAAGATCCCACAAGCCCTGGAGCAGCTAAGCCTGTGCTCTAGATCCAGGGAGCTGAAACTGCTGAGCCCATGTGCCACAACTACTTAAGCCTGAGCCCCCTAAAGTCCATGCTCCACAACAAGAAAAACCACCACGAGAAAAGCACACAACAGTTAGAGAGTAAGCCCCGCTCCCTGCAACTAGAGAAGAGCCCTCACAGCAACAAAGATCCAGCACAGCCAAATAAATAAATATCTAAATTAAAAAAAATTTTTTTAAGATTCTACCCTTGACCCAAGAGAAGTTCTTAGAATCTGGCAGAAGTTCACAAACCACCTAAATGTAAATGTGTTGTTTGCATGAGCATTTTTTCTTCCCCATCTCTAGTAACAATAACTCCTTCTTTTCCATGATTTGAGCGGAAAACCTTGGAGTCATTCTTTACCCTGCTCTTTCTCTCACACCGAGCATGCAGTTCATCAGCCAATCCCACTAGCTGTATCTTCAAGATGTAGAGTTCTTCCTGCCTTTGCCATTAGCTCCCAGGTCCCCATCACCCCTCACCCGCATTATTGTAACAGCCCCAGGAGAGCCACAGAGGACCATCAACAGAGCCAGAGCCCAGTTCCTTTTCTTCTACCCCAATCCAGGATGTCTGTTCTACCACATCACATTGTTCCTTTCCTAGAACTGCAGTCTGAGGCAAGAGTTACAAGGTTAGAGTTTTCAGGGATAATTCAGGTTTGTAGATAGCCCTTTGAAAGGCAGAAAGTGATATAGAAAAAAATCAACCATGCAAGGCACATCGCTTTGCCAACAAAGGTCCGTCTAGTCAAAGCTATAGTTTTTCCAGTAGTCATGTATGGATGTGAGAGTTGGACCATAAAGAAAGCTGAGCACTGAAAAATTGATGCTTTCGAACTATGGTGCTAGAGAAGACTCATGAGAGTCTCTTTGACTACATGGAGATCATACCAGTCAATCCTAAAAGAAATCAACCCTGGATATTCATTGGAAGGACTGACGCTGAAGCTGAAGCTCCAATACTTTGGCCACCTGATTCGAAGATCTGACTCACTGGAAAAGACCCTGATGCTGGGAAAGATTGAAGGCGGGAGGAGAAGGAGACAACAGAGGATGAGACGGTTAGATGGCATCACAGACTCAATGAACATGAATTTGATCAAACTCTGGGACATAGTTGAAGGACAGAAAGCCTGGCATGCTGCAGTATATGGGGTTGTAAAGAGTCGGACATGACTGAGTGACTGAACAACAAGAAACGCAGAATCCAAATCCCAGCTCTGCTCCTTATCCACTAAATGATGATTGACAAGCCATGAGGCCCCTCTGAGCCTCAGCTTTCCCTGCTATAAAATAGGGCTGGTGATTTTTCCAAACTCAAAGAACCATCATGAAGATTAAATGAAAGCTACTCCATCTATCTAGTGCACAATATATGCTTGATAAATCATGGCTTTTTTATGGCTGGTTTGCATTTTTGTGTGGCAGAAACCAACACAATACTATGAAGCAATCTGCCTCCAATTAAAACCTATGGCTTATTCATGTTGATGTTTGACAGAAAACAACAAAATTCTGTAAAGCAATTATCCTTCAATTTTAAAATAAATAATTTTGTTTTAATTGTGGCTTTTTTTTAACCACCAAGAATGCCCAACCTTTGGTCCTCTGGACCCAAAGTGTTAAAGAAGACCTCCTTCATGTTTTCCTCACTACCTGAAATTGGACAATGGTGAGAGATGCAGAAGGGAGATAGTTCCACTGTGAACCACTCCCCCACAGTGTGACTCAGAAAAGTGACCACAGCCCCCTTGCTTCCCCATTTCTCAACACACGTTTTGGAAGAAACTGGAACTTCCTCTTCTGAGATGGGCGAACTTTCCCTGACCCCAGGTAAACAGTTGCTTGGGCCGATGGTCCCCAGGGTGGAGAGCTTAGAACAGGATGCCCACCCACTCTGAAGTCTCTGGGCTGTTGTTGTTGTTCAGTCGCTAAGGTGTGTCTGACTCTTTACAACCCCATGGACTGCAGCACGCCAGGCTTCCCTGTCCTCCACTGTCTCCTGGAGTTCAAGTTCACGTCCACTGAGTTGGTGATGCTATCTAACCATCTCATCCTCTCCCGCCCTCTTTTCCTTTTGTCTTCAGTCTTTCCCCACATCGGGGTCTTTTCCAATAAGTCACTTTTCGTATCAGGTGGCCAAAGTATTGGAGCTTCAGCTTCAGCAACAGTCCTTCCAATGAATATTCAGGGTTGATTTCCTTTAGGATTGACTGGTTTGATCTCCTTGTAGTCCAAGGGACTCAAGAGTCTTCTCCAGCATCACAGTTCGAAAGTATCAATTCTTTGGCCCTCAGCCTTTTTAATGGTCCAACTCTAAGGGCTGTGTAGAGCATTAATTTTGATACTGATGAGCTAGGGGCAGGTGTGGAAATGGGAGGAGACAAGTACAGAGGGAATAGGAAGTGAAGTGAATGCCAATCCCCTACCCACTACTTCCCCTGCTCAGAATCTGCTTGCCTTAATCACTTGCTCTGAGTCATAACAGGAATGATTGTACTAACTCAGGGCACTTGTTGATCAATACATTGATTGGTTTATACCCACCCCGATGCAGGGACTATCTGAAGAAACTGATGTATTGAGCTGTGCTCAGCTGGGGGTAGTACCAGCTCTCTGGTGGAGGGGGGCTGATTGCCACAGTGACTAGGAGGGGCACCTCTGGAATTTAATAGGTTTCACAGGCTGAATTGGGTCACTCCAAATTCACTTGTTAAAGTCCCAACCCCCGACACGTCAGAATGTTAAGACATTGGAGATAGTGTTCAAAGAGATAATCAAATTAAAGGAAGTCATCAGGGTGTGTTCTAATCCAGTATGACTGGGGTCCTTAAAGGAAGAAGAGATTATGACACAGAATTTATAAAGGGAAGACCTCCTGAAGACATAGAAGACAGCCACAGACCAGCCATGGAGAGAGGGCTCACCAGAAATCAACCATGCCAACACCTTGATCTCAGACTTCCAGGCTCCACAACTGTGGAACTTCCCTTGTGGTCCAGTGGTTAAGAATCCACCTTCCAATGCAGGAGACTCGGGTTCAATCCCTGGTCAGGGAACTAAGATCCCACATGCCTCTGGGCTACTAAGTCTGACTGAGCCTGCACACTCTAGAGCTAGTACATTGCAACGAGAGATGCCCACACTCAGCAACGAAGACCCAGTGCAGCCAAAGATTTTTAAAAATAAAATACATTTCTGTTGTTTAAGTCAGTTGATGACACTTTTTATGACAGTCCCAGCAAACTGACACAGTAGGCAAGGACCACACAATGAACTGATATTTTGAAAAGATCTAACACTGCAAGAGGGCTTCCCTGGTGACTCAGTGGGAAAGAATCCACCTGCCAATGCAGGAGATTCGGGTTCAATCCCTGGATTGGGAATATCCCCTGGAGAAGGAAATGGCAACCCACTCCAGTATTCTTGCCTGGGAAATCCCATGGACAGAGGAGTCTGGTGGCCTACAATCCATAGGGTCACAAAGAGTCAGAGATGACTTAGCAACTACACAACAACATTGCAAGAGCTATTGGAGACAGTAGCATGGAAACATATATATTCCCATATGTAAAATATGCCAGCGGGAATTTGCTGTATGATGCTGGTGCTCTGGGACACCAGGGGTGGGATGAGGTAGGAGGTGGGAGGGAGGGCCATGAAGGAGGGGAAATATATATGCCTATGGCTGATTCATGTTGATATATGGCAGAAACCAACACAATATTATAAAGCAATTATCCTTCAATTAAAAATAAATAATTTTTTTAAGAGATAATAGTCCAAGAAGATCCATCCATAGTAAAATGAATTACTACATCAAAGAGCTTCACAAACCACCTAAAGGCACAAGAGGGTAGGAAGATGTCTCCATTATTGTCCTGAGGATCTCACAAAGTCATGGCCTGGCCTGGGTGAGGAATTTTGACTTTCAGCTGGTCTGCCTTTCTAGAAGTTCCACAGCTCAAGTCTTGGCAGAAGTCTGATTCCACCAACTAGGTTGGGCAAACCTCATCCAGGACATGGAAACAGCTGCATGTCAGGAATTATTGCCCTTATGCTTCCCAGAGGGAAATGGTAAACCAGTCCAGTACTCTTGCCTGGAGAATCCCATGGACAGGGTATTCTGGTGGGCTACAGTCCATGGGGTTGCAGAGTAAGACACGACTGAGCATTGAGCATGGCATGGCTTCCCAGAAGTTGGTTCACATCAGGTAGACAGCAAAGGGTCCGAGTCCCATCACATTATGATCATGGTCCAAAGGAGCCATAGTGCTTTCAGTCCCAGCACAAATAATGTCAGATCTGGAGCTCCTGAAGTCCATATGGTTTCCTAAGAGCCATGATCAGGGACCCAGTGAGTTCCCTCCAGATCCCAGAACTGGGAGACCATTACTAAGACCTGGTGTCCCTCCTGCTCATCTACTCTGGACTGAGTTGTGTCCCACCAACCCCGCCCCCCCCCCAAAAAAAAACTTCCATGTTAAATCCCAAACCCCAATTAGGCCCTATTAGGATGTAGGGCCTTAGGGGTGATTAGGTCTTGGGGTGGGTGGAGCCTTCATGAAAGGGATTAGTGTCTTTATAAAAGGGACCTCAATATGATATGACAGCCCTTGTATGCAGAATCTAATAAGAAATGATGCAAATGAACTTACAGAACAGGAAGAGACTCACAGACTTAGAGAATGACCTTAAGGCTGCCCGGGGGGAAGGATGCAGGGGAGGGAGAGTTAGGGAGTTTGGGATGGACGTGTACACTCTGCTCTATTTAAAATGGATAACCAACAAGGACCTACTGTAGAGCACAGGGAACTCTGCTCAATGTTATGTGGCAGCCTGGATGGGAGGGGAGTTTGGGGGAGAATGGATACAAGTGTCTGTGTGGCTGAGTCCCTTCACTGTTCACCTGAAACTATCACAGCATTGTTAATCGGCTATACCCCAATACAAAATAAAAAGTCTTTAAAAAATAAAAATGGACCCCAGAGAGTTCTCACCCCTCCCAGCATGTGAGGACACAGTGAGAAGATGACATCTGTGAGCCAGGAAACAGGTCATCACTAAACACTGTATCTCCCTGAGCCTTGATCCTGGGCTTGTCAGCTTCCAAAACTTTGAGAAAAAAAAATGTCTGTTATGTATAAGCCATCCAGTGTACAATATTTTGTAACAGCAGCCTGAACAGACTAACACAATGCAACTGAACACGCCCCCAAGTCCTCACCCCAGAAATGATCTGACTCGCACCCCAGAGACCTTGCTGCGTCCAGGCTGCTGGTTCCACCTTGGGTGCTGTCAGTTCCCACTGTTCACATCAGAAGGGCAGGAGGTTCTCACCTCCAAGAGCCGAGGGGCATGGTGTACGGATGGACCTCCACCCAGCCTCAACTCTGGGGTTCAACAGGAACATTTCCGCTCACAAATCCAATACGTAGTTTTGTCGCAGGAGAGGTCATTCCAGGTGCCACCTTTGTTCATGCTGGCACAGTTCTCATTATTATAGAGGTTGTTGGGCTCCTGTGGGTCCCAAAAGCTGGATAAAGGAGAAAGTGGATATAGGGTGAGGTGAATAAATGGAGCACAGCGGATTTTTCAAGGCAGTGAAACTGCAGTTCTATACAATACTGTGATGGTAGATACATGACATCATGAGTTTGTCAAAACCCATAGAATTTTGGGAAGGTCCAATGGTTCAGCAGGTAAAGAATCCACCTGCAGTGCAGGAGCTGCAGGAGACATGGGTTCGATCCCTGAGTCAGGAAAATCCCTTGGAGGAGGTACGGGCAACCCACTCCAGTATTCTTGCCTGAAAAATGCCATGGACAGAGGAGACTGGTGGGCTACAGTCCAGAGGGTTCCAAAGAGTCAGACACTACTAAGCAAGCATAGAATTTTACAGCACTAAGTGTGAACCTTAATCTGACCTATGGACTTAGGTTCATAATAATGTGTCTATATTGGTTCATCAATTGTAACAAAACTATGCTAATGCAAGATGTTAATAATGGGGGGAAAATGTGTGCAGGAGAAAAGGGATGTGGGAAACAGCGCTCTGCACCTTCTGCTCAATTTTTCTAAATAACGCACTACTCAGCCATAAAAAGAATGAAATTTTGCCATTTGCAACCACACGGGTGGACTTGGAGGATATTATGCTAAGTGAAGTAAGTCAGAGAAAGACAAATACTATACAATATCACTTACATGTGGAATCTAAAAAATACAACAAAATAGGGACTTCCCTCCTGGTCCAGTGGATAAGACTGTGCCTCCCAATGGCAAGGGGTGCAGGTTTGATCCCTGGTCAGGGACTAAGATCCCACATGCCTCTTAGCCAAAAAACCAAAACATAAAAAAACAGAAACAATACTAAAAAATACTACAAAATAGTGACTACAGCAACAAAGAGGCAGACTCACAGATGTAGAGAACAAACTAGCGGTTACCAGTGGGGAGAGGAAAGGAGAGAGGGGCGACATAGGGTTAGGGGAGAAAGTGGTGGAAAGTATTAAGTATAAAATAAGGTACAAGGTCCTTGTTGGTAGCACAGGGAACCCTCCTCAATATTCTGTAATAATCTAAATGAGAAAAGAATTTAAAAAAGAATAGGTATACTTATATGTATAACTGAACCACTTTGTGATACACCTGGAAAGCAAATGTAAAGCAACTATACTCCAATATAAAATAAAAGTTATTGGGGACTTCCCTGGCAGTCCAGTGGTTAAGAATTCACCTTCCAATTCAGGGAGTGTGGGTTCGATCCCTGGTCAGGAAGCTAAGAGGCCACATGCCTCAGTGGCCAAAACACAAAACAGAAGCAATATTGTAACAAGTTCAATAAAGACTTCAAAAATGATCCACACCAAAAAAAATCATTAAAATTAAATAAAAATTACTTTTTAAAAGTAAACAATTTTTAAAATAATAAAATTTAAAAATAAGCTTTAAGGATATATTGTACAACATAGGGAATATATCCAATATTTTATAACTTTAAATGAAGTATAACTTTAATAATTGCAAATCACTATGTTGTACACCTGTGACATATAATACTGTTTATCAACTATACTTCAACTTAAAAATAATGATAAAAGGAAAAATAAAGTCTATTAATTTAAAAAAAAATACCAGAAAAAAGAACAAGAAAAGCCTTCATGGCTCAGGGCTCTTTCTTCCACCCGAATCATTCCTTCAGCCTTTCAGAATTACATGAAAATGTTGTGTTGTCCCCGTCACCCCAGCAGCTTGTCTGTGCTAACCCCATGTCCCTGTTCACCAGGAATTCTCCAGGTTCCTGAATCAGTTTCCTGCATCTGGTCAGTTTCTGTTCTCTTCCAAAGAACACTTTTGTTAAACCACATCCCTCTCAACCTTCCAAGTGATGTAGTGTTTTAGGTCATGTTCCCTTTTTTTTTTAATTGGGGTATGATTGCTTTACAGTGCTGTGTTGTTTCTGCTGTACAGTGAAGTCAACCAGTTATATGTATACATATATCCCCTCCCTCTTGGACCTTCCTCCCACCCTATCCCCCGTCCCACTCGTTCAGGTCATCAGAGGGCACACAGCAGAGCTTCCTGTGCTTTATAGCAAGTTCCCACTAGCTATCTGTTTTACACGTGCCAGTGTATACATGTCATTTGTCTGGTTTGTTTTGTTCTGCTTTTATCTCACAATTTGTTCCACCCTCCCCTTCCCCTCAACCACCACTGTGTCCACAGAGCCAGATTTGGCAATTCAGGTGCATGGGATTTATTAAAGGGTGTTCTCAGGAGAGGGGGATGGAAAGAAGAAGGATGAGGCAGGGGATAGAAGTGAGCAAGGATATGGGTTTAGCCTGGTCTAGACTCAGCCTGAACCCACAGGGAGCTCTGGAATTTAAATAGCACAACAGAGTTTTTCCAACTTGAAACAAGGGGTCCAGGCAGCTCTTAGCCTGTCATTGTCTGTGGCATGACTTCAGTGGGAGTGGAGTAACCTCCTAGCTGAACAGGCTTCCATTCAGCTGAGGTCACCTCTCTGGAGAAAGCGTAACTGTGAGCCTTTAGCAGCCAATGCCCCCTGCTGGGGGGTGCCTGCACCAGCCCCCAAAAGGGATCTGAGCTGAGGACCTGCAGTGACACACCATCCCATGCCATCTCTATTTACAGAATTCTACCTCCCTCCAGGAATCTTCAATAAAAAAATAAAACCCGCAGACAAAACACTAATATCTCTAATATATAAAGAGTTCCCCAAAATCAATAAGAAAAAGACCAAAACTCCAATATAAAAAACACACAAAAACCTTTCCATGTGCTGCAAGGAAAGATCCCATGTGCCACAACTAAGACTCAACACAGACCAATAAATAAATATTTATTTAAAATACACAAAAGATATGAATAGATAATTCACAGAAAAGTTAATACATATGGCTATCAAACATATGAAAAGACACTCAACCTCAAGCATAACAGAAATGCAAATTAATACTACATTGGCCTCTCAGTACCCTGTAATGACCAATATGGGAAAAGAATCTTAAAAAGAGTGAATATACGTAAATGTATAACTGATTCACTTTGCTGTACAGCAGAAACTAACACAACATTGTAAATCAACTATACTCCAATAAAAATTAATTTAAAAAAATACTACATTAGTATTCCATTTTTCACCTATGATTAAAACAACAAAATTCCAAAAGTTTGATGAGCGTTTGGGAAAAAAAAAATGTAAGTCAAGCTGGTGAGAGAATAAATTGGTATAATCATATGGGGGACAATTTGTTAATATTTACTTAAAATACAAATACAGACATGGCTGTATTTGTATTTTAAATAAATACAAATTTAATACATACAGTATAAATAAATACAAATTTTCCCTGGTGGCTCAGTGGTAAAGAATCTGCTTGCCAGTGAAGGACACATGGGTTCGGTCCCTGGTCTAGAAAGATCCCACATGTTGGGGAGCAGCTAAGCCTGTGCACCACGCCTACTGAGCCTGTGTTCTAGAGTCCAGGAGCCGCAACTACTGAAGCCCTCACCCCCAGAGCCTGTGCTCCGAAACGAAAGAAGCCAGCACAATAAGAAGCTGGTGGACTGCAGCTAGAGAATAGCCCCCACTTGCCACAACTAGAGAAATCCCGCAGGCAGCAACAAAGATCCAGCACAGCCAAAAATTAATTTGTTAATCAATTAAATTATTTTAATAAATAAAATTAAGTACAAATACATATTCTCCTTAAGAAGATAGAGCATGGTGGCTGACAGCATGGACTCTGAAGCCCGGGTGTATGGCACTACCACCTGCCAGGTGTCTGACCTTGGGACGATCACGTAACCTGTCTGTGCCTCTGTCTCCATGTCTTTAAATGGAGAGGATAACAGTACTTTCCTTATAGAATTACTAAGAAAATTAAATAAATCAGTTAATACAAAGAATGCTTCCCCAAATGAGATCCTGCTCATTCTTTTGGCAAATCAAAAATCTTCCTCTTGGGACTTCTCCAGTGGTCAAGACTCTGAGCTTCCACGGCAGGGAGCACGGGTTTGGTCCTTGGCCGGGGAACTAAGACTCCAAATGCCATGTGGCATAGCCAAAAATAAATAAATAAAAGATCTTTAAAATAAAATTAAAAAGCATGCATCTTTAAAAAAAAAAAATCTTCCTCTTCCTCTCGCCCTATAGCCATGGCATCTTTTCTCTCTTTTTTTCCCCTCAACCATTGGTCTGGGGACTCGATATGTTTGAGCAGTTGTGCTAAAAGGCTGAGATGTTTTAAGGAGGAAAAAAATGTTCAGGCACCAGAAACCCTATCAGAAAAAAAGCACCCTTGTGCTTCCCTTGTCCAGCTCTGCCTGGGATGTGTGTGTGTGTGTGTGTGTGTGTGTGTGTGTGATTGCTTTTGTTTACTGTTTTAATTTTTTAATTTATTTTTAATTGGAAGATAATTGCTTTACAATATTGTGTTGGTCTCTGCCATATATCAGCATGAATAAGCCACAGGCATACATATGTCCCCTCCCTCTTGAACCTCCCTCCCACCTCCCGCCCCATCCCACTCCTCTAGGTTGTCACAGGGCACCAGGTCTGAGTTCCCTGAGTCACAGAGCAAATTCCCACTGGCTAGCTATCTTACATACGGTAATGTATATGTTTCTACTCTGATCTCTCAGTTCAACCCACCCTCTCCATCCCCCACTGCCTCTTCAAGTCTGTTCGCTATGTCTGCATCTCCATTGCCGCCCTGCAGATAGGTTCATCAGTTCCATCTCTCTAGATTCCATATATATGCATTGATACATGAAATTTGGTTTTCTCTTTCTGACTTACTTCACTCAGTATAACAGACTCTAGGTTCGTCCACCTCATTAGGACTGGCTCAGATGTGTCCTTTCTTATGGCTGAGTAATATTCCACTGTGTATATGTACCACAATTTTTATTGAGTGTAGTTGCTTTACAATGTTGTGTTAGTTTCTGCTGTACAGCAAAGTAAATCAGCTATACATATACATATACCCCCCTTTTTTGGATTTCTTTCCCATGAGGTCACCACAGAGCACTGAGTTTCCTGTACTATGAAGTAGGTTCTCATTAGTTATCGATGTTATACATAATATCAATCCCAATCTCCCAGTTCATCCCACGACCCCTTTCCCCCTTGGTATCCGTACATTTGTTCTCTACATTTGTGTCTCTATTTCTGCTCTGTAAATAAGATCATCTATATTCATTTTTTCAGATTCCACATAAATGCGTTAACATATGAATTTGTTTTTCTCTTTCTGACTTACTTCACTCTGTATGACAGTCTCTAGGTCCGTTCACATCTCTACAAATGACCCAATTTCATTCCTTTTTATTCAACCTGGAATTCTAAAGAATCTGCTGGTTTGGACTTCACAAAGACCTACAAGGAAGAGAGACCCAATAAGCCCTGGATACTTGCCTCAGTGTCACGGGTGACCCATCCAGCCACCTCCAGTCCCCTTCGACATTTCTGTCATTCAGCCCCAGCCAGTACACCCGTGGAGATCCGTGAGCCTTGGCCACAAAGTCCTGCAAGTACAAATATCATTCAGCCGTCAGTTCTTCTACATATACCCTGCTTGTCTCACATATATTCAGGGCTTGTGAATGCCACCCCAGTACCCATCCCAAATCTCCATGGCATACAGAACAAGATCAAAACCTTCCTCCCACTTGAGCACCTGCAGTGGGAATAGTCATGCTGCTTTCTCGAAAAACCTATGAGCCACTCTGTGCCTCAGTTTCCACCTCTGTAAAATGGGATAATAGTAGCTACCTCCTTATAGAGTTATTGAGAGGATTGAATGGATTAATATGCATAAAGAATTCAAAACAGTGTCTGACATGCTGCAAGTCCTGTGACATCCTATTTCATGGGAGTATAGAATATGTTCGATGTTGTGTTAGTTTCTCCTGTACAACAAAGTGAATCAACTATATGTATACATATATCCCTTCCCTCTTGAGCCTCCCTCCCACCACCTCCATCCCACCCTTCACAGAGCAGTGAGCTGAGCCCCCTGGGCTCCCTGTGCTGTACAGCAGCTTCCCACTAGCTAGCTATTTTACACACGGGGGTGTATATATGTCAATGCTACGTTCTCAGTTCATCGCACCCTCTCCTCCCCACCCTGTGACCACAAGTCCATTCTCTATGTCTCCATCTCTGTTCTTGCCCTGCAAATAGGTTTGTCACTACTATTTTTCTGTATTCCATACAGTACTGCAACATCTTAACATTTAACGTATAATTTAAGGAACAATTCTAACAATAATAACTGATATCTTGGATTTCCTGGTACTTTCACACTCCCAACCCCTGCAGTCCTAAGCGACATCCAGGCAGAAAAGGAATTCATTGCTTCAGAAAAAGAACGTGGGGGAGGGGAGAAATAGGAGATTCCCAGCTTTGGATTTCATAAGCCCAGGCCTTTGGGAAGAAAGAAAGGACTTGGATCAAAGATGAGAAGAAAACATCATGATTTAAAGCAACTCCTGGAGTTCCTGATGGTACAGTGGATAAGAACCCACCTGACAACATAAGGGACACAGTTCGATCCCTGATCCAGGAAGGCCCCATCTGCCGCAGAGCAGCTAAAGCCCGTGTGCCACAACTACTGAGCCTGCATGCTGCAACTACAGAAACCCATGCACACAGAGCCCGTGCTCCACAACAAGAGAAGCTCCCGCGATGAGAAGCCCAAACATCTCAACGAAGAGTGGCCCCTGCTCAATGGAACCAGAGAAACCCCACATGCTGCCATTTGCAGCAACGTGGATGGACCTAGAGAGTGCCATACTGAGTGAAGTCAGACAGAAAAGGAGCAAGATCGTATGACATCTCTTATACATGGAATCTGGAAAGAAATGACACAACTGAACTTATAAAACAAGAGACGCACAGACTTAGAAAAGGAACTCATGGTTGCCAAAGGGAAGTGACAGTTCAGGAGTTTGGGAAGGTGATGTACACCCTGCTATATTTAAAGTGGATAATCAACAAGGACCTATTGTATAGCACAGGGACCTCTACTCGATGTCATGTGCCAGCCTGGATGGAAGAGGGGTTTGGGGGAGAAGGGACACATGTATACGTATGGCTGAGTCCTCTCACTGTTCCTTGCACCTGAAATTATCATGCCATTGCTAATTGGTTATACCCCAATACAAAATAAAAAATTTAAAGTTTGAAATAAATCAATAAATTTTTTGAAGAGAACCAACATAGCCAAAAATAAATAAATAAAAATTGAAAAATAAAGCAATCCTCTCCAGGTAAACTGATCTATGGTAAGGAAACCAGATGTGTAGTTTCCTGGGGTGGGCGGGGGTGACTGGAAGATGGCATGAGAGAACTCCCTGGGCTGTGGAAACATTCTAAATCTTGGCTGGGTTGACAGTTACACAGATGCCTACATATGCCAAAACTCAGTGAATGTACACTTAAGATCTGTGCATTTTACTCCATGCAAATCATATCTCACTCACTCAATCTTATTCAAGACCAAGATTTCCTAAAAGGTAAAGACAAAAGATGGCAATGGGAAAGAAGCTATGGAGATGTAGACGTGGTGGGTGCCAGGAAGAGGGCTCTGCATTTCATTCTCTGGTAAAGCCCGAGGAGATAGCCAAAACCCCAGATGGATATGAAAACTCTAAAAAGTAGAGGGACTCTGGACCTTGTTTCTTGGGTAAAACCCCAGAGAAGTATCAGGAAATCAGAAAGAGCAAAGTGCTGCTCAGCCCATCAAATCATCATAGTGTCCTGAAGCTGAAACTCCAATACTTTGGCCACCTGATGTGAAGAGCCAGCTCGTTGAAAAAGACCCTTATGCTGGGACGGATTGAGGGCAAGGGGAGAAGGGGGCAGCAGAGGACGAGATGGTTGGATGGCATCACCGACTCAATGGACATGAGTTTGAGTAAACTCCGGGAGGTAGTGGAGGACAGAGGAGCCTGGCGTGCTGCAGTCCATGAGGTCACAAAGAGTTGGACGTGACTTAATGACAAGATAACAATGACACCTAGCACATAGGAGGTGTTCAAAAAATGTTGATTGAAATAACAAGTTAATAAGTGAGCTACACAAGCTTCCCAGGTGGCTCAGCAGTAAAGAATCCACCTGCAAATGCAGGAAACACAGATTCAATCCCTAAGTCAAGAAGATACCCTGGAAAAGGAAATGGCAACTCTCTCCAGTATTCTTGCCTGGAAAATCCCATAGACAAAGGAACCTGGTGGGCTACAATCCATGGGGTCACAAAAGAGTCAGACATGACTTAATGACTAAAAAAGTGAGCTACACACTTTGCACAGGTTATCTCATTTGATCTTCATGGTAACTCACTGAAGCAAGGATTGTTAACCCCATTTTACAGATGGGAAAATTGAGGCACAGAGCAGTTAAGTAATTTGTCCAGGATCATTCACCCAATGGATGTCCCAGTGGATACCAGCTTGGAACAAAGATATTGAGGACCAGATATGCACTCCCCTCCACCTTGACCCCATATAAGCCATCCCTATTCAGAAGAAAAACAGATAATCCCAACTGATTGAGATGAAATCTCCACCACCTTGGTATAATAGGAGCGCAAAGAGGAAGGAAATGAGTTATTTAAAGCAAAGTTATATTTCTTAACTATCTGAGTTTAGCTGTTGTTTAGTTGGAATATGACTTACACCTGCCCCATTCACATCATCTAATCTAATCTCCAAAAAAAAAAAAAAAACCTGTATTAATTACTCAATACAAATGATGCTATGAAACAGAAGGAATTTTTTTAAAACAGAGAAGATAAAGAGGGAAAAAATAAGATGGTAGCCTAAATCTAACCAAATCAATAATTACATTAAATTTAAATGATCTTTTGCTGGGTCATATGGCAGTTTTCCCTTTTTTCTTTTTTTTTAATATTTACTATTTTTATTTATTTATTTGGCTGTGCCAGATCGCAGTTGTGGCATGTGGGAATCTCCAGTTGCAGCATGCGGGATTCAGTTCCAAGACCAGGGCTTGAACCCAGGCCCGCTCCATTGATAGCATGGAGGCTTAGCCACTGTACCACCAGGAAAGTGAAAGTCGCTCAAGTCATGTCTGACTCTTTGTGACCCCATGGACTATACAGTCCATGGAATTCTGCAGGCCAGAATACTGGAGTGGGTAACCTTTCCCTTCTCCAGGGGATCTTCCCAACCCAGAGATCAAATCCAGGTCTCCCTCTTTGCAGTCAGATTCTTTACCAGCTGAGCCACCCGGGAAGCCCAAGAATACTGGAGTGGATAGAAGTTCCCATATGGTAGTTTTATTCCTAGCTTTTTAAGGAATTGCCATGCGTGTGAATGCTCAGGCGTGTCCAACTCTTTGCAACCCCATGGACTGTAGCCTTCCAGGCTCCTCTGTCCATGGGATTTCCCAGGCAAGAATACTGGAGCAGGTTACCGTTTCCTACTCCAGGGGATCTTCCCGACCCAGGGATCAAACCTGCATCTCCTATGCCTCCTGCATTGGCAGGCAGATTTTTTTTTTTTTTTTAACCACTGAGCCACCTGGGAATTGCCATACTATTCTCCATAGTGGTTGTATCAGTTTACACTTGCATCAACATTGTAGATAAATGGATAAAGACAATGTAGTACATATGTACAATAGAATATGACTCAGCCATAAAAAGAATGAATTTGAGTCAGTTGCAGTGAGGTGGATGAACAAAGAGTGAAGTAAGTCAGAAAGAGAAAAATAAATATCGTATATTAATGCATATATATGGACTCTAGAAAAATGGTACTGATGAGCCTATTTGCAAGGAAGGAATGGAGACATAAATGTAGAGAATGGACTGTGGACACAGCTGGGGAGCAGAGGGTAGGACAAACGGAGAAAGTAGCATTTTCATATATACACTATCGCATGTAAGACAGTTAGTGAGAAGTTGCTGTGTAACACAGGGAGTCCAACCTAGAGCTCTGTGACAACCGAGAGGGGTAGGATGGGAAGGGGGAGCAAGGCCCAAGAGGGAGGGATATATTCATATAGTTATGACTGATCTGGGCTGCTCTGATAGCTCAGTTGGTAAAGAATACGCCTGCAATGTGGGAGACCTGGGTTCGATCCCTACAGAACCAACACAACATTGTAAAGCAATTATCTTCTAATTAAAAAATTTTTTAAAAATTGTAAATGATCTTACAATACCAATTAAAAGCCAGAGATTCAAAGATTGAATTAAAAAAAAATAAGACCCCACTATATGCTGTCAACAAGAAATCTTAAAATAATGACATAGGTTGAAATTAAAAGGATGGGGGAAAATAAACCTGGCAAACACTAATAATCAAATAGTGCTGTGAGTTTTATGGTCAAGAACAAAACTAGCTTCCTGGGCTCCAACCCCAGCTCTGACATTTACTAGTTGTAACAAGCAAGCTGCTTGAGTGAAACAAGCCTCAGCTTTGTCCTCTGTGAAGTGCTGATAGGTAATGATATGCACAGCTTTGGTAGTATTAAGTCATTAAAGTTATCTACACTTATTTCAATTCTCCTCGTACATACACACAGATGAAACTGTCTCTTTCTATCACCTTAAAACATAAGAGTGCCCATGTGACTTTCTTTGTGAGTGCATGTAGGTAGAAATTTTGCCTCATACACTTGCACCATTGAGCTATAGGGACTGGCTGTCATTTTAACATAGCATAACCTCTCCTGACTCTCACCTAATTTATAGGTCTGTTGTTAGAATTATGTTAATGCGTGTAAAATATCTGGAATACAGCCTAGAGAATAGAAAGTGCTACCAAAGAGATAGCCATTATTATACCTCCATGTTAGAGAGGAAACTGAGGCTCAGATTAGATAAGTCAGCACAATCGAGATTTGAACTCAAGCAGTAACCTCAATACTAAAAGGTCTAGTGATTCAAAAGCAATTCCAGTTTCTTTACATTCAGGCCAGGGAAGGATGTGTAAATCCTAGGAGAGAGGCAGGCTGGCCCTGCTGGTTCTCAAGGGTGTGGAAGGGACAGCTCACCTGTTCATCAGAGTTACTGATGATGACCAAGTGAGAGTAATTCTCCTGGCAGAACTTCCGGGCTTCATCCCATGACTTGGTGCTTGGAGAGAAGTAGTAACACTTACCCTGAAAAGGGAGCCAGCCTTCAGGGCAGGTGACCCTGGTACAGTCTGGGGACAGGATAGGATTCTGTCAGAGTGGCCCCAGAACCAGAGTAATGTACATGGTATGCCATGTACAGGTGTTCAGGCTGGGCACTGCTCAACTCTAGAGGGGGTTGGGAGGGAACCACGCACATAGATTGCACTGAGAATCACTCCCAAGGATTTGTGCTCTGTACCGGCTCCACCACGCCCCCCCCCACAACTCAGGGAAGTTCCCCAAGTCCCACTTACCTAATAAGCCCCGAAGTTCCAGCACGGACTTGTTGGTGTCAGCTCTTATGCGCTCAATGTCCTTCTTCAGGCCAGCTAACCCCATCATGCCAGTCACTGTTAGCAGGAACGGGCTGAATGGTTAGAGACCCAAACCCCCATCTACCCACCTACCAATTACTGACTACAGACACACCAGACAGAGGCAAGAGTTTTGCTCCCCACCACACCCATGTTCTAGTGGGTGAAACTCAAAAAAACATGGTCAGTGCCCAAGAGGAGTCCTAGAGTTACTCAGAGGAGAGATTAATTCCTGAGGCTTGAGGGAGAGTAGAGATGGTGGACTTCCTGGAGCAGATGGGTTTTAAAGGGAAATGGTGGTTCTGTATTAGTGAGGAGGCTCAACAGTCAGGGGTCACCTTGCCACCTTGGAAGCAAAGATCCAGAGGCAAGCATGTTGGGAAAGGCTCATGCAGTAAAAGTCAAGGAGAATCTCACAGGAGCTTGAGCTCCAAGTGGGATGAAGTCTGGTATCTGGGTCCTTGAATGCCAAGCCAAAAGTTTTGCACTGGACTCTGGGCAGTGAGAAGCTGATGGTTTCTGAGTGTAAGAGTGGCTTGGTCTGAAGTGTGGGGTGAGGGAGTGTGGAATGGAGCAACTTTCAGATATCACCAATCATAGTGAAGGCCTCTTCTACAACTAATGTGTTCCCACTACTCTCAACAAATTGGCCCTCCGCCAATACTCCCCAGGGCCATCAACAGATGATGCTTCAATTAGACAAAATAGAAATATTAGATAGATAACTCAATAGGTAGGTAGATAGATGATCTATAGATGATTGATAAATAGGTAATAGATAGATGCTGCTGCTAAGTCGCTTCAGTCGTGTCCGACTCTGTGCGACCCAATGGATGGCAGCCCACCAGGCTTCCCCATCCCTGGGATTCTCCAGGCAAGAACACTGGAGTGGGTTGCCATTTCCTTCTCCAATAATCTATCTGTCGATCATCTATCTATTATCTATTTATCAATTGTCTATCATCTACCTATCTAGTTTTCTATCATCAATTATCTATTTCTTCATCATCAATAGATAGATAGATGATTGATGAAGAAATAATTGATGAGAGAAAACTAGATAAGTAGATGATAGACAATTGATAAACAGATAATAGATAGATGATTGACAGATAGATAATAGTAGACAGACAGACAGATAACATATATGTTATCCTTGACACTCTTTCCTCTCACCCACCACCATTCCCACTCACCCATCCCCAGGGTCAGTCAATTTTACCTCCTAAACCTTTCTACTCTACCTACTTCTCTTCAACCCCTTGACTTTTACAGCCACAACCCTCAGCTAAGCAACCATTCTCTCTCAACTACCCATCCTCCTCCCTTGTACTTAAATGTTGCCTCCTACTACAGGACCTCTGCACATGCCTGAGACTCTCAACTCCTTACCTAGTTAATTCCACATTTCCTGAGTCTAACAGATTCACTGCATTCCCTGCCCTCATTGGCCATAAGGTTCCTGATGAAGCAGACAGTTCATCACATAACTAACTTATGATAAATGTCACGAAACAGAAATTCAAGAGGCAAGGAGAGACCATAACAGAGTCCGAGCCTCAACTGGAGGCGTGGAAAGGCTGCCCTCGCTATGGTGAGTTAAAGAGGGCTGCAAATTCTTTGCCCTTCCCCCAAGGGGTGGCAGGATTACCTACTCTCCTTCTGAATCTAGGCTGGTCCTGTGACTAGTTCTGACCAACAGAGTGCAGTGAACCTGTGGCTGTGTAATTTCTGAAGCTGGGCCCTAACACCACCATGCTATGAGGAAGCTCAAGTTACGCATGTGGATAGAGGTGCCCCCAGGCACCAGCCATGTGAGTGAAGCTTTCTGGGACCTTCCAGCCCAGCCCAGCTACCCAATGACCCCAGCTCACCCCATAAAGAGTGGATATACCATGCTGAACTGTTCTGAATTCCTTCCTTGTAGATTTGCTGGGATTATAAGTGACAACGCTGGGAGGAAATAAAATCCATGTTTCTTTGCAACCACCCCCCAGAAAAATGACCACATTTCCAGCACTTGACAACCACAGTGACTCTTGGCCACCATACTGAGAAACAGTGGAGGTCTATATACACGCATGTACATGCACACACACACACTCTACAGGGACAGGGACTCTGTCTGTTGTGTTCACCCCTCTATGCACCTGTCCCCCACCCTGGAACCTAGCACAGTGCCTGGCAAACATGGGGTTGGGGTTGGTGATGAAGCTGGATTTGACAGTCATGTTGGTGCTCAACGTGGCTTGAAGGGATGATTGACACCACTCACCGTTCGCTCGCCATGCCATCTGCTGAAAGGTCAACATCCTCAGCTCTTCCACCACCTCCTGGTCTATGAGAAGGAGTCCAGCTTGAGGCCAGGTTGGACTACATATCCTCCCATTTGTTGTTGTTGTTCTTGTTTAGTCACTAAGTCGTGTCCGACTCTTTTGCAGCCCCATGGACTGTGGCCCCCAGGTCCTCCCATACCCCTTTCCCGGTTTCTCTGCAAGCCCCTTTCTCGCCTTACTCACACTTGATCAGGGTCACAACCAGACCGGTGCAGCCCATGAGCAGTGACACCACCACCAGCAGACACAGGCACACCATCAGTCTCTCCTGGTAACACCTAGGACCTCCGAACTTCTGACTGATCCAGGGCACTGGAGTTGCTGCGGGGTGAAGACGGGGACAGAGACACTGACGCTGGTACGTCATTGAGGAAAGGACCCTTGAACTTTTCTCCAAGAGTGGGGATGGGGTGGAGGGGGGCAAAGGATTAGGGTAGTGACTATATCATCAGGTGGGGTCAGCAAGAGAATGTCAAACACAGCAAACCCTGAAGAAGCCCGGAACATTTGTGGAATACATCCTATGGGCCCAGCATTCTGTCACACCCTTACTATCTTCTTGAATCCTCACCCTTATGACAGAGGTTTAATTGTTCCCATTTTGCAAATAAGTAAACTGAAGGCTTAGAGAGGTTGTGCATAACCTGGACCCAGTTCTTCTCTTTTTCATCCTTTTTTTTAATTGGGGTATAACTGCTTTACAACGTTGTGTTAGTTTCTGCTGTACAGTGAAGTGAATCGGCTATACACACAGATCAGTATATGTACAGTATACATCTCCCTTCTCTTGAGCACCCCCCACCCCCCATCCCCACCCCTCTAGGTCATCACAGAGCACCAGGCCGAGCTCCCTGTGCTATACAGCAGCTTCCCACTAGCTGTCTATTTTACACAGGGCGGTGTATACACAGCAATGCTATCGCTCAATTCATCCCACCCTCTCCTTCCTCCACTGTGTCCACGTATCCATCTTCTACACCTGCGTCTTTATTCCTGCCCTGTATATATCTGTACCATTTTTCTAGATTCCATGTATATGTGTTAATATGCAGTATTTGTCCTTCTCTTTCTGATTTACTTCACTCTGTATGACAGACCCTAGCTCCACCCACATCACTACAGATGACCCAGTTTCATTCCTTTTTATGGCTGAGTAATATTCCAGGATATATATGTACCACACCTGCATTATCCATTCATCTGTTGATGGACATTTAGGTTGCTTCCATGTCCTGGCTATTGTAAATAGTACCCAGCTCTTCTCTTTAACATTTAGGATGTATCGTCTTTTATGCTCCAGCAGCCCCCCACCCAAGTTGCTCTGCAGGGGCCCAAACTATGGACACTTGCATCCCCTAACTTACATGCAAACAGGAGGTAGGGCTTGAGGAGTACCTGATAGCCATCCTGGGTCCCTATGGGTCTGGTCTAGACTCAAAAAGGTGGAGCTTCAGAGAGGAAATGTTTCTCTCCAAGGGTCTTACTCCAGAGCTCACACACACTGGCCACCATGGGAGGGGAGACAGAGGCACATCCCCAAAGTACTTACTGGCTATGGGCGGCTGGGATGCAGGATATATTGGATCAGTGCCTAGGAGAAAGGCAAGAGACGTTTATTCAGAAGTTACTGAAAGACTTTGTCTTCCAAGATTAACAACCTCCCCGAAGCCCTCTGATTTGCTCTTTGGTTAGAATTGGGGAATGGAGGGGAGTTCCCTGGTGGCACAGTGGTTGAGAATCCGGCTGCCAATGCAGGGGACACGGGTTCTATCCCTGGTCTGGGAAGATCCCACATGCCTCGTGCACCACAACTACTGAGCCCATGCTCTAGAGCCCAGGAGCCACAACTATTGAGTTTGAGTGTGCCAGCTCCTGAAGCCCACGCACCCTGGAGTCCATGCTCCAGGGCAACAAGAGAAGCCCACCCTTCCCAACTAGAGAGTAGCGCCTGCTCGCCGCAACTAGAGAAAAGCCTGGGCAGCAAAAAAGACCCAGCTGAAAGACTTTGTCTTCCAAGATCAACAGCCTCCCCCCGAAGCCCTCTGATCTGTTCTCTGGTCAGAACTGGGGGCTGGAGTAAAGACTTCCAAGTCCCCCTCTAGGACATCGTAATGGGCTTACCCAGATGAGGAGTCAAGCTGGTGACAGGGGTGGCATTCAGGCCTGGAAGGGATCAGAAAGACAGCAGTCAGGCATAGCAGGATCTCAGCCAAGGGAACAGGATGCTCCCGGCCCTGGATCCTCACCCGTGTTCTTCAGGAGCTTACAGGGAAGTGGGGGTCTCTCCGATTTCTTTCCTGAGGAGGGAGGAACGGTTGCTCAGGCTCAGAGCAGGACCAAGCCAGCACTGGGTCTCTGATACCCCCAGCCCCAGCTCACCTGCCCTGGGAGGTCTTGGTGGAGCCATCCAACCTAGAGAAGAGAAGCTCAGAGTCAGGGCTGGTCCAAGGATGGGAATGGGGTGGAAGTCAGTGATGCAAACAGGAGTGAGATTGCAGTGGAGGGTTAGGGATGGGGTTGTGCATGAGAATGGCTCTGGACTTAGGGATGGGGACAGGGTTAAGATGCAGTGACCAGCGACTTCCTTTGTGGTCCTCCCAATGCAGGGGGCCCGGGTTCGATTCCTGGTCAGGAAAATAGATCCCATAAAAGAAAGAAAAAGGTGAAAGTGTTAGTTGATCAGTCGTGTCTGACTCTTGAGACCCCATGGACTGTAGCCCACCAGGCTCTTCTGTCCATGGAATTCTCCAGGCAAGAATACTGGAGTGGGTAGCCATCCCCTTCCCCAGGGGATCTTCCTGACCAAGAGATTGAACTCGAGTCTCCTACATTGAAGGCGAATTCTTTACTGTCTGAGGCACCAGGGGAACCCACAAAGATTTGGCTTGATGAAACTAAAGAAAGATCCCCTGTGCCACAATTAAGACCTGGTGGAGCCAAAAAAAAAGAAAAAGATACAATGACCAGCCATCCTGAATTACTAGGACATTCCTAATTTTAAAGCTGGAAGTCCCAGATTCCAGGAAATCTTTCATCCCTGGATAAACTGGGACAGTTGATTACTCTAAGTTAAAGACACAAGTGAGGTTGAATATGGGAATAGAGTGAGCTTAAACTTGGGGGTCTTCCTTGGTCCAACAGCTAAGACTCCATGCTCCCAATGCAGGGGCCCAAGGTTCAATCCCTGGTCCGGGAACTAGATTCTGCATGCCATAGCTAACTGTCACATGCCGGAACTAAAGATCCCATGTGCTGCAACTAAGACCTACTGCAGCCAAATAGATAAATAATTTTGTTAAGGTTAGGGGTCTTCCCTGGAGGTCCAGTGGTTGAGAATCTTCCTCCCAATGCAGGGGATACAGGTTAGATCCCTGGTCAGGGAACTGAGATCCCACATGGGGCAGCTAAGCCCACAGACTCTAGAGCCTGAGCACCACAAGGAAGAGACCCACATGCCTCAACTAAGACCCATCTTGGCCAAATAAATTAATTAAAAAATTAAAAAGGTTAGGATTGAGATGAGGGTTTGGATTGAAATGAGGATGGGGCTGAAAGAAGGCTCATGGGAGTAGGGTGATGATTCAGGATGTGGTTGGGGGGAAGAATGCAGTTGTAGCTGCATTTGGGGATCGGAGAGAAGCTGAAGCTGGTTTGTAGTTGTGTGGGGCCTGGTGACGGCTTTGGATCTGGACATAGAGATGGGACGGAACCAGGCCTGAATTTGGAGATGATGGGGTCTAAATCTGGGGAAGAGGTGACCCTGAAAACAAGGACTTCCCTGGCAGTCCATTGACTACAATTCTGCACTTCCACTGCAGGGGGTGAGGGTTCAATCCCTGGTCAGGGAACTAAGACCCCCTATGCCACGTGGCACAGCCAAAACAAATAAACGCATTTTTTAATTTAAAAAAAGACAGGTATGGGTTGGGGGGCATGGAGTTGGGCTTGGGAATCATCTTGGGACCAGGCTGGAGTTGAAGACAGACAGTAAAGAGCCAAGCCCAGGGCACCTCCCAACTCCTACTGAGCCCATGGTGCTCTGGGATCTCCCAGGCTGACTCCTCTCTGGACTCATAAGTCGGGGACATGGATCCACCTGGAATGCCAGCCGCCCCCCCCCTTAACCCCATCCAAGGACATTCAGGGGCCCTGGTGGGAGTTGGTTCAGGGAAACCTCAAAGCCTCCACTTCTTTTTTTTTTTTTTTTTTGGCTGCACCACGTAGCCTTCAGGGCTTCCCTGGTGGCTCATCAGTAAAGAATTCATCTGCCAATGCAGGAGATGCAGGTTCAATCCCTGAGTTGGGAAGATACCTTAGAGAAGGAAATGGCAACCCTCCTCAGTATTCTTGCCTGGGAAAATACATGGACAGAAGAGCCTGGCAGGCTACAGTCTCTGGGGTTGCACAGAGTCAGACACGACTGAGCAACTGAGCACACGTACGCGTAGCTTTCAGGATCTTAGTTTCCCAACCAGGAATTGAACCCAGGCCAAAGCACCAAGTCCTTACCACCAGACTGCCAGGGAATTCCTAAAGCCTCCACTTTTATATACACTTATCAGATTCATGTTGAATCCCCAGCCGGGCGTGGATCACTCAAGTCTAATTTGGGTCCTGGGTGCGAATGGAAAGAGATTGGAGAAATACTGATCCCTGCACAGCTTCTAAAACCCTGTCACTCAGGTCTCAGAGCTTTGCATACACCAGTTCTTTTGGGAGCTTCTTTCCTTAACAAACTCCTATTCACTCAAGTCTCACTCCAATGACCCTCGTCTGACCCCCAATCCTCCCACTAATGCAGGCAGAGCCCTCAATTACCCTTAGGATTTCCCCAATTTCCTACTCCCTCCCCTCTCTGACTTGCTCACCCAAGACTGTACACAGAACTGAGTGTGTGTGTGTTAGTTGCTCAGCGACCCCATGGACTGTAGCCCACCAGACTCCTCTGTCCATGGAATTCTCCAGGCAAGAATACTGGAGTGGGTTGCCATTCCCTTCTTCAGGGGATCTTCCTCGCCCAGGGATAGAACCCAGGTCTCCCGCACTGCAGGCAGATTCTTTACTCTCTGAGCCACCAGGGAGGCCCCTGTGCACAGAACTGCCTCCCCTGTCAGACTGAGAGACCCTCAAGATGGAGGCATGGACGCTCCCACCATTGCGGTGCCCAGCATGAGCAGGCTGACTGTGTGTGTCTGCTATGCCCAGCTAACTCCCCCTGGGGAGTCTGCTCCCCACCCTTCATCCCTCAGGCTGCTCATCTCTTCAGCCGGCCTCAGAGAGGTCCTCTTACCTGGCTTGGGAGGAAGGTCCTTGTAGGGTGGCGTCATGTTCTCGTAGTCATCATCATCCTCTTCCCTGGACCCTTCTAGAGGAAAGGCATGTGAGAGGCAAGCCCACCCTCTCCTCTGTCCCTCACACCCTGGTCTCCAGCCCCAAGGTGGGGACACTGCAACCTGGGTCCTGACCACCCCCGGCCCCCACTCCACGCCTGGCCAGGGCCCTACCCGGCAGGTCTCGGCACCCGGCATTAGTATACAGGGCACACATGGCTACAGCTAGCGCCAGGAGCCTGACGGAGCAGGCAGAGCCTGACAGCTTCTGCTCCTTGTGTCCCCAGCTCAGGTGTCTGGGGCTTTTCTCAGTTCCTTTTTTCTTTTTCTTTAATAGTCAAGAACATGCAAATCCATCTGGAGGGAAACACCCCTAACCACACACACACACACACACACACACACACACACTTGTATTTCCCCCCAGTTTGAATTCATGCATAGAAGTAACAATGACAACAGCCCCTGCATTTGAGTTCCCACAGAGCACCAAGCCCTGGGTGAAAAAGATGGAGAAGCTCCTTTCTTCACGGAACATCAGTTGAGACAGGAAAGACGATACACCTGTAAAGAAATACAGAAATAAGCGATACAGTTTGTTTTTTCATTTTATTTCCAGTAGTAACAAAGTATTATTTTAAAGTAAGATAAAACAGGGTAAAGGGATGGAATGGGGGCTAAAGTAGAGAGGTGATCAGGGAAGGCCTCCCGGAAGCAGTGACATTTGCAACAAGTTGTTAAAGTGATTGGTGCTAAGTACTCCCACATTCCACAGTGAAGTTCTAGGCTCCCTATTGCTACATAAGACATAACCCCCAAAACTTCATGACTGGGCTTCCCTGGTGACTCAGTGGAATCCACCTGCCAATGCAGGAGACACAGGTTCGATCCCTGGTCCAAGAAGATCCTACATGATGTGGAGCAACTAAGCCCGTGTACCACAACTACTGATCCAGCATGCCCTAGAGCCCATGCTCCGCAACAAGAGAAACCCTTGAACAGCAACTAGGGTACCCCCCATTTGCCACAACTAGAGAAAGCCCAGCACAGCAATGAAGACCCAACACAGCCAAAAATAAATAATTTTTTAAAAAAGGCAAAAAAAAAAAGAAAGAAAAAGATGTCCCCACTGAAGCCTCAGACAGACAGTGGTCCTGCTGACCCCTTGGTCTCAGCCACATGAACCAATTTTGAACTTCTGACCTCCAGAACTATAAAAGAATTCATTTTCATTGTTTTAAACCACTACATTTGTGATGATTTGTTTCAGTAGGCATAGCATATTACATACCCCAGAGGGCAAGACCCCAATTCCTCTTTTGAGGGGCTTTCCACTAAAAGTTAAAGGAAATGCAACTCAGATTGGCTTAAACAATAAGGAAACCCCGTCGGTCACATCCTTGTACATGTTAGAATATTGGGCTGGGTGGTCATAACAGAGATTCAGAACAAAAAGGTGACTTAAATGAGGTGGAATTTACTTCTCACCTCACGGTCTCAGAATAAGCAATTCACAGTCTCCGCCAGCGGAAACTCCTCACCAGCACATGCACAGGGGGATGGCCCCAGCCCTACTTGAGGTGGGAGGGCGGCAGCCGAGCGGCCCCCCTCTCCAAAGAAAGCTCACCCCAGGGGCTGGACTTTCCCGTTTCCATGATGTCACACACAGAACCTCTCCCATCTACCTGAGGTGTAGGTGGGCTGTTCCCATTCTACGGATGGGGAAATGGAGGTTCACCTGAGAAGGAAGACCCTGTCTGCCCAGCAAATACCCACTGAGCAATGAGTATCAGATTCCAGATGGATATGGGGGGTCAGGGAGGAGGGGTAAGGAAGGGATGGCTGGAGGCACCAGCCAAGAGGACAGCGAGAATCTCTGGCCATCAAGAGCATCCTTTAAGGAGTGTGAGCCTGGGGAAGGTAAATAAGGTGAAGGCTGGATGGTCTCACTATGTGAGGAGACATACAAGCCAAGGTCCTGCCTTGAGACTTGACACACAGAAGCTATGCAGGAACTGGTAGTGAAATCCAGTCCTATCAACTGGGTATAATGTAAAGCCATGGGCTCAGGCTGACCCAGCTCTGTCCCTCTTGCTGTGTGACTTCAGGGGAGTAGAACAACATCTCTCTGAGCAAAGGTCTCCTGATATGTCCAATGGAAATTGGGAACATTTATCCATTCAACATTTATCCATTCATTTATCCATTCAACAGATGTGTACTGACCACCTACTACATGTTAGGCTCTCTTCTAGGAACTAGGGAGACATTGGTGAACAACAATAACAACAAAAATCCCTACCCTTGGGAGGAGTTGTTGTTGTTCTGACTCTTTGCGACCCCATGGACTGTGGGACGCCAGGCTTCCCTGTCCTTCTCTATCTCCCAGAGTTTGCTCAAACTCATGTCCATTGAGTTGGTAAATGTAGGGTAAGGGAGTTAGAGAAGACAAGGTTCGGAAAAAGAACGAGACCGGCACTTTACGGGAACAGATCACCTTTAATGAGGCGAGAAGGGGCAGCAGTCAGATTAGTGAGCTGTTGCACTAACCCAAGAAAAGAGTAAGTATATATAGGCATATACGTGGAAAGCTACTGTCTTAAGGGAGCCTGTTCTTCTCCAAGGTTGCTCGGAGTAGTTATCTCTTAAAGGGCTGGGGCAAGGAATTCTGGACATCGGCCAGAGGCTGGACTGGCTGGGAGCTGGGTGTAATCAACCTTAATGTCCTTTTTTTTTTTCTTCCTTCGGGTGAGAGAGGTCTTTGTTTTGCTTAGAATGGTGGGGAGGACCTGGAGGGGAGTTTCAGCTCCAGGCTATTTCGAGCCATGTAACTTCCCTTCAGTGATGCCATCCAACCATCTCATCCTCTGCCACCCCCTTCTCTTCCTGCCTTCAACCCTTCCCAGCATGTCAGTGAATCAGCGCATTGACTTATGCTGGGAGTCATGAATCAGTGACTCATCTCTTCGAATCATGTGGCCAAAGTATTGGAGTTTCAGCTTCAGCATCAGTCCTTCCAATGAATATTCAGGGTTGATTTCTTTGGGGACTGATTGGTTTGATCTCCTTGCAGTCCAAGGGACTCTCAAGAGTCTTGGGAGTAGAGATAATGAATAAAATAAATTAATAAGATATCTTGTATCGAGAACAAACTAGTGGTCACCAGCAGGGAGAGGGAAGAGAAGAGGGTCAAGATGGGGTAGGTGATTAAGAGATAGAAACTACTATGAATAAAATAAATTAGCAACAAGTATATATTGTACAGCATCAGGAAATACAGCCAGTATTTTGTCTCTTTTTTTTTTTTGGGGGGGGGGCTGCACTGAATCTTTGTTGTTGCTTGAACTTTTCTCTAATGACAGCAAGCAGGGGCTACTCTTCCTCATGGTTCGCAGGCTTCTCATTGCGGTGACTTCTCTTGTGACGCACAGGCTCTAGCCGCACGGACTTCAGAAGTTCCAGCGCCTGGGCTCAGGAGCGGCAGTTCAAGGGCTCTAGAGCTCAGGCTCAGTAGTGTGGCACTCGGGCTTAGTGGCCCCGAGGCATGTGGGATCTTACCAGACCAGGGATCGAACCTATGTCCCCGGCATTGGTAGGCGAATTCTTAGCCACTAGACCACCAGGGAAGTTCTGTTAAATGGAGTATAATCTATAAAAATGTTGAGTCACTATGTTGCACACTTGAAGTTTGTATAATATTGTGAACCATCTATACTTCAATAAAAAATATATCTTAGAAATGTTGTTAGATAGGCATAAGCAGAAAAAAGAAGAAAAATAAAGCAGGCAAGAGGAATCGAGTGTGCATAGTGGTGGGGCGCATGGCAATAGTAAGGAAGATCACAGAATATAGATCACACAAAACATGGTCTTGGACCACAACCAAACTACACTAGAAATCACAGAACAAGAACTGGAAAATCCACAAGTAAGTGGAAATTAAATCTCACCCACAGAGTCAAACAGAAAGTCAAAACTTGAAAATATCTTTAATTAAATAAAAGTGAAAACATACCATACAAACATGTGGGATATAACTAAAGCAGTGCTAAGGGAAAGGTAGGGAATTATACACATGTTTAAGGTGTTCCTTCTTAATTGGGGGCGTTCCCTGGCAGTCCAGTGGTTAGGACTCCAACTGCCATGGCCGAAGTTCAATCCCTGGTCAGGGAACAAAGATCCCACAAGGTGCATGGCACAGAAAAAAGGAGAAGAAGAAAGAAGTAGAAGGTGGTGACTGGGTATATCTGAAAGTTGGTAAAAGAGTAGATGTTTTTTCTTTTCTTTTTTTCCTCAAGTAACACTCATAGGAACATCTTTTTTCACCTGCATTTCTAGACATTTCTCTACATGCATTACAGAATTATCTACATATCCATTCACTAAAGTAAAACTGTTTACAACTGGATGAGCAAGGAACACTCAAAAAACATGGTTTTTGATTATTTGTTTTTGGACACACCATGTGGCATGTGGGATCTTAGTTCCCTCACCAGGGATCGAACTTGTGCCTCCCGCATTGGAAGTTTGCAGTCTTAACCACTGGTCCACCAGGAAAGTCCCCCCCCCAAATACATTTTTATACATGAGTTTTTAAATATACTTCTACAAGCAATGGGCTTCCCTGGTGGCTCAGAAGATAAAGAATCCATCTGCAATGCAGGAGACCTGGGTTTGATCCCTGTGACAGAAGATCCACTGCAGAAGGGAATGGCTACCCACTCCAGTATTCTTGCCTGGAAAATTCCATGGACAGAGGAGCCTGGTGGGCTACAGTCCATGGGGCCTCAAAGAGTCAGGCATGACGAGTGACTAACATTTTTTTTCACTTTATTTCTCCATGCAATAAAAAATGGTCAGCACATCATTTACTGATGTAACGCCCTTCTAATCTTGCTGAACAATTAGCACTCTTAGAACCACATTTTTTACATGTCTATATGTGTATTACAGTATAGCACATCCATGCCTTGAAATAATATCACTTTCATTGAGTAAGCAGTTCTTAAAAGTTCTCATTACAAGAAAATAAGAAGTGTAGCTATGTGCTGTTATGGATGGATGTTAATTAGACTTTATGCAGTGATCATTTCACAGTATATACAAATATCACATCATTATGTTTATACAAAAAACTAATATACTATCATATGTCAGTTACATGTGCATGCTCAATCGCTCATTTGTGTTGGACTCTTTAAGACCCTACGGACTATAGCCCACCAGGCTCCTCTGTCCATGGGATTATCCCAGGCAAGAATACTGGAGTGGGTTGTCATTTCCTTCTATAGGTGAGCTTCCCAAGCCAGGGATCGAATCCCTGTCTCCTGTGTCCCCAGCAATGGCGGGCAGATTCTTCACCACTTCACCACCTGGGAAGCCCATGTCAATTATATCTCAGTTTATAAAGAAGAAGAAGGGAGGAGGGGGAGGAGAAAGAGGAGGAGGAAGTGGTGAGAAGGAGGGGAAGAGAAGCTGATCAGGAAACACCTGGCAATTGAAATCCACAGAAGGAGGTGGGGGGAAGGCCCTGTAAATATGTGGAGAAAAAGCATTCAAGTCTGTGCAAAGGCCCTGAGGACAGCAAGCTTCTGGTGTCCTGCAGAAACTGGAAGTCTGAGATCCAATGTCTCCTTCTCAGTGAGACTTTATAAAACTCAAGTTCCAAGACTGCCCTTTTCCATACACTCCACTCATTATGTTTTTCCTCAACAGTTATCACCATCTTGTCACACATTAGGTGTCCAATAAGATGACTGTTGAATGAATGAGTGACCGTCCAGCCTACCAAGCCCTGACTAAAGTCAGGCCCCTCCGGACTCACTGATTTCTCCACTACCAGCCAGCCTCCTTCCACGTAGGCAACAGAATTCCAGGGCAGCTCATGCTACAACTGTTGTTGATGTTCAGTTCCTAAGTTGTGTCTGACTCTTTGCAACCCCATGGACTGTAGCACACCAGGCTCCTCTGTCCATGGGATTATCCCAGGCAAGAATACTGGAGTGGGTTGCCATTTCCTTCTATAGGTGAGCTTCCCAAGCCAGGGATTGAATCCCTGTCTCCTGTGTCCCCAGCAATGGCGGGCAGATTCTTCACCACTTCACCACCTGGGAAGCCCATGTCAATTATATCTCAGTTTATAAAGAAGAAGAAGGGAGGAGGGGGAGGAGAAAGAGGAGGAGGAAGTGGTGAGAAGGAGGGGAAGAGAAGCTGATCAGGAAACACCTGGCAATTGAAATCCACAGAAGGAGGTGGGGGGAAGGCCCTGTAAATATGTGGAGAAAAAGCATTCAAGTCTGTGCAAAGGCCCTGAGGACAGCAAGCTTCTGGTGTCCTGCAGAAACTGGAAGTCTGAGATCCAATGTCTCCTTCTCAGTGAGACTTTATAAAACTCAAGTTCCAAGACTGCCCTTTTCCATACACTCCACTCATTATGTTTTTCCTCAACAGTTATCACCATCTTGTCACACATTAGGTGTCCAATAAGATGACTGTTGAATGAATGAGTGACCGTCCAGCCTACTAAGCCCTGACTAAAGTCAGGCCCCTCCGGACTCACTGATTTCTCCACTACCAGCCAGCCTCCTTCCACGTAGGCAACAGATTTCCAGGGCAGCTCATGCTACAACTGTTGTTGATGTTCAGTTCCTAAGTTGTGTCTGACTCTTTGCAACCCCGTGGACTGTAGCACACCAGGCTCCTCTGTCCCTCCACTGTCTCCCGGAGTTTGCTCAAACCCATGCTCATTGAGTCAGTGATACCATCCAACCATCTCATCCTCCATCGCCCTCTTCTCCTCCCTCCCTCAATCTTTCCCAGAATCAGGGTCTTTTCCACTGAGTTGGCTCTTCGAATCAGGTGGCCTAAGTATTGGAGTTTCAGCTTCAGCATGAGTCCTTCCAATGAATATTCAGGGTTAATTTCCTTTAGGACTGACTGGTTTGATTTCCTTGCTGTCCAAGTTACCCTCAAGAGTCTTCTCCAGCACCACAGTTCGAAAGCATCAATTTTTCAGCGTTCAGCCTTCTATATTGTCCAATTCTCACAACCATACATGACTACTGGAAAAACAATAGCTTGGACTACACGGATTTTTGTCAACAAAGTGATGTCTCTGCATTAAATACGCTGTCTAGGTTTGTCATAGCTTTTCTTCCAAGGAGCAAGTGTCTTTTAATTTTGTGGTTGCAGTCACCATCCACAGTGATTTTGGAGCCCAAGAAAGTAAAATCTGTCACTGTTTCCACTTTTCCCCCGTCTATTTGCCATGAAGTGATGGGGAGCGATGGGACCGGATGCTCTGCCCTTATTTGGCTACAACTACAGGCGCCCATCTGGTCGGTCTTGGGCGTCTCCTCGGTGCCCGGCAGGAAGCGCTTTTCACGCACCCATCAAACTGAGGCGAGGTCTTCCCCAGGGACTGTCTAGGACACGCTGACTTATTTCGCCTCCTCCTCCGGAACTGAATTACCCAGAGCTTCCGAACTCCCATCCAGCGGACCGAGGCGAGGCTCAGACTCCACCCAGAATTTTCTCCCCATCCTTGGCCCCACCTGGGGCCTCTGAGGCCGACCTGCCCACAGTTCTAATACAGCCCTGCCTGGGGCCGAGTGGGCGGGGCGGCCGGCGCCGCCGGGGAGGAGGCAGGAGGGGCGGGGAAGCTGTGCGCTCTGATGCAGGGAACACGGGCGAGGAACACCGGAAACTCTCCTCGTCAGATGGCTGGTAGAGAAAAAATAACAGGAAGGCTGTGGGGCACGGGTGACTGAGGCCCGGCCCCTCCCTCACCCCTTAATACCGCAGTCACTCTAATATGGTCCCCCCCAGGTCTCCAACTCTGCGTCTAGACAGACCGGGCTGAAACATTGAGTCCCGGGCCTGCAGGACAGAATGGTCCAGAGTCACCGCCCCCCGCCCCCCACCTCCCCCAACGCCTCACTTGGACCTCCTCATTCTCTAGTGAGACGACTGGTCGTGGGACCCCCCACCTCTGGGGGCCCTTTTAGTTAGAGAAGTGAAGTGTCTTAGAATGGTCCAGAGTCACCGCCCCCCGCCCCCCACCTCCCCCAACGCCTCACTTGGACCTCCTCATTCTCTAGTGAGACGACTGGTCGTGGGACCCCCCACCTCTGGGGGCCCTTTTAGTTAGAGAAGTGAAGTGTCTCAGTCGTGTCCGACTCTTTGCGACTCCATGGACTGTAGCCTACCAGGCTCCTCCGTCCATGGGATTCTCCAGGCAAGAGTACTGGAGTGGGTTGCCATTTCCTTCTCCAGGGGATCTTCCCGATTCAGGGATCAAACCCGGGTCTCCCGCATTGCGGGCAGACGCTTTAACCTCTGAGCCACCAGGGAAGCCTGGTGGCTTAGTTAGAGAGTGAGCGCCAAATTAAAATAATAAGAGGGATAGAACTTCCCTGGAGGTCCAGTGGTTAAGACTCCGCACTTCCAACGCGGGGAGGCGGGGAGTGCGCTTAGAACAACAACAACAACAAAAGTTTTAAATAGAAAAAGTTAATAAACACTTTGATAGATAATAGTAGTGAGCGTGTTTGGGGCACATCCTAGGTGCCTAACAGGAAACTTGCCACACGGCCATCAAACTGACTCCTCCCTACCACCCTGTTCATGTATTCCTGTGTTGGTTTTGACAACTACTTACTAAGCACCTACTGTGTGTCTGTTCCATTCCTGTGTTCCAGTAATATAGCAGTGAACAAATCAGATGAAATTCCCTGCCCCTCAGAGCCGATATTCAAGAGAAGAGACCAACAGGAAATGAGATAAGTCAAATGGATCTCAGGTTAGAGGGTGCTAAGTGCTAACAAGGAGAATAATCATGAAGTGAGGAGGAGCTGTTTAGTAGGGACCCATTTTTCAGGTGAGTAAACTGCATCTTTCAAAGGGAAGTCACTTCCCAAGATCACACAGGGAGAGTGAGCTGGGCACGTGATTTGCCCCTCTGGGTCTCCTTCCTGCTCTGGCCGCTGAATGAGCAGAGAAAGGGAGTCAGAGGAGACACATGGAACCAGACGGCCTGGTACAGCTGTGGAGGCTGTGCACTGCACAACTCCAGGAGTGCCATTCACGAAGACCGGAGTGGGAATGCTGCCCCCTGGCGTCAGGAAGTGCACGGAATCACAAATCTATGCCATGTTCTGGAGACAGGGCACAGGTGGCCCTGGAAAGGACGTCTCAGTCACCCACTGGACTGTCCTCTATAGCTTGTGTTACTGTACTAGGCTTGTCTGCCTGACACACAGCAAGCCAAGCCTGAAACACCAAGATTTGTAGCAGAGAAAGGGTTTACTCACAAGGCAGCCAAGCAAGGAGAAGGGGGAGCAAATCTCAAACCCACCTCCCTGAAGGTGAGGGGCTCAGGATATTTATAAGAAACAGCTGAGGCTTGGGGAGCGAGGGAAAAGTGATCTGAGATTTTTTTCATATTTATTTATTTATTTGGTTGCACTTGGTCTTAGTTGAGGCCATGTGAATCCTTACTTGTGGCATGTGGGATCTAGTTGCTTGACCAGAGATGGAGCCCAGGCCCCCTGCATTGGGAGCACAGACTCTTAGCCACTGGACCACCAGGGAAGTCCCTGGAGCCAAAGAATTAAATTAAATTAATCCAAGACAATCTCATCTCAAGATCCTTAATTACATTTGCAAAGGAATGTTTTCCAAATAGGATCACATTCACAGGTTTCCAAGATTAGGGTATGGACATACCTTTTGGGGGACCATGATTCAACCTGCTGAAGGTCGTATTTAAAGCTCCACATGGGACTGAGTGTGCATGGAGACAGACGCCATCCAGCCCCACTCTGATCTTCTTGTTCACCTCTGTGTCCTCAAGGTCTGATGCAGCTGTTCATAAAAGAAAGATGTAGTAGTAATAAGTAACACTTATCTAATGCTTTGCCAAGAACTGGGCTTCCCTCACGGCTCAATGGTAAAGAATCTGCCTGCCAATGCAGGAGACATAGGTTTGATCCCTGGGAGGGGAAGATCCCCTGGAGAAGGAAAGGCAACCCACTCCAGTATTCTTGCCTGGGAAATCCCATGGACAGAGGAGCCTGGCAGGCTACAGTCCGCAAGATTGAAAAAGAGTCGGACACAACTGAGTGACTAAACAACATGCCAAGAACTGCTGTAAGTACTTCACATAATTAACACATTTAATGTTGCAACATAAAAATTTAATATTTCATCTTACAAAAAAGCTAAATAAACTCACCCAGGCCACACAACTAGCATTCTAATCCAGGACACCTGTTCTCTCAAATAGAGGAAAGCCCCTTGGCCCAAGTGGAGGGATCTGGCTTGCGTTACAGAACCACACATATTACAAACACAAAGTAAACTTACTGAAGGATGCCTGATGCTGCTGTCACCTGAGATCTTGCAAAGGAACCTGCATAGAACAACCATAACTCTAAACATGATATCTATGGGAATTCCCTGATGGTCCAGTAGTTAAGACTCTGTGCTTCCACTGCATGGGACACAGGTTTGATCCCTGATCAGGGAACTAAGACCCTGCATGCCTCGGTGTGGCCAAAAAACAAAACAAACAAATTAAAAACACATGACGTGTCTTGGTATCAATGTCACTCAGGCCCCAGGAGGGCCCTCCTGGGTGTGAGTGTGGTTCTGCATCTGCCAATGCTGGAAACAGGCTGCTTAGGAATGTGAGGAGGATTTAGGCACTAGACAAGTTTAGGTGTTAAGTTTCCCTGATGGCTTAGTTGGTAGAGAATCTGCCTGCAATGCAAGAGCCGTGGGTTCGATCCCCAGGTCAGGAAGATCCCCTGGTGAAGGAAATGGCAACCCACTCTAGTATTCTTGCCTGGAGAATCCCAGGACCAGAGGCACCTGGTGGGTTACAGTCCATGGGGTCGCAAGAGTCAGATATGACTTAGCAACTAAACCTACGAACCAAGTTTAGGTAAAAGAAAAGACAAATAATTGTGTCTCCATGTTCTAAGGCTGCCATAACAGGGTACCACAAAGCAGGTGACTTAAAACAAGAAAAAATTATAGTCTCACAGTTCTGGAGGCTGAAAGTCCAAAACAAGGTGTGAGCAGGGCCGTGCTCACCCCCAAGGCTCTGGGGGAAGAGCCTTCCTGGCGTGGGATCCTTGGTGTTCCTAGGCTTGTAGATGCATCTCTCCAGCCTCTGCCTCCAGCATCACGTGATGTTCTGGGTGTATGTCTGCTTCCACATTTCACTCTCAGGGCTTCCCTGGTGGCTCAGTAGTAAAGAATCCCCGTGTCAAGCAGGAGACGTGGGTTCCATCCCTGGTCCAGGAAGATCCCACGTGCTGAGGAACAACGAAGCCCATATGCCACAACTACTGAACCTGTGCTCTAGAGGTTTAGAGCTGCAACTATTGAAGCCCGCGCCCCCTACTGCCTGTGCTCTGCAACAAGAGAAGCCACTGCAATGAGAAGCCGGAGCACCACAACCGCTGCGACTCGAGAAAAAGCCCACAGCAAGGAAGACCCTGCACAGCCAGAAATAATACACAAAATTACAATTTAAAACATTTCCCTCTTATAAGAAGGGCAACAGTCATTAGATTAGGACCCACCCAAGTCTGCCATGACCACATCTTAACTTGATTACATCTGCAAAACCCTGTTTTCAAGTAAGATCACATTCGCAGCTTCTTCGTGGTTAAGACTTCAAGTTATATTTGGCAGGAGGTGGGGGATCAGAGGGTGGAAGATAGTTCGACCCACAGCACCTTGTCAAATGAAATCTAATCTTGCACAGCCAAGTATCATTTCCCAACACTGACAAGCATCCAGTGAAAATTTTTTCCTTTGTGTTCCAATCCTGTGCTGAGATTCCAGAGATAGTAACAAATTAACACATCATTTGCATTTGTTACAGCTGCACATGGAGGCAGCATTTGGCCCAGAAGTATTAAGCAATATATATGTGTGTGTGTGTATATATATATAATATATATACAAAAAATACATGTGTATATTTAAAATACTTTTAAATATGCACATATAGAAGTGCTAACCTAACAGATGTGAAATGTAATACCAATTCTTTACAGTGGCAAGTAGAGAAATACTAGAATCACAACTTGCTTCATTTTTACAAAGTATTCAGTAGGATTTATTTAAAAGCTCAGTTTAATAGGAACTTCCCTGATGGTCCAGTGGCTAAGATTCTGTGTTCCCAATGCAGGGGCCCTGGGTTTGTTTCCTGGTCAGGGAACTAGATCCCACATGCTGCAATTAGGACCTGGCACAGCCAAATAAATAAAAGTATTTAAAAAAAAAAAAAAACTCAGTTTATAAATAGTGTATTGATAAATAACTTTTATTTGCTTATTTAAATTAAAATATTTAATTTTATTTAAACCTTTTATATTCACTATTATATCATCAGCAACTGTGCAAGCGCTTATGAAAACTTTGAATGTTTTAGAATAAAGCTTTTTAAAATTATGATATAAAATATATTTTTCCTTCGTACTCTAGCTTCAGTAGACCAGTGGAGCCCAGGGAGGGTGAGAGGAGATCCCAGGCTCCTGTCGTCCACCCTTCCCGAGCCAAGATATATTTTCCGAGGCAGGGAGGCTCCCTCTGGCGGTAGCCAGAGTAGAGGGTACGCGCCTTGCTGTCCTCTCCTGGCCGCTAGGCGGCGCCAGAGTTACGTGAACCCCTCTGGAGTCATTCATCTCTATTATCCCTGCGGCGGCGCATGCAACCCGGAAGCCGTAGCTGGCCTAGGGGGAATGCTTCCGGGTAGGAATTAGGTGACCCCGGCTGCCGCTGGAACCTGCGGTGACAGCAGCCATGGGGGCTCACCTGGCCCGGAGATACCTGGGCGATGCATCGGTAGAGCCCGATCCCCTGCGGATGCCCACTTTCCCGCCCGACTACGGCTTCCCCGAGCGCAAGGAACGCGGTGAGGCCCAGTGCGCAGGAGCGGCCGGCGGGAGTGGGGCACGGGTGCGGGAACCCCTGAACCTCGGAGTCTCCACTGCTGGGCTCGAGCAGCGTGCGCTGTGTCTGGGTTCAGCCCTGACTTCGGCCCGGAGGAATTCAGAGGACGTTCGTGACCTTGCCGGAGTGTGGAGGCATTGCAAGCAGAGGGGGCTTTTTGTTTGAACAAAAAGCCTAGGGGGCAAGAGAGCCGAGATGCGGGGCTAATGAGGCGATCGAACCTGGGCTTAGTCCTGGAGTGAGTGGGGAGCCATGGGAGAGTTTAACACGGAAGAGATGTGCTCACTGTACCTCTGGGTAGATGTCACTGCTCTTTTTAGGTATGCCCGGGAAAACAGAAGAGGGGTGGGGGTCGAGCGGCGGGGGGACTCACGTCGCACAAGCTGTCCTGCAGTTTGCTTTTTTTAATGAGTTAATATCACAGACATATCGAGCGTCAATCCTGGACCAAGCCAGTTTGGGCACAGAAGACACAGCAGGCACTGACTAAAGAGAACTCACTGTCCTGTAGGGGAGACCGTGGAACCTGGGGGGTCTTCATGATGGTGCCTGGGAGTATCATGGCGGGCTTCCAGTGGGGGGAGCTATAACTGGAAGCTAGACGTGAAGGGGTTGCAAAAGAGCTGACCACACCGAAACTAAGGAGAGGGGCTCTCCCCTTAGTGCTTCGTGCTTCTAAGCTGAGGAGCCATGCGACCAGATTTGTTTTGTCAAAAGGTCACGTTGTTGGCTGCCTGGTGGGCGATGATGACTTGGAGACAGGGAGACCCCTAAGGGAACGTGCGTGGTGCAGAGAAGTTGGGATTTAGGACAACGTTGAAGGGTGCACTCCTCTCGATTCCTGGTAGTCCGTTCAGCCCCACCAGAACCTGTAGTCCATCAGTACGCCCACCTCCATGTCAGTCTTTCCCACTGCTCCATACACCCTTCTTTCCCTTAATGTTTTGCAGACACCCAGAGCCACCCCCACTCTGCTCTCTCTGGCTTAACAAGAGCCCTGGTTAAGGCCAGCTCTCCTCCTTGGCTCCTGTCCCTGTGCAGCTGAACATCATGGGAGAAACACACTCAGCCTCCCTGACTGGTCTCCTGATTGCTCCCCCACTTGTTCCCTAATGCTACTGGTTTTCTTGTCACATTCCCTGGCCTCTGTTCTCTCTTGCTCCCCCCTCGACCACAATGTCAGGCCATCTCTCTCAGACTCCAGCATCTCCTTTCAGCTTGTCACTTGGCATCCTCTTAAGAAAACAGATGCAGGGACTTCTCTGACATGCCATCAGTTAAGACTCTGCACTTCTAATGCAGGGAACGAAGGTTCAGTCCCTGGTTGGGGAGCTAAAAATTTTAAGAAAACAGATGCAGCCAAAACTCTCTTGGGCTCCCTTCATCCCTGCTTCCTGCTGGACTCCACCTTCTCTCCCGTTACTCAATCTGCCCCAGCTTCAGCTAAACCTCTGCTCCAGTTGAACTCTCTGATGCCCTTCATCCCATCCTCTCACCCACCCAAGCACTGTCCCAACCAGTCTCTCCTCGTTGGACATTGGTTTTCCCATCAGCATGCAAATACACTGTTATTTCTGCTGTTTTTAAAATACTCTCCTGCCCCGCCTCCCCATCCAGCTGTCTCCCCCCACTTCACTGACCGGGCTGTGGTCAGGCTTCCTCCCCACCACCACTCTGCTGTATTGCCAAACCCCATTGTCAGATTCTTAGTTTTAACTCCATTACAGCGGCAGCAGACACAGCCCTTCCTGGGGGCTCTCTTCACATGGTTCCAAGACCCAACAACTCCCTCCCAACTCCCTGCCTTGTAAATGCCCAGTGTAAATCCACACTGCCTTCTGTCTCCACTCACTCTCACCCCTCCCTGGGGGTCTCTGCTCATCCCCTGGTTTCAAAGGGCTTTTGTGAGGGCTGGAGTTTTTGCTTTGTTTTTAATTGGAGGATAATTGCTTTACAGTGTTGGTTTCTGCTGTACAACGTGAATCAGCCATAAGCGTACATATGTCCAGGCTACCCAGGTGGCACTGGTGGTAAAGAACCTGCCTGCCGACGCAGGAGACATGAGAAATGGGTTATTCCCAATCCCTGGGAAGATCCCCTGGAAGAGGGCATGGCAGCCGACTCGGGTATTCTTGTGTGGAGAATCCCACGGAGAGAGTCGTCCTTGGGGTCACAGTCAGGCACAGCTGAGCACGCATGCCCACGTGCAGTACTGAGCATTGCCAAGCATCTTACAGCATTTCTACCTGTTTGTTCAGTGTCTCCCTCCCAGAGCAGGATCCATTCTTGCATAGCATGTTCCCCTGTGGGTCCGCAGCACCTAGCACCGTGGGTGCCCCAGAAATTCTGGCTGCTGACCGATTATGCCAAAGCATCCGGTATGAGTGCCAGCACACTGACATGGGAGCCACCCAGGGCTGCAGGTGGACACGAGGCCTGGGGCTCAGACGAGTTGAGGGTGGAGGGCCCAAGATGGGGTCTAGGTTACAGATTGGAGACCAAAGCCATGAATTAGAATGAGCAGGGAGCTCTTAGCAGGAACCACCAGAAGCCATCGCTTCAGGTTTGGGCATAAAATGTATGGACAGCCATAGAGATGGGAGGAAACCTGGGGAGAATATGGTGGAGATGAGGGCCACGGGAAAAGAATGTTCGAGAAAGAAGCAAGAGGCTGAGGAAGCACGGTGCCCTGGGGTCCCGAGTGGCTCTGGAAAGAGCCAGCGTGTGGGCATTGCTGGGGTAGAGTGTGGACGCTGGTGGGTTGCAGACTCTGGGCCAGAGTGAAACAGAAACTCGGCTGGGAAGCAGAGGGGAGAGGAGCCAGTGGAAGTGGATTGCAGGTAAGCAGTGGACACTTTGTGATGCTACTTGTGAGGACCTTCTGAGACAAGAAAGATGCTGGTGTAAGCTGGGAGAGTGGTTCCCTTGATGCAGGAAGGCTGGTCCTGAGCGCCCCCTGCCAGAGGGCTCGGAGCTCAGGATCACCCACACAGCGGGCACAGGCGGGGGTATGCGCCTACTGTTTCTTAGGGCCCAAACCAGCCCCAGTTGAATGAAGGTTTATTTCAGCCGGGTCAGGTTTTCCGGGTGGGTGGGGCAGCAGGACCTGAGGATTATTAGTTCAGCTCTCCAAGAGGCGGGCACTTAAGCACTTCGGAGCCAAGTCTATGCAGTAGGGGAAGAAGCTGAGGCTCTGAGAAGTTACAGCTCCAACAAGGGCAGAGCTGGGATTCAAGTCCCACAGGCAGCCTGCCCGCCCCGCTCCCCACACACACCGGGTTGTGCCCAGCAGAGGGGAGTGCAGGCTTTGCTGGTAGGACTGTCTGCAGAGTGACCCTGGGGGTGGAGCAGCAAGAATCTCATGTGGGTGTTGAGGGCAGGAGAGGGACTCTGCCCTTGTTGCTTTTGTGCACATCAGAAGGATCCTCCCACCCTGGCTGAGCCTCCCTGGTTCCCCCTCCACCCGCAGAGATGGTGGCCACTCAGCAGGAGATGAATGACGCCCAGCTAGTGCTCCAGCAACGCGACTACTGCGCCCACTACCTCATCCGGTTTCTCAAGTGCAAGCGCGACAACTTCCCCAACTTCCTGGCCTGCAAACACGAGCGGCACGACTGGGACTACTGCGAGCACCTCGAGTGAGCCCCAGCCCGCCCCACACCCCCACCCGTCGGGGCCCTGGGCCCACGACTCCGGAGGCAGAGGACCATGAGCTCACACTGAGTTTCTAGCCAGGCCCCCCTTAGTAGAAAGAGGAGGCCGAGGGGCTGTTGGGTGGGCGGGCCTGGAGGAGTGGCCCAGCCCGGTTCCAGGTGGGAGCCCAGTCCTTGCTCTTGGCTCAGTGGTCTCAAGGTAGGGGGCGAACCCCAGACCTAAACCGCAGGCACACGGGTCTTCCCTACTTGGGGAGAGCCCCCCCCACCCCCCTCCCCAGGCCCATCAGCTCCCGGACCACAGGATGGTTGTCCTGACACTCCTCCTTGTGCTCTGCCTGCAGCTATGTGAAGCGCATGAAGGAGTTTGAGCGGGAGCGGCGGCTGCTCCAGCGGAAGAAGAGACGGGAGCAGAGGGAGGCGGACATGGCCCAAGGCCTGGGGCCCGGCGAGGTGGCCCCCGAGGTGGCCCTGTAGCAAACCTGCCCACCATTCTGTGGACCAGTAAAGAAATAAAAGCCTCCAGGCCCCTCGGCCCAAGTTCGCCTGCCTGTGGTGTGCTGGTCCCTGAACCAACCCCCCAAAGAAACACGGCCGAGTCCGAGTCCAGCCGGGCAGGCAGCTTTTATTCCAGACCCTGGAGAGCAGTGGTCCCCACTCTTCCTCCAGGAGTGGGGGGGAGGGACGGGAGCCGGACCTGGCTGGGCCCAGGTGTAGGGAGCCGCTGTTCAGAGCAGGAAGGGGATAATGGGCATGCGCAGGGGCGGGTAGTCCCGGAACTCCTTCAGGTAGCTGCGGTGCTTGCCTTTAGCCCAGATGGTCATCTGGGTGAAGCCCACCAGGGAGAAGAGGGCCACTGTGGGGTGGAACCGGGGAGTCAGGAAGAGCGGGCTGCACACGGAAGGGACCAGGGGGACCCCAGGGAAGGACGGGGCCAGGGGCTCACCTGGGAGACACTGGGTCATGATGGCAAAGCCAATCCAGGACCCCACCTGTGGGCAGAACGGCCAGGTGAGGGCAGGCAGGGGTGTTCTGTTGCCTCGCCCACCCTCGGGGCCAGTGGGGATGGCAACCGACCTCCAGTGCTAGAGCAGCCAGCAGTGAAGTGGGGGCTGCACGGTGAAGCTGCCCAGCCTGACAACCACCCACCCTAGGCCCCAAAAGGCCACAGTCTCCCTCGCCAAATGTTCAAGTTCAAACTGCAAAAGCAGCTACAGAGCCAGGCAGCGCACCCCCCACCAAAGCTAGCCCTCCCCAGGGGACCCCAAGCCCAGCGCAGACCCTCACCTCATAGGTGTAGTTGGGGCAGGACACCAGCAGGAAGAGCCAGGTGAAGGGGTTCCTGGTCGGGTACGGGATCTTCCTGGTCTTAGACCCTGGGAAGGCAACGCAGGATCAATGAGCCCCCGAGGGCCTGCTCCGGGGGCCACACCCCTGCCCGCGCCGGCCACTCACCAGCCGGCCGAAGGTCCCGAAGAGCCATGTGGATGGAGAAGTTGCCGAGCTGGCAGATCTGAGAGAGAGACCGGGTCAGCTCAGAGCACCCCCCACCCTGCCCCCCTGCCCCACAACCCCCCCCAACCCCCGCTGTCCATCCTGGCTTACTTACCACAAAGATGGCGAGCGCCAGTTTAACCTGCTGAGCTCCGTAAGCTGAAGAGGAAGCCCAGAGGAGAGACCCGTGAGGGGAGAGCCTGGGGCGGGGGCGGGGGGGGCGGGGGGGGGCGGGGGGGGGCGGGGTTCACAGGGGGAGCAGGGTCCCCGGCCACTTACTGGGGGGTGTGTAGAGAGGGTGGTTGATGTAATAGGCCATCCACGCAGCGAAGCCCCAGTAGTAGGTGCAGTTCTGAAAAAGTGGGGTGGGATGGAGGCCCCGTGGAGGGCAGGACCCAGGCGAGGGGCACCAGGGAGGGCGGGGCGGAAGGGCCTGGGCCGATGTGCAGCTGGGGGCTCACCTTGAAGATGTTTCGCAAGGGCATGGTGCCGTGGGAGAAGCGGTGCACGAAGAGCGTCTCCAGCAGGCGCTTGATGTAGTGGAATGAGTGGCAGATGCAGGCGAGGCTGGGGGCGGGGAGCCAGCTCAGCGCGGGCGGGTCCGGCGGGCCCCCCACCCCACACCTCCTCCCAGCCGGCCCCACTCACTGCACCACCGTGTGCCGACTGGACGTGAAGTCGTATTTGTGGCCGTAGATGAAGGGCACCCGGAAGTAGAAGAGCAGGTAGATAAAGAGGGGCCCGGCATACTCTGTCAGGAAGACCTGGGGAGGGGAGGGCGAGTCACCCGCGGGGCACCGGGAGGCGAGACTGCAGGGGAGGAGGGCTCGGCACTCACCGTCACCCAGCTGATCTGGGCCCCCAGGTCCCGGAAGTAGAGTGTGGCCGTGGTGCCCACGGGCAGCTTCTGCAGGACATCCTCATCCTTCAGGGACTTGCCCTCTGAGGAGAGTTGGGCCAGGGCTCAGGGGCTGCTGGGCCTTCGCCCACAGCCACCCTGGAGCCCGGGGGCAGCCCAGCAGACAGCTGTACTCACTGGGGTCCAGGCGGAGGGACTGGCGGGCGGGGTACCACTGTGGGTCTGTAGGGAGAGTGGGGTGTCATGGCACACGGCCTGGTGGGCTCCTCTGGGCCCCGGTGTGGCTCCGGGACACGGACCGGAAGCACAGGAAGAGCGGGATGTTGTCCTTCCGGAAGCCCTGCAAGGGCGTTCCTGCGGGTGGCCACAGGGGGGCGGCGGCCCCAGGCCAACCCCGAGAGGCTTGGGCCACACCAGGGGCATCTCTGCAGGGCCTTGAGGGAGAGGCAGGCAGGATGGGGTCCCACCTGGAGGCCCCTGCCCAGAGGGGTCACAGGGGGCCGTGTGTCTGGGCCCTGGACTTACGGGTCTTGGTGAAAAGGTTCTTGATCTCGGCAATGGTGGCTTGGGGCTCCACCTGGGGGAAGCACAGGCCGGAGACAAGTCAGCTGTGGCAGGGAGTTTGGAGGGCCAGGGGCCCAGGATCTCTCTTGGTGAGGTGGGATGGACTGGGGTCCTAGGCAACTGCTATGGGAGGGGGAGGGTTGGAGACCAGGCCCCCCAACCCATCCAGCAGACACCACAGCCATGGGCCGGAAGGCCATTTTAACCAGGCAGCTAGGACGCCTCTGGACCAGCTGGGGGATGGTGTGAGCATGGAAGCCAAGCCTGCTTTGCCCCTCCTCTCCACCCCACCCACAGCTCCTCCCAGAGTGAAGGCCCTCAGTCTGTTCCAGCCCTCCCTGGGATGGGACCACCCCTCTCCCCTGGCCTGGCCTCAGAAGGGGGCAGGTCTCAGGACCCCACCTCCTTCCCAGGCCCCAGAGCCCTGCAGGGTCCACTGAAGCTGCGCGGCCTCCTCATGCACCATGAGGCCAGCTCCAGACCACACCCAGGGAACAGGGCGCTCTGCCCCAAGGGGCCAGGCGGCAGGGGCAGGCCCAGGCACAGGGACACACCCGTCCTGCACACCCTGAAGGGCAGGGGGTGGGTGTCAGGACACAGGTGGAGGGGCATATCCATCTCCCCAGGGGCCAAGAGCTCAGGAAAGGAGGGGTCCCAGGCCCAGCACCCTCGGGCCCACGAAGCTGGCACCACGGCCGGTCCTACCTTGTCCAGGAAGCACAGCTTCTCCCGGGTCTTGGCATCCAGAATCTCCACCTCAAAGAAGAGAACGGCCTTTTTAGGTTTCTTGGTCGCTTTGGGGGGCGCAGGCCGGGGGAGGCCGTTGAGGCCAAAGACGGGGCCGAGGCCTTGGCTGCTGTCCCGGGCCGCCAGGCTCACACTCAGGTCCATGCTGCCCCGCTCTGCCCACAGCAGCCAGAGTCCCCAGCTGCCGGCCGTCAGCCCCCACCACAGACCTCCCCACGCGAGGCGCTCTGGGCCGGGCCAGTGCGATCAAATTCTGCCGCGGTGCTGGAAGGAAGCCCGTGCCTGCCCTGGCACTGCCAGCTTCTGTGCAGATGTAACCTGAGTGGCCCAGCAGCCACGGCCCAGCTAAATATAAAACTGCCCCACACGGAATCCCCCAGGAGCCACGCCGCAGACCTCCTGGGGAGGGGGGACCTGGGAGCAGCCCCCCCCAGGCCTGGGGGGCTCCAACTGTAAGACTTTCCAGTGGACATGGACCCCCAACAGCACGGTGGGGAGATGCTGAGGATGGGCACCGAGGCGGGTCCCAGCCCAGTGCAGAGCAAGGGCCAGTCCACCAGGAGGAGGGGGAGAGGTCAGCGGGCAGCCCAGGGCCCAGCACAGCCCTCAGCGCTCCCTGGGCTTGGAGAAATCCCAGCTATTCTGAGAATCCGTGAGATAGATCATCTATTTCCCCTTCTGAGCTGCAAGGGACACTATGGATTAGTTTCCTCGTGCATTCATGTTCCCAGGGAAGGTGACAGATTCCAGGGTTCCCGGTGCAGAGAGCCTTGCTCTAAGTGTGGAAAGGGTCTGGAAATGCAGAAGCTTCCAGCAAGCACCCCCAGCCAATACTGAGACCTTGGCCCCCACCTCCCTGGCCCCCATCTCCACCTACTTCTCATTAGGTCCACCCAGGCCTCATTCAAGGCCACCACCAGGGCAGTCCTTCCACCACACCAGCCCAACACGGCATCTTTGTCCAGGCTCTGAGCCCCCAGAGCCCAGAGCAGACATCCCAGGCACCCCCCAGTCTCTGAGCCCCAGGCAGGGGTGCACAGGGGCAATGCTGGGAGGCGCAGGGCTCCGAGGGGGTCTGACCCAGCCACCCTAAGCAGGCAGGCAGGAGAAGGCACGCCAGCCAGCAGTGAAGGGTGCAAACTTGGGGGAGCTGGAGTGAGGCCTAGCGGCCCCAGCCCATCATGAAAGGTCTGAGGGCCCCAGGGCAGGGCTTGGTGCAGATCTTCATCAGGCACCGGATGCGGCAGGCAGGACTGGGTCTGACCCCGTCGGCCCTTCCAGCCTGGTAGGCCCTCGTCGGAGGCAGCATGGAGAAAAGGAGTAGGACGTGGAACCCAGGGCAGGGCCCTGGACGAGGCTCCCTGAGGGCACACCCACCCACCCAGGGACCCCCACCCAGGGAAAGGGTTTCTCTCTGACACCCCCCACTGCCAGTAGGAGAGGCAGGGGGCACAGCAGGCAGCACACAGGGCTGATCCCAGGCTTCTCTCTCAGTCCCAGCCTGGGGGCAGGTAGGAAGGTGTGTGCCTTGAGGGGCTGGCGTGGTGCCTGACAGACCAGACGTACCCCAAAACCTCAGGACGTGAGGAGACCCCGAGGGCCTGCAAAGAGGGAAAGGGGATGGGCCTGGGTTCAGGTCCCGGCTCCCCGTGCCAGCCAGGGGTGGCTGTAGGCCTGTGAGCCATCCATGCTCCACCTGTCCCTCGTCACGGAGCCAGGGCAGGAGAGTCCAGAGCCCAAGAAGTGCTGGCCAACGTTCTTGTTACCATGCTAGAGCAGGAGCCTGCCATCACCTGGGGCACGTTACTGAATGCCTCGGAGTCACACAGATGACACAGACAAAAGGGCCAGGAGGAGGGGGCTGGTTGTGCCCCCCAAGAATCTAGCCCCACCCAGGGGACTCCCGGGAAAGGGGAGGGGCACAGGCGAAATGTGCCAGAAAGGGCACTGACAGCAGGTCCCCGGGCGGGCAGAGGGCCCGCGGCCCCGGGGCTGCAGGCATATTAATAGTTGCCGGGTCCCCGGGGGGCAACACCCACATGTCTTCAGGACCCGTGTGGTCTGCAGGACAGCTGCACCATGTCTCCTGGGAGAGCAGGCCTCCAAGTTCCTGCTGAAACACTCAACAGCTTAAAATACAACCAGCCCCTCTCCTGGCCGGCCAGCTGCTGGGGGAGGGCTGAAATCCTACCCTCTCCCCCAACCCGGGCACCAGACCAGGACCCAGGAGGAGACAGTGGGCTGTAGGAGCCCCAACTGGCTGCTGGGAAAGGAAGCGGGGCGGCAGGAGGGGGCGGCAGGGACAGGGGCCACCCCGCCCAGCGGCCGCCGCTGCAGCGGCCGCCACCACTGCCACCGCGGCGACCGCACCCGGGCTGCAAGGAGCAGCGGCGCCTTGCGGAGGTAAGCCCGCCCGGGGTGGGGGGAGGGGGGCCGGCAGCAAGCAAGGCCCCGGGACTGCTGGGGAGGGGGCGGCCCCAGCTCAGGGCCACTGTGGCTGGTTGTGTCCTTTCTCATGTCCTGTCCCCAAACCTCCACCCCAGAGAGGTCTGCAAGGCTCTGGGAGGGTGGGTGGCGGGGTGGGTACCTATTTTGCAACTGTCTGTGCCTCTGCAATTACTTCAAGAAAGGCAAATTTTTTAAGTTTAAAAGACAGGTAGGAGAATACACACACACACATGCACACACACGTATGCCAGGTAGAATACAGACACACACACACACACGCATGCGCACACACACATGTATGCCAGGTAGGAGAATACACACACACACACGCCAGGTGAAAAAAGCCAGACACAAAGGGGTCGCCTGTTCCTGTGAAATGTCCAGAACAGGTAAACGGAAGCAGACACACAACAGAACGGTGGGAGGGGGAGGGGAACGTCAGCTGATGGGGATCTGTCTCTTTCTGGGGTGACGAGAAAGCTGTGGAATGAGACAGAGGCTGCCCAACACTGTGAATGTACTGAATGCTGCCAAACCACTTACTTTTTAATGGTTTACTGCATGTTATGCGAAATTCACCTCGATAAAGTAGGTTTTTTTTGGGGGGTGGGTGTATAAACCAGTTCTAATTACCCGGAAAAAGAAAAGGTAAGAGACAAGGAGCAGCAAAGGCTCCCCACAACCCCGCCTCACCCAGACTGAGAGCCTAAATGTGGTGAACCCCACCATGCACTTCCAATCTTCAGCTCCTGAGTTACCCCCCACTGCACCCCTCCCCACCCTCTGCTCTGTGACAAGCACGCGCTCACCCCCATGCTTGTCACATACACACCCCAGTGCCCAGGCCTGAAGCCAGCCTGGGTGGGGGGCCCAGGACTGGGGTGAGGTGACCCAGGCGGCTGCCGAGCAGAGATCCTGAGCACAGAAGAGAAGGCAGCAGGCTCAGGACGCTCCCCGCCAAGGGAGAAGGCAGGCTAGGGACAAGGAGGAGTGAGTGGCAGAAGTTCCTGAAGGGGGGGCGTCTCCTTCTGTCCCCATGGAGGGAAGGGGCTGGGGGACGTGGAGCAGGGCGAGAGCTTGGAGGATGAATGAAACAAAGCCCATCAGGCTGACCTGAAGTCTGGGCACTGGTGAGGCGGGGGGTGTGGCCCCAAAGCCTCAGGCACCATGGCCAGGCAGAGGACAAGGGCAGGGCAGGAGTCTGGCCTGGGGCACAGGGGACAGCTCAGCGATGGCGTCACCCAGCCCAGGAGGATTTCTCGCTCAGAGGCCCCAGGCTCTGGGCTCCAGCCAACAGCGACTCATGGGAGCACAAGGTCAGGGCTGGTGGGAGGGCAGGATCGGACAAGGGGCAGGGTGCTGCTCACCCTGCAGGAGGGGTGGGGGTGGGGGGGGGCTGCAGACTTGCCCCACCCCAGGGGAGTACCCAGAGACACTGCCAGGCAGTGGGGCCCACCATTTTCCCTGCCTTCGTGGAAATGGGCAGATGCCGCTGATCAAGGCTCCATTGTAGAAAGGGGCACCCACTCCTTGAGTGCCTGTTTCAAGCTAGCTCAAGGACCACAGCCTCAGGGAGGCAAGGCTCCCGGGGTGATCCCCACATGGCAGATGAGGGAACCAGGCTTGAGAGCAGGACAGACTCGGGGCCTTTGCACATGCAGCTCTCAGTACCTGCGCCGCTCTCCCCCAGACCCCACAGGGTTCTCCCTCGCCACCTCAGCAAGGTCCCTCCTGACCATCACCTTAAAATAGCAACGCAGACATTTACCGTCTGCCTCCCACTGGATGGTCAGCTCCAGGGGGCGGAGACTGTCCTGTCCTCGGCCCTTCCCTGGCACCTAGAACACAGCCTGGGAAGAGCCATGCTCCAGAAACACCTGTGGGAGGCCCCCTGCCCAAGGCCACGGAGCTGGGGCATAAAGCCCCTTCCCCACCAGCCTCTGAGCCAACCAAGGCCTTTCCCTCACCCCTCCGTCACCACACTGGGGGGCGGGGGGGCCTGCCCACCACGCCAGACCCCAGAGCAGGAGCTGCTGCGGGGAGCTTTCCCCAGCCTCGTTCCAAGGAGGCCTCTGAGAGGCCTGCAGGCCACGGCCCAGCTCCGGTGACCCTGCGGGGCCCAGCATTCTGGCTGCCAGACCCTCCTCCCAGGCCCTGGGGCACCACTGACTGAAGCAAAGGGTCAGCAATGAGCCTGCTCTGGCTCCAAGGGAACCCTCTATTTTTCTTCACCAGCACCACCAACACAGAAGGGGTTCCCCGCTGACAGGCTCCACACACCCTGCCTGCAGGCAGCACCACAGGCCCAGCAGCCCCTGACAAGGAGGTGCTGAGGTCAAAAAGACTCACCTATTTTCGGGCTGTGTGGTGCTGGGCAAGTTACCCAACCTCTCTGAGCCTCCATTTTCTCAGCTACCAAGTGGGCCGCCCTCACCTGCTATCTCACAGGATTACTTTAAGACTTACAGGTAATCAGCACCACCATTCTAGTCTGTATGTGCTTGTGGGGGTGCGGGGGGGGGGGGGGGGGGGGCACAGACAACAGGGCAAAGTTTGTAAGGAGATGAGGGGAAAACAGAGAACCGGGGATCAGGAGTGGGGAGGACAGCCATTTTAGACAGAGCGGTCAGGGAAGGCCTCCCTGAGAAAGCACACAAACATGTCCGGTCTAGAATAACTCTCACAGAAAAGTAAATGTTATCAGACCGATACTAACCAAATACAAGTGGCAGACACACGGTGTGTCAGGCCTCTTTCCTGCAAAACCTGACGATGACCCTGAAGGAGCCCGACCACACCAAGGTCAGAGGGGTGGTGCGAGGAGCTGGTGACATTGAGCCCGAACCCTAACAATAGCAAGACACGTGCTGATGGCGGAGGCGGGGCGACCCCAAGCGTCCCTGCTCTAGCTCAGCACCAGCGCTCCGAGTCAGCAGCCGCGAACGCTGCCGCGCTCTCCACTGCCCCCTTGCGGCCACGGCCCGAAGGGTGCGCACAGCGGCCGGCGCTCCAGGTGAATGACCCGGGTACCTCCGTCCACGGCAGGATGAGATCAGGAGAATATGCACTGTTCTCCCACTCACCAGCCAGGCGGCCTTGGGGAGCCACTATCTCACGCTCATTCCTTCATTTGCGTATCCTTTCCCGCCTCCCCACTTCCCGCGGGCACTGCCGTGACCTGCATGCGTTCCGGCGAGGGCAGGGGACAGGGAGACAGATGATCAATAGTGGCATGTTTTAAACCAAGAGTTGTGGAGAAAAACAAAAAGGAGGCGGGGTGCAGGAGTCAGGAGCGGGGACGATGGCCACTTCAGAGTTGTCAGGAGGCCGGCCAGTGGAAGTGGGAACACTCCATGCACATGGCCACGTAGACAAGCGTTCCAGGGAGAGGGAGCAGCAAGTGCAAAGGCCCTGAGGCTGCACCAGCATGTTTAACTCATTGCTGACCGAGGGGTTTTTGCAGAAACTAACGCCTGTGGCTGGTGACCTGTTATGTAAGTGTTACTCATCTGTCTCTGATCAATAACAGGCAACAAAAGCCGTATTAATATGTCCCTGACCAATATAAAGCAAGCAGCAGACCCGGTGTGGCAGAAGCAGTGTGTGGAGGGGGAAAGCAGGAAGGCACAAATGGGGAGGGAAGGGGCTGATCACAGCGGGCGAGGGAAGGCGCAGGCACTGTGGGCCACAGGAGGGACTCTGGCTATTACTGACGCAGGTGGGAGCCACCGAGGGTTCGTTCAGAGGCACCCCCTGCAAAGTGAAAGACCAGGGCGGAGGCACCAATGGGGGCAGGAGCAGGGAGGTGACCATGGAGGGAGTAAGTGGACAGGCTGCGAAGACGGAAGTGACCAGATGTGCTGAGGGTCTGGATGTGGGGGTGAGAAGGGAGGGACTCTGAGGTTCTGACCTGGGCCTCAGAAGGGAGACACACCAAGCAGGAGGGTGGCAGGAAGGGGAGGCACCACCTAAGCCCGGGCTGGACGAGTCTGCAACTGCTGCTTTACCCCGTGGGAGCTGCCACACAGGGCCCAGGCGCCAGTTCCCAGGAGGGCTCCCGAGCCAGAAGCCGGACCCCACTCGAGCTTCCATTTCCCCATTTTCATTAACACAGCCAGGCCCAGTGTCCCTCTGGCCCCTCCTGGATGTAAACAAGACCCGGGGGCCCCGGGGAAGTCTACATCCCAGGCCCAGGCCTGAGAGTCAGCGTGGACTCCAGGTCACCCTTATCACCACCCAGTTCTGCGTGTCCTACAAGGGAACCCTCCCAACAGTAGAGGGTAAGAACTGCAGCTGTTACCCAGACACCTCTCCTCACCCCCCTTTATAGTCCCCAAGGCGGCCGAGGGAACAGGCGCCATTAACTCCATCTCACAGATGGGGAAGCCGAGTTCCGAGGGGTGCTCCCAGCTCATGCAGCAGTAAACTTCCCCCAGACTGCCCACCACACAGACTTCCGGAGCTGTGCCCCCAGCAGGCACATGCCCTGGGGAGACCCCCAGGCGGCAATGGCACAGGCCCCCTGTCTAGCGCAGGCTCTCGCGGACCCAACAGGGGCTGCCTGCCAGAGAAGGGCCCTTCAACCAGGCCGCCTTGTGCTGGGCAGCCTGGCACATCCCATCCGGTGCCAGTGCCTGCACCAGGCAGGACTGTCAGGGTTGGCAGTGGGGGGCTCCTGAGGCTGGGGTACAAGAGGCCTGTGGTGGGCGCAAGCCCTGCTCAGTGCAGCCTCAACTCCGGGTAAAGGGGCAGAGGGCCCCATGGGTCCCTCAGCCACTGACCTGGGCTCTCCCGGCCCCCACAGGCCCCACACGGGGCACAAGAGCGGCCACACTCAAAGGATGGATGGAGGCCTGGCCCTGAGCAGTGTGGGCCTGACCGGCTCACCCCATTCACTAATGCAGAGTCTTCAGCACGTTCACCTAAACTCAGCGGCTCAGCGCTTTCGGCTCCCTCTCCCTTCCACTTTCCAGAAATGTCGAAGTCACACTACTCCTGCCAGGGCAGCTGAGAAAACCTTGGGCTCAGCTGCCAGGAAGCCAGCACAGGCCGCACCTGCTGGGCCAGAAATACCTCCTTCCCCGGTGGCTTCAGCTCTTAACCCCATTTCTCCAAGGTGCCTGGGGGCACTGCATAGCCTCCCTGAAGTGCTGCAGTGGGGAGGCGGGGAATGTCACCCAGGGTAGGAAAGGCACAGAGACTGACCACCCACTCCTAGGGCCTCAAGCGGCCAGACGTCCCACCCCTGCTGGCCAGACGATTAATGGCAGGGTCTGAATGCCAATGTCCCTGGGCTCTGGGATCCAAGGCCAGAAGCTGGTGGAGCCCCCCCACCCCCCCCCCCACAGCCCAGTAGTAGTCAGCCTTGCAGGGCATTCTCTGGGCACCCAGGTGCCCTGGCTGGTTGCTATGACCACAGAAGGCCCAAGATGAAGGAGCTGGAGCAACACGGCAAGACTCTGGGTCTGGGGCCCAAGAGGGCCACCACACTCTTTGACCAGCAGCCCACTGGTGCCCATGGCTCAGACCCCTCCCTGGGCAGTTACAGGCCTCCGGGGCCTCCAGAGGGCGCTGTCCTAGACAGAGCTGCACCTTGAAGGCCCGTTTCATTGGCAGTGCCGCCTCTAGTATGGTCTATCAGATGCTTGCTTACCTTGTGCTGAGATCTTTACCTGCACAATCACCTGGGCCTGTACACTAAAGACTGCAACCCCAGCTAAGCAGCCCAGAAAACCAGGGCTGGGAAAAGGGGTTGCTCTTGCCTGAGGCACAGAACTAGGTCAGAGCCAGCCAACTTGGGCCGAAAGAATCCCACTGCCCACCCTCACACACACAAAAAAAAACCACTTGCATTCTGGAGAACAGGACTAAATGCTAAATAAAGAAAGGGGGAACAAAGCCTGGACCTGATTATCTGGAAAGCACCCTGCTCCTTGCTGATGTTAAGTTCCAGAGGTCTGGATTCTGCAGAACAAGTCACCTCCCCAGGGAGTGTCCTTGGGAGGCTTATCTGTTCGACTCCGGGCCCCCGCTGAACCAGGCCATGCCAAGGGCAAAGGGCCTGTAACCCCAACACCACCCAGAGGGGCACAGGCAGGGTCAGCAGCTGTTTTGCTGTTTTCTGCCACAGGCTAAAGCCACCAATGAGCTTGGAAAACCAGTGCTGTGGGGGCAGAGAGCTGCAGAGACCACAGCCAGACCAGCCTCTGTTCCTGCCTGCGCCCTGACACAGGAATGCTCGCAAGAGGGCCTGACAGAGAGCATCCCCGTGGCAGGTGTGGCAAAGGGCCCCGCCCAATGACCCTGAATCCTGCCCACCTAGGAAGCCCACCTCAAGAGCCCTGACCTGGACAATGCAGATGAGAAAATAGGGACCTCTGATGGAGTCTGGCACCCACAGCTTCGAAGTTCCCAGCGACAGATGGAGGTGGCCAACTCACCCTGGGCTGCCGTCCTCAAATAGGCTCTTGCCCTTTGGACAATGCTCCAAACCCTTATCATGACAGACAGACTGCCTGACTGACTGACTGACATGCCCTCGTTGAAAATCTCAGCCACCTCCCCCCCGCAGTCGCTCCCTACCCAGTCCCTGCCCCCTCCCTCAGCCGTCAAGCAGGGTGCCAGCACCCAGCCTCCACCAGCTCGAGCTGGCTTTGTCACCCCACTTTACAAACAAGGCAGAGAAGGCTCAGGAGTCACAGGCTCCAGGGGCAGGGCCCCACCTGTTTTTGCTCCGTAGAACTGAATGCTCGTCCTCCAGAACCGTCCCTGGCCCCAGACCCTGGGAGAATGGCCCAGATCTGCAACCCTGCACACCCTGGCCAGGTCAAGGTTGGTGATCACATCTGGTCTCTCTGCATCTCTGGCAGGAAGGCGCTGTCGGGCCAGGGACCTGGAAGAGGAGACGCTGGAGCCCTGTGGACACAGGCTGACAACACGCTGACCAGCAGGGGGCGCTCGTCCAGGCTGACTCCTGACCCGCGCACAACACGCCCAGCCCCAGGTGCAGCAGAAAGGTCAGTTTTGCGCGACAGCCCAGTATGAGACCCATGTGGCCGGCCTTAATGCCCACAGTAGCAGCAGCTAACACCTCCTGTATACTCACAACATGCAGGCGGGGAGGCAGGTCCTGACACAAATTATCTCCTTTACTATTACTCCCCTCTTCCAGGTGAGGACACTGAGACTCATTCCACTGTAAAAGCAGTGACTGAATAGTGACTAAATACCTACTACAGGCCAGGCACTGTTAGGGGCTCTGGGGGGGTTCAGCCCTGGAAGGACAGCCCGGAATCCTTGCCCGTGTGGAACTGACATTTTAGCAGGGAACACAGACCATAAAATAGTTATAGGGACTTCCTTGACCTCCAGAGGTTTAGACTCCATGCATACACTGTAGGAGACATGGGTTTGATCCCTGTTAAGGCAGTGGCACCCCACTCCAGTACTCTTGCTTGGAAAATCCCATGGACGGAGGAGCCTGGTGGGCCGCAGCCCACGGGGTCACTGGGAGTCAGACACGACTGAGCTACTTCACTTTCACTTTTCACTCTCATGCATTGGAGAAGGAAAGGGCAACCCACTCCAGTGTTCTTGCCTGGAGAATCCCAGGGATGGGGGAGCCTGGTGGGCTGCCGTCTATGGGGTCGCACAGGGTCGGACACGACTGAAGCGACTTAGCAGCAGCAGCAGCAAGGGAACTAAGATCCTACATGCTGTGCAGCATGTCAATAAATAAACAAAACAGGACCAGGAGTGGCAGGTGAAGGGAGCCGGCAGTTTCACATAAAGTGGTCAAGAAAGATCTCCCCCCAGAGGATGTTGAGCCAAGCCCTGAAGGTGATTAAGGAAAGGGCAGTTGAGAGATCGAAGGAGAGCGTCCATGCAGAGGAATGCCCTGTGCAAGGGTCCTGAGGTGCCACCTGCTCGGTGTGCTTAAGCAACAGAGCCAAGGCTTCTGTGACTGGGGATCGGGGTAGTGGGGGGAGGAGAGGAGGTGAGGACAGGGAGCTGATGGGTCATGCAGGGTCTCCCAGGCCTGGTGAGGACTGTGGCTTCTACTCTGACTTAAGTGGGAGCCATGGGGGTTCTGGGCACCGGAGGGATGTGACCCGACGAGTTCTTAAAGGACCCCTCTGGACTATATATGGGAGAATAAGGATGGAACCCGGAAGACCAATAAGAAGTTATCAAGATAAAAAAAAAAAAAAAGAAGTTATCAAGATAAAGGATGGCTTAAACCAAGAGGCCAGCAAACTATGGCCCACAGGTTAATTCTGGCCCACCACCTGTTTTTGTACAAGCTAAGATGATTTCTACACTTTTAAGTGGTTAAGAAAAAAATCAGAAGCCTATTGCATGGCACATGGGAATTATATGAAATTCAAATTTCAGTATCCACAAAGTTCACTGGAACGCAGCCATGCTCCTTGGTTGACGGATCGTCCAGGGCTGCTTCTGTGACAGCCGCAGGGTTGAGAAGCCGTCAAGAGGCTGTATGGCCAGAAAAGCCTCGGGCATTTACCATCTGGCCCTTCCCAGGTAGAGTCTGCCAATCCCTGGCCTGGGCCTCATGATGGCAGCAGGGTTGATGAGAAGCAGTTATATTCCACAAGTATTCCCAAGGCAGAGGTACATGATTTGCCAATTCCTGGACATGAGGCGTGAGGGAAAGAGCTGAGTCAAACAGCCTGGGGCCTGGTGATGAGAAGACTGGAACTGCCATTAACTGGCAGGCATGGGCGTGGGGAAGTGGGAGTCATGCAGAACATGCAGGCTGAGGTTGGGGTGGGGGGTGGGGGGGAATCCAGGCTCAGTTTTGGACATGTTAAGTCTGAAATGCTGACTGAACACCCCAAAGAGACCCAGCTCACTGAGAAACACCACTCCTCCTTCCTGTAATCACATGGAAGCATCTGTGAACAATCTGGGTGCTCTATGAACACTGGTCATGTATGTGGCTTCCCAGGTGGCTCAGTGGTAAGGAACCCGCCTGCCAATGCAGGAGTCCCAGGAGACGTGGGTTAGATCACTGGGTTGGGAAGATCCCCTGGAAGAGGAAATGGCAACCCATTCCAGTATTCTTACCTGGGAAAATTCCATGGACAGAGGAGTCTGGCAGGCTACAGTTCATGGGGTCGAAAAAGAGTCAGACTATGACTGAGTAAATGAGCACGCACACATATCCCTAAAATAATTTTGCTGATTGAATGTATCCCCCAACACATTTTTAAGTTGACAATACTTTTTCACCTGAGCTTGAACAGTTGCAAAAGATGTCATTTCCGGCCTACTGCAGATATTGCAAATTCTAGATAAAACTTATGGGGCTCTGTTAAATCTCACCAGGGTCTAAATACCTAAGTAGCTGCCTATCTACCATCATTCCACTTAAAAAAAAAAAAGGCTATAAACAAGCTCCTTAATATTTGCTCCTTTTTTGCCTTGAAGTTGAATTCTATTCGCTACCCTCCTGCATTGAATTTTATTCAAATACAGGATCGTGATTGAAGGTTTGTGGGGTGTTTTTTTTTTGCTGTGCTGGGTCTTCGTTGTGACTCACCAGTTACCTCCAGTTGCAGAGCACAGCGGCTACGCTTCGTGGTGCTCGGGCTTCCGACTGCAGCGGCTTCCACTGGTTCCACTGGACCACCAGGGAAGTCCCTGATTGAAGGTTATTTATTACTGAGCATCATATCTACTGCTCAAATTGAAATTTCTTAAAAACATTTTCATGACCTAAGGCTCTAAGTGTAAAGAGAAAATCCTTCAGGATGAGTTATCATTATATTATCAGCTAAACATAAACTATGAATCAACAACCGTCACTAAACATTAACCACAAACAGCAGGTTATCAGCACTGCATCTCTAGATGGCATGGATGTACCATTTTCCCAATCAGGTCATGTAGCCAAGGTGACTATTTCTTATTGCTAGAATGAGATAGAGCTTTTATTCTGACATTTCTTTATTCAAGTAAACACTAAGAAGCCATATTCACATAAATAAGCAGATGAGTATAGACAGGGTCTTGTTAAAGCAAAAAAGTCCCCACTTGCGTGAACCCCTTCTGAGTTACTGGCCCAAAGTCTCACGGTGACCTAGTCTCAGAAGTATCTGTAAGGTCTTCCAGCTACCGTTAGGCACCACTCCACTGTTTTTCTGAAAGCAGTGACTCGTGACCTGGTCCCAGGGCCTGGCACTGCTCACTTTCTCAGCCCCGCGCAGGTCCCCGAGAACACACAGTACGGCAGCCACTGCCCAGTCAGGGTGTGAGAGAAAGAGTCCGTTATCCCAGTCCAGTCTCAGCCCCAGGGGCTGCCCGGCTCCCAGGCAACACGTGGCCCAGAGGAGCTCCGAGCAAGCCCATCAAACCTTCCCGTACGTAAGCCAGAGGGCTCTGCCCCACAGCGATCCCGCTCCCTGTGCTCCTTGCAGACGCCTGGCCCAGGCCAGGAAGCCCACAGAGCCCTGGACCCTGTGTCCAGTGCCCAAGCAGAGCCAGGAAGGGGTTCCTACACAGAGACCTGCGAAGGGCTCAGCCACATATGGAGGGCATCTCAAACCCCCAAGAACCCCTTCTGCTGGCTGAGAAGTTCCCGTTCTTCATCTGCTCAGGCAACACTGACTGGGCCCCTCGCTGTGCCAGGCCTGTGCAGGGTGCTAAGCTCGATGATGAACAGAAAGACCTGTGTGCAGCATGCCGGGCACTGGCCCAGATGCTAGGATACCATGGCCAAGCGCCCCCCCACCCCCCGCCCCAGCCCACTGGGTCTGCTCAGGCTCAAGGGGAACATGGGCAAAGAATCTATTACATAACACGAGGTCAGGATGAACCAGCTGCTGGGAAAAAAAGAGCTGGGCAGGGAGCCCAGAGGACCACAGGAGGCGGTCAGGAAAGACTTCTCTAAGGATGTGTGACTTGAGCCAAAGTGATGGCCAGCATGAGGCTCCCGGAGGAAACTGCAAAGGCCCTGGGGCAGCACACAGGTCGGCAGGGCTCAGGAACATCCGAAGACTGGATGCAGCCCAGTGTGCTCAAAGGCACGCAGCTGCGGGGCAGCCTCGGAGTGGAGGCCGAGACAAGTCCTCCAGGTGTGAGTCCCGGGAGGGGCAGTGGCTCGAGTGCCACAACCTGGTTTGGTTTGAGAAGGAACCCTCTTGCTGCTCGGGACAAGCGTGGAAGCAGTGACCGTCTTGCAGACAACCCAGGCCAGAGACCCTGGCGGCTTTGATGAGAGCATGAAGGTGGCAAGCACTGAGAAAAACGCCCTAATTCCTGGATCCTTAAGTGTCACTGACTCAAAACAAGCTGCTAACTTTTTTTTTTTTTGAGGGGGGACACATATGCCAACATTAGATAAATGGGTGGACAGATACAAATCGTAAGATGCATCCCAACTTCAGGAACATGAAAATGCTGAGGGGGAAAGATGTACATTGTGGGACAAAGAGAGGAGAGTAACTACCAAGTGAAAGAAGACTCTGACGGAGGAGGGCAGGGTTTCTGGAATACTGAACAGGCCTAGCCATGTCCATAAAGGGAAAGGTAGTTTAAGAGAAAATACTCAGCTACAGCTATTGCAGGAGGGGCACTGGAAGCTGCCCTTGGTTGCCTGCCCCCGTCCAGTGCTGCCTGTGAGCAGCTTCACAGGTCAAGATCCTCAGAGCCTCCCCCAACCCCACAGGGCTCGGCCAGCTCAGCTCCAGCAGAGAGAGTGAAATGAAGCAAGAGGAAATCAGCCCCGGAGTCTTCACACAGACACCGCTCCCCACGCTTTCTCCCCAGATGGTGCAGGTTCGCAGGCCCAGCTGGAGAGACGGGAAATGCTGCCATCCACCGAGGCCCCCAGGGAGCCCGGATGCGGTGCTCAGAATGCGTACAGGTGCTCAGAATGCGTACAGTCGCGGGGCCCACTTCTCAGATGGCGCCTGGAGGAGCCTGGCAGGAAACATTACTGGGGCCTGCCCATCACGGTTAGTGCTTCCTGTAGAATTTCCATGTCATCCCTACATGAACATTCAGGATTCAAGCAACTTTGGAGTCAAAAACAGGGGGGCAGAAATGGCCAAGTTCCAAAGTACCAAAAGATAAGCAGGCGCCCACGCTAACGCACCGGAGCTACAAGTGCCCTCAGTTAAATCCACCAGTTCCAGGGAACTGCCAGGCACCCCGCAAGCTGGAGGTCCTCCTGATCGCTGGGTGTGGGACAGTTTGGGGGGAGGCATGGACGATGCAGCTAACTGCCTGAGCCCACCCAGCCTGTTCCCATGGGTCTCTACAGTCAGGGACACAATCACTTGATCCACAGCGCGGGTGACAGAGGACAGCCTCACACTAACAGCTCTCTGCAGGTGCTAAGTGCCACTCGGAAAACCAAAACAGGAGCGGTGAGAAGGTGACAAGTGTGGCCTGGGTGGCTCAGAGGGAGCCTTTCGGAGGAAGTGACATTCAAGTTGAGACCTGAATGATGGGATCTGAGGATGGGACGAGCAGAGCTACCTCTCCAGAATCTGGCCCAGCACTGGGATTTCCCGGCTCAACCCCAGCCTGTCCCTCTGTGGATGCCACCTCCAGCCAGGAGACTGCTGATCATCTGATTCTCCAGAGTGGACTCAACAACACACTGTTCCAGGCTATACGTATCTTCCCGAGAATTCCGCTGCTACCCTCACCACCCCCCACCAGAGACACGCTCTGCCAACCGCACCTCCTGAGAAGCATCAATTCGGCAACTCCCCCAATCCACCCCTCTTCTTCTAGATTAGCTTCCTGAGGTGTCCTGGGAGACAGCTTCTCCTAACAAGAAGACCAGAAGCTACAGCTCTCGGACCCGCTCCAGTTCAGCCTGCCTCCGGTTGCTCTATGAAGCCCCAGATGCTAGCATTAAACTGTGTGTGTGCTCAGTCTGACTCTTCAACCCCATGGACTACAGCCTGCCAGGCTCCTCGGTCCATGCGATTTTCCAGGCAAGAACACTAGAGGGGGTTGCCATTTCCTCCTCCAGGAGATCTTCCCGATCCAGGGATCGAATCTGCATCTCCCGTGTTGATTGGCAAGCAGATTGTTTACCACTGCCCTCCCCACCAGCTTGAAAGACCCACTCACACCCAAAGGCCAGGCAACGTTCCCTCAGGCCCCTCACACAATGGGCATGGTCCCCAGCCATTGCTCCCTGGTCCTTTTAAAGAGGAAAACAAGAATTCAGAAGGCCTTGAGACTGCAAGAACTCTGCAGTCTCCCAGGGTACCTGAATGGCCCATGAGCTCTGCTTACATAAGAGACTGGTTCGAGCAGGGACAGGGCAGGGGCAGGGCTGTGCCGGCCTGCCAGTCACCACAAGCTACTGAGAGGCCCTTTATCCCCCAGAGGACTGAGAGGCTCGTGGCCCATCTCTAACCACTGGACTGGGGGCGGGAGCAGGGAGTGCTGAATACCACCCACAACACAGTTGTCAGTAGTAAGGAACAACTATTGTCACACGTTTATATAACACACACCACAGTGGGAGCACTCTCCAAGGACTCAATTAACTGCTCTCTGAAAGTTAAGCTTTTGGGCAACATCAACAGGAAAAAGGACCTCCATCGCCAGTGAGTCCACAGATGTCGTTGCAAAGCCTGGCCTGATAGCCCCATCACTCATCATATAACCACTTAGCCTGGCCTCCAGACCTCTGCCCAAGCTGAGCTCCTCCCTTCCCGGAAGACTTCTTTCAGGCTTCGGCTTAGACGAAGAGACCCTGAAGGTAGAGGCTGAAGGTTCATTCAGTCCACTTTCCTGGCAATACAATAGGTACACAGAAGGAAAAAAAAAAATGTCAGAAGGAATGAACTAGTAAATAGACAATGGAGGACTTCTCTTGTGGTCCAATGGTTAAGAATCCACTTTCCAATGCCAGGGACCTGGGTTCAGAAAATAAGATCCCATGTGGCTCGGGGCAACCAAGCCCACTCACTGCATCTAGAGAGCCTGGGTGACACAACAAAGACCCAGAACAGCCAAGGGGGAAAGAAAAGGGAGATGGGCTGGAGAACATGTGATTGGAGCCTGCACAGAAAAGTGTCCAGACCAGCAGGAGATGCTAGCAACCTGTGCCAAGACGAGGAGCAGGCCCACAGGCGGGCTTGGCAGGTCCTGGGCTCGTCGTGCCCAGGTTCCAGGAGGAGGGGGACAACAGGGAACAGTGGCCAGGGTGGACCCAGGGCTTAAAAGTAAAGCCAACTTCCCTAGGTCGGGACCATTAAGGATGGGTCACACGGGGCCACCTCAGCCCAACACACGGGACACTGGACTCATCCAGTGCAGCAAGAACCCACTCACCCTCTACACCCGGTGGGCCTGACCCCAGGCAGAAGGTCGCTGCAGCAGGACAGCACTCACCCTTCTGTAGCCCGTAGGCCTGACCCCAGGCAGAAGATACATTCACCCACCCGTTCACAAACCTCCCTCAACCGTCCGGGTGCCAGGGAAGCTGCAGGAACAAGACACCAACAGCCCCTTCCCTCACGGAGCTCACTCTGTCCAGGAAGGAAGGCCATCAAGTTCCCAAATGAAACCACAACCACAGCCCAGGGAGGGCCAGAGGAGAGGAACAGGCTGCAGCAGTCCCTCTTCAGCAGGACAGTCAAGGAAGGCCTCTATGATGACAATGAAGGTAAGCTCTCAATGAGAAGAAAGCAGGCACAGGAAAAACAGAGGGAAGAGCATTTCTGGCCAGGGGAAGGGCTTATGTGCAAGGCAGGAATGTGGCGATAGATGTTCGAGATGAAACCAGCCCAGCAATGAGTGAGGTCAGCAGAGGGCAGAGAACAAGAAGCTCTGAGGGTGGTGTTCTGAGGTGCGGAGTGCTACGATCCTCCCTGCCCCAGAGACCCTCTGGCTGCTGCTGGGCAAGGGCCAAGAACAGACACAGTGGTGTGCCTGTAAGGAAGGAGGTTGTGACAGGCATCAGAGGGGACCAGGTCCATTCTGGGCACCTGTTTCCTGGAATGGTTCTTTCTCGCGATGTTAGAAAGTGGGTTCTGACTGTGCTGTGACTTCACTGACAGTCCTCCCACAAAGAAGGACAGAACAGCTCATTCCAAAATGTGCTTCAAGGTGTGTGACATCAGAACCATCATGGGCTTCTGGGCTTCTTCCTCTATCTCTGGGCATACTGTTTGGCACAACTCCATCTCCAGGAGCCCGCTGGGTCTTGTTCATTAACACATCTGGAGATGTTCTGGAAAGAACACATGCAGAAAGTATTCCAGGTGGCCTCACTGAAACAGCTCTGTCCTTGACCACCTAATGATCTGGACCTTGACCCTGGACCAGTGTGCTTTTGCTGGCACTTCAGATGGCCCAGGGGCTCCATGAGACAGGTGTCTTTTTTGAGGGGGGGGGGGAATATTTATTTATTCAGCCATTCTGGGTCTTAGCTGCAGTATACGGGATTGATGATCTTTGTTGCGGCACGCAGGATCTTTGGTTACAGCAGGTAGGATCTAGTTCCAGACCAGGGATGGAACCCAGGCCCCCTGAATTGGAAGCATAGAGTCTTACCCACTGGACCACCAGAGAAGTCCCAAGACAGGTGTCTTTATCCTGGCTTCACGGATGAGACAATTGAAATGTCCCAAGACAGTCAAGTAACTGTCCTGAGGGTAGAGCTGGTGGCCTGCCTTTAAAGGGCACAGCCACTGAGCCACAGTTCATTCCTTCCACAGCGCGTGGTCGCTTGGGCCCACCCACAGCAAAGCCCACTTTGGGTCTAGTAGAATCCAGGCCCTGCCATTCACCAGCTGTGAATTCACACTGCTTCCCTACTCTGGGTCCCAGTTTCCCCATCTCTCAAATAAGGGTAAGAGTACCAGCTTCACAGGTTCATTTTGAGGAGATGATAGATAAAAAGCACTTAGAGTAAGCACTGTATCAGTAGTGACTTTCCTCACAATGCTCTGGCTGTGGCCAGGTATTAAAACATTCTCAGCTGCCACTGTCAATATCAGGAGGGTGTTAAGATCTAGCTTGAACTTGACCAACCAGCCCAAGGTCTCCGGGCCTTTCTCATCCGGCCAAGCCTGTCAGTGAAAGTACAGGGTTTCCCAACCAAACTCAATTGCATTAACAACGTTACCACACTCACAGCTGTCAACTCTCCACTTTTCTCACTGCTCAGGAACCAGTTACTCAAGAGGCTCTGCCAGGCTCAGGGTTCCCCACCCCGACTCGAGCCCCTCACCAGTCTCTCCAACACCTGTCCCACCCTGCGCCCAGCTGCCCACCCACCACCACCCGCCACCCGTAATGCCACCCTTACCACTTTGGTTCTTCCCACCCACCTGCTCACCTCAGCCCCGCCTCCTCCCCATGCCCCGCCTCCTCCACACAGGCCCCGCCTCCTCCCCCAGGCCCCGCCTCCTCCACCCAGGCCGCGCCTCCTCTTCCTCTCTCAGGCCTCAGGATCACGGTGTAGTTCAGCTGCTGCTGTGGCTTCTAAGTTGCTTCAGTCATGTCCGACTCTGTGCGACCCCATAGATGGCAGCCCACCAGGCTCCCTCGTCCCTGGGATTCTCCAGGCAAGAACACTGGAGCGGGTTGCCATTTCCTTCTCCAGTGCATGAAAGTGAAAATTGAAAGTGAAGTCGCTCAGTCGTGTCCGACTCTTAGCAACCCCATGGACTGCAGCCTACCAGGCTCCTCCATCCATGGGATTTTCCAAGCAAGAGTACTGCGAATGGGGTGCCATTGCCTTCTCCGGTGTAGTTCAGTAGAACTAGTTAAATGTTAGCTGCTGTGCTGCACCCATCCAGAGCAGTAATTCCTTGAAGGGATAACCTGTGAGGTAGGGCCCATTGTGCCCAGAGGTGTGCAGGTCATGAGTAACTTGGGATTGGGGAAGAGGGAGGGTCTGCCTGTAGCATCTGCCTCAGTCCATGGTGTAAATACAACCCCTGCCCACGCCCTCTGCTGATTTCAAGCTTAGCAACCTGATTTCCCTGAAGGCAAGGTTGGGAAGACTGGAGCCAAAGTCAGCCACTGAGGGCACACCGCCACCAGGATCCCCATTTTATAGATGAGAAAATTGGCTCGAGAGGTTACAGAACCTACGGGCTCCATACTTTGTGCTGGGCAGTTATGGATCTGAACCTATCCCTGACCCAATGCTTGGTAGGCTTTTCTGTCTTCCTAGGGAGGACACCACCCCACCCAAAGGGGCCCCGACTGTGTGGCTCTGGGGAAGCACCCCTTATCTGAGAGTTCTAGAACTCACTGAGGCCTGGGGGCAATGAGATTCCAAGAAGCAAGGGGGTGAGTGGCTGAAGTGTAGAGCCACAGTTCTAATGGTCAGAGAAAGGGGCTCACCAGGAGAATCGCCAGTGTAAACTGCCACCTGCTCAGAGCCTGCGGGGCATAGAAAAGCCTAAAAACCACCCCAACCCCACAGGCTCCTGGTCTGACACATGCCAACACAAGAAAGGTCCCGAAAGCTCACCATGCTCTGAAGCTACCCCTTCCCAATCTAATTCACCTCCGGAACTCCAAGGGGCAGCCCATCCAACGTGAGGGCAGAGGGGCTCTGTCTGTCGGAGGACCCCACAGGGCCCCTCCCATCCTCCCTCCAGGGATGCTGGGTACTCAAGAACAGCACAGCACAGCCACCAACCCAACTAGCATCAGCAGGGAATCGTCACAGGGACAGAAACTGGAGTCAGGCAAACAAGAGACCAAGGCCCAGCACCACTGCTTGCTGGTTCCGTGACCTTGAGCAACTTAACTGACTTCTCTGGACCTCAGGTTCCTTCCCTGTTAAGCAGAAGTAACACTGATGCCCCCTGACCAAGTGCTCACAGGCCTCAGTAACCACCAGTGGCTGTTACTACCAGCACTGCCAGCATCCCCAGCATTACCATGGCTCTGGCTCTTCTACAGACAGACCTAGGTCTGGATCCTGTCTCCACCACGATGTGACCTTGGACAAGTTCCTTCACCTTTCTGAGCCTCAGGTTCTTTATCCACAAAATGGAGGAAGGAGGAGTATCCAACTCTCAGGGTTTTTGCAAGGACACAAGAAATGTGACCTGCCCCTGGTATCCAGCAACAAAAAGGAGCCCAGGGGCTTCCCTGGTGGCTTCGTGGTAAAGAATCCACCTGCCAACGCAGGGAACACAAGTTTGATCCCTGATCTGGGAAGATTTCACATGCGTTGGAGCACCCATTGAGCCCGCATGCTGCAACTACTTAAGCACAGGCAGAACCTCTGGTCTGCCACAAGAGAAGCCACTGCAATGAGAAGCCCATGTGCCGCAACTAGAGAAAGTCTGTGAGCAGCAATGAAGACCCAGCACAGCCAAATAAAAAGGAAAAAAAAAGTGACCCAGAAAGAGGCTGATCATAACCAGGCTCCCACCCCGTCTGTAATTAAACAATTAATCCCAAAAGCGTTTTCGGAAGGCCTGCTGGATGCAGCACACAGCAGGGTGTGAGTGAAGAGATCAAGCAGGCCCCATCTCAGAACACAATGCTGCTGCTGCTGCTAAGTCGCTTCAGTCGTGTCCCATAGACGGCAGCCCACCAGGCTCCTCCATCAGTGGGATTCTCCAGGCAAGAGTACTGGAGTGGGTCGCCATTGCCTTCTCCGTCAAAACACAATACCTTCCTACAAACAGGCACCAAATTTAATGTGCAGAAGTCAGAAACCTGCATGTTAACACAGTGCTTGATGGCTACAAAAACCCAAATTATCCCTCACCTTCTACTTCAAAGGGACCCAAGGATTCAGAAGGAAAAAAGTACATGAGACAGCAGACACTTAAGATCCCACCTCCCAGGTTAAACAGATTTATATTTTACTCTATTTATTACAACAGATTCCTTAAAAAAAAGAAAAAGACATAGCTGAAGCCCTCACTATGCCTTTTCCTCCCGTTCCATCCCTCCCCAAGCAATGGTTCCTCTTACTGTGTAATTCCCATACATTTCTAATCTCATATTACAATTTATCCTTTAATTAGGTGTCTATCCACAAAAAACACATATAAATCTCATTTGGTATGTTTTTTTAAATTAAAAAAACCTTTTGCTATTTGCTTTTTTCTACTCAACATGATGTCTGGAGATTTATTAAAAGTGAAGTGAAGTCGCTCAATTGTGTCCAACTCTTTGCGACCCCATGGACTGTGGCCCACCAGGCTCCTGCGTCCATGGGATTCTCCAGGCACGAGTACTGGAGTGGGTTGCCCTTTCCTTCTCCAGGAGATCTTCCCAACCCAGGGACAGAACCCAGGTCTCCCGCATTGCAGGCAGACACTTTACCATCTGAGCCTCCAGGGAAGCTTAAAGGACCAAGTAAATCAAACTAAATTGCTTTTCATATGAAGAAATCATGCACAACAATTAAAATAAATGAACCAGTGCTGTGTGCAGCGCCTCCTCTTCTATAAATACCCCTTATGATATAGTTCCAACAATTTCATAACATTATTACTGGCCTTTGCTGTCACAATTATTTTGCTCTGAGGAGCTCAGAGAGATTAAGTAATCTGCCCTAGGCTATTTAGTGAGTGGCAGAGCCAGGCCTATCCAAGGCCCAAGCACCTCTGACACCATTATACATGGGTCCACATTCTCCTTTACTTCCCCCTTCCTACCCAGTTCTCTGGCTCAAACAATTGCCTCTTGAGCAGAACTCTACTTCCAGAACTTTCACATACTTACTCCTGTGGAGGAAGCTGAAGCAAGAATTATATTATTAACAAGATGAGCACCAACAAAGCTACCCTTTTGAGGGGAGGCATGAAAGAGCAGGAGATTCTAAATGGGGACCTAAATGGGATCCTAAATGGAAGATCCTATTGGGGACCCCAGGAGGAAGAGGCTGCCTTGCCTCCGGGTCTCCAGCTATGGGAAATGAGCAGTGACCCAGGCTCAAGGAAGCTGAGACGGACCCATCTTCCCAGGAATTAGGAGATTCCTTTACAAGATAAGAGCTGAGCTGCTACTGGGATCATTACCTGGAACTCTCATCTGCAATGGCAAAACAAAATTTAAAAAAAAAGAAAAAATTTCCTATAGCTTTGGATAAGCAGTTCTCTTGATGACCTTGCTCTGACCCCAAGACAATCCCAAGGCCTGCTCTGCCTTCCAAAGACCTGCTTGGGAGAAGGCCCATGAGTAAACTGTTCTACCTGCCTCGTCTCAGTGAGGCCGCTGAAAAGTCACATTTTCCTCTGGGACCACAGAACAGAGAATGGTAGTGTCAGCAAACTGTTACCGAAACAGCAGCAAAAATCGCCCCTCCCGGAATCCTACCTGCCTCAAACATCAGATATCAACCCTCATTCACTTCACTGTGTCACTGAGCGAGTCCCGCACCTTTCTGAGCATCAATTCTCTCTCTTGTAAATTACACTCCATAGTTTCCAAGGTCTCTCTCCCAGTCAAAAAGGTCTTTCTGGTGGGTGTTAATCACCCAGTGGTTTAGGGGTTGCTTTGGGGGGGGGGGGGGCAGTGGACAGGTGGAGGGATGTGGAAGAACAGACTTAGTCCCAAATAGAAATACAGTCTTTCTCAAGGTGTTAAATGTGAAGGAAAGAATCTCTGCTATTTTTATTGATCTGCAACAAACACCTGTAATAGAGCTGATCAGCCTGCTGTGCAAACTGGGCTGAGAGATATTTTACCCCTGTACAGAAACCCTGGAGCTACCACCTCAGTGCTTACGTGGCAAATGTCAGCAGAGAATGATAACACAGAACATGGAAATATAACAACTTTATTTTTTTCCTCCAAGGTCACTTTGAACAGTGGGTTTGAAGCTTCTCCTTCCAAGAGGGACAGGGTTTGAGTGTCCTCCCGATCAAGCCATGACCCTAAGGCTGTGACAAGCTTGCAGAACTTAAGTGTCCACCCCAAGGATCCTCAGGGGCCTACCTTATCCGCCTGCCAACTACCAAAATTAACTCCATTTTGTCAAAGGCCACATGTATCGCCCATCCTCCATCTTTCAAACTGAATGTGGTTTTTTCTCCAGGGTTACAGAGAGGCTTTGAAAAGTAAAACTGTATTAGAAAAATGTATTAGAAGAATTTCACTCTACAATCATAAAGTTGAAAGAGGCATAAGAGATTACTAAATTCTACCTCCTCATCTTTGTTCCATGTCAAAAAATCATTAACAACTTCTGGGTTAAAGGTTTCAAAAGATTCTGGGTAAATTATCACAGAAAGTAATAACAATAACAGTAGCAGTAGTAAAGGGAGTGGGCAGAAGCAGTGGTATTTCACTAGCAAACAAAAATCAGACTGTCTCCTTACACTTATATGAACCACCTAACATGGTGAAATTCAAAGAGACAGAAAGTAGAATGACAGTTGCCAGGGGCTGGGCAGAGGAGAGAAGGGGGTTAGTGTTTAATGGGTAGGATTTCTGTTACGCAAGATGAAAACAACAGAGTTCTGGAGGTGGATGTGGATGGTTATGGTGGCACAACAGTGTGAATGTACTTAATGCCATTGAACTGCACCCTTAAAAATGATTAAGACGGTAAATTTTATGTGTATTTTAACACACTTTTTTAAACCCGGGAAGGGGGAAAAAAAAAAGTTTCTCAACTGGCTAATTTTCATTTGGGGACCAGTATGGCAAAGTGGTTAGCAACTGACACTCTGGAGTCCTGAGTTTTTCTCTGTCCTGCATTTACTAACTAGCTGGGGACCTCTGAGCAAGTCATTTGACATCTCTGAGACTGTTTCTTCATATACAGAAACAATAATAATAGTCTCCTATCTCACAAGGCTGTGAGGCTAAGAAAACAAGGTAACAGACACTCACTGGCAGAAACGTAACACTCTCTAAATTATTATTATGAACTTTAATAATAAATTAATCATTTAATGCTACTTATAAGCCAGCAATAATGAAATTATTAATATTATATTATCAGCTAGGTTGATAAGTTCATCAGAACACTTCGTTTTAAGGGTAAAAGAGGCCCCAGTTAGGAGTCAGAAGCCCTGAACTTCAAAAGTGGCTGTGGGTGTGAGATTTCTCCTCGGTGACAAGCAGGGCTGACGGAGATGATCCCTTAGATTAACAGAAAGCAAAGATCAGCTTTGCTATTCAGCAGGAGCCAGCACTGCAGCTACACCTCCTTCACCGCCTAAGCCGCTCAGGGAGCCGTCCCGGGCGAGGGAAGGGGTCCAAAGGTCATGCCAGAGAGGCCTGACTGCAAAGCCCCTTTCTAAGCCCGAGGCATGGTGCAAGGTTTGTGCAAGACACCCTCAAGAATGAGAGCAAGGGTTCCACACCCTCGTTCCTCCCCTACCAAAGTCTACAATTCATCCCGCAGGGGGAGTTGCGAGGAACCTGCAAGCCTCCCAGGTCCTGCAGAGACCCCAAGAAAAGGCACCCCCAAACCAGCCAGGGTAGCAGAATTATAAATACCTCCCCCGCACATGCGCACTGAAATTTACGAGTGGCCCTGGGCACAACGCGTGCCTACTGCGCCTGCGCCGTCCGGCTCTCTTTTCTGGGTACAGGACGTAAAACGGGGAGCCGACTGTCTCACGTAAAAGAAAAACAGGTCTGTGGCAGTCGCTCAATCCCCGTTTTCTCGTTTCTTACCTCATAGTGCTTCATGGCTCCCCCGCACGGCGGCTGCTGCTCCTGCTACCTGCGCACGATACACCACAGAAAACCTCACGCGGTGACGACCGCCGCGCGAGACTAACCGCGGACCCGCATCCGCCCCGCCCCTCCCTGCCGCTCGCGCCCCTCCAGCCAATCAGTGCGCAAGGCGCCCACCTTCGTCCCCGCCCCTCAGAGCCGGTCTGCGCAGGAACTAGCCGCTCTCGCCACGGGGCTAGCCAATCAGCTTCCGGAACCCACCGTGGGGGGCGGAGCACGGGCAAGAGGGAGGAGGATGGAGGAAAAAGAAGGGTCTTGGCTATCCACCAATCAAAGAGGGCCTCCGGTCGCGAGCGACCGTTGTCCCGCCCCTTGGTGGCGTCTCTGTGGAAACCAAGGGAAGCGACGGTTATTGCAAGGCGGGGGGAGGGAGCTAGCAGAAGGCAACATCCACATGGCCGGCAGCTCGACTGGGTGAATTCGGAGGTGGACGGCCCCCGGGGAGTACCGGGGAGCAACGGGAGATAGCTAGGGGTTGGAGGCATGGGCTGGGGCACCTGGATGGAGAGGCTGCTCCGGCGAGGGAACCCCTATCACGAATGGGAGGAAAGTAAAGGGGAAAGAGGTGGGGAAAAGCTCTCAGGCACACACCCCGCAACTTGTAACCTGAGCTCTCTCACTATTCTGTGGGTGTCTTCACTGCCCTTTCTAATGCACGCCCCCCCCCCACCTTGCTAGACCCCATAGGCAGGGAGCCCGCTTTTGTCTCTACCTGTACTGCCCGGTATGGTCACCTCTGGCCACATGTGGCTACTGAGTCCTTGAAACGTGGCTGATCAAAATTGAGATGTGCTGTAAAGGTGAAACACACAGGGACTTAGTATGAAAAGGAAGATGTAAAAAAAAAAAAAAAAAAACTCATTAATCAACTTTTATGTTGATTAGTGCTATTATTATTGATGATATTATCAACAATAATGTTATTAGTCATGTAACTAATGGTATGCTGAAATATTATTTTGGATATATTGGGTAAAAATACATTATTAAAATTAAATTCCTGTTTATTTTTACTTCTTTGATATGCCTATTGGAACATTTAAAATCAGACACAGCTTGGATGTGGCTGGCTTGGCAGTTGTGTGTCTCACACTGGACAGTGCTGGTTTGGGGTCATGTTGTGCTTTTGTTCCATTGATTGTTATGAGCAGGCTGGGGAGGTTGGTTGCCACTACACACACATACAGACTCAAGCAGACACTTAAAACAGGACTTGGCACCCCTCCTTACCTTATCTCCTTTCTCCTGGTTCCAGACCCCACCCCTGAGCCTTCTTCAACTGTTGAGCGCTCCAGAACTCAGAGGCCTGGCATCAGAGACATGGTGAGAAGTCCTCAAAGACAGATTGTTGGTTCACCGGAGAGCAGGGCGGGGAGAAGGTGAGTCAGTGCTCAGCACTTACTCATCCAGGTTAGGCTCTAGAAATTTCTGAAGCTACAACTTTTGGGGACCCCTGTCTCAGAATAAAGGAAGCTAAGTCATTTCCTTTTTCAGGACTTCCCTGGTGGTCCAGTGGTTAAGACACTCTGCTTCCACTGCAGGGGGCCCAGGGTTCAATCCCTGGTTACTGAAATAAGACCCCAAAGAAATTATCTTTTTCCTCGGGCCTATCTGGGCAAAACAGAGGATTTTTTTTGTCTTGGCTGCGTGGGTCTTCGTTGCTTTGTGCGGGCTCTCTCTAGTTGCAGTGAGTCAGGGCTACTCTTTGTTGTGGTGCTCAGGCTTCTCACTGTGATGGCTTCTCTTGTTGTGGGGCATGGGCTCTAGGTGCATGGGCTTCAGTAGTTGTGGCACACAGGCTCAGTAGTTGTGGTGCACGGACTTAGTTGCCCAGAGGCATGTAGGATCTTCCCTGACCAGGGATCAAACCCGTGTCCCTTGCATTGGCAGGTGGATTCTTATCCACTGCGGAAAGTGTTTTATACTTGTACTTTCCAAAGCACAGATCTTTTCCTGTTGGCAATTGTGGAGCTCATAGTATCATGAGACCCTTTGTGTACCAACAAGCCTTGTTTCCTGGCTTCATGGAGAAGGGTAGGAGATTACTCACTCAGAAGCCACAAGTTTAGCCACTTCCCTGGTGGTCCAGTGGCTAAGACTCCATGCTTCCAATGCAGGGGACCTGGGTTCCAATCCCTGGTCAGGGAACTAGATCTTACATACTGCAACTGAGGCCCAGTGAAGCCAAATAAATAAATAAATATTAAAAAAAAAAAAAAAAAAAGAACAAGCCACAAGTTAAAATCCTACCAGGTTGAGTTACTTGAAGCATCTACTTCTGAGATGCTGAGGGGGTAGGGTTGAACCCCTAAAATCTAGCCACGTTTTGCTAGCAATTTCCAGGTTCTCCAATGTGGTCTAAGTAAGTAGGTCTTCCCTATGGGTGGGTTCCAGCTAGGTAAGGCATGTTGTGTCCAAAGGGACGTCATTTTTGGAGATTCCACACACATTCCTACAGACTTGGGACATTCTGGAATTTCCCTTTGGAGGCTGCTTTCCTGAGCCCTGAACTCACTCAACAGGCACCAAATAATTTTGTGAACTGTGTGCCAGCTGGGGCATACGAATAGTTTCCACCCGCCTCCTCACCTACAAGAAACTGATAGAAAGGCATGATCCAGCCTGCAGAGGGGAAGTCCTCTTTGGTTTTGATGGGTATTACAGGTGGAGAGGTGGATTTCCCAGGTGGCTCAGTGGTAAAGAATCTGCCTGTCAGTGCAGGAGACGTAGGAGACTCAGGTTCAATCCTTGGGTCGGGAAAATCCCCAGAGGAGGAAATTGCAACCCACTCCAGTATTCTTACCTGGGAAATCCCATAGACAGAGGAGCCTGGTGGGCTACAGTCCATGGCGTCATAAAGAGTCAGACATGACTGAGTTACTGAACACACACAAGTGTGAGGACCCCTTGTTGGCCTCATCTGGCTTCCAGTAATCAGGCTGCCAGCACGAACAGAATTCATCCTCGGAACAAAGCCTGACCACTTTGTTCAAGCCATTCATGACACCATACCATGGCTCTGTCTGTACCTGTTGATAGGGACAGCTAGTTTCCCCAGCACACTGGCTGATTCCTAATGGTGACAAGTAAATACATTTGGTATTTGCTGAGCCAAATGTAACAGGCCCCTTAAAGCAGTTTCCAAAGGGGGAATTCCAGAAAGCTCTTATGCTGTGGCACTGTTGAAGAGTGAGCAGGGCCTCCTTAGGTCTCAGATTCAGGCGAACCCGTGATCGTTTGGACCTGGAAGATCTGGTGTGTTTGGTTGTGTCAGTCTCACAAATTCTTTTTCTTTTTTTTAATTCCAGAGTAATTGCTTTACAATGTTGTGCAGGTTTCTACTGTACAACAATGTGAATCAGCTAAAGTATACATATATCTCCTCCCTCTTGAGCCTTCCCCGCAACTCCCATCCCAGCCCTCTAAGTCATCACAGAGCACCGAGACAAGCTCTTTTTCTATTTCCCAGGTGCAAGTAAGATAGGATCTTGATTCTTCCAGGAACCTGGCTTGGCTTGTTTCGGGGTTTGTGATCAAACTGGTTCAGAGCTGTGTGAGGGAAGGTAGAGCCTACAGCAGACAAGCCAGGGCTGATTTGCAACTTTCCCCTGTGTCAGGAGCCCCGGAGAGAAGTTTCCCAACCTTTCTGCCTTTTGAATTTTTAAATTCATGGGATGGATTTTCTTTCTTTTTATTGAGATATAGTTGACATTCAGTAAAAATCACCTTTTCTGCTGTACAGTTCTGAATAAATACAGACATGTAACCACCATCGCAGTCAAGATATGGAACATTTCCATCATCCCCCCAGATTCCCCTGTCTCCCTTTGTCAAAGATCCCAGCCCCTGGCAACCACTGATCAGTTTCTGCATCAATACTTTTACCTTTCCCAGAAGTACCTTAAAATGGAATCACACAGTGCACAGACTTTTGAAACTGGCTTCTTAACATAATGCATTTGAGGTTCCTCTGCATTGCTTCCTATGTCAGTAGCTCAATCCTTTTTTATGACTGAATAGTATTCAGTTTGTTTACATTTCACCCATGGAAGGACATTCAGGTTTTAACGGCTGTTGGTAATGACAAATAAAGCCTTGATAAGTATTTGCTCACTGGTTTTTATGTGAACATAGGTTTTTATTTCACATGGGCATTCCACCAGGGCAGATTGTTAGCTTAGATGACTGTAATGCTTTTGAAGTTCTTTTTGATGAAGAGAGGAAGGGTTGAAAAGAGTGGTGATGCTTTTTTTAAAAAAAAAAATTAAGGCTTTATCATCATCTGAATCACATCTTACACAAGCTTACCATAAACACTCAATATGCTAAACAGTTTACACCTCAGCATTTTATTCACTAAGTGACCTCAGGCAAGTCACATAACCTCTCAGAGCCTTGGTTTCCCTACCTGTAAAATGAGGTCAACCTCATAGGATTATTTTTTTAAATGAAGTTCTTTTTGGCTGTGCTGGGTCTTCATTGCTGCACTCGGGCTGTCTCTAGTTGCAGAGCTTTGGCTTCTCATTGTGGTGGCTTCTCTTGTTGCAGAGCACGGGCTTTAGGCACAAAGGCTTCAGTAGTTATGGCTCTCGGGCTTAGTTGCCCCACGGCACGTGAGATCTTCCCGGACCAGGGATGGAACCCATATTCCCTGCACTGGCAAGCAGATTCTTAACCACTGGACTACCAGTGAAGCCCCTCACAGGATTATTGTCAGGATTAAATGAGTTCATACACATTGAGTGTCTGGAACCGACTTGACACAGAGTACGACCTTGTCAATGTTAGCTATTATTATAAGGTTTATTGCCTGGGCCCTCTCAAATTCACATAGCAACCTTGGGAGGTAAGATCTACTCTTATCCCAATTTTATGGAAGACATACTTAGCAATTACAGAGAACAAGTTGTGCAAGAGCACATGGGCAGTAAATAAGAAAAAAGCAGGTCCAGGTTTTCAACTAAGGCTGACTGACTCCAGACTGACCTGCTTAGTTCTTATATTCTTAGTTCTTAGTTCTACCAATGAAACAGAAGCAATAGGATATATGTGTTTGTGAATGTGTCTGTGTATTAAGAGACTTGTTTCAGGCATTGGCTCTCACAGTTGTGAGGGCTGGCAAGACAAGTGTGAAATCTGTAGGGCAGACCAGCAGGTCTTGGCCAGGAACTAATGCTTCATTCTCAGGCAGACCTCCATATTTGCTTCTAAGGTCTTTCAGTGTTTGCTTTTAAAGCCTTTCAAGTGACTGAATGAGGTCTACCCACAAAAGCAAGGGTCATCTCCTGTACTTAAACCCAACTGATTATAGATGTTAACCTAACCACATCTGCAAAACACCTTCACAGCAGCAGTTAGATTAGTGTTTAATTGAATAACTGGGTACTATTGCCTAGCCAAGTCTATGCATACAGCTACCCATCACATCGTCTCCTCTTCTCTGAGTTGATAGCTCAAACCTCTGCCAAGTTTCTGTGAAAGTCACTTTTCCAGTAACATTCCAACGTGCCTGGTGACAGAATTCCCTGGAAGTCCATTGGCTAGGACTCTGCACTTCCATTGCTCAGGCACAATCCCTGGTCAGGGAACTAAGATTCCACAAGCCACTCAGCCTGGCTGGAAAAAACAAAACAGTGCCCAGTGAGTATGTGTTCAGGTCAAAGAACATAATAAGAGAAGTTGAGTTTGGGCTCTTTTGGTTTTTTTTGGCGGGGGTGGGGGTTAAACAATTAAAACTTATGAGTATGATCCAGGCTTACTCAAGGAAGAGAGATTTCCCAGCCCTAAGGTTGCCCCCAAACACAAGGACACCCCTTGCATGATGTTTTTGGTCCACTCGAGCTATGTGAAGACCTTTAGAGGCCTCCACATCTGTTGACTTTTTTTTTTAGGGTGGGTTTATTAGTGGCATGTGGAATCTTAGTTCCCCGACTAGGGATCAAACCCACGCCCCCTGCAGCAGAAGCAGGGAGCCTTAACCACTGGACCACCAGAAAAGTCCCCACATCTGTAACTCCTTTTTTTTTTTTTTTTTTGCCACACAGCATGTGGGATCTTAGTTCCCTGACCAAGTACTGAACCCATCCCCCCTGCATTAGAAGCAGAATCCTAACCACTGGACTGCCAAGGAAGTCCCCACATCTGTAACCCTTAAATTTATAAGTGTGAAGAAATCCACAAGCTCTGGGTTTTTTCCCCCATGATGACTCCCCCACTATCTATGTAACTTTATAAAAAAAAAAAAATCAAACTCCCTCCCCTCCATGATTGGTTCAGGACCCCTGCAGTGCTGTGCCCCTGGGTATCCAGCCTAGACTCATCCTCCCAGGTTGGCTGGTGTGTGTGGCTTAGTCCAGAGTCCTTTGATGGTGGTGGTTTAGTCGCTAAGTTCTGTCTGACTCTTTTTGACCCCATGGACTATAGCCCACCAGGATCCTCTGTCCATAGGATTTTCCAGGCAAGAGTACTGGAGTGGGTTGCTATTCCCTTCTCCAGGAGATCTTCCTGACCCAAGGATCGAACCCGGTTCTCCTGCACTGCAGGCAGATTCTTTACCAACTGAGCTACCAGGGAATCCCTTCCTGACACGGTTACACTGGGGTCAGGGAGTGGCCAGGGATGGCCGGAAGGCCATGGCGTCTTTCTCAAGAGTTCCAGTTTGCATAAGGACAGTGGTTACCAGAAATGTTTTGCTGTGTCCTGCCAGGAAGGGGGATCCTCAGCAGCCCACCATTCAACTGGATGGTTAGTCACCCCTTTGACAGAACTTCCTCTAAGCTAGGTCTGTCCCGGGCACTTTACAAATGTTGATTCAATGCCAACTTCAAAGCCCTATGAGGCTGGTACAACTACTACCCCCATTGTACAGATGAGGAAGATAAAGGCCCTGGAAGGCTCAGTAACCAGCCCAAGATCACACAGCCAGAAAGTGCTAGAACCAAGAATGAAACGTGACTATTTGGCTCCAGCACCAGTGTCACACCGCCCAGACTTCCCAAGCAGTTCTTCCAAGAACCTTTCCCCACTGTAGGCCGCCACCACCTACTCCCCTCTTCCCTTCTCAGGTGGTACCTCTTTCTGAGCCTCCTTTCCACGTCAGCCCTGTCCTTGACCACAGACACCCCAGACTATAGGAGCCAAAAGGGATCATGTTGCCCAGAGATGAAGATACTGAGGCCCTGAGAGGTGTATTGCATGCCCATGTCTCCCCCACATCATGAACATAGTGGGGCGGGGGTAAAGAACCAGGTGCATTAAAAACAGCCAGGACGTTTTAGTCCGTGGATGGAGAGGGGCAATTGAGTCTGGCCTGGCCTGAAAGGTCGGGCAGGTGGAAATCAACGAGAACTTGCCCGCCAGAAAAACATGAAGAAATCCCAGGAAATTAGTAAGGGAAAAAGAAAAGAGGATAGCCTGACTACCTCTCAGAGGAAGCAGCGGGACTCTGAGATCATGCAAGAAAAGCAGAAGGCAGCCAATGATAAGTCTATGCAAACAAGAGAGAAATAATGACTATGTGGAAAACCTGGGTGCTACTGCAAACTAGTTGTATCATAAGCTCTATGATCAAGATTTTGTAGAGTGAACAGTCAGTACTTGCTATGCTAAGTCACTTCAGTCGTGTCTGACTCTGTACGACCCCATAGACGGCAGCCCACCAGGCTCCCCCGTCCCTGGTACTCTCCAGGCAAGATCACTGGAGTGGGTTGCCATTTCCTTCTTCAATGCATGAAAGTGAAAAGTGAAAGTGAAGTCGCTCAGTCGTGTTCGACTCTTAGCGACCCCATGGATTGCAGCCTAACAGGCTCCTCCGTCCATGGGATTTTCCAAGCAAGAGTACTGGAGTGGGGTGCCATTGCCTTCTCCGATGTTATACCTTATAAAACTATTTTAAACTTTTCCTTTCAACCTGACTTAGTGTGAGGTTTCAGAACCATTCTTCAAAGAATAAAACACTAACCATACATTTGAAAAAAAATAAATAAAAATAAAAACAGCCAGGAATATTTATGAAGCTTTGGTTCCAGACACTTCCTGGCACTGGAGACTCAGCAGTGACAGGACCCAGTCCCTGACCTTATGGTGATTCCAGGCTAGGAGTGGGGGAGACATTTAACATGAAAACCAAGGAACAATTTCAGATTTCAGTGGCAGGTGTTCTTGAGAAAACGGTAAAGTGAGAGGCTTGAAGGGCTGGACTGAGAAGACCTCTGCAGGGAGGTGAATTTTGGCTCCCGGTGCTCACCTCACTTTGCAGGGTCCTTTATGACTGAGGACGCAGATAGTACTGGAGCTCCCACCTTCATTCTGCTCGCAAAGAGTTGGATATGACTGAGCATACACACACAGCTGGTAGAACAGGGCGGGTGACTATTTTTATTTCCAGAAGGAAGCGGGTGTTTGGGGCTGGGGAAAATTAGGCAACTCCTGGAGACACCTGGCAAGAACTCATTCCTGGCCCTGTGAGATAGGGGCGGGCATATTTGCATCTGCTAGTGAAGGGGCTAATAGATGGGGAAACAATGGAAACAGTGAGAGACTATTTTCTTGGGCTCTAAAAATCACTACAAATGGTGACTGCAGCCATGAAATTAAAAGATGCTTGCTCCTTGGAAGAAAAGCTATTACCTACCTAGACAGCACATTAAAAAGCAGACACATTACTTTGCCCACAAACGTGCATCTAGTCAAAACTATGGTTTTTCCAGTAGTCATGTATGGATGTGAGAGTTGGACCATAAAGAAGTTGAGCACGGAAGAACTGATGCTTTTGAACTGTCGTGTTGGAGAAAACTCGAGAGTCCCTTGGACTGCAAGAAGATCAAACCAGTCAATCCTAAAGAAAATTGGTCCTGAATATTCATTGGAAGGACTGATGCTGAAGCTGAGGCTCCAATACTTTGGCCACCTGATGCGAAGAACTTACCACTGGAAAAGACCCTGATGCTGGGAACGATTGAAGGCAGGAGGAGAAGGGGACAATGGAGAATGAGATGGTTGGATGGCATCAACCACTCGATGGGACATGAGTTACAGCAAGCTTCGGGAGTTGGTGATGGATAGGGAAGCCTGGCGCGCAGTGAGGTCGCACAGAATGGGACACGAAAGAGCGGCTGAACTGAACTGTGAAGGGGCGGTGTCTTCCCCAGACCCGCCCCTTCCTGGAGTAGCGCGTCGTAACCTATTGACCCAAACAGGAGGCGGGCCGCAAGGCCGGCCCGGATGCAGGAAGCAATAAAACATGGTCGCTATTGGTGCCCGCTGAGGGTGGGCGGGGCCTCCGTCGCCCGGGGCGCGCGCCGCTGAGAAGCGTTGCCCAGGACGGAGCGAGAGGGGGCGGGGCCGCGCGCAGGCGGCCGTTGGCGGCACGACCCCGCCCCGGATGTCGCGCGTCGCAGCCTGGACGACGGGGATTGGCCAAAGCCGCGTGGGGGGCGGGGCGGAAGGTTCTGGAGGGGGCTGGCGGGCTCTGGAAGCTTCCGCCGGACGGGTATATAGAGTCCGGGACGGGGCGGTGGCGGAGCCGGGGGACGGCGACAGCTGGGTGGCGGGCCGCAGGCGGGGGCAATGGGAAAGGACTATTACCAGACGCTGGGCTTGGCCCGCGGTGCGTCGGACGAGGAAATCAAGAGGGCCTACCGCCGTCAGGCGCTGCGTTACCACCCGGACAAGAACAAGGAGCCCGGCGCTGAGGAGAAGTTCAAGGAGATCGCCGAGGCCTACGACGTGCTCAGCGACCCGCGCAAGCGCGAGATCTTCGACCGCTACGGGGAGGAAGGTGCGTGTGCGCGCGCAGCCAGGGGCGCGCCCTCGCCGTTTGACAGGCGGAGAAACCGAGGCAGGGCGGCCTCGCTGCAGCATCTCCGGGGGGCGCTTCGGACGCAGGGGTTGAAGCAGCCCCGGTCCTCTGGCCACACGGGCCTCCGCCTTCGGATTGGCGGCCGCCCGATGGGAGGAGGGGCCCTGGCCGCGCTGCTTGTTCAGAAGCTTCTAGTATGTCTGGGGCTGCCCCTCCCTGGGCGCTCGCCTCCACCCACGTCCGCGATCGGTCCGGGGGTGCGGGTGCGGAAGGAGAGGATTTGGAGGCCTAGCTTGGCTGCTGGCGTTGCGGGCCTGGGCTCACCTGGGCGAGGTGGGGGGCTCTGCCACCCCGGGGTTCAGGGCAGGGCCTCTGGCTGAACCCTGGGCACAGGCTGCGAGTAGTGAGCCTGCAAATGAGGTGCCAATTAGCGCCGAGCGACCTTCCGCGCCTCTCCGAGGGTGGAGTGAGGTAATCCTTGTAAAGTGCTTACCTAGTCGGCCGTCAAAGTGCAGGGAACAGTGGGGCCAGCCCTCTTCAGGGTAAAAGAAAGAAGCTTTCTTGTCCTGTCTCCCATTGATGACTCAGGCAGGTTGCTGGGCTTGGTCCTCAGGAAGAAGCGGCTTATTATATGAGAATGGGGGCAGTTAGTGCCAGGGTGCGAGAATTTGAAAGGCTGCATTTTGCAGTTTCACGTTCCTTTTACTCTCCCATACGTCTCTAGCAGTAGGGGATTTAAGAGGAAGCATTTAGTGAAAACTGATCGGGGGTTAAGCATTTTTTCATTGGATCTCTTAGTGAGTTTTTCGTACTCATTGTAACAGTGCAAGGGGAATGAGTTCCTCAGATGTGAGGACCTGGGTGGCCCCAAGAGATGCCCGTCTCAAAGCTTGAACCCTTCACCGCTGTCTTGCCACAGTGGACTACCTGCCATAAGTGGGTGGGGGTTCTGTTTCTGCTGCTACAAGTGGGAGGTAAAAGCTTGGAGTTCTTCCTTGTTCTTCCCTGACAGGCTAAAAAAAATTCCTCCCCCAATGGCTCCTAAGTTTTTTTCCTTGAAGGAAAGTTCCTGGAGAGTTAAGTTCCCAGCCCGCCATCTGATTTCTTCTGCTTTTGCTTTTCAGGCCTGAAGGGCAGTGGCCCCAGCGGCGGGAGCAGCGGCGGTACTAACGGTACCTCCTTCAGCTACACATTCCATGGAGACCCTCATGCCATGTTTGCTGAGTTCTTCGGTGGCCGAAATCCCTTTGACAACTTTTTTGGGCAGCGCAACGGGGAGGAAGGCATGGACATCGATGACCCGTTCTCTGGCTTCCCCATGGGCATGGGTAGCTTCACCAACATGAACTTTGGCCGCTCCCGCCCTGCCCAAGAGCCCACCCGAAAGAAACAAGATCCCCCCGTCACCCATGACCTTAGGGTCTCACTTGAAGAGATCTACAGCGGCTGTACCAAGAAGATGAAAATCTCTCATAAGCGGCTGAACCCTGACGGAAAGAGCATTCGCAATGAAGACAAAATCTTGACCATCGAAGTGAAGCGGGGGTGGAAAGAAGGGACCAAAATCACCTTCCCCAAGGAAGGAGACCAGACTTCCAACAACATTCCAGCCGATATTGTCTTTGTTTTAAAGGACAAGCCACACAATATCTTTAAGAGAGATGGCTCTGATGTCATTTATCCAGCCAGGATCAGCCTTCGGGAGGTAAGGCACTAGGCAGGGCAGCGTCTGGGGAGGGAGAAGCTGTTTTGTGATGCCGTTCAGTGTTTGTTTGACCGATGTTTCTGGGCACTTGGTGCGGCCAGGCTTGGACAGTGCAATGGCGACAAGACCGTCCAGGGCTCTGTTTTTCCGGAGCTTCTGTGCTGGTGACCTGGGTAGATCTTAAGGCGGGGTCTTAGCTGCAGAGGCCTGATGGCATTTACCCTCCAGTCAGCAGCCTCTGGGCAAGATGTGAGCTTCCTAAGCTACTCTTTCTAATACTGTCCCTTTGCTTTCCAAGGCTCTGTGTGGCTGTACAGTGAATGTCCCCACTCTGGACGGCAGGACCATACCCGTTGTGTTCAAAGATGTCATCAGGCCTGGCATGCGGCGAAAAGTTCCTGGAGAAGGCCTTCCTCTCCCCAAAACGCCCGAGAAACGCGGGGACCTCATTATTGAGTTTGAAGTGATCTTCCCCGAAAGGATTCCCCAGACGTCAAGAACCGTTCTTGAGCAGGTTCTTCCGATATAGTCAACCCGTGTTCCCCAAGGACTGACCAGGGACCTTTCCAGAGCTCAAGGATTTCCGGACCATTCCACCAACTTGGACCCGCGAGAGGGCGGGAGGGCCCAGGGAGGGCTTTCATACTGCTGAATGTTTTCCAGAGAATATATTACAATCTTTCAAAGTCGTGCACTAGACTAAAGTTGTTTTTCGAGCGGTAGGGCGGCAGGTGGTGGGGACAGCAGGCAAAGGCAGTGCAGTCTGCCCCACTGGGTCCTTGCAGCCCTCCTGGGTGGGCAGCACCCGCCTCCTCCCTCTCCAGGCCCTGCCCAGGGGGAGAGGCAGACCGCAGACCCACAGTTGGACTTGATCCCCGTGTTGTAGTCCCTCCGCTTGTAGACGTCCTGTGGTGTGGACCTGCCTTCATGGTTACCAGACCCTGTACACTCCTCAGTTTCTATTGTATGATCAGTTTGTGTTTTATTCTGTATTTGTCTCCCCCATCTTGCCCTTCCCCTAAGAAACCCCGTCTTCTCTTTTGCCATCTCAAATTGAGAATCTCAACTCTGGTTGCTGAACTGCCTGGCCAGCTCCCACAAGCAATACCTCCCTTGTTCCAGCTGGACCAAGGGAGCCGGCCTTCACTGAGTAACTTGTGCAACTGCCTCTCCCTCGAGGGTCGGGGACCTTGGCTGGAGTCCTGACCCCGGGCTCCCATACAGAGATTTTCACCTTCCTTTGCTGTGAGGCAATCTTTTGGCACACCTGGGATTTCCCCATGACCCAGGTCATTTTTTTTGTTCAATGGACTCTGGACTCTCTCAAAAGGATCTGATCCTTTTGAATTTTGCACAGGCCTAGCTATAATCCCTTTTGATAAAAGGGTCTTTGCTTCTGATTACAGGAGCACTGTGGAACGTCTGTAAATATGTTTTTATAATTCTGTGTAAAGTTGGTGTGCAGTCAGACGAAACTGGTCCACAGCAGCTGCTGCTCTCTGTATAGGGCCATGATGGAACTGAGAAAGAACCTGGGGGTGGGGGGTGGGGGGGGTGTTGGAACAAGTGTTTGTTCCTTGCAGGTCAGTCTGGTGCTCAGACTTTTAGACTCATTGTAAGTTGCCACTGCCAACACAAGACCAAAGCGTGTGACTTGTCAATGTGCAGCGTGACAGCATTAAAGACTGATGCTAAACCTCAGGGGAGCGGTCCTGCGACTCTGTTTGAGGGTTCTGCTGACGGGATGGGGTGGGGTCGGGGCAGCCCTCCAGAGGCAGCCAGGGTGGGTGGGAGGGAGGGGCAGGCAGGAGGTAGGAGTCCTCTGCAATGGAAAGAGAAGTTGCCCTCCTGAGCTAAATGTGGGGTGAACAAGAGAAACCCGCCAGACTGGATCTGGGCATCGGAAGAGCCCAGTGGATTCAGAGCTTGTTTTTTGGTGAAGGTTGGGGCCAAAGTTAAACAGATCCCTTCCCAGTCTTGTAAGATCTGGTTGCTAGGGCCAAGGAGATGTGTGTGCCCTACTCTCTTAATCTCCACCCACCCCCCAACCCCTGCTTTCTTGCTAGAACAAGCTGGTGTCAGGCAGGCCCTGGCCAAACCAGATTAGGATTCCAGCCCAGGGCCACCCCACCCTGGTTAGGACCTATTTCCTGCCCTCCCTTTATTTACAGGCCACTGAAACTGCTTTTACTTTGTAACTTTTTTTGAAGGAACTGGTTTTATTATAAGGTAAGTAATTACACAGGCCAAAAACCGCATTGCTATTTTGCTACAAGATAATCGGTGTAGAAACTTAAATAACCATATTTAACATAACCTTGGAGGGCTTTCCCTTCCCACTGAAACAGTTTAACCACTGGAAGCAATCTAAGTCCAGTGCTGTCCCAGAGAACCTTTTTCAGGGATGGAAATGTTCTTTTTAAAACAAATTCTTTAAGATTCAACAGAACACAAGTTGCTTAGTAGCTACAGGCACATTTCAAGTGCTCAGCACCCACCCCTGGTGGCTAGCAGTGACTATTGGACAGCACAGATCTTAGACGGCTTTTCACCCAAACCTAAGCCATGGGTCTCAGAGGAGTAGCTGCTTCAAGCCCAGAGAGGCCATCCTCGTTCGGAGGTGACCCCTGGAGTATTAGAGCCAAAAGGGACCCTATCACCACTTCCAGGATGAGGAATGATATTTACTGCAGAATTGGCCCTGGCCTCAACTGGGGTCACAGACCTCCTTGAGCCGCCATCCGCCTGCCCTAGCCTCCCTCATTAACATGGCTGGTCTGTATGGGCTTCTTATCCAAGGGCTGTGGACACAGATGAGCACAAAGCTTCAGTGTGTCACACGCAATCCTGGTAAGTTGGAGAAATAACCTTCCTGTGGTGGTGGATGGGACAGTGTCACTCTTCAGGAAAATGACAAGGACCCTAGTAAACAGCGGCCTGTCCCTCGGATGCACAGCCTTTGCCGACACAACCTTGCTGCACATGTGTGTCACGTGTTTGGTTTGTCCGCAAGCTGGCTTCTCCCCTCGCTCCCTTAGCTCCCCTCTAACGAATTTATTTTCCCACGATGCCTATCTGACCACATTTCAGAGTTGGCTCCTTCCACAACAGTGTGAGGGGAGCTGCCTCTGTTTTGCACCCACCTCATGGGGTCGCAAAGAGTTGGACACAACTGAGCAACTAAGCACAGTATCTTTATCCATCACACCAGGAGCGCTGCATTTTTCCCTGATTCAAACAGTAGAAAACAAAAATTCATGTTCAGCCTGTGGTGAGTAGTTTCCTCAGGACCACTGTAGACAAGCCATGGCATTAGAAATTTTTTTTTCTCCTCTTTTAAAAATGTTTTTTTGTGCAGCCTCCTAGAGACAATCTGCTTATATAAGCATAAACATAATTTCTAAATTTCCAGTTTCAATTTTTGGCTATGTAATCACAGTACTGAATTTGTAAGGGCATATAGAGTTAAAAATTCTCCTTCCCATGCTGCTTTTGGGTCCACCGCCAGGAAAATTTTCCCAGTTTTCTCCTGTGCCTTTCCTTCTGCAATGTTGCATGAAGACATTTTTCTTTTTTTACACAAGTGGTACATACTGTATGCTCTGCCCGCCCCCTTTTTTTCTTCTCATATGGAAATAGCTTCTCTTCTGTTTTTCCATATGTTGATTCTACCAGACACGTGCAGGTGGATGTGAAGATCTAGTTTCATGTTTGGTGGCTCCTATCTCTCCTCTATCATTGCTCCTGCTTCCAGGTTTGAATCTCAACCACTTTGTAGCTGTGTGACCTTGAGCGAGTGACTTGACTAATCTGTGCCTCAGTTTTTTCAACTGTAGAATAAGCACAAAAATTGTACTTCTACGGTCGTGAGGATTTTCAGGTATAGATACATAGAAGCACACAGCAGAGCCTGACACAGAACAAGTGCTGTGTGTCAGTTACTGTACCGTAATGTGAAAACGTCCCTCAGCCCACTCCAAGGAAACCTCTGAGTTGTGTCCACAGTCTTTCGGGTCTGTGTTCCTGGCTAAGCTCCAGGAACCAAACCCCCAGGCAAGCCCCTGAGACCCACAACTCCACCCTGGCCTTCACCCCACTTAAGGCTCACTCCGAAAAAAAAAAAAATAAAAAATAAAAAAAAAAAAGGCTCACTCCGGAAATTCTCCGCTGGTCCAGTGGTTTGGGCTCTGTGCTCAAACTGCCAAGGACCTGGGTTCAATACCTGGTCGGAACTAAAATCCCACAAGCCATGCAATACAGCCAAAAAGAAAAAGCAGGCTCACTCCCATGCTATTTGGTCACAGCCTGCTCACTTGACATCAGCAGTGGAACAACAGGCCCTAGGAATGAGCAGCCTGGGTTTGAGTCCCAGCTCTGTCACTCAGCTGCTGTGTGTTCTCAGGCAAGTGACTTCGCTTCTGTGAGTCTCAGTGGCCACCTTTGAAAACAGGGGGACTGAAGTTACAGACTTCATAGACGTATTGTGAAAACTGGGCAAGGTAGGGCACTGGGGAGGCAAAAGAACATGGCATTAAGAACTTGGTTTCCCGAGACTTCCTGGTAGTCCAGTGGCTAAGACTCTGAACTCCCAACTGAGGGGGCCTGGGTTCCATCCCTGGTCAGGGAACTAGATCCCATATGTGACAAGACCAGGTGCAGACAAATAAATATTTAAACAAGGAACTTGGCTTCTGAACAGTGACCGTGCTGAGTTCAAGTTCTGCTCACTGCATTCCCCTGGACAAATGAGAAACCTCTCAGCCACCGTTTCCTCTTATGTGAAACAAGACTAAGCATAGCCACTCCTACCTTCTCACAACCCCAGAGCCACAACTCAGAAAGCTAACCCCTGAGAATTTGACACAGGCCCAGCACAGGACAATTGTGAATTAACATGAGGAAAGAAATACTCATTCATTTTGATATTTGGCAAAACTAATACAATTATGTAAAGTTTAAAAATAAAATAAAAACTAAAAAAAAAAAGAAAGAAAGAAATACTAAGGAACTTCGGGAAAAATTTGCCCCAGGTCTCCTTAAATATTGGTTATTCTCATTAGCTGTTAATTATTGAAAAACATAGTATAATGCCTGATACATAATAAGCATTATCCATTCAATAAACATTTATTGAATGCCTCCAGTGTGTCCAGTCCTGTTCTTTTTTTATTATTTTTTTTTATTTTTGGCCACACCCTGAGGCACGTGGGACCTTATTACCCCGACTGGGGATTGAACCTGCACCCCCTGAAATGGGAGGTGGATTCCCAACCACTGGACCACTTAGGGAAGTCCCTGTTCAGTACTGCTCCTGATGCTGAGGAGACAGTATTAGACAAAACTGGCAAAAATTCCTGCCTTTGCAGAGCTGACAGTCATGTGGGGTGAGAAAGAATAAAACCAAAAATAAATGGTGGTGCTAGTGGTAAAGAGGGCTTCCCTGGTGGCTCAGACAGTAAAGAATCTGCCTGCAGTGTGGGAGACCGGGGTTCGATCACTGGCTCAGGAAGATCCCCTCTAGGAGGAAATGGCAACATACTCCAGTATTCTTGCCTGGGGCATCCCATGGACAGAGGAGCCTAGTGGGCTATCCATGGGGTCGCGAAGAGTTGGACATGACTGAGTAGCAGCAGCAGCGGCAGAGAGTGATGGAGAAATATGTAACAAGTAGGTAGAGAGTGTTGTGCTGTGTGCTTAGTTCTCAGTTGTGTCCGACTCTTTGTGACCCCATGGACTGCAGCCCACTAGGCTCCTCTGTCCATGGGTGTTGGGTGCAGTTTTAAGTGACACGGTCAGTGAATGCCTCACCCTGAAGGCAACATTTGAACAAAGAGTTGAAGGAAATAAGAGGAGAGCCACGTGAATACTGAGGGAAGGACTTTTCAGGCAGAGGAAACAGCCTGTGCAAAGGCGCTGAAGCAGGAGCCTGAGTTTAAGGAACAGCCAGGGGACTTCTAATGCAGGGGGTCTGGGTTCCATCCCTGGTGAGGGAATTAGATCCCACATACCACGATAACAACAACAAAAGATCCCACATGCTGCAACTAAGATCCTGCACAGCCAAATAATTTTTTTTTTAAGGAACAGCTGGGAGTCCAATGAGGCTGGACCAGAGTAAATGAGGGGTGCTGCTGCTGCTGCTAAGTCACTTCAGTCATGTCCAACTCTGTGTGACCCCATAGATGGCAGCCCACCAGGCTCCCCCGTTCCTGGGATTCTCCAGGCAAGAACACTGGAGTGGGTTGCCATTTCCTTCTCCAATGCATGAAAGTAGAAAGTGAAAAGTGAAAGGGAAGTCGCTCAGTCAAGTCTGACTCTTTGCAACCAACCCCATGGACTGAAGCCCACCAGACTCCTCTGTCCACGGGATTTTCCAAGCAAGAGTACTGGAGTGGGGTACCATTGCCTTCAAGTGGGAGGCAAAGGCAGACAGTACAGGGCCCATGGGCCACTGGAGACTTTTGACTTTTCCTGAATGAGGCAGGAGCTTGCAAAGATTTGGGGTTTTGTTCTGTCTTAATATTCCTTCCGGAGGTGGGGGTGGGAAGGGGAGAGAGTCATTTGATTATATAACAATTAAAAGTACCTGAGCTATATATATGATCAGTCTCTTGAAATTTCAACGCACCAACCTATTTCCAACTAGCATAACACAAATCTATTTTCTATTAAAATCTACTCCTTAAAGTACATGTTCCCCCCACACAAACCTGAGAATTCTTTCACAGTCTGCTGATTCCATGTTTGGTGGCGGAGAGGAGTGTGGTGGTGTCTGATTTCTTCTGAGTTCTGAAACTCTCTTGATTACTCAGATGATTTCCTCTTTGTCATGAAGAGAGGAGAGAGCCTCAGGAACACTTCAGAAGATTCTCCTCCTGAGCAACCCCAGTTTCCTTGAGATTACTGGGTCTGACTCTTTGTGACCCCAAAGAGGTCACTCTTTGTGACCGCCAGGCTCCTCTAGGGGTTTTCTAGGAAAGAATACTGAAGTGGGTTGCCATTTCCTTCTCCAGAACATCATCCCTACCCAGGGATCGAACCCATGTCTCCTGCATTTACAGGTGGATTCTTTACCACTGAGCCACCTGGAGAGTCCAAGGTCACCTACCATGCCCTAATAATTGTCGCATCACTGGTATCCAGGGTAGCACTTGACCCAGAGCTGCCCCTCTGAATGTTTGTTGAAAGAGTAATTGAGTGACAAAGTGATTCAGACAAGAGGACCTGCAACATTTGCCCTGTCACCGCTCATGTCAGGGAGTGTGCCAAGGAAGAACAACCCAGCCTTGAGGTCTGCTGGTGGTTCCCCCAAGAAAGGGGTCCCCCACACCCCACTGCCTCCAACTCCCACCTGGGAGAAATGGATATTCTGTCTGGCTCCAGGAAAGCCCCTTTTTCCTAGGATCCTGTTCCTACAACATGATTCATGCATCAGTCATTGGACACAGTTCCTGAGGGCCAGCTCACTAGCCCCAGGGGATCCAGCTAGAGGCAAACAAAGCAGCTGGGGGGGAACTCGTGGAGCTCATAGTCTTCCAGGAAACAGAGACTTCTGTTTTAGTTTCCTGCGGCTGCTGTGACAAAGTACAACGAACTGGGAGGCCTAAAACAACAGGATTTATTCTCTTGCAGTTCAGGCAACCACAGGGCCAAAACTAAGGTCTCAGTAGGGTTGGCTTCTGCTTTAGGCTCTGAAGGAGCCTAAAGTGAGTTCCACACACCTCTCCCAGTTTCTGGGGGCTGCCAACAATCCTTGGCCTTCCTTAGCTTGTAGCTACATCACTCCAATCTCTGCCTCTATCTTCACAAGAAGCCATCTATCCTTCCTGTCTCTGTGTTTTCTTTTTATTTTATTTTATTTATTTATTTATGGCTGCTCTGAGTCTTCATTGCTGCTCATGGGCTTTCTCTAGTTGCAGCAAGCATGGGCTTTCCATTGCAGTGGCTTCTCTTGTTGTGGAGCTCAAACTTTGGGACATGCAGGCTTAGTTGCTCCTCAGTATGTGGAATCTTCCCAAACCAGGGATCGAACCCATGTCCCCTGCATTGGCAGGCAGACTCCTAACCACTGGACCACCAGGAAAGTCCTCTGTATCTTCTTTTCTGTCTTTTAAAAAGGACACATTGGATTCAGGGCCCATTTAAATCCAGGAGGATCTCATCTTGAGATCCTCAATTTATTTAATTACTTCTGCAAGACTTTAATGCCAAATAAGGTTATAGTCACAGATTCAGGCACACGGGCATGTCTTCTAAGGGCCCACTATGCAACCGACTGTAGTGGGCAAAGTATGGTACTTCCCATCACCAGAGAGCTTGGAGAGAGGACGCATGCGTGGCAGGTCCTGGGCACACCATCCAAGGTACAGGAACTTGTCAGGGCTCAGAGATAGGCCATTGGAGCAGCAGCCCCATGGATAAAGCTCCAAGGAAGACCAGGGGCATGCATAAAGCAGGTCTGAGCTGAAGAACATGAGGCCCTGGAGGCCTGGTGTGGGTGGAGCAGAGAGAACAGGAGAGAGTAACGTGGGGTGTGCCCAGGAATGAGACAGGCCCAGAGTCAGGGCCCTGCTGAGACAGGCCCACATGCCTGAGGCAGAGGAGAAGCCAGTTGAGAATTTGAGTCAGGAGGGACATGGCATGATCTGCTTTTACCCAGAAATTTGAGCTGAGGTCTGGGTGGTTTGTCTCAATGGGGGCCCAACTTTCCTTGGGAAAATAATGCTGGACAGTGTGGCTGGGCCTGACTCCAGATGAAACATTTCACTGAAGTATTTCAAAGGCACATGGCCTCTTGGTGTGGGGGTCATCAGCAGTGAAAGAATGGGATCAGACTTGGGTGCTCACAGGTGCCCTCTGGCTGCCATGGGGGGAATAGATTGGGACAGGGCGGGGGTTGGGGGGGGTTGGGGGGGGCGGTGATCCAGGGTGGAGCTGGGAGATCAGGGAGAAATTGGTTGGGGCTGGACGAGGTGGGGGCCAAGGAAGTGGTAGGTAGTGACTGAATATGTATTTTGAAAGGAGACCTGCTCATTGTCCCTCCAGAAAGTAGTCCTACTGATTTAGGAGTTGTTGTTTATTTCTAAAATATTTATTTACAAACCCATTGGAAGGTTGCCTTTGGGGATGGGAGGAGAGTAGGAGTATTTGTTTCAGATATTTATTTTAAAAATTTCAAAGCTAGGGCTTCCCAGTGGTCTAGTGGTTAAGAATCTGCCTTGCAATGCAAGGGATGACACAGTTTGATCCCTGATCCAGGAAGATCCCAAATGCTGATGGGAAACTAAGCTCATGGACCACAACTACTAAGCCTGCACTCTAGAGCCCTCGAGCCACAACTACTGAAGCCCACGTGCCCTACAGCCGATGCTCCGCAACAAGAGAGGCCACTGCAATGAGAAGCCTGTGCTGTGCTTATTCACTCAGTCGTGTCTGACTCTTCCCAACCCCATGGACTGAAGCCTGAGTATCACAAATAGAGTAGCCCCCACTTGCCACAACTAGAGAAAGCCCATGCACAGCAACAAGACCCAGTGCAGCCAAAAAAAAAAAAATATATATATATATATATATATTTTTTTTTTTTTTTAATTTCAAAGCTTAGAAAACTTACACGAATAGTAAAGTGATACCCATATTCCACTCTCCTGGTTCAGCAGCAATTGTTATTATTTTGTTACATTTGTTTTCTCTGTCTCCCTATATGTTCATAGGGATGTATACAATATTATAATATGGTATATAAAATGATTTATACGTGTATAATTTTTTCTGAACCATGTGACAGTTGCAGGCATCGGGACTTTAACACTTAGTAATTCAGTGTTTGGACTTCTCAGGTGGTGCTAGCAGTACAGAATCTGCCTGCCGATGAAGGAGATGTAAGAGACCCAGTTTCAATCCCTGGGTTGGGAAGATCCCCTGGAGGAGGGCATGGAAATTCACTCCAATATTCTTGCCTGGAGAATCCCATGGACAGAGCAGCCTGGCGGGCCACAGTTCATGGGGTTGCAAAGAGTTGGACACGACTGAAGCGACTTAGCACACAAGCAAATCAGTGTGTATGTCCTAAGAATAAGAATATTCTCTTGTGTAACCCAGAGAAGGCAATGGCACCCCACTCCAGTACTCTTGCCTGGAAAATCCCATGGACGGAGGAGCCTGGTGGGCTGCAGTCCATGGGGTCGCTAAGAGTCGGACACGACTGAGCAAATTCACTTTCACTTTTCACTTTCATGCGTTGGAGAAGGAAATGGCAACCCACTCCAGTGTTCTTGCCTGGAGAATCCCAGGGATGCCGGAGCCTGGTGGGCTGCCGTCTGTGGGGTCGCACAGAGTCGGACACGACTGAAGTGACTTAGCAGCAGCAGCTTGTGTAACCACAACACAACACTCACACTTAGGAAATTTAACGTGGATATGGTATTATTGTCTAATATTCAGGCAACATTCAAATATCCTGGATTATCCCAAGAATATCCATCATAACTCTTTTACCATTCTTTGAAATTCTTATCAAGGATCCAATCAAGAATCAAAGACTGATTTTTGTTGTCTTCTATCTTTTATCTCCTTCAATCTAGAACCATTTACCAGTCATTTATTCATTTAATTAATGGATTGATTTTACCTTTCATGACATGGATCTGTTTGAAGAGTCCAGACCATTTTGTTTTTGTTTTTTAAAGAATGTCCCTCCATCAGGTTGTGTCTATTGTTATTGTTGTTTTCCCTAGTAATTAATTTGAGCAAACTCCGGGAGAAGGTGAAGGACAGGGAAGCCTGGCATGCTGCAGTCCAGGGAGTTGCAAAGAGTCGGACACAACTAAGTGACTCAACAACAACAATCAGATTCAGGTTAAACACTTTGGGCAGGACCAAGTTCTTCGAAGGTGATGTGTCTTTCTGAGTAATACATCACAGCAGTAATAGTGAGACAGCCTATTCTATCAGAGGTCATATCTTTTTATCACTTGGTTACGGTGGTGACTGCCAGCTTTCTCCACTGCACCTTTTCCAAGGTAACTTTTTCACCACTGAAATTAACAAGTGATATGTGGGCTGGTTCTTTGACAGTGAATATCTACTGCCCCATTTAACAAAGAACTGTCTGAATCAATCATTCCTCTGGTGGATGAAAAATGGTGCTTTTCTAACCTGATCTTTCCTTCTGCATCTATTAGTTGGCATTCCAGAACTCCACCCCCAACTCCCCACACACAAGGGTAGAGGCAGCATTCAAATCTGAGCTCCTGACAAGGGCGTGGGGGACGAATTGAGAGAGAAACACGGAAACATATACACTATCATGTGTAAAATAGATAGCCAGTGGGAAGCAGCTGTATAGTACAGGGAGCTCAGCTCAGGGCTCTGTGATGACCTCGATGGGTGGGATGGGGGTGGGTGGGAGGGAGGCTCAGAGGGGGATAATATATGTATACTTACGGCTGATTGTTGGACAGCAGAAACCAACACAACATTGTAAAGCAATTATCCTCCAATTTAAAATAAATATTAAAAAAAAAAATCTGAGCTCCTCGCCAGCTGGGCCTCCCAACCTCTTGAGCTATAGAATCAAGAAGGAAGGAGATACCCAGTGTTGCTCTGTGCCCTTGGGCAACCTGCTCACCCCTTCCTAGGCACTTCCTCATCAGTCAACAGGTGGCTTCATGTGGATTCTGCTCAGGACTCTGTTATCCCCATGTCTCACATACCATCTCTCCAGGTGTGTGGAAAGAAGCAGCTCAGATGTCAGGCACAAGCAGCACAGTGGAGACAGTCCCACAGAGGGCACTGGCCTAGCCAGAGGCAATTGATAGCTCAGTGGGGGTGGCAGAGGTCAGCAGAACAGGAAGAGAAGGACAATAGCTGTGCCCGCTGCCACAGCAGTTTCAGTATTTGCCAGCTGGGTGGGGCTGGCCAGGCAGCCCTCAGCAACAGCCCAGGGCCCACTCTCCCCTTCACTTTACCGCTCTGCAGGCCCTAGCCCAGCTGGAATGTGCAGCAGCTCACCCAGGGAACTGCAAAGACTCATTCCATGAGGCTTGAACAGTTGAAGTCTCCAAGAACTACAACTCCCAGAACACACAGTGAATCCTTGATCTGGCCCCAGCTGTCCGAGTGGCTGTTGTTCCTAGAACAAGGAAATGTCATCTGTCCTGGGAACTGACAGTCCTGGCCTATTGTTGTTCAGTCACTAAATAGTAGCTGACTCCTTGCAACCCCATGAACTGCAGCACGCCAGGCTTCCCTGTCCTTCACTCTCTCCCAATAGTGAGATAATCAAAATTATGATTTGCTCAAAATCATGTCCACTGAGTCGGTGATGCCTTCTAACCATCTCATGTTCTGTCGCTCCCTTCTCCTCCTGCCCTCAGTCTTCCCCAGCATCAGGGTCTTTTCCAGTGAATCAGCTGTTTGCATCAGGTGGCCAAAGGTGGAGCTTCAGTATCAGTCCTTGCAATGAGTATTCAGGGTTGATTTCCTTTAGAATTGACTGGTTCAATCTCCTTGCTGTCCAGTGGACTCTCAAGAGTCTTCTCCAGGACCACAGTTCGAAAGCATCACTTATTCGGTGCTCAGCCTTCTTTATGGCCCAACTTTCACATCTCTACATGACAACTGGAAAAACCACAGCTTTGACTATACAGACCTTTGTTGGCAAAGTGATGTCCTTGCTTTTTTTTAAATATGCTGTCTAGGTTTGTCCTGGCCTGGGAAGGGTGCATTTGTGTCTTTGTTTCTTGTACCTGCTTCTGCCTAAGAAATCTCAGTTACAAGCCAAACCTGGAGATGGTGAGATTACCTAGTTCTTTCATCCACATATGTATACTGAAACCCCGCTCTGTGCCATTCTCAGGACTGGAGGGTCGGGGACAGAGGGGCAACAGAGATGAAGGAGACAGACTCGTGAATGTCAGCTCCCTGAGGGCTGAGACTTGGGTTGGCTGGCTATCCTTTGCAATCTAGCACAAAATATGTGCTCAATAAATATTCGCTGGTCAACCAGCAAGCGAACAGACCGTTTTGCCCTTGTCTTTCGTACCACTGCAACCTAAAGATGCTTTGGTAGCTGCTTTGCAAGCTCCTTCGCTATTGCCCTCTTCTAAAGTGTGCTGTATCTCTCTGTCCGCCCTCCAAGCCTTTGCATGCCCTGTTCCCTTTACCAAGAGCACATTCATTCAGCTTACTCGTAGACGTATCTGTTGAGATAGGACAGAGCCTGGCACGGAGCAGGAGCGCCTTAAATATTTGATGAGTAAATGAATGAATGAATGAATGCCCTTGTCCATTGTCCATCCAGGACGCCGGACACGCGGGACCCTCCCTATTCATCTCAGTTCCCCGCCCTCCCGCCCAGAATGAATACATCTTTTTATCCGCCCTGAGGATGGCCGAGCTGGGGCATGGGCAGGCCGAGTGGAGGACTGGATTAGGGACAGCCCTTGGCTCCCTCCCGGTATCCGAAAGGGTTCCATTTTCTGGGCTTTGGAAGTTTGTATCCTTTTCCCCCGCACCCCCAAACTCAGTATCGGTCACCTGACTTCCACGACTGGTCCCCCGCCTCTTAGCACCCACAGCACCCCACACGGACACTTAGCCAAGAACACGTGGTCCGGGGCCCCCAGCTTCCCATTGGCCGCTGGCCTCCTTCCTCCCAGAGATTGGCTCGGGCTCGGCCTCAGCTCCCCCTTCCGCAGCCTCGCGGTGGTACAGCCCGCCGCGGCTTAGGAGGGGCGGGAAGGTCCAACGCTTCGCGGCGCGGGGGAGGTGTCGTGAAGAATCGAGTGAAGCGCAGGGATCCCTCTGGAATGTTTCCTTCGGGTTCCACCCGAAGGGGGGCGGCGTGGAGTGGATTGGCCGCGAGCGCCGGGCGGCCGCTTCTGATTGGCCAAATGTGGGCGCCAGCCCCGCCCCCTGGCGGTGGCTGCGGGAGAGGCCCGGGCCAGAGTTTGCCGAGAGAAGAGCTGGGCGAGCTGGGCGGCGGCTAAGGAAGCTCAGGTGAGTATACCCTGCAAGGAGGTGGGGAGAGGGGGTCCATCGCGACCGCTCGCGGGGACCCCGGAGCAGACCCGCGAGATCGCGGACCCGCGGGGATTAGGCCTATCCTGCGGGGTGGGGCCGGCCCCATGGACGCAGCTGGAGGTCTAGGCTGAGTTGGGTGGAGGGACGGGACGGGGGGAAACGTCCGAGTCCCATTCCGGGAGGGCCGCCTGCCTTCCCTCTAGGGTCAGGGGTGAACGCCTCCCGGCGCCGGGATGGCGTCTCCAGCCGCACCCCAGCCCCCTGCACCTCTGGAGAGTTCCCGTCCCCGTGGGGACAGGCGCAGAGTCGGTATTTCGGGCAAGTCCCCGAAGCTGGCCTTGTCCCAGAAGCTGGCCTTGTCGCAGAAGCTGGCCTTGTCCCAGTCGTCCAGGGCCTGGGGAGGGGGTGGGGTGCTTCTTGGGAGGATCGAGGTCCCGATTGTAATAATGAAAAAAATCACCCGGGCTAGCATTCATTGAACACTTCCGTGTCAGGTATTTACCATGCGGATCATTGAATCACCCCTCATGGAAGTTGCTGTTACTTCTTTCAGAGGTGAAGCAGCAGACCCAGAGAGGTGGAGTGTCTTGCCTAAGGTCACACAGCGAGTAAGTGGCAGATCTGGGACTCAAACCCATGCCTCAGAGTCCAGAACTGGAATCTCCGCCACTAGACTAGGTAACCAGTGGCTTCAGGGCTCAGGTGTTTCTGACCAGCTCCTCCCACTCCATTCCCTCCAACCAGACAGCCATCTGGGGCACACCTGCTGGTCTTTGCTTTCACCAGCTGCTCAGACAGGAAGCTGCCCCCATGTCCCTTTTCACCAAAGCTGGAAAAGCAAGACCAGAATACTGGGTCCTGAGAAGAGAGGGACATCTGTGGGAGAGATAGGTGGGTGGTGGGGACCACTGGGGTCCTGTGGCTGCTGGGCCCCTGGGGAGGCCTGGGCCCCGGACAGTAGGCGTTCTCCCTGGAAACACCCATGAGCCGGTTTTTCAAGACTGATTCAGAGGCCTCCCGCCCTCCTCTTCCAAGCAATACACTGCGGAAAAGGGGAGCATGGGCGTGGTGTCCCCTTCCCTATCTTGCGTGAGCTCTCAGGAACCCCCTTCCCCATTTCCTGCTCCTCCCATTGCAACTCTGTGTGGCTGTAGGCTTGTTAAGTTACGGGCCCTTCCCAGTGAAGAGAGGGTAGGGATGTGGGATTCCAGCCAACCTGCTCAGTGCCACTAGCTGACTTGAAGCTCATTTCCTCCATACCTGTGTTCAAGTTTAAGAGGAGACTGGGAGTGTGGTAGGGAGGTGGCAGTTTGAAACTGTACAGTAGGCATGTTCTGAGGATAGGGGGGCTCGGAGAGTAGTCAGAATGAGGGCATAAGACACATTATTCATTCGTTCTGTACATATTTATTAAGTATCTACTATGTGCCAGGTGGGCTTCCCTGGTGGTTCAGTGGTAAAGAATCCTCCCGCCAGTGCAGGAGACACAGGTTTGATCCCTGGGTCGAGAAGATCCCCTGGAGAAGGAAATGGCAACCCACTCCAGTGTTCTTGCCTGGAAATCCCATGGACAGAGGAGCCTGGTGGCCGTCGCAAGAGTTGGACAAAACTTAGCAACTAAACCACCACCACCACCACCACAGGCCAGGTACTGTTCCTGGCACAGAGGGTACAGTAGTGACCACAACAGAAATCCCTGCTCCTGGGCAGCTGCCATTCTACTGCGGGGTGAACAGGCAACAAACAAGTTGTTCAGTTCAGTTCAGTCGCTCAGTCATGTCCGACTCTTTCCGACCCCATGAATCGCAGCACACCAGGCCTCCCTGTCCATCACAAACTCCTGGAGTTCACTCAGACTCGAGTCCATTGAGTCAGTGATGCCATCCAGCCATCTCATCCTCTGTCGTCCCCTTCTCCTCCTGCCCCCAGGCCCTCCCAGCATCAGAGTCTTTTCCAATGAGTATGATGAGGTGGCCAAAGTACTGGAGTTTCAGCTTCAGCATCATTCCCTCCAAAGAAATCCCAGGGCTGATCTCCTTCAGAATGGACTGGTTGGATCTCCTTGCAGTCCAAGGGACTCTCAAGAGTCTTCTTCAGCACCGCAGTTCAAAAGCATCAATTCTTTGGCGCTCAGCCTTCTTCACAGTCCAACTCTCACATCCATACATGACCACAGGAAAAACCATAGCCTTGACTAGACGGACCTTTGTTGGCAAAGTAATGTCTCTGCTTTTGAATATGCTATCTAGGTTAGTCATAACTTTCCTTCCAAGGAGTAAGCGTCTTTTAATTTCATGGCTGCAGTCACCATCTGCAGTGATTTTGGAGCCCCAAAAAATAAAGTCTGACACTGTTTCCCCATCTGTTTCCCATGAAGCGATGGGACCAGATGCCATGATCTTCATTTTCTGAGTGTTGAGCTTTAAGCCAACTTGTTCACTCTCCACTTTCACTTTCATCAAGAGGCTTTTTAGTTCCTCTTCACTTTCTGCTATAAGAGTGGTGTCATCTGCATATCTGAGGTTATTGATATTTCTCCCAGCAATCTTGATTCCAGCTTGTGTTTCTTCCAGTCCAGCATTTCTCATGATGTACTTTGCATATAAGTTAAATAAGCAGGGTGACAATATACAGCCTTGACATACTCCTTTTCCTATTTGGAACCAGTCTGTTGTTCCATGTCCAGTTCTAACCGTTGCTTCCTGACCTGCATACACATTTCTCAAGAGGCAGGTCAGGTGGTCTGGTATTCCCATCTCTTTCAGAATTTTCCACAGTTTATTGTGATCCAAACAGTCAAAGGCTTTGGCATAGTCAATAAAGCAGAAATAGATGTTTTTTTGGAACTCTCTTGCTTTTTCCAGGATCCAGCAGATGTTGGCAATTTGATCTCTGGTTCCTCTGCCTTTTCTAAAACCAGCTTGAACATCAGGAAGTTCACGGTTCACATATTGCTGAAGCGTGGCTTGGAGAATTTTGAGCATTACTTTACTAGCATGTGAGATGAGTGCAGTTGTGCGGTAGTTTGAGCATTCTTTGGCATTGTTAATAACAAGTAAATAAAGAAAACACTTGCAGAGGTTGATAAATGCTATGAATAAAATATGAGGGAGTGGCATGGTAGAATCTGTAAGAAAGGGGGATCTCAGAAGAGGTAACTTTGGAGCCAAGATCTGAATGACAAAAAGAAGCCAGCTTTCTAAGGATCAGGTAGGGGGCACAGCCAAGGCAAAGCCTCTGAGGCTGGGCCAAGCTTGGCATGGTATGGCTGGGGCAGGAGAGAACCCAGAATGTGATTCTGTGGGGATCTGTGGGTCACATTAAGGAGTTTAGAGCTTTTCTTCTATCACATGGGAAACCGATGTAAGATTTGAGGCTGGGGAGCAACACAATCTGGTTTATGTTTTAAAATAGAGACATGAATTTAAATAACAGCCTAAGACTGGAAGACAAGAGTTCTGCCAGAACAGCATGTAATTAAGTCCATGGTCCTGAGTTGTCTGGACCACAGGGGTGGTTGTAACAGGCAGGGACAAGTGGAGGAGGCTGCTTGGAGGAGGTGGCCAGGAGTAAGCCTTGACAGGCAGAGAGGACTGGGATGTTCCTGGGCAGGGCAAGGGAAGAGGCAGTAATAACAGTGAGAGTAATAATTTTCTTAAATCAAATGTCAAGCAAAGTGCTAATTGAGTTACTTGCATAAACTCTTTGGATTCCTATAAGCACTCTGAGAGACAGTAATTCTGCCCATTTTTCAGATGAGGAAACTGAAGCCCCATCAAGTGAAGTGACTTGCCCACAGCCACTCAGCTGGTAAGTGATGGGTGGGATTTGAACCCAGGCCACTCTGCCTCTTCTGGCCTGGAAAACAAATTCATAAACCACCCACTTACCACCATTATTTCCCTGTCCTGGGTAAGATATGAAGCCAGCCTGAACCAGGGCATCAAGTGTAGGCAGAGTAAGGAAGTTGGGAGTTGGTGAGCAGGATGTAGGGGCCCTAGAAAAAGAGGGAGTTTGAATCTTGGCAGCTGACTAAAGATGGTACAGATAGAAATAGTAGTAATTGTCACCAGCCTTTGTGGAACTCTTACTGAGTCCCAGGAGCTGTTCCAAACACATGTATGATTTCTTTGGAACTCAGAAAGGTTAAAACATTTGCTCAAGGTTGCACAACTAATAAGTGGCGAATCCAGGTTTAATATTTATGTTCTTTGCATTCTGCTAAGATGTACGGGGAGTGGTAGGAGGGGAGCCAGGGGAGGTGATGATGTGGGGTTTTTTGTTGTTTTTGGTAGCATCATTAAGGGAGTATAGTGAAATAACTTGACAGAGCAGTACCAGTTTATTCATTCAGAATGTATTTTATTTCTAGTATCTAGAATATATAAAGAGTTCCCACAAATCAATAAGAAAAAAGACTAGGCATTGCAATTAAAAACAGACTGTGCAGTTTTAGAGACTTCCCTGGTGATTCAGTGATTAGGACTCTGCTCATTCACTGTTGAGGGCCGGGATTCAATCTCTGGTCAGGGAACTAAGATCCCATGAGCCACATGGCATGGCAAGAAAAAAAATTGTGGTTTTTAAAAATGGGCAAAGACTTAAGTAGTTTACAAAAGGGCAAATCCAAATGGTTTCAAATGTTTTAAAGGTTGTTTAGTATCATTGATTAGAAGGGGAGTAAAAAACAAAATCTCAGTGTCTTCATGGTTAGATGAAGCACCTACTTTGTGTCCAGAATTATGCTGGGAAGCAAGGAATAAGGGACCCCAGAGGTAGGACTTATACTGTTGCTGGGGAGACAAGATCCTACTGAGGGCAGATGCTACGGCCTGTGCTTCTTTGTCTCCCCAGAACTGGGCATAGAGACCGGTGGCTGGTGACTATTAGATTCATTAATCCATCCACTCATTAATTCCCCAAGTATTTAGTAAGCAGCTGCCCTGTGCCAGGCCCTGTGTTCTCTGAGCTAATAGAGGAATGAGTAAGACAGGCAAAGTTCCCTGCCCTTTTTGGAAAACAGACAATGAACAAGCTAAATGAATGAAGTATGGCTTCCACCTGAAAGAGGTAAGAGAGTGAGTTGGATGGCTACCAGAGGGCACAGCCAGTGCAAAGGCCCTGAGGTTGAACTTCATCCAGTGTGTTGAAAGACCAGGGAGGGGGCCCTTGTGTCTGCAGGGAATGAGCAAGGGGGACAGAGGCAGGGAGTGAGGGCATATGGCTGATGTGGGCTGGTCATTTGGGGCCCATGGGCCAAGGCGAGGACATTGACTTTTACTCCAAGTGAGGTAGAAGCCCTGGGAGGGGTTGGAGCGAGGACAAATGTGACCTGACTTATGTTTTACAGGATCACTCTGGCTGCTGTGTTGAGAGACCATTGAGGGCAAGGGCAGAAGCTGGGAGACTCAGAGAAGGCAGCCGCAGTCGTCTAGGTGAGTTGTTTTTGCTTTTAAGATTTATTTATTTATGGTTGCTCTGGGTCTTCATTGCTGTACTGGGGCCTTCTCTAATTGTAGTGTACAGGCTTCTCATTGCAATGTTTTCTGTTGTTGTGGAGCATGGGCTCTAGGACATTTGGGCTTCGGTAGTTGTGACTCATGGGCTGAGTTGCTCCATGGCATGTGGGATCTTCTGAGCCCAGGGATCAAACCCATGTATCCTTCATTGGCAGGGGACTTCTTTACCACTGAGCCACCTGAGAAGCTCTAGGTGAGTGTTGATAGGACTGGACCAGGTGATGTTAGAGGAGGTGTTGGAGAACAGATGAATGAATGAAAATGGGTACAGCTCAGGGGCTCTACTGAATCCAGGAAAGCCCTAGGGAAGAGGTGATCTGAAAGGAGGGAGCAAGAAGTCCCCCTTACATAGAAAAATATAATTTGGCATAATCTGATCCTTACCACAACCTGGCCAGGTGGATGGAATGTCCCCATTTACAGGTGAGGCATCTGAGGCCCAGGGAGACTGAATCACCTAGGGGACAGCATCACTGTGATGAACTTGGGCTTGGGAGTCAGACCTGAGGGTTGGGGCCAGTTTCTGTGACTTTGGACTTAAACATGAACTCTTTGCTAGTCTATAAAGGCCTATACAGTTGACCTCCATTGCTTCTTTATTTTTTTTTTCTTTTTTAATATTTATTCATTTGGCTGCACCAGGTCTTAGTTGGGCATGCAAACTCTTAGTTGCAGCCTGTGGGATCTATTTGCCTGACTGGGGATCGAACCTGGGCCCCCTGCATTGGGAGCATGAAGTCTTAGCCACTGGACCACCAGGGAAGTCCCCCTTCATCACCTCTTTTACCTGCCCTCTTCATGTTCTCCCATTGCTCACTCCACTCTAGCCACACTGTTTGCTAGCTTAATTGTGAATCTGCTCAGAATCTCCCATGACTGCCATTTCACTCAGATCAAAAGCCCAAGTTCAGCCTCTGGCCCACAGTGTCCAGTCTGCCTGTTACCTCTCAGTTCAGTTCAGTTCAGTCGCTCAGTTGTGTCTGACTCTTTGTGACCCCATGGACTGCAGCACGCCAGGCTTCCCTGTCCATCACCAGCTCCCAGAGCTTACTGAAACTCATGTCCATCAAGTCAGTGATGCCATCCAACCATCTCATCCTCTGTCGTCCCCTTCTTCCTCTGCCTTCAGTCTTTCCCAGCATCAGGGTCTTTTCCAGTGAGTCATTCCTTGCATCAGGTGGTCAAAGTATTGGAGTTGCAGCTTCAGCATCCGTCCTTCCAGTGAATATTCAGGACTGATTCCCTTTAGGATTGACCAGTTTGATCTCCTTGCAGTCCAACGGACTCTCAAGAGTCTTCACCAACACCACAGTTCAAAAGCATCAGTTTTTCGGTCCTCAGCTTTCTTTATGATCCAACTCTCACATCCATACATGACTACTGGAAAAACCATAGCTTTGACTAGGCGGACCTTTGTCGGCAAAGTAATGTCTCTGCTTTTTACGTCTCTGCCCTCACCTTTTCCCACTGTCCCTCTTACTTGGGGATCCAACCACACAGGCCTTGCTGATCCTCAAGCATGTCAAGTAAATCCCCACCTCAGGGCCTTTGCACTAACTGTTCTCTCTGCCTGATGTTCTTGCCTCATATCCTCCTATGGATATTTCCTGCTGTATTTCAAGTCTCAGCTTCGCCTGCTCAGAGAGGCAGGTCCTCTGTGACCTTGTCTGTAAAACTTGTTTTATTGTCTTTATAGCACTCTTAGAAATTATATTGAATATTTACACATTTGCTTGCTCACTGTACAGCTTCTCTGAACTGTATGCTTCTGGACAGCATGGACGGAGCCCCAGCTAGCTCACCTCTGCAGCAACTAGGAGTGAATTCGAAAAATGCAACCCTGGGTCTGGTGCTTTGGCACAGTGAACAACCTGTGTAACTGCTCATGATGGCCCTAGTCAGGGACCTTACTGCTTGTCTTTTTTTTTTTTTTTTTTAATAATTGAAGTTATTTTAATATTTGCAGCATACATTTTGCTCAGTGGTTCAGTAATGTGCTTGAGTCATTCACAGGGGTTTTCTCTTACCTTCACAGGTATACTGTTTAGCAAACTTTTATGAAATTATTAATTACAGCTTTGAATTATTAAATAAAGCATTTTTTTTTTTGACTGCACCACATGCTTGTGGGATCTTAGTTACCCAACCAGGGATTGAACCCATGCTGGGTCTTAACCACTGGACTGCCAGGGAATTCCCTAACTAAAGCTTTTAAAAACATATACACACACAGACACACACACATGTATCCACTTAAACACATACACCCATGGTGTATACACACACACACACACACATACATATGTATGTGTATTTGTAAACTCTTAGAATTTATCCATATAAGATTGTTTTCTTCATCCATTAACCCTTCATCACAGGCTCCTTATTTACTCTGGGTAGGGAAATGTGGGACCTTGCTTATCTTATTGAAGGCAGTATCTACAGTGGTGCATGAAATATAGTTAGTGCCCAAAACATATTTGTTTGAAGGGAGGGACGGAGGAAGAGAGATAGAAAAATAGAGTGGAGGGAAAGGAAAGAAAAAACATGTATCAGTCAGGATAAGTTTTGCTGCAGTAATAAGCATCCCCCAGAATCTTAGCAGTCATACTCTACAATGGTTTATTTTTTGTTCCTGCTGCATGTCCATTGCAGCTTAGCAGGGGGGTTTCATTCATTGTAGTCACTCAGAGCCGGCCTGGTGGGGCTGCCACCACATCAAATGTGGCTGGTCACCCTACTGGGAAAATTAGATCTGTGGAGGTTCTTGCTCCAGTAATTAAATGCTTCAGCCCAGAAATGTCACGTGTCACTTCCTCTCACAACTCATTGTCCAGAACTGGTCATATGCTTACCCAGTCATAAAGAGGCCAGGAATGCCATCTGCTTACATGCTTGGAAAGGGAAGAGTCAGAAATTTTTTGTGCACGATTGCAACCAATAGAAAAATAGAGAAACGTAGACCGTGAGCCTCCATTTTCTCATCTATTAAATGGGCATAATCACATATTATGGTACATCATGTAATCACATCAGGACAATAATATGGTCCCCATGATATGATGTGAGGATAAAGTAAGATCACAGAGCAGTTAGCAGTTATGGTAGATATTAGCTGATATTATTTCTGTGCAGGTGTGTAAGTGCTAGGACCAGGTTTTTTTTGTTTTTGTTTTTTTTTAAGTGAAACAAAGTATTTATTAGGAGGGAAAAGAGTGTGAATAGGCACACATGAGGGACTTAGAGTGTCATGCCCTCGTGGTAGTTTGAATCACTTATATGAGGCATTTTTCCCAGGTTCCCTTTGGCCAGTCATCTGGCTGGGTGATTGCCTGGCTCTGAGCTGGCACCCGATTTTGAACTGAGGCCAGCCTGTTCTCTGAATAACTTCATTGGGCCTGTAGGGGCAAGGCGGCGTGAATTTCAACGCAGGCCCTGAACACCTTTTCCTGTCCTGCAGATTTCCTGGGCGCGCCCCCTCCTCTCACTGCTCATGCCACTAGGACTGGGGCGGCGGAAAAAGGCGCCACCTCTGGTGGAAAATGAGGAGGCTGAGCCAGGCCGTGGTGGGCTGGGCGTGGGGGAGCCGGGGCCCCTGGGCGGAGGTGGGGCGGGGGGCCCCCAAATGGGCTTGCCCCCCCCTCCCCCCGCCCTGCGGCCCCGCCTCGTTTTCCACACCCAGCTGGCCCATGGCAGTCCCACTGGCCGCATCGAGGGATTCACCAACGTCAAGGAGCTGTATGGCAAGATTGCTGAAGCCTTCCGGCTGCCAGCTGCTGAGGTACCTACTGGGGAGCTGGGCACTGGGGTTCCCTGATGGTGAGCTAGAGAGAGGCCGGAGTATGCATCCTGTTTGTGAGCTGTGGCTCAGGTGCTGAAGCTGCAAATACTGAGGCTTTACCCCAGTGACTTATGGGGAACTGGAGGCAGGGCTGGATGGTGAATTTCATCAGGCATTGGGAGGCCTATGCCCCAGTGGATTATGGGGGCTGGTGGCCACAGCTGGATACTGAGTTCCAGTCAGGCATGCATTAGGAGACCTGCAGCCCAATGTATTGTGGGTAACTGGAGACCAGAACTGGGTGCTGAGTTCCCGTCAGCACTGGGAGGCCTCAGCCCCAGTGGATTGTGGGAATGGACAGCCAGGGGTGGATGCTACATTCCCATCTTACATTGAGGGGTTTGTAGCCCAGCGGACTGTGGGAGCTGGAGGTCAGATGCAAGATTCACCCCGCTGTGATTCATTGGGAGGTCCAACCCTAAGGATTTCAGGGGCCAAAGGAATGGAGGAAGCAAGGAGGGTGACAGTGAGATCTTGCAGGAAGTAGATGCAGGGGTCTCAGTAGGCAGGATGGGTATCTGTGCCCCTTCATTCATTCCAAAAGCATTTTCTGATCACCCACTGCATGCCAGGCTCTATGCCCTGGAACCAGTAGGGAGTTTTTTCTAGGACAGAAACCCAGCCCTAGCAGAGCTGACATCCTAGTGGGGACCTTGACTGAGCTCTGGGGTGGTCAGGCACTGGGGGGATACCTCTAGGCCCTTCCCAGCACCCCTTCCTTCCCCCTCAGGTAGCAGTTGGCAAAGGGCATGGGAGAAAGGTGAGGGTTTAACGTTTCCCACTCCTGCAGGTGATGTTCTGCACCCTCAACACCCACAAAGTGGACATGGACAAGCTCCTGGGGGGGCAGATCGGGCTGGAGGACTTCATCTTTGCCCACGTCAAGGGGCAGCGCAAGGAAGTGGAGGTGTTCAAGTCGGAGGAGGCGTTGGGGCTCACCATCACAGACAATGGGGCTGGCTATGCCTTCATCAAGGTACCTGGGGGTGGGGCACCCAGAGTCTGGAGGGTAAGGCCTAGCCTATGATGGTAGGACCCAAGGGTGGCACCACAGGGGCTGACAGCTCCTTTCCCCACAGCGCATTAAGGAGGGCAGTGTGATCGACCACATCCAGCTCATCAGTGTGGGTGACATGATCGAGGCCATCAACGGACAGAGCCTGCTGGGCTGCCGGCACTACGAGGTGGCCCGGCTGCTCAAGGAGCTACCCCGAGGCCGCACCTTCACACTGAAGCTCACAGAGCCTCGAAAAGCCTTTGGTGAGGGGCTGCTGCCTACCCCCTTGCCAGCCGCCACCCGCCACCCCCCACCCCACGCCCGCTCCTGCATGCAGTACCAAAGGCCACCAGCAGGTGGTGCCCAAAGCCCAGCTGGTGGTAACGGGTGGGAGAGGGGGTGGGGCAGCCCCACCCTTTCTGCGGGGAGAGGGTTGGCTCTCTGCCCAGCTCAGGAGGAGGATGGAGGCAAGGAGGAAGTTGCCCCCACACCCAGCTTCCAGAAGCCATTAGCCTAGCCAAGCGCCCCCAACCTGGCCAACCCCCTAGCCCCAAGAAGCCAGGCTTGGCTGCCCTATGCCAGCCCCCCTACTTTTCTGTCCAGCTTCATTAACTCTCAGGAATGGGCTCAAGGTCCCTGGCATGGGGGTGGGGGACTCTAAAACACTTTCCCAGGCAGATAAGGTTGGTCTGCTGCCCAGCAGCTAAACCCCCTTGGCCTTGGGGAAAGTAGCTAAAGACCCAGGACCCATTCCCTTCCCGTCCCTCTGGCCCCAGGGACAGGAGTGGTCCCCTCCAGCCTCCCAGCCCTTTTCCATTCCTAGCTCCTGGCTGTGCCTCCTACACCCCGGCCAAGCCAGAGTCAGGAGACCTGCCCTCCTGGGGTCACCTCAGCCCCCAGCACCCCAAAGCCTACAGAAGCTTGGAGAAGGTGGAGGGCGGTCTGAAGCCGGGATGTCTGGGTTTCTGCCCAGAACATGCTGGAACTGGGCTCCTCCAGTCCTCACCCCTTCCCCCTATCTCCCACAGACATGATCAGCGTGCGTTCAGGGGGTGGCCGCCCTGGCTCCGGTCCCCAGCTGGGCACCGGCCGAGGGACCCTCCGGCTCCGATCCCGGGGTCCAGCCACAGTAGAGGATCTGGTGAGTGTTCCAGCTGAGCCTAAGTCCCTCCCCACTCCCCACCCCCCCCCACCCCCCCCCCCCCACAACCACCACTTTCCTGTGAAATTCATAGGTGGCAGCATCACTCTTAGCTGAGGGCCTCTGGGCACTGGATGTCCGTCCACCTCTGCCACCTCCCAGCTCTAGGACCTTCCTTGAGCAAGTGGACCTCAGTTTCCTAATCTGTGAAATGGGGCTAATAATACTGCCACTTTTGGGGTTGTTGTGAGGAAGAACCATGGGTTTCTATACCAAAAGTGGTGTTAAAAAAAAAAACTGCGCTCAGCGCTCAGTATAATTACAGGTATATTCACATTATCATAATGTCGTCATCCCTCTTCCCACCCCCAGCCTTCAGCCTTTGAGGAGAAGGCCATTGAGAAGGTGGATGACCTGTTGGAGAGTTACATGGGCATCAGGGACACAGAGTTGGGTAAGTGAGGAGGGGGTCATCAGGGTCTGGGGATGGGTGGGAGTGTGGGAGAAAGGGGCTTGTAGGTCCTGTGGGGCCGAGTCTGCCCTGAGTCCCTCTGTCATCTGTGCCTCCATTCTGCTCCCCCGTCCTTCCCCCTCCAGCGGCCACCATGGTGGAGCTTGGAAAGGACAAAAGGAACCCGGACGAGCTGGCTGAGGCCCTGGATGAACGGCTGGGTGACTTCGCCTTCCCGGATGAGTTTGTCTTTGACGTCTGGGGGGCCATCGGGGACGCCAAGGTTGGCCGCTACTAGGCCTTCCGCTGGACCTCAAGATGACTTGGGCCAGTGGGCCAGGCCCGGTGGGAGCCTCTGGGGCAGAGACACCGTAGCCGGGACCCCAGCGTCTGGCTCGGGCCCAGCTCAGTAGCCCGGAGATGATGCGGAGCGGAGGTGGGGCCGGGCCTCTGCCCCTCCTCCAATCGGTACCACCCCCTCGCCAGTTCCCAGCCTGGCTGGGGCGCCCAGCCCCCTGCCCCCGCCCTTCTCCCCACCTACCTCAGCCAGGGTCAGGCACAGCGGCGGAGAGGGACCAGCCAGATTGGGTGGCCACCCCCACCTCCCCGCCCCCAATACTTTCCGCCTCAGCTGCCAAACTGGTCCCTCCTATCTCCCTGGGGCCTCGGGTTCTGTTTGGGGGTCGTGACCTCCCTAGTTTCCTGATGCAGGGAATGCAGGAGGGGGTGTGTCCCCCCCTCAGCAAATGCAATAATACCCTCCTCTTCCACTCCCCACCCCCCACCCCCATCTCCCCAGAGGAACCCCCTCACTGTGGAGTCTGTTACCTCCACATTTGAAACACTAGTCTGCTGTGAAACCCCCCCAAACTCCCTCCCTCCCCAGCCCCCCTCATGTCTCCCTCAGCTCAGCCCCAGACTGAAGGGGCAGGAGGGAGGGATGATGGTGGTGGGCTTTTGTACCTGAATTTGCTGTCTGGAACATAAAGAATCTATCTGCTGTTGGATCTGTGTGGTGGCTTCGGGGTGGGAGAGGAGGGTGGGTCGGGGCTGGGAAAGAATGCAGCAGCTGAAATCCATCTTCTTCAGGCTCCAAATTGAATTAAGAGCTGGCCCCAGCCACCCACCCCCTCCCACCCGTTCCGCCTGATGAGGCTCTTGGCTGCAAGCCACCAGGCTTCCAGGCAAGGCCGGAGCTTCTTCGCCTACTCAGGGTGCAAATCTTGCTCCCTTTTGAACAAAGCTTCCCGCCACCCTCTGGCCTGATGTAAACAGTGGGCAAGAAGCAGTGGGCCCTTGTCTGTTCCGACCCAGTGGCCCGGAGAGCCCCCAGGCCAGAAAGGGAAAGTGTTACTCGCTCAGTCCTGTCCAACTCATTGTGACCCCGTGGACTGTATAGCCCGCCAGGCTCCTCTGTCCATGGAATTCCCCGGGCAGGAATACTGGAGTGGGTTGCCGACCCAGGGATCGAATCCCAGTCTTCTGCATTGCAGGCAGATTCTTTGCTGTCTGGGTCAGAAGGTATGGAGAAAGAAAGATGAGGTGGGCTTCAGATGGGGTCTCAGCCTGCCCCAGTCAGTGCTGATGGGGAGGAGCCCACCCCAAGGCTCTGCGTTGTGGGGGGAGCAGTCACGATGCACCCTCACTCACCCCACGCCCCCTGCTCCACCTAGGCTGACTCTGGATGTGTGGGGTCTGCCAGCGTCCAGGGCACACCATACTTCTGTGCTGGATGTAATAAACCTGGAGTGCTTGTTCTGACAACCCACTTCATCCTTGAGGATTGAGGGGGGACCAGGGCAGGGGTGGGTGGGACCCTCGCCAGACCTGGAGGGAAGAGCAAGGATTGAAGCAAAGGGAACCCAGCCAGAGGTCCCCACAGAGGTGAGCTGAGAGGCAAGGTGTGAGCCTCCCTGCTCCCCATTTCCAACATGCAGGCAATGGGTCCTGGGAGGGGGGCACAGGGACAGAGGTTACTCCAGGATTCCCCGGGCACCTGTGCGCACTTTGTATGTCTGTGTTAATTGCTCAGGTTGTGAAGGGGTGAGCCTCTGAGTCTGGGTGTTGAGAGGAGTAGGACTGTCTCTCGGTGTTGGTGGTTTGTACTGTGTTGAGGGAATAAGGTGTGACAGCTGTCTCTGCATTCCAGGGTGTTTGTAACTGGCAGGGCTTGTGTGTGGAGTGTGGCTGTGTGACTGCATCTTGGGGTGTCCAGTGCCGTAAGCAGGCTTCTCTGGGTGTTGCTGTTACTAGGGGTGTGACCAGCTAGATCTCGGAGTATCTAGGGGGTTACCATCCTTATGTCTCAGGCATATACAGTGTGTAACCTGTGGGGCCTGTCTTGGACTGTTAGGGGGCATCTCTGGATGATTTTGGGTGTGGCTGGGGGGCTCTGTCAGTGTTAGCGGTTGTGAGCACTGCTCAAGGTGCTGGGTCAGCCTATTTGATGGCACTAAGGGGTGTGATGGACTTCCCAGGTGGCTCAGTAAAGAAACCACCTCCAATATAGGAGTCGGGGGTTCAATCCCTGGGTCCGGAAGATGCCATGGAGAAAGAAATGGCAACCCACCCCGGTATTCTTGCCTGGGAAATCCCATGGACAGAGGAGCCTGGGGGGCTACAGTCCATAGGGTTGCAAAAGAGTCAGACACAACTTAGTGACTCAGGAACAAGGTATGTGATGGTCCCTTTCTCAGGGGCCTGTATTTCAGGCTGTTGGAGTCTGTAACTATGGGTGTATCTGGTGTTGGGGGTGACACTGTCTCAGGGTGACAGAGGCTGACGCCAAGGGTCTGAGGAATGTGGCTGCTGCTGGGCTGGAAACAGGCCATGATGGTGGCGGGGTCTTGGAATGTTAAGGGATACAATTGTGTATGTTTGGGTGTGAGACCATTGTGTGTGCGCGCGCGCATGCATGCGCACATGTGCCCCTGCAGGATGTGATTCTGCTTCTTGGGGCAGGAGGTGAGGATGCAGCTGTGTGCCCACAACTGTGGCTGTGTGTGTGACTTGGGACCGCATCCTAGAGCAGGATCTAGGAGACCGCTTACCAGTCACCACACCTCCTGGTCCCCCTGCCCCGCTTCGGCCTCCTCCTCCCTCTCCCTTCCTGGGGGATGACTGGCTGCACGCCTAGGCTTTAAGCCCCTGTGTAAATAATGGGCGGATCTCCTAGGCTGGCTGGACCTGATCCAAACTGATCCACCCAAGGCTCTGCCCACCACCACCCACCCAGCATCCAGGAAGGCACTGGCAGGGCAAGGGGCTGCCACTGGCCCCACTCAGGGCTCGCTCTCCCACCTCACAGCCCTGCTGGGGGTAGCGGCAGCCCCCCTAAGCCACTCCCGCCTGCCCTGGGCGACACTCACATTTTCCAGTGTTTAGATTTTATCCGCTTTATTAATGAGGCAGGCAAGAGGCCCACGCCTGGGGGGCGGGGAAGGGGGCTGCTCCCGTCCCACCAGGGGAAGAGGGTCACGGGGCAGGGAGGACAGGCCAACTTCCTGGAGGCCCCCACTTACTCAGGAGGGGAGCTAAGGTCTGGGAGTGGTCCCTGACCATTGCCAGGAGCGCGGGGGGGTGGTGGTCCCTGCCAACCCAGGTCCCCCGAAGGCATACACCGAGTGGAACGGCCCCTGGAGGCTGGAGTGGGCAGCGGGAGGAGGCAGGGAGCGGAGGAGCCGCCCCAGGAGGGAGGGAGGGGGGAGGGAGCGGCCTGCCGGAGAGCAGCGCAGCAGGCTGGGGTGCAGCTGGGCAGCGGAGCAGCAGGGGCCAAACGGCAGGCGATGGGGACCCTGCGTCCAAGGCAGCACTGGGTAAGAAGGCTTGGGCCTGAGGACCGTCACTGGGGGAGGCAGGCATGGAAGGATGGGGTACCCCCAGCCTGTGCTTCCTGTGTTCTTTGACTCTCAGCCCATCTGTCTGTCCCAGTTGATCTTATCCTCTGTCTGGCCTCTCTTTCCAGAAGACCTAGCAGTTCTGCCCTCTCAGCCCTCACCAGGGGGTATCAAGGAAGGGATGGTGATGGGTCAGCCTTGAGGCCTCTGGGGCAGGGGGTGGGGAGCCAGCAGGAGGAAACTGGGCAGCCAAGGGGTGGCAGCAGTGGTCAGAGGTAGGGTCTGGGTGGGAGACAGCAGGAGAGCTCAGAGGTGGGAGTGTGGGGCGCAGGGCTGGGGCTCTGAGGACAGGCCAGAGGTGCCGAAGGGGCAGGTCTGTGGGCACAGAGATGGGGCCTTGAGGACAGAGATGGAGTGATGGGGACAAAGATGGGGGCTGAGGGGACAGGGAATTGGCCCGGGGGGTAGTGTGGGGGGAAGCGATGTGCCCATGGTGGGAGAGGTGGGCTGTGAGCATGTAGGGTGGGGACAGAGTAAAGGGTGATGGTCAGAGATGGGGCAGTGAGGTCAGGTGGGGCCCTGGGATCAGAAATGGGTTAATGGTTACCAGAGAGGGCTGGGGGCCCAGGAATTTGTGGTGGTGTCAAAATGGAAGGTGGGTGTCTGGTGGGTGGGTAAGGCTCAGAAGTGGGGTTGGAGACAGGTGGATTGAAGCCAGGTGAGCCCTGATGATCAGAGAAGGGGTGCAGTGGGGGCCGACTGGAGCCTGGAGCGAGAGATCCGCCGATTCGGGGCAGCGGAGGAGAACTGGATCAGGCTTCGGGCAGCCAGAGTCATTTAGAGTTGCCATGGGTACAGGGTCCCTAAGAGAACTCTTATAAAGTCAAATGGGTCGGGATGATCTGGGAGGGGAGAACCAGCTGGTCCAGGCCAACGGCAAGACTTCACCTTCTCCTTCTCTCCTCTTCCCAGCCCCACCCCCAGCACCTGACATGAGCCCTTGTGGGCCCCTCAACCTGAGCCTGGCGGGCGAGGCGACCACGTGCACGGCACCCGGGGCCCCCAACACGTCCGCCGGACCACCGTTGGGCTTGGCGGGCGCATCGCCCGCGCTGCCCATCTTCTCCATGACGCTGGGCGCCGTGTCCAACGTGCTGGCGCTGGGGCTTCTGGCGCAGGCCGCGGGCCGTCTGCGGCGCCGCCGCTCAGCAGCCACCTTCCTGCTGTTCGTCGCCAGCCTGCTGGCCACGGACCTGGCGGGCCACGTGATCCCGGGTGCGCTGGTGCTGCGCCTGTACGCGGCGGGGCGCGCGCCTGCTGGCGGCGCCTGCCACTTCCTGGGCGGCTGCATGGTCTTCTTCGGCCTGTGCCCGCTGCTGCTGGGCTGCGGCATGGCCGTGGAGCGCTGCGTGGGCGTCACGCGGCCGCTGTTGCACGCAGCCCGCGTCTCGGTGGCCCGTGCGCGGCTGGCTCTGGCAGCGCTGGCCGCCGTGGCCTTGGCCGTGGCGCTGCTGCCGCTGGCGCGCGTAGGCCGCTATGAGCTGCAGTACCCCGGCACGTGGTGCTTCATCGGGCTGGGCCCGGCGGGAGGCTGGCGCCAGGCGCTGCTCGCCGGCCTCTTCGCCGGCCTTGGCTTGGCTTCGTTGCTCGCCGCGCTCCTGTGCAACACGCTCAGCGGCCTGGCCCTGCTGCGCGCCCGTTGGCGGCGCCGCCGCTCTCGACGGCACTTCCCAGCCGGAGGAGGCCCCGACAGCCGCCGTCACTGGGGAGGGCGCGGACCCCGCTCGGCCTCCGCTTCGTCCGCCTCGTCCGTCGCTTCAGCATCCGCCGCCCCGGGCGGCTCTCCGGGCCGTGGCTCCTCACGCAGAGCCCGCGCCCACGACGTGGAAATGGTGGGCCAGCTCGTAGGCATCATGGTGGTGTCATGTATCTGCTGGAGTCCCTTGCTGGTGAGGGGCGCACAGGTCCACTCCAACCTTGCTCCTTCCCACGCCCTCCGTGACCCCTCCCACCCTTTTCCATTGTGTACTTTCTCCCTGACCCAGCCAGCGCTCTGCCCTTTTGCCCCCACCTGCCAGAGTCCACCCTTTGTTCTCTCCCTCTGACGTCCCACTCTTTCCAGGCCCCTTGTCTTACTCCTTCCTGGGGTCTGTATAGGTCACCGGATCCAGGCAAGCCTCCCCTTCCAACCCCACCCTCCTAAGTGCCTTCATTCCCTAGCTCCCTTCTAGCATCACCACCTCTTTCCTTTTTTTCCCCTATTTTATTATTGGCCGTGCTGGCTGTTAGTTGCTTCTCGGCTTTTTCTCTCGTGGTGTGCGGGCTTCTCTTTTGCCCAGTGTCTTATTGCCTGGTGCGGGCTCTAGGATGCATGGGCTTCAGTAGAAGAGGCATGTGGGCTCAACAGTTGCAGCTTCCAGGCTCCAGAGCACAGGCTCAGGGGTTGTGGTGCTCTGGCTTAGCCTCCCAGCTGGCATGTGGGAAATCTTTCCAGACCAGGGATCGAACCCGCGTCTCCTGCATTGGCAAGCAGATTCTTTACCACTGAGGCACCAGGGAAGCCTTTTCTTCCATCCTCTGTCCTTTGGGGTATCTGGGACTTCTTTCTCGCCTGAGCGCACACCCAATGAAGGCCTTTGCTTCTGCCATGCTCTGTAAGGCCCTGCTTGCCCCCACCCCCCTCTCCATAGCTCCTTCCCAATTAGACTCCCACTTACTTTTACATTGCGTCCCTCCTCACAGCCCCCTTACTTCCCAGGCACACTCCCACCCATCCCAACCCTACCCTTCCCCAGACCCCTTTTCTTACACCGCCCCACCGCTCACACCACCTTTTCCCGCAGGTGGTGGTGGTGCTGGCTGTCGCAGGCTGGGGCTCCAGCTCCCTGCAGCGGCCGCTGTTTTTGGCCGTGCGCCTCGCCTCGTGGAACCAGATTCTGGACCCCTGGGTGTACATCTTGCTGCGCCAAGCAGTGCTTCGCCAACTGCTTCGCCTGCTGCCTTCAAGGGCAGGCGCCAAGGGCAGCCATGGAGGGCTGGGCCTAAACAAGAGCACTTGGGAGGCCAGCTCGCTGCGCAGTTCTCGGCACAGTGGCCTCAGTTCTTTTTAGGCACACCCGGTGTCTAAGCCAGACCACCCGGGACCGGCCTCAGGTCCGCAGGGCAAAGACTTCGGGGAATGAAATCTTTTTGCCGACAAGCCCAGGGCGGTGGGTCCTGTCTGGGCTGCAGCACCCTGGTGGCCGCGCGGAGGCGGCAGAGGCGCTGTGTAAGCCTCCGGGGTGTGCAGTTCTTGAACTTGCCACGCGGGGGCACAGAGATGCAGAGCGGGAGTCGCAGGAGCATGCGCGAAACGCCATGGTCGCAGTCCTGGGGGGAGCTCCGCTGGGAGCAGAGCAAGAGGGTCTGGGGACGCTAGTCGCCCCTGTCGCCATCAGGAATGACTCCCACAACCATTCACTCATTGTGGCCCTGAGGTCCCCCAACACAACCCCAAGTCCCTACCCACAAGTCACGCCCCATCACGGGACTCTACACAACTCTGAACCCTCTCCCATCGCAGCCCACCTAGGCTCTCCACCCGTCACAGGCCTGAGTCTCCACCATCCCTTGGCCCCTCTTCATATGACCCCCCACCAGGGCATCTCCCCATCACTCCCTACACCGCCAGCCACCCATTGCTTCCCTTCCCAACTCTTCCCACCTCCAAGCACTCCTCCCCGCCCCCATCATCACTGTGCACAAAAAGAAACAGGATGCATGGATGGGGCAAACCCCAAAGGCCTTTTTAAAAACTACTAACAGCTCGGTGAGGGCAGGGGTGGGGGAGGGGGCTAGCAGCTCCCAGCCACAAAGTCGAAGTCCCGGAAGGCCGCCTGTTCAGTGGCTGTGAGGGGCCGTGCGTCGCGGGGTGGGCTCAGCGTGGGGGCCTCCCCTGTGAATTCCTCGTCAAAGTTGCTGACATCAGTGCGGCCGGCCAGCGTGGGTACGAAAGGCGGCGGCAGGCGCCGGGCCAGCAGGGCATCCCAGCCCAGGGTCTGCAGGGTGAGGAAGGGGAGAGGTCACCAGGGGAGGCTCGGGGCAGACCACAGGAGTGTCTGCTCCTTGCGACGTAAGTCTGGGTCTTTGAGAATCAACATAGAGTCACACGACAGAGGTGGGGGGGGGAGGGCATGCTGGGAGCTCAGGAAGGGTTACAGCATGAGTGTATGGGGAGGGGCGGCAGCTGGGCTCCGACACAGCAGTGCTCCCAACAGGCCAGCCTGCAGTTAACTTGGGTGGGTGTAGGAAGGTCAGTGGGGGTAAATGGGAGGAAGCAAAGGCAGGTGGGTGTTGAGGGGAGGTAACAACGTTGGACGTGCAGCCACTAGGTCTTGGGCATGGGGGAATGGGTCCTGGGGGTGGGAGACTTCACCCTGAAGAAAGGCTGTTTTTTCACATCCTCAGCGTCCCTCTCACTGGATCCCAACCTCCGCTCTGGATTCCTCCGCAGCAGCTGGGTGGAGGGAGTTCCATGTTAGCGTTCCCCTTCCCAGCCCCAGGGTCACTTCTCCTGGCTCACCCCGAGTTGGGCAGGGGTCCTTACCCTGCGCATGATGCCAATGGCTTCAGCTGACAGGAAGCGGGGGTAGCGAACCTCATCATTGACAATGCTGTCAAATACCTCCTCCTCATCGTCCCCTGGGAATGGGGACTGGGACAAGGAGAGCTTGGATGAATTAGGCCCCTCTGACCATACCACACCTGGTTCCATTCACCCAGGGCTCTAGCTGTACTTTGACACGGCTCACTTGAGAGGGGAAGGACCCCAATTTACAGATGCAGAAACTGAGGCCAAGGAGGCAGAGCTACTTGTCCTCAATCAGCCAGCCCATAGTGGAGGGTGAATCTGACACCCTCCTCCTACTGGCCCCCCTGCTGGATCAGCAGCAAAGAACCCGCCTGCCAATGCAGGAGATGCAAGTTTGATCTCTAGGTCAGAAGATTCCCTGGAGAAGGAAATGGCAACCCACTCCTGTGTTCTTGCCTGGAAAATCCCATGGGCAGAGGAGCTTGGCAGGGTACAGTCCACAGTGTCACAGAGTTGGGCATGACTTAGTGATTAAACAACCCTCCCACCTCACCAGCACACACTCAGGTTACCAGGGACAGGCAGGGTGGAGCGCCTGGGATCTCACCTCACCAACCAGCATTTCATAGAGTAACACACCCAGTCCCCACCAGTCCACCGCACGAGTGTACGACGTGTCCGTCAGCACCTCAGGTGCCAGGAACTCTGGGGTCCCGCAGAAAGTGCTGGTCCGGTCCCCATAGCCCATCCCTGGGGGGCGGGGGTAGCAAGGCCACGTGAGGTTATGGGGGAGGTCACAGCTCTAGCCCAGCCCAGCATGGGGTGGTCTAGACAGCCAGCCCTAGGAACCCAGTAAGGTAAGCCAGGTGGGGCTGGGGGGCTCCATTATCTCCCCTCTCTGTCTGAACCCCAGAAGTCAGCCCCGCAGATCCGAACCCCGCCTCTCACCCTCCTTGCAGAGGCCAAAGTCTGCAATCTTGACATAGCCCTCGGTGTCCAGAAGCAAATTGTCCAACTTCAGGTCCCTGTGAGAGGGGGTGGAAGAATGTAAGGAGGGATGAGTGGGGATGTGGGTTCTGCCTGAAGCCTGAGGGCCCCCCAGTGGGCAAAGCGGGTATGTGCATGTATGCACGAGCCCACAGGCGTGAACCCACACACGCACACACACCTGTAGACAATCTTGTGTTCATGGAGAAACTGCAGCCCCAGCACCACACAGGCCGAATAAAAGCTGCAGAGAGAGGCTGGTATGAGGGAGCCGGGTCTCCAGGCAAGGTAGGAGGGTCACAGAAGGCTCCCACATCGTCAAAAGCCCCCCGCAGTCCCCCGTAACTCCAGGAGGTGTGGGGAGGCAGGGTGCCGGGCTCACACAGCACGGGGCTCCGAGAACACATCACTGTGGATGTGCAGCATCAGGTCCCCGCCAGCTGAGTACTCCATCACGAAGCATACATGCTCTGGTGTCTGGAAACAGCCAAACAGGTTCACCAAAAAGGGGTGTCCCGCATTGGTCACAGCTGCCAAGATCCGCTTCTCACACATCAGGCTGGGCAGGGCAGGGGGGAGGGGGATGGGGGTCAGAGAACACAGCAGCTCACTACCCCGGACTCCTGTCATTCCCTAGTCTTCAATCATCAGATGTTTGCTCAAGGGCCTTGAATGGCTGTGCACACTTGGGCAAGTTGCTTAATGCGTCTGAACCTGCTCAAGAGGCACCCAGAATCCATCCATTGTCCTAGTAACAGTCCCCTGACTTCCTTTTGGGAAACCACCAGGGGAACTGTTACTTCCCTTCAGAGCACCCCATCTCCCAGGCCAGGAATGGTTCATGAACGGGCAAGCCAAGCCAATGGGTTCAAACTCAAGATTTCTGCTAGAATGAATAAGGGAGAAGAGCCAAAGCTGGCAGATGAGCCCTAAAGTGCTAAAGCAGGAGGTATCTCTGACCCTATGAGGGGAGTACAAGCAAAGCCCACACAGATAAAAGCAGAAGTGAGAGACGTCAACTGAGCACCTGGATACAGCCATGCCTGAAGGTAGTCCACCCCTGGACTTTTCTGATCCAGAGCAATAAATTCCTCTATTTGCTTAAGCCTGTCTAAGTCGGATTCCTGGTTAATAAAGGGATGTCAAGAAGACTGGGACTATCTCAGTGCCTCTACTGGGCATTTACAGGGCGCAAGGCACTCTGCAGAATGATCTAGAGGCATCCTCCCATTCAATCCACCCAGCAACCCTGCAAGAAAGGATTACTCCCCTTTTATAGATGGGGAGGCTGAGATTCAGAGGGTAAAGTGAACACTCAAAGGTTTCTATGCACATCTGTAGCAGAGGCAGGATTTGAACTCAGGGTCCTGACCCCAAAGCAGAGTCAGTACATGGCACCATTAATAGCACAGGCTTCAGAACCCAAGTCCCTAAGTTCAAATCCCAGACCTGCTGCTTACTGGCTATGTGACCTTGGGCAATTGGCTCAATTTCTCTGTGCCATCAGAACTGGGACCATAACAGTGTTGACCTCTTAGAGCTGTTGTGAGGAAGGAGTTACTGAATGTAAAGGACATGATGGGTGCTTGCTAAGCGTCATTAAATACTGGTGGCTCAGTCGGTAAAAGAATATGCCTGCAATGCAAGAGACTACCTGCGATGCAGGAGACCCGGGTTCGATCCCTGGGTCGGGAAGATCCCCTGGAGAAGGAAGTGGCAACCCACTCCAGTATTCTTGCCTGGGAAATCCCATGGACAGAGGAGCCTGAAGGGCTACACGGGGTTGCAAAAGAGTCAGATACAACTTAGCAACTCAATGACAACTAGCTTAGTAAGTAGGAATGATTGTTATGAATCATTCTCACAGAACTCCCAGGAAGGGAGTGCTCTGTCTCCCACTTCCCAGAAGAGAAGACTGATGTTCTCAGAGGGCATGAGCAGGCTCCCCACCTCTCCACCTCGTCTCGGGCCACAATGTCCCCTTTCTTCAAAGCCTTGATGGCGAACAGCTCCCCACTGGGCCGGAATTCAGAGAGCAGCACCTGAAACCACAGTGGTCACAGGGGTGGCCTTAGTGGCCAGTCTAAGGACCTGGGGTGTGGACCCCCAGCCCCCCAACTCCTTACCCCCCCCATACCTCACCTTCCCAAAGTGACCCCGGCCCAGCACTGCCAGGAACTTGAAATCCTCGAGGGTCAGGGGTGACTTCCTCAGAGGGCTGCAGAAAGACGGGACTGGTGGGGAAGGGACAGTGGGCAGGGGTGGTGGGTGGTGGCCAAGGGAGGGGTGTCACCTGCACAGCATGGGGCCTGGCGTCTCCTGGGTCTCTGAAGGCAGCTCGGGAGTGGTAGTAGTTGCCTGGATCGGAGAACTCTGTGACAGAGAGAGGAGGTCAGAGTACAATAACCCATAACCACAATGGATATGACCCATCTCCAGTCTGACCTCTCATCTCCGTATAGTCAAAACTATGTGTTTTCCAAGAGTCATGTACAGATGTGAGAGCTGCACCATAAGGAAGGCTGAGCGCTGAATAACTGATGCCTTTGAATTGTGGTGCTAGAAAAGACTCTTGAGAGTCTCTTGGACAGCAAGGAGATCAAACCAGTCAATCCTAAAGGAAATCAACCCTGAACAATCATTGGGAGGACTGTTGCTGAAGCTCTAATACTTCTAACCTATTGCCTTTATTGGTAACAGCCTTATGGAACAACCTAATTCTTTACATCATATGAATATATAATGAAGAATCAAAATTAAAAATTAAATTGGAGAACATTTACCTACTGGTCCATCATTCCCACTATAGAGATAGTTTTAAAAGCCCAACCAGTGCAAACAGGTAAACAATAGGAAATACAGTTTTTCCTGCCCCAGCTGCTCTTCCCAGAGCCAGCTGCTGTTAATGATATCGTGGGTACCTTTCTAGATGTATTTTATACTCATTCAAGCATTTTTGTGTGCATGTGTGTGAACGGCCATCACAGATATCCAGGAGTGGAACATCTAGGTCAAGATAACACCCATTTTTATCTCAACCAGCTTGCCCTCCCAAGAAGATGTAGTGATTCACATGCCTCCCACTGACTGCCTGCCTGTTCTCCCGCATCCTCTCCAGCATTCAGTGTTAGTCAACTTCTGGATTTTTTTTTTTTTGCCAAATTCATCTATTTAATGATCTCATTTAATGCCATGAAGCATATAATATTATCGCTGCCATTTTTTAGAAAATGAGGTATAAAATGCATTCAGTGGGGTGGGTAATGGGACCAGCTCTTACATATGTGTCTACCCAGATGCCTGTAAGCTACACCAGGGGTTGGTAAACTCCGAGTTTTGTACAGTCTGTAAGCTAAGAATCATTTTTATGTTTTTAAAGGGTTGAGGAGAAAAATCAAAAGAAGAAAAATAGTTTATGATTCCTGAAAGGGATATGACACTCAGTAAGGCTTTCCCAGTGCACAGCCACACCCCTTTGTGTCTATATCACGTTTTGCTGCTTTCTATGAGAGTGGTATTGACGAGACATCACTGTGACCCATCTGACCCACAAAGCTGAAGATACTGACGATATGGTCCTTTCCAGAAAAAGTGTACTTGCCCTCTGACCTAGATCAAGCTTCAGAACATTTTCATCATGCTGGCAGGCTCTCCTGAGTCCACCCTCCTGTCAATAAACTGCCTGGAGGAAACCACTAACTTGACTCCTGTCATCGACATGAGTTTTAAACTTGATCATTTTACAGGGTGGTGTGCTAACCGCCAAGAGGTAAAGCGGCTTGGCGTGGGTCACACAGATAGGCAACAGAGCAGGAGTGGGGCCCACGTGGCCTGGCTCCCGAGCTCATGTGTTTGTCTGGGATAGAAAATGAGACCCCAGCTCTGGCAGAGATGAGCTGTGTGACCAAGGAAGTTCCTGGTGAGAGCTTGGAACCTGAGCTGGGCCAAGGTGGGGTGCTCACCAGACTGGATGGGCTGGAAGGAGGACCCAGAGGGCTCTTCTGGGGTGAGCTGTCTGTCTCAGTCCCAAGGTTCAGCTTCTCCACAGATATGTCACTGCGGCACAAGGAAGGAAGGCGCATCTAAGACCTGGCACCCAGGAAAGCAGGCAGGGGCAGCGGGCCTCCCAGGGCCCCGCCCCCGCTTACCCTGTGGACCGAGCCTCAGGTCCTGGTGAAGCCCCCGGGCTGAAGGTACCAGTGGCTGTGGCGTTGGGGATGAGCCTGCGGAGCAGCCGTACCCAGGTGGCGACGTCAATGTTCATCTGCCTAGCGCGCTGAAATGCCTTCCCTGGGGAGGGGCGAGGGAGGGGGTGGACGTTAGCCTCCGTGACACGCGCGGCACCCCTGGTCTCTGCCCTGCCCCAGTTCACCCCCTCACCTTGCTGCTTGGAGAAGATCTTCTTCTGTCGTCGGAGCCGGGGGATCCTCTCAATGACAGGGTTGCGGAAGGTGACCTGAGGGGAGGGGCTGGCGTGAGGACCCTGGCCCTCCTCTAGCATCTCGCTGGGGGAAGCTTCAGGGTCATAGGTGTGCACACCCGTACATTTCCAGGGTTCCAGTCACTGTGGCATCGCATCCAACCACAGAGTACCATGCAGCGTATTAAGGGGTCACAAAGCCAATCCATCCTTTGACGGGACCACCTCTTGAAAGCCACCCTGGAAAAGCAAGAAGCAGGCAGGCAAGCAGGCCCTCTTCTAGGGGTGGGGAGCAACTCTGATCCAACAAGACCTACGGACGACTCCAACAAATGGGAACTACCCTTCCTCTAGTGTCCTGCCTCCCCACCTGTGTTCACAGACCAGCATCACCAGCATCACCTGGGAACCTGCTGGAAAGGCAGATTCTCAGCACCTCCACCCACCCTGGACCCACTGAATCAGAAACCCTGGGGGTGGAGCCCAGGAGTGTGTGTTCTAGCAAGCCTTCCAGGTGATGATGCTGGTGTCCACTCATGTGGGGAAACCACTGGTCTCCTGGAATTCTCCCAACTGCATCACATCTTCTGGAAGGTGCTGAATTCATAGAACCGTGTGACTTTATGGGTGTCCCGGATCTGGTCACCTCTAGCCACGTGCGGCTACTGAAATGAAGTAAAATGTAAGCTGACTGAAAACGTCAGTCCCCCAGCCACACTAGCCAGACTTCAAGTGGCTAGCGGCTACTATATAGGAGGACGCAGACACGGAACAATTCCATCTACGATAGAACTCAACTATTGTAGGCTCATCGACAACAGAACTGCAGAAGGTTCTACAGGATGGTGCTTTGGGGAGGACAAAATAGAATGTTGTAAGTAAACCCTGGGGGCTTCTCTGGTGGTAAAGAGTTCGCCTGCCAATGCAGGAGACACAGCTGATCCAGGCAGATCCCACATGCCGCCGGGCAGCTAAGCCCATGAGCCACAACTACTAAGCCTGCGCTCCAGAGCCCGTGCTCCGTCACTAGAGAAGCCACGGCGATGAGAAGCCCGCCCGCCACAACTAGAGAAGAGCCCCAGTAGCAACAGAGACTCAGCCAAGACAAAAATAAAAATAAGTACCATTTTTTTTAAAAAGAAACAACAATCTTTCTTAAAAAAAAAAATAGTAAGTAAATCTTGAAGACAAGCAGGACTGCCTCAGCACTCTCACCCCTGGCCACCCACCACTACTGTCCACTTGGGTTTTGGACAGTCCTCCTAACAGAAGAATAATTTCATGGCCCTGTCGTGTGAAGTCAGCTCTTCTCTGCTCCTTTCCTTCTGTGGTCCTGGATTACGAGATCATGTAAGAATTTTTACCCAGATAGTAAGATAGCCCTTGACTATTTCAAGAATTTTTCTAGATATTTTTAGGAATTAGTAAATTAGTTAGAAATTAGTGAAAAGTGACTAATGTTTTGAAATTCTGAAAGCATTTTCTAGTGAAAACTTAGAGTAATATAGATTTTTGGTCTCTACAGGCTTCCCTGGTAGCTCAGCTGCTAAAGAATCCACCTGCAATGCAGGAGACCTTGGGTGGGGAAGATTCACTGGAGAAGGGATAGGCTACCCACTCCAGTATTCTGGCCTGGAGAATTCCATGGACTGCATAGTCCATGGGGTCGCAGAGAGACACAAGTGAACAACTTTCACAGCCAAGGAAAAGCTTCTTTCATGTTAATCTTTAAACTCACTAGAACCCAATGACTCTCTTGATATTTATCCCATTACTGAAAACAGAGTTAATTATACAGATGTTTTTTATAATACTGTGCACTGGGAATTTTTTATACTAGGGTTTCCCAGGTTGAGCTAGTGGTAAAGAACCCGTCTGCCAATGCCAGAAACATAAGAGATGCAGGTTTGATCCCTGGGTCAGGAAGATTCTCTGGAGGAGGGCATGACAACACACTCCAGTATTCTTGCCTGGAGAATCCCATGGACAGAGGAGTCTGGTGGGCTAGACTTGCAAAGACTCTAGCATTGCAAAGAGTAGGATATGACTGAAGTGACTTAGCATGCCTACACTGGGAATTCTGTTTCTTTTTCACATTTCTGATCTTTTTCACATGGTCTGATCTTTTTGCAAAGAAAACTGGTATTTAAAAATCTAAGCAAGTGGTGGGGACTTTCCTGGTGGTCCAGTGGATAAGACTCCACACTCTCAATGCAGGGGGCCCAGGTTTGAGCCCTGGTCAGGAAACAAAGATCCCACATACAGCAATCAAGTCTACAAATTACAACAACTGAACCCAAGCACTCTAGAGCCCAGGCGTCACAACTAGAGAAGCCCGAGAGCTGCAATGAAGACCCAGCACAGCCAAAATAAATAATAAATTAAAAAAAAAAATCTAAGCAAGTAGCAAAATGAAAAAAAAAAAGAATTTTCCCCTAGGGTTAAGGACATGGGGAGATATATCTATACATACATACATACATATATGTATACACACACACACATGTGAAATGAAAGTGTTAGTCACTCAGTCGTGTCTGACTCTTTGTGACCCCATGGACTGTAACCCACAAGGCTCCTCTGCCCATAGAACTCTCCAGGCAAGAATACTGGAACGGGTTGCCATTTGTTCCCCCAGGGGATCTTTCCAACCCAGGGATTGAACCCAGGTCTCCCGCATTGCAGGCGGATTCTTTACCATCAGAGCTACCAGGGAAGCAATTTATATACGTGTGTGTGTGTGTACTGGATTGGCCAAAAAGTTTTTATGAGTTTCTATAAGATCTTACAAGAAAACCCAAACGAACTTCCTGTTCAGCCCAATACATAAAACAGGGTACATTAGTATTTTAGGGGCAAATTTAAAGAATTTCTGAGAATAATTCTGGTTAAATGAGGGGGCCAGTGACTTTCTGTGTCTCAGTTCCTCCTCTGTCAAGCGTAACTAGTAGCGGTCCCTCTTGCACGGGTTCTTGTGAGGATTTATAAGTCAGCGCCAGCAGAGCACTTAGGACAGGGCTTGGCCACGCGACAAGGGGTCAGCTAGGAATGTCATTTAGACTATGGCTCTCGACCAGGGGCTGCTGGCCATGTCTGGAGGCATTTTTAGTTGTCACAACTTGTGCGGGGTTGCTACTGGCATCCCGGGGGTGGGGGCCGGGGATGTGACTCGGCACCCCACAGTACACAGAGCAGCCCTGCAACCAAGACCTACCCAGCCCAAATGTCCATAGTGCCGAGGGTCGGGGGTGGGCTCCCCTGATGAGGACCCTCACCCAACAGCACTGGGGAAGGAATCTCTCTGCTCAACTGTGGCTCTCATGGCAATCCCCATAATACGTTGCTTGGTTTTGCTTTTCTTTTCTGGCTTGACAACATTTTGCTATTTCTTCTTCTTTTTTTAATATCTTGTTTCAGAATGAAACCAATCCCAACTTTAGTCATACATCATGGGACTAATTAAATGTACTTTCCTATCAAGGTTCAGAGACTAAGGGGAAAACACATCCTCCCCTTCTAGAAAACCAGGAGAAAGAGACACAAAAAGCATTTTTCTGGGCTTTCCTGGTGGCTTGGTGGTAAAGAATCCGCCTGCCAAGGCAGGAGACAGGTGTTTGATCCCTGGTCCGGGAAGATCCCACATGCTGCAGAGCAACTAAGCCCATGTGTCCCAACTGCTAAGCCTGAGCTCTGGAGGCCAGGAGCTGGAACTATTGAGCCCATATCCTGCAATTACTGAAGCCCATGCACCCTAGAACCCGTGTTCCACAAGAAAAGCCAACGCAATTAGAAATCCACATGTGCCGCAACTCAAGACTAGCCTGAGCAGCAACGAAGACCCAGCACAGCCAAAAAAAAACAAAAAAAAAAGCATTTTCTCAGGGTGGGGGTCAGGCTGTATGTACCTCAGCCACCAGGCAGCCCTGAGGTTCCATGTCCAGCTGCACCTCATGCCTCTCGTTGTCCAAGAAATCCTCCAACTTCAGGAATTTGAGGGCACACAGGCCCCGCTGGTCCCGCCAGAACACAGCCAACTCCAATTCCCGTGCCTCAGGGAAGAAGAGGGCTGTCACTTGGGGTGCCTGAGGCCCCAGGCGCTTCCTCCTCCCAGCCCTCTCACTCGCCCACCTAACTCACCCTCTCCAGTTCCAGGGTAAAGCTCTGGTCCCAGGCGTTGGGGCCACACGGCTTCCAGGATGTCTGTCCCACCACTGTGTTATCCAGCTTGAGCACAGTGCTCACCTCATCTGGAACAGGGGTGGGGGGAGGGTGTCAGGAGATTCTGGGGAGGAGGATAATCTCTTATATCTTATTAATAAAGAAATCCTCTCTTCCCCTATAATATTCTGCTTTGCTATCTGACCAAGCTCTACAGTCCTGCCTTTCACATTAAGCCCTTCAATCCATCTCCAGTTGATTTTGGTGTGTGGTGTGAGGCAGGGATCCAAATTCACTTTTATTCTATATATAAATCCCAGCAATATATTCCTAAGTATTCAATCTAAAAAAATGCCAGCAAGTATACATTGGGAGATGCATAAATATGCTTACGTAATAGCTCTAAACTAGAAACATCTGCCTATGAATTAACATATACATGGTAATATAGGGTTATTAGCTAAAGCATGAAATCTCTTATATTCAACTATTTTTTACCTAAAAAAAAAAAAAAAGACAGCAATTTGAAATGGCTCAGTCTAAGACAATTAAACCGGGCTAAAAATGAATGAAGTATAATTTCATGCAACGGTATGAATAAATCTCCCACACAACGTTGAAGAAAAGAAGCCGTTACCATGGAATACATTCTGTATGATTCCACATATGTGCAGTTCAAACACAGACAAATTAAACTGCATTGCTTTGAGATGGTACATGGGCGCTAAAACTACAAAGAAAAGCGAGGAAATGATAGCGGTAAGAGTGAGGAGAGTAGCTACCTCTAGGACAGAGGAAGGGGCTGGAATTGAGGAGGGGGCATGAGAGGGCTTCCAGAGAATTCTATTTCTTGACCTGGGTGGTGGTAACATAGGCGGTTACTCTATTGTCATTCTTCTTTTATCCATACTTTTACACGTGTGCATTCATTTCTTTTCACATTGTGGTAAAACTCACATAAAATTTACCATCATTATCATTTTCAAGTATACAGCTCAGTGGTACCAAGGACGTTGATACTGTTGTGTAATCATCACCACCGCCATCTCCAGAACTCTTCATCTTTCCCAACTGAAACTCCGTCCCCCTGGGTAAACAATAACTCTCCATTTCCCCTCCCCCTCAACCACTAGCAACCACTATTCTTTCCATCTCTATGAATGTAACCAACGTAGATACTTCGTATAAGTAGACTCCTATACTACTTGTTGGCTTCCCAGGTGGCTCAGTGGTAAAGAATTTGCCGACCAATACAGGAGGCGCAGGCACATGGGTTGAACACAGGGATTCAATCCCTGGGTGGGGAAGATCCCTTGGAGAAGGAAATGGCAACTCGCTCCAGTTTTCTTGCCTGGGAAATCCCATGGACCGAGGAGTCTGGCGGATTACAGTTCATGGGGTTGCAAAAGAGTTGGACACAACTTAGTGACTAAACAACAACAAAAAGACAAGAAGTATCCCTCATGCTAGCTTCTAAGTCATATCCGACTGTTTTGTGACCCCATGGACTGTAGCCCACCAGGCTTCTCTGTCCATGGGATTTCCCAGGCAAGGATACTGGAGTGGGTTGTCCTTTTCTTCTCCGGGGAATCTTCCTGACTCCGGGATCAAACTCGTGTCTCCTGCACTGGCAGGCGGATTCTTTACCACTGAGCCACCAGGGAAGCCCACTTGTCATTTTACAGCTGGTTTATTTCACTTATGTACTCAAGTTCATCCATGTTGTAGCGTGTTTCAGAATGTCCTTTTTTAAGGCAGAAAAATCCAGAGAATTCTATTTCTTGACCTGGGTGGTGGTAACGTAGGCAGTTACTTTAGCGTTATTCTTTTTCTACTCATACTTTTAAACGTATGTATTCGCTTCTTTTCACATTGTGGTAAAACTCGTAACATAAAATTTACCATCATTATAGATGTATTTGTATAGAATAGAATCGATTTCTATAGAATAGACTTCTCTGGAATCCACTGTGTGGATGGACCACAATTTTTTTATCCGTTCATCCATCAACAGACACTGGGTTGCTTCTTTCTGCCTTTTGACCACTGTGAATAATGCTGCTATGAACATGGGTGTATACCAAAATCTCTTGGAGATCTGGCTTCCAACTCTTTTGAGTATTCATTCAGAAGCAGGAATACTGGATCTATGGTAGTTCTATGTTTCATTATTTGAGGACCTGCCATGCTGCTTTCCATGGTGGCCACACAATTTTACATTCCCGCCAACAGTGTAGAAGCCTTCCAGCTTCTCCACATCCTCCCTAACACCTGTTATTTTATCTTGTTCTATTTTACAGTATCCATCCTAATGAGTGTGATGAACGACTTTTTCAGAATGTTACCATTGTGGGAAATCAGGGACCACCCCCAGCCTACCCCACCTCATCCCTCCCGGACATCAGTGCCACTCACTGGTGTTCTCGGCTTCCGCTTTGAGGCTGCTCCTGCCACTGAGACTTCCGGTTCGGCTGTAAAGACCTCGGGCTGGGCGGCTCAGGAAGGGGGTGCGGCTGTCAGGGGTCCCAGGCCCCCCCACCGAAGGTGAAGGGTTCCAAGGGATGGTCTCTGGAAGGTCTCTGCAGCCCACCACACGCACCTCCAGGGTCCCTGAGAGAGGGGCAGGCTCATGGGGTGGGTTACATCTGGGGCAGGACGAGGGCTGCAGGTGAAGTGGGCATGTGCAGAAGTGGCCAGCGTGCAAGTGGGAGTTGGTGAGGGACAATTGGGGTGAGGCAGGGGGTCTGCTGCAGAGATGGCTGTGCCAGAAGAGAGAAACAGGGGACAAGGGGGAGGGGTGGGGCAGTCTGGGGAAGAGCTCTAGATGCTGAGGTTCAGTGACAGAAGAGTAGTTCAGAGTGCAGGCCGGAGGTCCAGGCAGGGGTGAGCCAGGTAGGACTCGGGGGGTCCAGGGTAGGATTCAGTAGGCTAGTCTGAGGTCTGACCCTGGGGCTGGGGTCTATGGTAGGACTGGTCTGGGGAGGTAGTGGCTGACGGATCTAAGAAGGGAGGGGCTGGCTAGTCTGGGGGTGGGGGGTCAGAGGTTCAGGACTGAGGATTCTGCGAGTGAGGAACTATGAGACTGAACTCTGGCTGGAGAGAGAAGCCAGGGCCCTTCAGGGAGGGGTGGGGAAAGTGAGGATGGGACTGTTGTTGCTGCTGTTGTTTAGTCACTCAGTTGTGTCTGACTCTTTTGCGACCTCATGGACTACAGACTACCAGGCTCCTCTGTCCATGGAATTTCCCAGACAAGAATACTAGAGTGGGTTGCCATTTCCATCTCCAGGGAATCTTCCCCACCCAGGGATCAAGGATGGGGAGATGAGGGCAAAAGTCTCTGGGAGGGCAAGGTAGGGTGGGAAGTCTAGGGTCCATGGGTCTGTCTGGCGTAGGGAAATGGGGCGCAGGGCTACAGGGTTGGAGTGAATGGAGAAGGGAGAGGACAGTGGAATGGGAATCCAGGACTGGGGAGAATGAAGATCCCAGTTGCAGGTTTGGGGCTGGGGGCTCAGAGGGGCAGGAGTCTAGAGCCAGGAGGGTGGGGTCCTGATTTGGGGCGGAAGCGGGGAAGGACAGGGGAGGTGTCGGGACCCACCTGTGAGTGGTGCAGGCTTGCTCAGGGTGCTGTAGTGCGTGGCGGGGAACGGCCCGGCCAGGCGGGCGCTAAAGGCTGCGGACGAAGCCGCGGCAAGCTCTTCGCGCAGCAGCCGCCCCTTCGGGTGGTCAGCGGGGAGCTCCCCAAGCCGCCGCTCCAGCGCCTCCCGAAGCAGCCCCAGCTTCTGGTTGGACTCGGTCAGCTTCTCCTGGGCCTGAGGTGGGAAAGCCTGGCCGGGCTGCGGGCGGGATCCGGCACGCCCCTCCCCCAGGCCGGCTAAGTCCCACCTGGAGCTCCTCCCCAGAAGCCCAAGCCCTCAAATCATCTAGGTCCGACTTGACACATGAGTCCCCATCCCTCGCCGAAGCCCCACCTCTCCGGGTCGACGCCCCGCCCCTCACCTCGCTGACGGCTTTGCGGTCCGGAGCCTTGGCGGCGCTGAGCAGGCGCAGCACATTCTTGGCACCCTCGGCCACCGCATGCTCCACTCGGAAGTGGTGACGCAGCTCCTCGATGCGCAGCTCCACTGCCCCCAAGTCCGGACTCCCTGTGGGCGTAAGACACGAGGCAGTGAGGCCAGCTTGAGCCCCGGCTCCAACCATCCTGGTTCTAGAGACATGCACCCATCTGTAGGAACAGGCACTGGCCAGGGACAGATAGCCGTCAACAAGCATCACTCCCTCCCAAGGTAGGGGGTCATGGGGACAGTCACACTGTCACCCACGGGTAGACAGCCACACATGCACCCGGATGCTGTCACTCTTTTATCCAGACACCATCACCCACAGAGCCAGTCCCAGGGATGTAGTTAAGCTGCCACCCAGGGGCAGACTTATATACAGACACACAATTAACACATACTTAGGGGAACTTCCCTGGTGGTCCAGCAGTTAAGAATCTGCCTTCCACTGCAGTGGATGAAGGTTCGATCCCTGGTGAGGGAACTAAGATCCCACATGCTCCGGAGCAACTAAGCCCATGTCCCTGCAACCACTGAGCCTGCGCACCACAACTGGAGAGTCTGTGCACCGCAAGGAAAGAACCCACATGATGCAATGAAGATCCTGTGTGCCACAACTAAGACTCAATGCAGCCAAATAAATAAAAATAAAACACACACTTAAGAACAGATACGTTGCTGATGGGGACACAAGTTGCTTTCCAATGGAGGCAGTTTGGCGATTTCTGTCAGAATTATAAATATATCTACCTTTTGATTTAGCAATCCCAGTTCAGGTACTTTATCCCATAGAAACAACTTTGCACTTGATGTATGTTGTTTTGTTTTTGTTTGGCCGTACCATGCAGCATGTGGGATCTTAGTTCCCTGACTAGGAATTGAATTGCACCCCCCCACCTCCCCTGCAGTGGAAGTGCAGAGTCCTAACCACTGGACTGCCAGGAAATTTCCCTTGATATATGTATTATACGTGGTTATTCATAGTCTTTTTTTTTAAGAGCGAAAGATTGGAAGATACCTCATTTCCTCTAGTAGGGGTCTGAGTAAATGAATGGTGACCACCCACACCGTGAAATACAACGTAGTTGGAGGAACAGGAATGGTGTCAGATAGATGTCATCAGACTGTCTCTCAGAGGGTGACAATGAGATTGTCACTTTGTCATTAGTGTAGGCCTTAGAACACACATACCCACACACTCTTACAAAGATGCCACCACACTGCCACACACGGGTAAGACCGATATTACAGACACAGATATATACCTTGTCTGTGCTGTGCTATCATTTCAGTCGTGTCTGACTCTGCAACCCCATGGACTGTAGCCCCCAGGTTCCTCTGTCCATGGGATTCTCCAGGCAAGAATACTAGAGTGGGGTGCCATTCCCTTCTCCAGGGGATCTTCCCAACCCAGGAATCAAACCTGCAGTTCTTACGTCTCCTGCATGGGCAGGTGGGTTCTTTACCACTAGCACCACCTGGGAAGCCCTATGCTGCTGCTGCTGCTGCTAAGTCGCTTCAGTCGTGTCAGACTCTGTGCGACCCCATAGACAGCAGCCCACCAGGCTCCCCGTCCCTGGGATTCTACAGGCAAGAACACTGGAGTGGGTTGCCATTTCCTTCTCCAATGCAGGAAAGTGAAAAGTGAAAATGAAGTCGCTCAGTTGTGTCTGACTCTTAGTGACCCCATGGACTGCAGCCTACCAGGCTCCTCCATTCATGGGATTTTCCAGCCAAGAGTACTGGAGTGGGATGCCACTGCCTTCTCCGGGAAGCCCTATACACCTTGTCAACTCCCGGCAAAAGGAAAGTGTCACAGGAACAGAGGGAAAGTCACAAAACATAAACACCCTAATGGGACAGAATCAGTCAGTCAGTTCAGTCGCTCAGTCGTGTCCGACTCTTTGCGACCTCATGAACCGCAGCATGCCAGGCCTCCCTGTCCATCACCAACTCCTGGAGTTCACCCAAACTCATGTCCATTGAGTCGGGACAGAGTCACACAATGGCAAAACTCCCAGGGCTCTAATTCCAGCCCAGGGAGGATCACGGCAACACAGGCACACTGCCACACAGATAAGGCACAGGGACAGGCAAAGAAATGCCCGCACAGGACTTCCCTGGCGGTCCAGTGGTTAGGACTTCGCCTTCCAGTGCAGGCGGCACAGATTTGATCCCTGGTTGTGGGGTGAGGGTCCCACGTGCCTCACAGCCGCAGAATCAAGGCATGGAATGGAGGCAGAGTTGTAGCAAATTCAGTGAGGACTTGTGGACACAGTCGGGGAAGGACAGGGTGGGACGGATAGAGAGAGTAGCACTGACATATATACACCAGCACGCATAGCACAGCCAGCCAGCGGGAATTTGCTGTATGGCGCAGGCAGCTCAAACCAGTGCTCTATGACAACCTAGAGGGGTGGGATGGGGTGGGAGGGAAGGTTCAGGAGGGAGAAGACGTATGTATATACTTATGGCTGATTCATGCTGATGTATGGCAGAAACCAACACAATATTGTAAAGCAATTATCCTCCAATTAAAAAATTTTTTTTTTTTGAAGAACAAAAAAAATGGTCCACATTGAAAAAAAATCTTTAAAAGAAATGCTGTCATGATGTCATACAGTCAGGGCAGCATGAGCAATAATCATAGACACACAGACCCAATGTCACAGGGAAACAGGCTGGCTTCACACTCAGAGTGAAGTCCCAGGGATGTAGCCACAGCCCAACAGAGGACACAGCACAGTCACCCAATGGAACAGGGAGTAGGTGCAAGGACACACTGTCACCTAGGTGCAGGAAACCTGTCACCCACAGGCACAAGGTCACAGTCGTGTTTATCCACGGCTGTAGACTTCAAGGACAGTCTTGCAGTCCCACATGATGACCTAGACTCAGACTCAAGCATTCCTACAGTCACACTCGCCCACAGCTGTGCGGCACCCACCAAGACTTTTGTCACATGTGCCCAGGTGGTTGTCAAGACTTTTACACTTACAGGGGCAAGATTAGGCTGTCACCAAAAGTTACAATGCGAGGACAAAGTAAGGAGACAGCCATCTATGAATCTGGAAGAGGGCTCTCGCCAGACGCTGTATCTGCCAGCGCCTTGATCTTGGACTTTCAGCCCCCAGCACAGTGAGAGATAAATTTTGTTTACATGCCCCCTCATCCCTAGTCCGTGGTATTGTGGTGGAGCAGCCCAAACACACTAACACCCACCAACAGCTGACACACTCTCATGGTGACACAGGAACTCTCATAGTTACGGGGCATGTGTACAAACTCTGGTCCCCAGGGCAAATACCACCTTAACACTGACAAACGTTCACTAATACAGTCACCCCTGCAGGTGAAACCTGGAGAGCTGATGCATACAATACAGCCCGTCTCAAATTCAGGATGACAATTGGGTTGAGACGGCCTCAGGCATTCAGACACTGAGATACAAGGGAAACACACACAGGCTGTGGACACCCACCGTTTCATATTACGGGGGCCAACACGGCAAGGCAACTGCCGAGCCCAGGGGTCCACACGTTTTTCCCATCAAGAGCCAAAAGGTAGGACCTCCCTGGTGGTCTAGTGGTTAAGAGGCTGCCTGCCAATACAGGGGACGTGGATTCAACCCTAGTCCAGGGAGATTCCATATGCCGCAGGGCAACTACGCGCCTGCTGCACAACTACTGAGCCTGCGATCCAGAGCCCGTGAGCTGCAGCTACCGAAGCCCAAGAGTCCATGCTCGACAATAAAAGGAGCCACTGCAATGAGAGGCCTTCACACAACAACGAAGGCCCAGCACAGCCAAAACTGAATTAATTATTTTTTTTAAAGAGCCAAAGGGTAAATATTTTTGTCTTTGTGGACCACAAGCTCTGTTGCCACTACTTGGCCCCACTGTCACAATGCACAAGCAGTCCTAGGCGACAGTAAACGAATAGGCATGGCTGGGTCTTCAGTATTTCCAAAACAAACAAAAAAAGGCAGTAGCAGATTTGGTCCAAGAGCTGTAGTTTGCCAATAACTGATCACGTGCAAATCTCGAGTGGGACAGAATGGGAAACTGGGGCCCAGAGAGGGTCAGGAACGCATTCTAGCATGGTGAGTCACAGCACCCATCTCCCTGCCTTAGAAAGGGACCCCTTGTGGGGCTGGGAGCTGAACTCTGCAAGGTGGAATGCAGGGGAGGCTGTCTCAGGGTGATGGACTCACCTTGAGCCTCGTCTGGGGCCGCCTGGCTCTCCAGCTGGCAGGCCTGCAGTGCCCGGCGCAGTTGCATGCGGATGATATCTATCTTGGTCTTACTGTCTTGCAGCATCTGCTGGGCTGTCAGCAGCAGCTTCCGGTCCTGATGGCAGAGACAGGCCGTGAGGGGAAGACTGGGCAGGTGGGGGCCTGACCACCCGTCCTGGTGTCTACCCCAGGCAGGCTCTGGGTGACAGAGCATTCATGTGTGGGTGTGAAAGAATGTGTTCCTGGGTATTGAAGGGAGATGGAGCCTTGGCATGTGAATCCTGACAGCTGCCACCTAACAGCTGTGTGACTTTGGACAAGCTGCTCAACCGCTCTGGGTTTGTCTGCTCATCTGCGGGAAGGGGAGAGTACTAACAGCACCAACCACCACTGGGCTGAGGATTAAAGCAGGTAATCTGTGTGCAGGGCTCACAACTGTGCCTGGCACCAGCAGGCACTGTATTTGTGTCAGCTGTTAGAATGGCGTATGTGTATGTGTTCCCCATGGTGGGCGTAGCCTTGCCTGTAGCCACATGGGTGAGTCCAGGGGTGACTGGGTGTGAGACAGCTGTAGGCAGTTGCAGGGAGCAGGGTCCTGATGTTGGTGTGTGCAGTTCAAGCTACAGGGTTGACTGGACATAGCCAAGGACCCTATGTGTGTACAGGTGCCAGGAACTGGTGGTGGATTTTTCCATTGACTTGGTGCTATGTTCAAAACCAGGCACTGACAGACTTCCCTAGTGGTCCAGTGGTTACGAATCCACCTGCCAATGCAAGGGACACAGGTTCGACCCCTGGTCCGGGAAGATTCCACATGCAGCAGGGCAACTAAGCCCATGTGCCACTACTGAGCCTGCGCACCCTAGAGCCTGTGCTCCATGACAAGAGAAGCCACTGCAATGGGAAGCCCATGCCCTGCAACTAGAGAGTGGCCCTCTATGCTCCACAACTACAGAAAGCCTGAGCGCAGCAATGAAGTCCCAGAGCAGCCAAAAATTAAAATAAATAAAATAAATTTTTAAAAAGCCAGGCACTGACAATCTGTGATAAAAGAAGACTGGGTATTGACTGAAGGGGGCAGGAGGGCACTTCTGGGTGACAGGAAAGGTTCAGTAAGGGCGGTAGGTACCTAGATCAAGATTCACTGGCTGTACACTTAGGTTTTCTGCACTTGATGTCCATCTGTTACACCTCAATAAAAGGTTAAGAAAAATGCTGCACGGTCTGTGTCCTCCGGTGCAATATTCACGTTTGTGTGTGCACTCACGGGCATGAATGCTCTCTGGGTCTCTAGCTGTGTAGGTCTAACTCTGCCCGTGGGTGTAACTGTCTCTGGGTGTTGCTGCCAACCTGTGACTGTGTACTTGGTGTTGGTACAACTGGGGGTACATCTGTGTGACAACGCTGATATCTGGGTGTGAAAAACTGATGATGTGTGTGTCTGTGAGTCTAGGTGTCCTGCTGGCCTGAGCTGTGTGTCCTGGGTGTTCTATGATGGTGTGCGTCTATGTCTAGAGGTGACCGTGGTGGTTATCCTCCACGTGCTTCCGAGAGTTGTTACTGCTGTGAATCTAGATGTTATGACGGTATGTGTATGTGTCGCAATGGTGATATGCCACTGTGTGTCTCTAGAAGCTGTTATGACCATGGGTGTGTCTCTAGATATTATGATAGTATATACATCTGGGCTTCTCCAGTGGCTCAGTGGTAAAGAACCCGCCTATCAACACAGGAGACATGAGTTTAATCCCTGAGTTGGGAAGATCCCCTGGAGAAGGAAATGACAACCCACTCCAGTATTCTTGCCTAAAAAATCCCATGGACAGAGGAGCCTGGTGGGCTACAGTCCACAGGGGTGCAGAGTCGGACACGACTGAGCCACTAAACAGTCACGTGTGCATCTAGGCGTTGATCTGTGTGTACATGTCAGAGATGCCACCAGCAGTGAGAGGCTGCATGTTGCCCCGTCTCCGGGGGTAACTGAGTATGGGGGGGGATTCTCTGCCATGTGTCGATCTGACATCACCCACAGTCATCCAGTTTCCTCTCTGCCCCCACCCAAGCTGCCCACACTCCAATCCTGCTGCAGAGTCACTCAACAGCCCTCTGTCCCCAACCCAGAGCGCTCCAGCCTCCTAGGGGGCAGATGGAGGTACCAGCCCGGCCCCACTGCAGGCTCCAGCCTGTGATGCGCCCGCAGGTGTACATGCACACGGGGGGGTGTGCACGCATGCTGCTCCCACCTTGGTGCTGCCGTTGCTGTATGTCTGGATCATGTTCTCTGCCCCCTGCTTCACCTTCAGCTCGATGGCCAGCTGCTTCTCCAGACCGGCTACGCGGCTCAGGTTGGTGGCTGAGCAGGCGGAGTCGCCTGTGCCAGGGGACTGGGGGGCATCTGGAGGGGTGGATGGGGCAGAGTCACCGCAGCCCTCCTCTCCAACTGCCCAGGTGCTTTTGCGCCAGCTGAGAGGATCCACCCCTGGGCCTGGGAGGAGGAAGAGCTGGGGGCCAGGGGCCACAGGGCCCACTCCCCACCAGCCCTCATAGGGAAACCCTTTCAGGGCTGGGGCGGGACCAGTGTGAATGAACACAGGTGTGTGTGAGTCCTTGGTGTGACCGTATATACCTTTGTAGAGAAGGTATATACACCCCAACAATGTACACGGTTGTGTAGGCGTCAGCCGGTGTGGCTGCGGTTAAGTCTGTGACCTTCAGAGTGCTGGCATAACTGAGTGTGTGCCTCCCCAGGTGCTAGTGTAACTGCGAGATGTGAGGTGTTAGAATGACCTTGTGAGATTCTGGGTGATGGGGATGACTCTGTGCACATGTTTGTGACTGTCAGCACAACTGTGCAATCAGATCTCCTGGCACTGGCGTGACAGCGTCCAAGTGTTGGAACAGTTGGACATGTGTGTCTCTGGAGGTTGGCACAGCTCTGTGTGAATCTCCAGAGAGTGGTATGACCATCAGAGGGACTCTGGGTACAGCTGTGACAGGATGAGGTTTTTGAGCGTTGGCTGAACTCTTTTTCATCACCTGCAAGTGTTGATCTGATAGTGTTGCTGCTGCTGCTAAGTCGCTTCAGTCGTGTCCGACTCTATGCGACCCCACAGATGGCAGCCCACCAGGCTCCTCCATCCCTGGGATTCTCCAGGGAAGAACACTGGAGTGGGTTGCCACTTCCTTCTCCAATGCGTGAAAGTGAAAAGTGAAGTCGCTCAGTCATGTCTGACTCTTCGCGACCCCATGGACTGCAGCCCACCAGGCTCCTCCGTCCATGGGATTTTCCAGGCAAGAGTACTGGAGTGGGGTGCCATTGCCTTCTCCGTCTGTTAGCCTCCAGCTGTTGACACAACAAAGAGGTGTGTGGGTGCTGGGCTAAGTGGTGCTGAGTCTCAGGTCTTGTCCAGTTGTGTGTTTAAGTCTCAGGCTGTTTATGGGTTGGTAAACACCTGTGACAGCAGCTCTGTGTGTCTGAATCTCTGGGGGTTGGTGTGAGCGTGTGCGAGTCCTTAGGTTTCGTGTATGTGTTGGTGTGATGGAGTGTGCATTTAACTGGGTCCTGGTTGGCAGTATGGAAGTCTCTGGGTATTCACAGAATGCTGCTGCTATTTAGTCATTCAGTCATGTCTGACTCTTTAGCAACCCATGGAGTATAGACGGCCAAGGCTTCTCTGTCCATGAGATTTCCCAGGCCAAGAATACTGGAGTGGGTTGCTATTCCCTTCTCCAGGGGATCTTCTCGATTCAGGGATCGAACCCACATCTCCTGCACTGCAGGCAGATTCTTTACCGCTGAGCCACAGGGTAGGCCCTTGGAGTTGTCTGGGTGCTGGCGAGACTGTGTGTGAGGGTCTCTGGCTACTGATGTGATGTGTGTTACATCTTTGTTTTTAGTTGTAAGATGAAAAAGTTCTGCAGATTCCTTGCACAAAAATGGGAAAATACTCAATACCACTGAGCTGTATGCTCAAAAATGATAAATTTTCTGTAACATGTTTTTTTCCAAAACATTTTATTTTATATTGGAATATAGGTGATTAAGGGCCTTCCCTGATGGCTCAGTGGTAAAGAATATGCCTCTTAAGCAGGAGATGCAGGTTCAATCCCTGGGTTGGGAAGATACACTGGAGAAAGAAATGGCAACCTATTCCACTATTCTTGCTGAAAAATCCCATGGACAGAGGGGCCTAGCAGGCTGCAGTCCATGGGGTCACAAACATGGGGTCTAAACAGAAGCAATAACAATAGCCAGCTAACAACGCTGTTATACTTTCAGGTGCTGTTATGTGTTTTTTAATCACAATTAAACATTTTTTTTAATCAGCTGGAGCCTTTAGGTGTTGTCCGGGTGTGGGTGTGACTCTGAGTCTGGATATTTGTGTGATACCATGTAAGCCCTTTGGTGTTGCCCAGCTGTGGGTGTGAGTATGTGTACCTTTCCCTGGGTGTCGGTTTTGGCCTTTGGTCTGCCTGTATTTGGGCCTCCCAGATGGCACTACTGGTAAAGAATCTGCCTGCCAATGCAGCAGACGCAAGAGATGCAGGTTCAACCCCTGATCGTGAAGATCCCCTGGAGAAGGAAATGGCAACCCACTCCAGTATTCTTGCCTGGGGAATTCCACTGGACAGAGGAGCCTGGCGGGCTACAGTCCATGGGGTCACACCGAGTTGGACACGACTGAGCACTTGCAGCAGTAATAGCAGCCGCCTGCATTTTCAGGTTGGACACTGCCATGACCGAGTGTGTCTCCCTGGGGGTCAGTGGCAATGGGCTGGCTGGCCTTACTTTGGGACACAGTGGGTGAGCCCTGGGCAGTGGAGGCCCCCAATCCCGCATCCCCCACCCCCCACCCCAGGGAAGCCTGGCTTACCGTGCACGCCCACCGCAGGGTCGGGCAGCACCACGTGGGCATGCAGCTCCTGCAGCTGCTGGTGCAGCAGGTCAAGCCTGCGTGTGGAGCCGCGCAGCACCAGCTCCACAGGGCCCAGGTTACGGCCCAGGTCGGTGGTGGCTCGCCGCAGGTTCTCTGCACCCTCTTTCAGCTTCAGCTCCTTGCGGATCTCCCGCCGCAGACGCTCCCGCTCCAGCTCCAGCTGCTGCTGTACCCCAGGGGCTGCCAGGTCGGCACCTGCCAGGCCCAGCTGCTCCAGCAGGGACCAGCTGCGCGGCTCACTCTGCGGGGGACGAAGCAGGGTCAGTGGGGCCAGGGCAGCTCTAGGGGTGCAGACCACGTTCAGCCGGCCTGGCCCGGCCTCCTCCGGGGGGGCACTCCTGACACAGGGCCTGGTCCATGGCCTCCGACGGTCCCCCAAAACTGGGAGGTGAGACAAGGCCCTGTGCCTGCTTCCTGACACCTCCAAACTGTGAGGTCCCAAGGGCAGGGCCTTCTCCTTGCCATCCCCTCAGACAAGAGGACCATAGGTACAGTTCAGTCTCGCCCCGTCCTCATGCAGTGGGATCCTGCAGGGCAGATTGCACTGCCCCATCACTGGGTCCCCACCGCTCGGGGTCCCCAAGGTCAGGCCCTATCTCTCCTTCCACTGTCCTCCCAAATTAGGGGAGCCCAAGAACAGGCTTTGTCTCCCTCTGTTGCCCGCAAATGACCAGGTCCTGAGGGGAGACCCCCTCTCCCCTCTGCTGCCCCCCTAAACTAGGAGGTCCCAAAGGCAGGCCCCATCTCCGCTCCCTTATGCCCCACATTAGGAGGGCCTGAGGGCAGCTTTCCTTCTGCTGCTCCCCAAATGAGGAAGTATCAAGGGCAGGCCTGTGATGCCCCCCAAACCACAAGGTTGGGGTTACAAGAGCAGGTTCCTTCTCCTCATGGCTGTACCCTTGAACCAGGAGGACCCAGGGACAGGACTTGTCTATTTCCTGTTGCACCCTCAAACTAGGAGGACCCAGAGACAGGCCTCATCTATTCCCTGCTGTACCCCAAAAGTAGGAGGGTATGGAGACAAGCTTTGTCTATTCCCTGCTGTACCTCCAAACTAAGAAGACCCAGAGACAGGCCTCATCTATTCCCTGCTGCAACGCCAAACTAGGAGGATCCAGGGACACGCCTCATCTATTCCCTGCTGCAACCCCAAACTAGGAGGGCCTGGAGACAGGTTTTGTCTATTCCCTGCTATACCCCCAAACTTGGAGATCCTGGGGCCAAGCGCCATCTCCCCTCCTTTTGTTGTCTACAACTGAGACCCTAAAGAAAAGAGCCCTGTTCCCTTCCCCTTCTATTTCCCCAATCTGGAAGCCCAAAGGGCCCCAAACAGTTTCATCTTTCAAACAGAAAACTCCAAAGCCAGCACCCCACCTCCTCCCCTCAGTCCAAAACCGAGAGGTCCCAAGGGCAGGGCCCCTCTGTCCTGTGCCACTTGGGGTCCTCTTCTGCTGCCCCTCCCCCACAAGGACCCCAGCCCCCACCTCCAGCTCCCGGTCCAAAGGGGGATCAGCCTCCGCCATCCTGGGTCCCGGCTGAGGGCCCCGCCCTCTTCCTGAACCTCAGCCCTGCCAGGGCCTCTCGCCTGCTACTTCCTCTTTCCTGCGGGCTCCCAGCAACCCCTGCGAAGGCCAGCTCTGGGGCTCTGGGGCATCAAGAGGACCTTCCTCTCAGCCCCGACTCAAGGGCTGAGCCTGCTTCTCTGGGGTCATCCCAGGGGTGGCCCCTCTGCTCCCTGTCCTGAGGATGCCCAAGGTGTACACAACAGGCACACACACACGGGCCCACTAGTGTGGACATGAAGAGCAGCCTTCCCCACATATACAGCTTTCCTACAACACACTCTTATACACCTACAGGCATGTGCAGGTATCACAGGCTGGCCAGTGTGTGCCCACCCCCCACCCCCTGTATATACTTATAAACACCAACACCCACAAGTGCTTACATGGGCGGCCCAGCCCCCTTCCTGTCCCAACTTCCGGCTTCTTCTCAGCTAGGTTGCCTGCTGCTGCTGACCATAGCTTGGAGGCCTGGGGGCCCGGCCGGCCCTGCGGTACCTCCCTGAGGCCCCACATCATGAGGAGACAGCTCTGCAGGGCTGGGGTGCGAGTGTCTCCACTCAAGCTCAAATATGAATATTAAGAACCATGGTGGTTACTACAAGCTGCACGCCAGGTCAACTAATGCCGTTCCAGGAGGTGCTATTATCACTCCGTTTTCCAGATGAGGAAACCGAGACCTGGGGCGGTGACCTAACTTGCCCAAAGTCCCACAGCCAACAGGAGACAGAACTGAGATTTCCTACAAGAGTGCCCAGAATCGGAGCTAGTTGTCAGCCAGGCAGGAAGAGCCCCACGTATATTATCTGCCACCATGGTGAGACTCGACTTTAGAGATGAGGAAAGTCAGGGTTTGCTCTCCATCAACTTCAAGGGCAGCTGCCCCCAAGGAAGATTTACTTCAGGCCTAAAGTGTCACTCCCATGATCCTCCTGACCCCTCAATTTTATCCTGAGCAGCTGCCATATTTCCCCTCCCACTTTACAGGTAAGGAGACTGAGGCTCAGAGGGATGGCAGCAGCAGTTCTCAACGGCAGAGGGGATTGCCAACACTCCCACCTCACTTCTAGGGGCAGTTGGCAATATCCAGAGCCATTCTGGGTTGGTTGTCATAACTGGGGCTGCTACTAGGCTCTATGGGGTTGAGTTCATGGAAACTGCTTGACATTCCACTGTAAACACGAGAGCCTCCACCTCCAAGAATGATTCAGCCCCAAATGTCAATAGTGCTGAGCTTCAGAAACCCTGGATTAAAGGACACAGACTCACACCCTGAACTGCTGACCATGACCACTGGTAAGGATTTCACAGCAGCCCCACCTGCAAGGGGCTGACCTGGTCTACATCCTTCCTCACCGTGAAAACCCTCTGGGCTACATTTTCTTTTTTTCAATTTTGATGGCAGAAACCAAGGCTCAAAGAAGGAATGGTGAGGGCCTAGGACACACCGTGAGGAAGTGACAGCTCTGGAATTTACACCCAGGGTCACCTCCTACCACCTGCTATCAACCAGGTCCCACCGGCCACCCAGCCCCACCCTGTCCCCAGCAGGCAGAGCAGCGGTGCAGCCAGGAGCAGGGCCAGCTCGAATGAGGGGAGTCCGGGTGGTGGGGAGGAGCAGGATCCCTCAGCCCCACCTCCTCCAGCAGCTGAGGGCTGAGAATATGCAGAGGGAGAGAGGGAGGCTGGGCCTCCCAGGTTCTCCTTCCTTGGGTGACTCACTCTTATCCAGGGCAGAGGTCACCTGAGGGCCAACCAGATGAACCCATGAATCAGGAGCCTGGCCTGGCCTTGGGGAATCCCCAACACCCTCCAAGAAGCAGAAAACGCCTCCCCCGCCCCAGGTCCAGAGGGTCCACTTCCCAGAAATTCCCTCTTCCTAGAGTGACCAGGGATCTAGACCCCATGTCCGGAGATTTCAATGCATTGGGCGTTTCTGGAATCCGGACAGGACATCCGTTTGCCGGACACAGAACAGACAGGCACACACACTGGGACAGACAGAGGGACAGGGGTAGCAGACCCAAGCAGCCACGAGAGAGGAATGACCAGGACAGGGTGGGGGTGGGGGTGGGGTAGGGAGAAGAGAGCAGGCAGGAGACGGGAAAGGGGACCAGGGCGCAGGTCCAGCCTCGTTCCAGGAATCACAGTCTTCGTCCAGGCCATGTCTGCTACATGCCAAACGCATGCATGTGCCAGGGGAGTCCTACACTGTCCTCCCAGGGCTGATGGGGTAGAGGCAGGGACCCAGGCCCTCCCCAGCCCCCAAGGTCTGACCTTGTGTGATCGGCAACACCAGATACGCCCAGCTCCTCGGCAAGGCTGGCAGGCCATCAGCAGGACTGGGGCGGGGGACAGGGGGTGACGGGGGAGACACAAAGGGGATGTGGGGGCAGGTGCAGAAGGAGATGAGAACCCAGTTACACAGCAACCACAGGACGATGGAGAGCTGATGAGGCACTGTGGGGGCACCGGAGGTACAGGACATGTCTCAGATTTGGGTCACTGACCCAAAGAGGTTTCAGCAGTCACTCCGGCCCTGCTCACCACAGGCAGGGAAGGTGAGTTCCAGGCTGTGATGTCCACAAGATGGCACAGGGAGAACCTGGGTGGGTGGCACTTCGGTGTCAGTCACCTGTGCCTGTGTGTGTGTTGATGTGTGGGTTGTGGGGTGACCCGGTCCAGGCAGGATTCCAGGTAAAAGAGAATCCCCAGTTCATTGACATGGACACTCCCCACCTGGAATCCTGGGATAAGGTTCCACCTGGCAGCCGAGTGGCTGGCTGTGTGGGTCCCTGGTCCCCAGACCTAAAGAGGTGACTCTGGCACTTCCGCCAACAGGTGCCAATCTGCAGCGTCGCGACCATCGTAAAGCTCAGTCCGGAGGTGGGGGTGCCGCCAGAGCTTTGTTGTGCGTGGGGGAGGGTGGGGGAAACGGGGCGAGTGGCCTGCGCCCTTCCTGGGGCATCGCGCCAGGCACCTGCTCAGGTGGAGCGGCACCTGCAGGAGAACCGAACGCTGAGGAGAGGGAGCGAGCGGCAGGGTCGACTGGCACCGGGATGCCCAGCTAGCCACAGACACCCGAAGTCGAGCCTTCGCTGGCCCTCTCTAATTCTCAGAGAAGGGCGGAGCTGGGAATGCTGTAGGACACCCCTCGCTCCCGCACCCTCCCCTGTGCGTACCTCCACCTGCCGAGGAGACTGCGTTGGCTCCACAGTGCCGGCCCAGGGAGGGGGCGCCTAGCGCTCGGGGGAGGTGGGGACCCACCCTGGCCGCCCGGATCCCGGGAGCTCCGGCGGTGCGCGGGCGGGGGTCCCCAGCGCCGGCTGGCCGCTGGGCGGCTGCAAACGCAGGTGCGCCTACCTGCACAGCGTCGCTGGCCATGTCCACACGCAGCCCGCCAGGGGTCCCCGCGCGGAGGGAGGGGCGCTGAGAGGAGCGCGCGTGCGCCCCGCACGGGGCGGGGCGGGGGGCGGGCGCGGCGCGACGCCCCCGACAAGGCGCAGGGCCGGCTCCGGCCTGCTCGGCTCGGGCCGCGCCTGGCCTGGCCGCCGAGTCCGCGCGCCGCGCCCTCCGGCCCCAGCGGCCGCAGGGCCCGGTCACGTGACCACCGAGGTCGGCGCCCGGGGAGGGGGCGGGGCCGAGGGGCGGGGCTCCCGACGGCCCCCGGGGCTGCGGGGTCCTGGCCGCAGTGCGCCCCCCTCCGGAGCGGAAGCTGCCGGGTCGGTTTCGCTCGCCTTTCCTTCTTTCGGATTTCTCCCTGTTCCCACGGGTCACCCGATTGAGCGCGCGGGAACCAAAGGAAAAGAGGGAGCCACGTTAAAGCGGGGAGCTGTGGAGGCCTTTGGACCTCCCGGGACCTCCTCTCAAAAAAACAAAAACAACTCATTTTCTCCCTGTGTTTGCAAGTTCAGGCTTTCTTGGAACGGTCTGTCATTCAAGGGCACCGGAGCTTCCCCCACAGGCTTGAGACAAGCTCTGAGCAGACTTGTGTTCAAATTCCAGCACCCTATGCCTTGGGGGAGTCCCCCAAACCTAACAGCCCCTTATCTGTATAAAAAAAAAATAAAGAAGAATTGACCTACCCACCCTTGGAGGTGTTGACAAATGAAATGAGACAATGCATGCCAAAGTGCTGTGAACGCAATAAGCGCTGGACAAAGGTTAGCTGCTGTGATTTTTAGTGTTTTTGCCGTTGTTATGTAAAGAGATTTGACCCCTAAATCCGTCACGGACTCGCTGTGGGCCCTGTAGCGTCTAATCCTCAGTTTTCGCCTCTGTAAGATGGGAACACGCCTCTTCTTCGGGGCTGCTGCGTGCAGGTGGCGCTCTACGGTGCAGACTCGTGCCGGGTCGGAGGCAGAAGGTGGAGACCTCTGAGGAGCTTCTCCAGGGTCTCCGGAGTCCCTGGAGCATGCAGCCTGGCTCGTGGCAGACCGGGCACTCCCTTTCAAACCCAGTGACTGAACCAAGCTGCGGTCCCTTGGGCGCGGGGCAGAGAGCGCTCCTCCGCCTTGGCGCCCTCCTGGGACCCTCCAGAGCGCGGGAGGCTACCTTGGTTACCCGCAGCTTTGCATGGTATACGCGGTCCCAGAGATCGGGGCGGGGTGTTTTCTCTTTCCCTTTGGGCGACTCTTTGGGGCTGGGTAGTGGTGGTGGTGAACAGAGGAAGAGGAAGAGGAAGAAGAGAAATTATACCAATCTACAATCTGCCCACTTCTCCCCTCCACGGTCTCCACCAAGTCCATCTTCATCATCGTTCACCTGGACCAGTGCAATCGCCTCCTGTCAGGTCCCTGGGTTCCTCCCTTGACCTCATAGTCTCTTTTCCCCACAACAACCCAGGGATGCCTAGGAATGTCTAAGTCAGGTAATGTCCCACCTCTGCCTAGATCCGTCTTTGACTCCCAACTTCCCCAGAGGAAAAGCCAAAGTCCTACCAGAAACCCACAAGGCCCTTCACCTTCCTTCTCTCCTCTTTTCCCACCTCTTCACCTTGCTCACTCTTTGCAGCTCTTTTGCTTTTGATTTAAATATGAGGAAACTCAGGCCCCTCACCCTCAATGAGCTTCCCAGGTGGTGCTAGTGGGAAAGAACCCAACAGTCAATGCAGGAGACTCAAGAGACACAGGCTACATGCCTGGGTCGGAAAGATCCCCTGGAGTAGGGCATGGCCACCCATTCCGGTATCCTTGCCTGGAGAATCCCAGGGACAGAGGAGTTGGGAGAGGGGACTACAGTCCACAAGGTCATGAAGAATCCAGACATGACTGAAGTGACTTAGCACCAATTATAAAGTCTTCCTCTAATTTTCCAGCCCACCCATTTTACAGATGGGGATGATGGGGCCAAGCAAGGCTGAGAGCCAGTCTACCACCTTATCCAGGGAAGGGCCCTCTGCTGCCTGACAGGTTTCCAGGCTGCTTCCCTGGATAGAGCTGGGGAATCCTGCCAAAGTCGCACTCCAACCTTCTGGCATTCATTTACTCAGTGAATATTTATCGGCACCCACTGGGGACTTCGGTAGCACTGGAAACAAAATTTCACTCTGGGCTTGAAACACCAAGGACTTATTGTATAAACTCAGCCAAATATGATAACTGCACCAACACCTCCCTGTGCCTCCTCTGGCCTCTTTCCAGTCCTCTCCAGGGCCTTAGAAGCCCTAAATCACCCCCAACATAACCCACCACTGCCTGCTGGAAAACCTGTTTCTGGCACTCTGGAGCTCTTAGGAAAAACACCACTCCTCATATGGCCTGCAAGGTAGTCCAGTCCAGCCTCTGCCCACCCGTCCAGCCACATCCCCCTCCACTTCCCTCACCCCCATCTAACAAAACTGGCCTTCTCTCCATTCCGCAAATAATCTCACCTTACTTCCAACCACAGGGCCTTTGCACTGGCTGTCCCCCAGTCTGTAATGCCCTTCCCTCACATCTCCCCAAGGCTGGCCTCTTCTGATCATTTAGGTCTCGGTTTGTATGTCATCTCCTCTGAGAAATCTTCCCAGAGCACCTCCATATCCTGTCATCTCTGGCCCATGGCTCTACTTTTTTTTTTTTAAGATTTTTTTTTTTTAAATGTGGACCATTTTTAAAGTCTTTGTTGAATTTGTTACAATACTGCTTCCATTTTATGTTTTGTTTTTTTGGCCACCAGGCATGTGGGATGTTAGCTGCCCGATCATACCCACAACCTCCTGCGTTGGAAGGTGAAGTCTTAACTGCTGAACCACCAGGGAAGCCTGTTTTCTTTCTTTTAAATATCACTTGTCTCTGAAATTTCCCAGTAACTGGCCTAAGCTCACTCAGTCTTTGTGGAAGGAGTAAATGCACTGAGTGTGAGCTGTCAGGAGAAAGGTAACCCAGCCAGTGAATGCCTTGGGAGGACAGCTGCCCAAGAGGAGGCAGAAGGGCTGGCACTAAGGGACAAATTAGGAAATTGCCAAATAGAGAAGAAAAGGGTGTGTGGTGGAAGGAACAGCAGAAGCAAAAAGGCCCAGAGGTGAGTGAGGTAGAACCTGGTATATCCTTCTTCCTCTGCCCTAGTCTCCCACTCACATCCCCTCATTCATTCCACTCTGGCTGCATAGCCTCCTCATCCATGCTGATTCTTACCTCAGGGCCTTTGCACTGGCTGTTCTCACTGCCTGCAACGCTTTTCCTTCTCATCTTGGCATTCTCTCTTTCTCACTTCATCTCCATTTTTGTCTAAATGTCACCTTCTTAAGGAAGTCTTCCCTGACTGCATCTCCACCCAGAACAAGGCCCACCCCATCTCTACCAAGCTCCACCCCTCACATACTTTTTTCATCCTTGCAAAATTTTAATAAATTTGACGACTATATTCTTTCTTGTCAGACTTTACCAGGAAGATGTCAGTTCCCAGAGGGAAGGAGGGGCTTCCCTAGTGGCTCAGTGATAAAGAATCCACCTGCCAAGCAGGAGACATGGGTTCGATCCCTGGGTCGGGAAGATCCTCTGGAAGAGGAAATGGCAACCCACTCCAGTATTCTTGACTTGAGAATCCCATGAACAGGGGAGCCTGGCAGCTGCAGTCCACGGAGTCGCAAAGAGTCGGACACGACCTAGAGACTAAACAACAACAAAATAGGATACGGATTTTTGTCCTGTTCACTGCTGGGTCTCTGGCTCCTTGTTGTTGTTCAGTCCCTAAGTGGTGACTGACTCTTTGTGACCCCATGCACTGCAGCACCGCAGGCTTCCTTGTCCTTCATCATCTCCTGGAGTTTGTCCAAACTCATGTCTATTGAGTTAGTGATGCCATCCAATCATTTCATTCTCTGTTATCCCCTTCTCCTCCTGCCTTCCATCTTTCCCAGCATCAGGGTCTTTTCCAGTGAGACGGCTCTTCCCATCAGGTGGCCAAAGTATTGGAGCTTCAGCTTCAGCATCAGTCCTTCCAATGAATATCAGGGTTGATTTCCTTTAGGATTGACTGGTTTGATCTCCTTGCTGTCCAAGGGACTTTCAAGAGTCTTCTCCAGCACCACAGTTCGAAAGCATCAATTCTTTGGCGCTCAGCCTTCTTTATGGTCCAACTTTCACATCTGTACATGACTACTCTTGCTCCTAGAACAGGGATTAGCACACAGAAGGTACTCAAAAAACAGCTGTTGGATGAAAAGATGAACAAACCAGGTCTCATGAAAGCATGGCTGGAGTTGGGTTGTTTTTTTTTTTTTTTTTTTTTTTTTTTTTTTTTGCTGATGAAACTGGAGTAGAGAAAACTCCAGATGTTGCCCATAGTGGGAGTGGAATTCAGATCTGACCCTGAGGACTGTGGGAACCACTGGTAGATTCTTAGCAGGGGAGGAACTGAATCAGGATTATTTCTCAAAAGATAAGGCTCTTTGCAAAGCAGGTCTTCACCAGCGGGGGAGCATAGGGGGCCTGAGAAAAGAAATGGGAGTAGATTCATTTGCCACCAGAAGAACTACATGTATCAAGGAGGCTAAACTCAAAAACATCATGTGGAGGGAGGGGATAAAGAAGCAAGGTTAAAAAATGATAGTTTGCTATTATTTATATAAATTACAAAAAAATCCAGAAAGGGATATTATGTATCAAGTTTGTGGAGCAGTTCAGAGTAGTGGGCAGTATGCCTGGCATCCTGGCTGAGGTTTGCCAGGCTGCATGCGTGCTAAGTTGCTTCAGTTGCATCCGAGTTTTTGTGACCCTGTGGACTGTAGCCCGCCAGGCTCCTCTGTCCATAGGATTCTCCAGGCCAAAATACTGGAGTGGGTTGCTATTCACTTCTCCAGGGGATCTTCCCTACCCAAGGACAAACTCACATCTCTCATGTCTCCTGCACTGGCAGGCGTATTCTTTGCCACCTGGGAAGCCATCTGGGTCCAAATTCTGGCACCACTGCACAGGGACGGTGAGACCCTGGGCAAGTTTCTTTTTTTTTTTTTTTAATTATTTTTATTTATTGAATGAATTTATTTGACTGTACCAGGTCTTAGTTGTGGCATATGGGATCTTAGTTCCCTGACCAGGGATCGAGCCCAGGCACCCTGCATTGGGAGCATGGAGTCCTAGCCACTCAGCCACCAGGGAAGTCCCTGGGAAAATTTCTTCACTGCTCCATGCCTCAGTTTCTTCATCTGTAAAAAGGGATGATCATAGTGCCATCTCCCTCATAGGGTTGCTGGGAAGTTTAAATGAATTAATTCTCATAAAGCTTAGCATGTGTGTGCATGCTCAGCTGCTCAGTCATGTCCAACTCTTGGCATCTCCATGGACTGTAGTCCACCAGGCTTCTCTGTTCATGGGGTTTTTCAGGCAAGAATACTGGAGTGGGTTGTCATTTCCTACTCCAAAAGCACGGAATAGGGCTGCAGTCATTGTTCAGTTATTTTTACTTAAGCTGTTTCTGTAGTGGGGGAGGGGAATGGAGTTGGGGGTGTGAATAGAAGTGACTTTCACTTTAACAATAATGTTATGTCTTTTACTTTAAATTATTGATTATTTTGATTGAGGTGCAACTTACATATGGTAAAGTACACAGATCTTTTGGCATGCAGCAACATGAATGTGTATATATGCACCTACCTCTGTGGCCCCCACTCCCCTTTTGCATAAGTTTTACTTGTGCCCTTTCCCTGGCAAGCTCCTCATGTAGATTCTACATAAATTAACTTTACCTGTTCTTGAGCTTCATACTTCATGGAATCATTTTATGATTTTTTTAAATGGCTGGACTTCTTTTCTCTTTAAGTTTTTTTTTTTTTTAATATGGACTATTTTTAAAGTCTTTATTGAATTTGTTACAATATTGTTTCTGTTTTATGTTTTGGCTTTTTGGCCACAAGCATGTGGGATCTTAGCTCCCAAAGCAGGGATTGAACCCACACTCCCTGCATTGGAAGGTGAAGTCTTAACCACTGGACCACCAGGGGAGTCCCCAAATGTCTGGATTCTTTCCCTTAATATTTATTTTGTTTTCTGTTAATGTAAAATTCACCCTTTTAAAGTGTACAATCCAACGTACACTAGATTGTACACTGTACAGTGTATGTTTGCAAAGAACATGGTGTTTTTAATATTTATCCATCATGTTGTGGATGGCAATCATTCATTCCTTTTTATTTCTAGTGGTATTCCATGGTGTGAATGGGCCACAGTTTCTTTCTTCATTCATTTGTTGATGGACATTTGGGTTGTTTCCAGTCTGGATCTGTTATGTATTAAGATAACTTTTTGACCACACCGTGAAGCATGTGGGAACTTAGTTCCTGGACCAGGGATCAAGCCCACAACCCCTGCATTGGAAGCATGGAGTCTTACCTACTGAACCACTAGGGAAGTAAAAGTGAAGTCGTTCAGTCATGTCCAACTCTTTGGGACCCCATGGACTATAACCTACCAGGCTCCTCAGTCCGTGGGATTTTCCAGGCCAGAATATTGGAGTGGGGTGCCATTTCCTTCTCCAGGGGATCTTCCTGACTCGGATCAAACCCGGGTCTCTGGCATTGTAGGCAGACGCTTTACCATCTGAGCTACCAGGGACTGCGCTGAACCAGTTCATATCTTTTTGTGGACAAAAAAAAAGTTTCCTTGGACTTCTCTGGTGGTGCAATGGATAAGAATTCACTTGCCAATGCAGGGGACACGGGTTCAACCTCTGGTCTGGGAAGATTCCACATGCCAAGCAGCAACTGTGTCTGCGCCCCTTAATTACTGAGCCCATGCTCTAGAGCCCACGCGCCACAGTTACTGAAACCTGCACGCTCTAAGACCCGCAAGACACAACTAATGATCTACTAATCAGTCGCTCCTGTGCTGCAGTTACTGAAGCCTGAACACCTAGAGCCTGTGCTCGGAAACAAGAGAAACCACTGCAATGAGAAGCCTGCACACAGCAACTAGAGAGTAGCCCCCACTTGCCGCAACTAGAGAAAGTCTGCGTGCAGCAATGAAGATCCAGTGCAGCCAAAAATTGAAAAAATAATAACGGTGTGTATATGTAAAAAAAATTTTTTTTAATGTTTCATTGATTGGTATGAGGACAGCTTAGTCATGACATAGGTGCCTCTTCAATGCAATGGGTCTGATTGGAGATGATTTTTTCTGTCTTCAGGGGTTGGGGGTGGACATTAGCAATGTCTGGAGGCATTTCTGGTTTGGAGACATTGAGGCATGGGTGTTACTGGCATTGAGAGGCCAAGAATGCTCCTAAACATCCTACAAGGCACGGGATGGCTCCCACTGCAAAGAAGGATCCGGCTCAGATGTCAAGAGTGTTGGGCTCAAGGTTCCCTAGTTAACCTTATTACAAACTGCCAAATCATTTTCCGAAGTGGTCTTCTTACTTCTGGTTCCTTCACAGCCTCTCCTCCAACCTCGGTACTGTAAGTCTTTTCCTTTTTAGCTATTTGGGTGGGTGTTTAAAAATCTTTCCTATCTTAAAATAATTCTGAAATGAATCAGGCCAATATGACAAATGTGAACATTTTTTCATCTTGGGTGGTGGATATACTTTAGCTGGCTCTAATCTTTTCTGGATTTAAAGTTTGTGGGATTTTTGTTTGTTTGTTTCTTGTGGCTTTCTTGTTGCTTGTTTTGAATAGTAGAAGCTCCCCCTGGCTGCATAGATGGTGAATGCCCTGTTTTTTCTTTTCTTCCCCCTTGTTTTCCAAGACTTCTTTACTGGACTCAACTGGCTCCAGTCTCCTCCTTCTCCGGCATCATCTCAGATAATCTAATTCCTCCAAGGTCACCTTTCACCTGCTTTCCTGGAGCTCCTCTTCTTTCCCCAGGAACTGGTTTTCTCCAGCTTTCCAACTTAGCTGGCTTTGGCCTCTATCTCCACCTATAGACATTCTGTTGTTCCATCACTAAGGTGTGCCCAACTCTTTGTGAGATAGAGGTTTTGGCTAATAAAGAGAGCTGGCTTTGTCTTGAATTCCTGCCAGCAGTGTGACTTTGGGACCGAGATTAACTCTCTCTGGAGCTCAGGTCAACCACCTGACAATAGATATGAACAATGGATGTGCTAATACACACAGCTCATCTATTCCAGGTGAGAGTTAATCTGTTGATATATTTAGATTTCTCAGAACAAGGCTGAGCACCAGGACAGACACTGGGGTGAAAAGTAGGGGAGGCACTTGCCTCCAACACAGCATTTAAGGGGGTTCCCCCAAATTAAATATAAACATGTTTTATGTGTTTTTATGTGCAATTTTCGGAGAAGGCAATGGCACCCCACTCCAGTACTCTTGCCTGGAAAATCCCATGGATGGAGGAGCCTGGTAGGCTGCAGTCCATGGGGTCGCTAGAGTCGGACACGACTGAGCGGATTTCCCTTTCAACTTTTCACTTTCATGCATTGGAGAAGGAAATGGCAACCCACTCCAGTGTTTTTGCCTGGAGAATCCCAGGGACGGGGGAGCCTGGTGGGCTGCTGTCTCTGGGGTCGCACAGAGTCGGACACGACTGAAGCGACTTAGCAGCAGCAGCAGCAGCATGTGCAATTTTTAAAAAATCAAAAGTAATCCAAAAAAAAAATCCAAATAAAGACAGGATCAGGGCTTCCCTGCTGGCTCAGTGGTAAAGTATCCACCTTTCATTGCAGGAGACACAGGTTCAATCCCTAATCTGTGAAGATCCACATACCTCACAGCAACTAAGCCTGAGTGCCATGACTATTGAGCCTGTGCTCTGGAGCCCTAGAGCCACAACTACTGAGCCCACATGCTGCAACAACTGAAGCCCGAAAGCCCCAGCGCCTGTGCTCCGCAGCAAGAGAATCCAACAAAATGAGAAGCCCTCTCATCACTACTAGAGAGCTGTCCCCGCTTGCCACAACTACATTGCCCACACAGCAACGTGGACCCAGCACAGTCAATAATAAATAAGCAAATAAAATCATTATTATTTTTTTTAAAAGACAGGATCAGTAGTTCTGAACGTTTCCTTTTGCAGGTGCCAATATGGCTTGACGTGGCACTGTTATGGCAACCCACTCTAGTGTTCTTGCCTGGAGAATCCCAGGGACGTGGGAGCCTGGTGGGCTGCCGTCTATGGGGTCGCACATAGTCGGACACGACTGAAGTGACTTAGCAGCAGCAGCAGCAGCACTGTTACTGACCCTGTCTTTACTTAAAATTTTGATATTTTGCTCATCAGATATTTTAGAGAGATTTTAAACATTAATTTCAACTTTAAAATACTGCATTCAAATATTATTTATCTTGATGACTCAGTTTTTTAAGATTAAAAAAATTATTTTTTTAGTTTTGGCTCTGCTGGGTCTTCGTTGCTATGAGTGGGCTCTCTGTAGTTGCGGAGAGCAGGGGCTACTCACCGTTGTGCGTGTTTCTCATTGCAGTGGCTTCTCTTGTTGTGGAGCACAGGCTCCAGGTACACAGGGTTCAGTAGTTGCAGCACTTGGCCTCAGTAGCTGTGGCTCTCGGGCTTAGTTGCTGCACTGCATGTGGGATCTTCCCGGACCAGGGATGGAACCCACGTCCCCTACATTGCAAGGCAGATTCTTAACCACTGAACCACCAGGGAAGTCTCATGAGTCTTTTGCTTTGTTTGGTTTGGTGTTTGGTGCCCCCCTTTAAGTTTGCATGCCTCACCCTCATTCTGGCCCCGCTTCCCCACTTCCGGGTATAGAGGAAGTGCTCTATCAGTGTTCTGATGTAATTATTACACACAATATCTACCTTATGTCATGTAAAGCCTCCCTCTGGATTGACTGGTTGCTCTTCATTGGGCTTTTTGACTGAAGTTATACCTGTGATGACTTTAGCTCTGAATTTGTCTCAGACATGGACTCTGAGGTAGCTTTATACTAAATGAAAACGGAAATGCCTGAACCTCTTTGGAAAACTGTGGAGAAAGATTTAATTGTGTCAAGGGCTTAGGGAGACTGGAAAGCTGGAGCAGGCTTATGGAGTTTGCCCTACTTATTTTCCTTCCTCCTTCCGACCCCCCAAATCTCTCATAGCTGAGAAAAGACTGACAGTAGCAGGTATGGCAAGAATTAAGAATCACTGGAACTTTCACAGGGCGCTAGTGAGAATGTAAAGTAGAACAACCACTTAGAAAACTGCCAGGATCTACTAAAGCTGAACACTCACATGACCTTCCACTCACCATTTCACTCCCAGGTATTTGCCCTAGAGAAGTAAATTCGTTTTCACAAAAATACTTGTATATGATTTATTGATAATGGCCAAATATTGGAGAAAAAATGTCTATCTATAGGTGAATGAAGAAACTACATTGGCTATATTGTGGAATAGCCACACAGTGGAATACTACTCAGGAGTAAAAAAGCAATATGCTGTACATATTGCTATGTACAGCAATGTGGAAAATCTCAAAACATTTTGTTGAGCAGAAGCCAGACACAAAAGACAATCTACTGCATGATTCTGTTTATATTAAATTCAAGAACAGACAAGATTATAGTGATAGAAATAAACACAGTGGTTGCCTGGTTGGGGCAGGAGGGAGGAAAGGGGTGTGGCTGACTTGAGAGGGACACAACAGAACTTTCTGTGGTGATGGAAATGTTCTGTAACTGCACCAGGCAATTGTCACTCGGGTATCAATCATCAGAACTCATGGGAACGCTCAACTCGGTAAAGCACTGGCGGGATAAAAAGGCTAGGAAATTTTCATACAAAGAAAACTAAAAGTAACAACAACAACAAAATTTTTATAACGAAAACATCCTGGTTTTGGTTTTTTCGGCCTGAACCTGCATGGCCACTCGCACAGTGTCTGACCAGGACTCGACTTTCAGCAAACAGGAATTGTGGCTTAGGACCATTTCTCTCACTCCCATGCCCTGAGGGGCCCCTTCTCTACTAAAGTTGCAAAATGTCCCTCCACGCTGGCATCATTCCAAGCTCCCTAGCCTTTTCAGAACTCTTTCAGAACCTCTACGCTGCAGGACCACTTCAAAAACTTCTTTCTTCGGCGTAGAGACCATATTTCATAAGGGCGAGACACTCACCCTGGGCCCACATCACGGCTTCGGTTGCCTGTACTAAATATGGTGGCACACGAGCCGGTTACAACGTCGACCACGTGACGGTACGCTCGCAGACGCCCGCTTCGGTCAGCCCACTCCGGCGCCTACTTTTAGATTGACCAATGAATCGGAGGTATGAGGCACGCCCTTTTCCCCTCTCCACCAATAGCCTCCAGACGCCTTCCGCAGAATCCAATCATCGCTTCCGCCTCTCTTGAATGAAAAGCGAGCGGTCCAGTGAGCTGTGCCGCAGTCGGACGCAGGAGACAGGAAGCGCTACAGCGCGTGTCGGGGCTCGAGAACGGTAACTGGAGTCGGGTGGCTCTCTTCGCAGCACGGGGAAGCGAACGAGGAATCAGGTGAGCGGCTGGCCCAGGCGCGGGGTCGCGGTGCGGAGACGTCGGATCTGCGGGCGAGCGGGAGATAGGAGACGCCAGGAGTTGAGGGAAGCAGTCCGGGCGCGAGACAGGGGGAGGCGGGTCGGTTGTGGTGTCCCGAGCGCGCGTTGGCGGCCGTTGGGCGTTAGGGCGCATGCGCGAGGGGTAGCCTGGCCGTTGGAGCGCGGGTACGGGTCCGCTTCCGGGAGGGGCTGTCATGGCCGTCTGCAGGCTGAACCCCACCTTGGGGCAAAGTCTGCCTGTTCTTGGAAGCCCGAGGCGATTTGGGGAAGGGTCAGGAGGCGACGCGGGGATCTGGGGCCGCGGAGCGCGAAGCCGGAGCTTGTAGACGTGACGATGTTGAAGATCGAAACTCTTCCTCCGTTCTTGCTTTGCGTTTCAGGGGGTGGATTCGTAGTTCCAGAGATTTAGGGCAAAAAAATGATGTTCCAGTAAGGAACAAAGTCTTAAATGAAAATTCTCTTGGGGGACACCTCAGGGTGAAAAGGGTACGCCAAAGGGTCTGAGTTGTTACTTAGTCGTCTGTAAGCTTTCAAGTTGATCAGCTCTTGGGGTCTCTGCCACCTTCTCTGGGTGGAGCAAACAGCGCCAAATCCTTTCCTGATCTAATTTGTTTTGATTTTTAGGTTCTGCCTAGCCAGTCCCTAGAAATTTTTGTGTGTCAATCTTAGTCTGTCATTAAATTTGTCTCCCCATTAACACAAAAAGAGTTTCTTCGAACTCTTCTCTTATTTTTTGGAATGCACATCTCCTTCCGGATTTGAAGCCCAGAGTAGACGACGCTGCCTCTTTTATGTCCAAGGCTCCCCGAGGGGTTGGTCCTTCCCTGTAGGGTGATCCATCCTCTTTTCCCTCTTTAACAATGCTCCCATCGTGGTTAACCCTCTTTCATTTGGTGTCTGGTTTTCCCTGCTGCTGGTCCCTTAACTTACTCCATCTTCTCTGGAGTAACTTGGTCTTGAGCAAATCCTGATTGAGTCACAGCTAAAAACCTAATCAGCGATTTCTTATTGTTCAGCGAATTAAGTATGAATGCTCTGGGCCTAACCAGCTTGGTTTTCTGCCTCTTGCTTCAAGCAGCCAGTTCTTACCAACCCCTGAAAGGGTTTGGACTAGTGGTTTCTGGACTGCCCTTTGCTGGTGCCTTTTCTTCTCTTTGATGCTTGAAGTGAGCCTTCCTGTTTACACCAGTAGGAATCCTCAGTACTTGGATTGCCTCTTTCAAGAATCCAATAAAGATACTTGCTTAGCCCCTAAACTCTGCCTTGAGGCCCCGATTCTGATTCCATTCATTCAGCCATTTGCTCTTGAGTGCTTACTGTTATGTACTAGGTCCTGTTCTGGGTGCTGGGCTGGCATGACTGGAGGGGGTGTTTTTTTAGTTGGACCCAACTTTAGAATATGCCTTTTTGGAACAACAGAACAGCTTCCCTGATGTTCAGTGGGTAAAGAATCTGCCTGCAGTGCAGGAGACACAGAGATGGGGGTTTGATCCATGGGTCGGGAACATACCCTGGAGGAGAAAATGGCAACCCACTCCAGTATTTTTGCCTGAAAATCCCATGGACAGAGGAGCCTGGTGGGCTACAGTCCATGGTGTCAATAAGAGTTGGAAACGACAGGGTGACTAAACAATGGAAAATGCCTTTTTGAAACAACAGAGGTTTGAAAAAAGTGGGAAAAGCAAGTTGAAAGGTGCTGAGGCATGTTTGAGGCTCAGCAGCAAGGCCTGTGTGTGCGGGTGACGGGGGTGACAAACTCTGCATATAGAGGGAGTCAGGTTGTGCCGGGCTTGATAGGCTGTGGTGAGGACTCTGTTTTACTCTGAACACAGTGGGATCCTGTGGAGGGGTGTTGAGCAGAGGAGTGGCTTTCTCTGACTTAGCTTTTTTAGGCTCCCTTCAGCAGCTGAGGGGCATTGAGGGGGAGTGGGAGATGGAAAGCAAGGAGCCCAACAAGGCGGCTTTTGGCATAATCCAGGCAAGAGGTGACAGTGCCCAGGTGCCCCTCAGCTGACAACGGCTAAAACGAACTGTAGTATTCCAGTAAAAAGGAATATTCATCAGCCACAAAAAGGGATGGTGTACTGATAACATGGCCACAATGTAGAGGAACCTTGAAAAATTATGTGAGTAAAAGAAGTCAGACTGTCACATGTTGTATGATTCCATTATATGAAATGTTCCAAATAGGCAGATTCATAAAAAGAAAGTAGATTAGTGGTTGCCAAAGGGAGTTGGGGGACACAGGATGGCAGCCTAAGGATTCAGTCTTATTGACATGAGGAAATGTGTGCTAAAGATGATTGTGGCAGCAGTTGAAAGTATTTGTGACTGCACAAGAAACCAATAAAATGTGCCTTTTAAACAGTGCCTTGTATGGCATGTGAATGTCTCCATAAAGCTGCTCTAATCTAAAAAGAAAGGTGATGACAGCCTGAGAACCAGTGACGTAGCAGGGGTGAAAAGTGGCCTGATTGACCTGCTTGACTTTATTGGCTGGTGGGACAGGAAAAGAGAAAAGACAGAACAGTTCAGAGAATGGAGTTGCCTTTTCTCAGATGCGGGTTGAGGGGAGAGGTTGTCCATAGAGAGGCTGCACAGAGGTGGTTAAGGCCCTGGGGCTGCATACTCAACAGAGGATGAGTGGCAAAAGGGCCACAAATTGGGCCTGGGACCATCAAAATCCATCTCAGGAAAAGGGACTATTTTTAGCACTTCCACCCCCTACACTGGGCTTCCCTGATGGCTGAATGGTAAAGAACCCGCCTCCCAGTGTGGGAGACATGGGTTCAGTCCCTAGGTGGGGAAGATCCCCTGGTGGAGGGCATGGCAACCCACTGTAGTATTCTTGCCTGGGAAATCCCATGGACAGAGGAACCTGGCCAGCTATGGTTCGTGTGGTTACAAAGAGAAACGACTTAGCAACTAAATGACAGCAACAACCACCCCCTTGACTGGAGGCTGGGGTGCAACAGGGAGGACAAAAGACAGTATTCTCATGTTTGGGTCCCTTGTAGCCTGCACCCACTAGGTGCTCTGTGTGTCTGAATTAAATGAAGCCAGGAAGTGATAGCACTTTGTATTAATTCTTTTTACCATCTTGGCTGTATTCTTACTGGCGCCAAGCCCAATGGGAGGTCTTTTCATGAGAGCACTTAATTATTCCCTTGTGCAAACCACAAATAGCAGGAGCAGCTGGGGCTGGGTAGACACTGGCGAGCTCACAAGCTCCCATCTCTCCAGCATCCTGGCAGTTGCATCTCCAGGCTCAGGGTGGGGTCCTTGGGGAGTGAAGGGGGAGGGGAGTCCTTGAGACTAGGTGGTCTGAGGCTATTCAGTAGAGCTGAGACCTTGAAGCTGGGAAGGAGGCATTTATTTGTTCAGAGACCAGAAGTAATGCAGCAGAGTCATGTCTGTGGGGCTGGGCGACCTGAGCTAGGGTAGAGGCTCAGTGAGTATCAGCAGCCAAATGAGGCTGGGGGTGGCATGGAATGGGGTGGGTAGGGGCCAGAGAGGGAGGTTGCAAGTGGAAAGGAATTGGGGTTTCACTTGGTGCACCTGTGGTTGTGGCCTGAAGGGTCCCAGGGAGAAGTGAGGCAGCTTGGTGGAGGGTGGTGGAGATGTGGGCACAACAGGTGGAAGCTGGGGAGTGCTACACAGGTAGAGTAGTGGGACCTGCTGTTGGAGTCAGTGGTGGAGGTGAGTTAAAGACAAATCAGAGAATGATGTCCAATCTTGGCTTCAGTGGCTGGGTGGCCAGACCTGACCCCAGGACCTCACCCACCTCGGACTTGTGTCAGCAGCTTGCAGCTTCTGTGCAGCCGGCTCCCTCTTCCCCCTCACTCTGGGAATTTTCCTGCCTGCGTCAGTCACCGTTATTGCTTCACTGAGCCCTGTTCCCCCTCCTCTGTTCTCAGCAGCATGGCGGAACAGGATGTGGAAAACGAGCTTCTGGATTATGAGGAAGATGAAGAGCCCCAGGCACCTCCAGAGAGCGCTCCACCTCCCCCCAAGAAAGACGTTAAGGGTTCCTATGTTTCCATCCACAGCTCTGGCTTCCGGGACTTTCTGTTGAAGCCAGAGCTCCTGAGGGCCATAGTGGACTGTGGCTTTGAGCATCCATCAGAGGGTACGCACCCCTGGGTCCTCCCTTCCTCGGCTCTCCTCTCACTGCTTCGGCATGGTCCCCTCGGGTGAGGGGCCTGCACGGAGGGAACGTCCGTCCGGTTTCTGATAGCTCATGTGCTCTCTTCCCTCAGTCCAGCACGAGTGTATTCCACAAGCCATCCTGGGCATGGACATCTTGTGCCAGGCCAAGTCAGGGATGGGCAAGACAGCGGTTTTTGTGTTGGCCACTCTGCAGCAGATTGAGCCCGTCAACGGACAGGTGGGTGGACACCCTTCCTGCCAGGCCCCAACTTCCTGATGCAGCAGGAATCATGGGTCCTCTTGTTAAAAATCCTTGTTCCTGCATCCTCTTTGTGGACTTTTAAAATTAACTACGGTAATTAGTTCTACTGGAGTAGGAGATGGCAACCCACTCTAGTATTCTTGCTTGGAAAATCTCATGAACAGAGGAACCTCACAGGCTACAGTCCATGGCGTCACAAAGAGTCAGACGCAAGTGAGCAACTTAGCACGCACACACTTAGTTGTTACCAATATCGCCCCCAAAATGATAAGCCAAGAGGAAAAACTGAAAAGTGCCCAGTCTGACCACCCGGCAAGATGGCTGTTATTTCCACGTGTGCTTTTCTGGATCGTGCACATACAGGAAGGTAGTCTTACACCGAACATGGTTTTGTTACTGCTTTTATTGCCGACAGAACACAATTGTCTTCTCATGCCTTGAATGTTGTAGTTCACTACTTTGAGGGGATAATTGCGGCGCTTGCAGGTGTCCTGTTCTTGACATGCTGGGGCACACCTCCCTGGGTGGTGTGTGGGTGCATGAGCCCTTGTTACTGACCTTAGGGTGGGTGGTCTCAGAGGGAAGGTTTCATGGGAGGCCGTGGTGTGGTCTCAGTCCTTGGCATTGTGGGCCAGGAAGGTGTGGTAGCCTTCCCCTGGTGGTCATAGGCCAGCCAGAGGGCAGGCTTGGGAAGCTGTTAGCATGGAGGGTGTCACCAGCTAGGGGTCTCCCTGGCCTAGGGGGACACACCTGAGTAGCTATAAGGAGATGTAGGGAGGCCTTTCCTGGTGGCTCCAGTGCAGGAGATGCAGGTTCAGTCCCTGGGTTAGGAAGACCCCTTAGAGGAGGAAATGGCAACCATGGACAGAGGAGCCTGATGGGCTACAGTCCATTGGGTCGAAGAGTCAGACATGACTGAGGGACTAAACAAAAACAACAAACAGTAAGTCTTATTACCTGCTAGGGAAAAAACTAAAAATGAATATACAGGGAGTGAGCAGCAGCTGATAGACTGGGAGAAGCTGGGGCCATGTGGACTGGACCTTCCAGGGGACCAGCACCAGGGTGGGCTCTGGCCAGGGGAGGACTTCTGACATTGCCTTAAGGGTCTGTACCCCACCTGCCCCACAGGTGACAGTCCTAGTGATGTGCCACACTCGAGAGCTGGCCTTCCAGATCAGCAAGGAGTACGAGCGCTTCTCCAAATACATGCCCAGCGTCAAGGTGAGTCCCCAGACCGAGGGGGGCGTCACGTGACCCTCTGTAGCCTTGCTGGCCGTGGCGCTGGCCCAGCCGGCATTAACCAGGCTTGGCTGCAGTGGCTGCCTTTGAGGTCTGTGGTGGTTTACGCTCCTTAAAAGCCTGATGAATTATGAATGGCCCCCAGAGGCCTGTGCCAGTCTCAGTCCTGGGGCTGCTTTTCAGTGGAGCTGGGGCCAGGCTCTGAGGCCTCTCCTGTCCCCAGGCACCAGGTCTGGCGTGTCAGTGGGGGCTTCGCAGGGTCGTGAACTGAGTGGCCGCAGTCACTGGAGTTGGATGTGAGCTTTCGGCCACCAGATGGTTGACGGCAGCTTTCTGCCCACATAGGTGTCTGTGTTCTTTGGGGGCCTGTCCATCAAGAAAGATGAGGAGGTGTTGAAGAGGAACTGTCCCCACGTGGTGGTGGGGACACCGGGCCGGATCCTGGCGCTTGTGCGCAATAGGAGCCTCAACCTGAAGAATGTGAAGCACTTCGTGTTGGATGAGTGCGACAAGATGCTGGAGCAGCTGGGTGAGTGTCTGCGCTGGGTCTGCAGGCTGTGGAGGCCCCTTGCAGCATCCCCCAGACTTCAGAGCCAGGCCCTGACAGGGCAGGCCAGAGGTTTCCCCAGAGTGGGGTCGTGTGGGTGGCCGGCAGGCAGGTCTCCTGGAAACAGATTTGCGGGCAAATCCTGGCATTTGGCAGAGTGAACTGCGGCTTCAGAGCTAGATCTTGGAGTGGGACCACAGGGCCCAAGATAAGCCGTGTCTGGGCACATGTCCATGTTAGCCGAGGACTGTGGCCTTGCCACCTGCTGGTTTAGCTCTAGGCCCCCGCCTGCGCTCAGGGAGCCCTGACAGGGCTGGTGGGAACTGGGGCTTGTGCCTGGGAAGCGGCTGCAGCTCTCACTCCAGTGGCTATCTCTGCCTCAGGCTCCCCACCCTGAAGCGTGGCTGGAGGTGCGCTGGCACGGCTGCTCCGCTCTGGCAGCGTGTAAGTGGATTGCCGCTCCTCCCGCGCCTGTGCTTATTACCCTAAGTCCGGGCCCTCAGGCACCTGGGGCTCCCCCCCTCAGGCCAGTCTGCACTCACACCGCCCTTGTCATGGGGCCAGCGGCTCCCTGGCACAGGTTGGGAGGGACAGGATCCAGTCTTGGGTGGGGGTCATGGTCTGGCAGGCGCTCACGCCCCATTTCTTGCCAGATATGCGGCGGGACGTGCAGGAAATCTTCCGCCTGACCCCCCACGAGAAGCAGTGCATGATGTTCAGCGCCACCTTGAGCAAGGAGATCCGACCTGTGTGCAGGAAGTTCATGCAAGATGTGAGTAATGGCGGAGAGCTCAGTGCGGTAGCTTCAGCCTCCGAGGGTGCAGGCTCTTGCCGCTCCCCAACATCCACGCTGCCCTCATGGCACAAGCATGCTGGAAGGCCGGCGGAGCCTCTTCCTCTCTTGTCAAACTGGGAGCTGAGAGCTTGGTCTACACCTGAACCGTGCCGGACCTTAGATCCAGCTATTGGGAGACAAGTATTGGGGGTACAGAGGCCTCTTTGAAGTATTGCAGCCATGGAGTCACTTTTGGAAGGTTCTGGGCAGGCAGAAGGCCCAGAAGTAAGCCCCGCCTGGCTCTTCCTGCTCTCCTCCCTGCACAGCCCATGGAGGTGTTTGTGGATGACGAGACCAAGCTCACGCTGCACGGGCTACAGCAGTACTACGTGAAACTCAAGGACAGTGAGAAGAACCGCAAGCTCTTCGACCTCCTGGATGTGTTGGAGTTTAACCAGGTGATGCTTCTGCACTCCCGTGGCCTGTGCTGGGGTTCCTGGCCTCGGGGAGGGACTCTGGCCCTGACCCAGGTCTGCCCCTCCCTCCCTCGCAGGTTGTGATCTTTGTGAAGTCAGTGCAGCGCTGCATGGCCTTGGCCCAGCTCCTGGTAGAACAGAACTTCCCAGCTATTGCCATCCACAGGGGCATGGCCCAGGAGGAGCGGTGAGTGTGGGCCACCCTCAGCCCCTGGCAGGCCCCGTGGAGGGGATGCCACCCAGGGTCCCTGTATCTGATGGCCACCCCTTGTTCTTCTCGCACCTAGCCTGTCGCGCTATCAGCAGTTCAAGGACTTCCAGCGGCGGATCCTGGTGGCCACCAATCTGTTCGGCCGAGGCATGGACATTGAGCGCGTCAACATCGTCTTTAATTATGACATGCCTGAGGACTCAGACACCTACCTCCACCGTGTGAGTGGCCCACGGGGGTGTCCCTTCCCCTCCTGCCCCTTTCTCAGGGTTGGTGTTGGATGGGGACCTCTGTCTGTTCTCAGCCTGACCCTTGCTCCTGTCTCCCTGCAGGTGGCCCGTGCGGGTCGCTTCGGTACCAAAGGCCTGGCCGTTACTTTCGTGTCTGACGAGAACGATGCCAAAATCCTCAATGATGTCCAGGACCGGTTTGAAGTGAATGTGGCAGAGCTTCCAGAAGAAATTGACATCTCCACATACAGTAAGTGGCTCAGACAGGGCTGGGGTGTTGGGAGAGGTGGGGGACAGTGGTGGGGCCTTCTGTCCCCACGCCCCCTCCTCACTGGCTTCCCCCATCCCCCGTGTGTGTCTTACAGTTGAGCAGAGCCGGTAACCGCATGCCCTGACGACCAGAGCCACTCTACTTCCCACGTGCTGCTTCAAGTCCTCTTTCTAGGCGACACTGGGCCTTTCATTTTACTGTTTAAAAGTTGTAGATTTGTGCAAGAATTAAGTTTGTATTATGGAAGTCTGGCTCCCACAGTGTCTATTTCTGTCAGCTCACTGCATTTCATGGACACCAGGGGCCCGTGGCCTGGTCAGTGAGCCTCTGGCCAGCAAGACATGCCACCTTCTGTGTCAACATGAAATTTAATTCTTGAAGTGTCAACACTGAAAGGTTTATACAGATTTTTAAAAAACAGACAATGTCCACAGCCTTCACATCATTTGAACCCTCTGCCCTGGGGCAGATGGGCCTTAGTACCATGAGCTTTCTTTGGCAAGGGGCTGAGAAGGGCCCTGCCCCTCTCCCACCCAGCCTCAGTCTTAGCTTAACCTAGAAGCAAAGTCTCAGCACCTTGGCCTCTTGTTCTGTAGCAAAGACAGATGACGGGAAAGGGCCAGGATGGGCACGAGTCCTCATTCTGTCCTGGCCTGGTGTACTTGAGGGGGCTGTCCCTACCCTGGGTGCTGACCGGGGTGGAGCTGAGAGGCAGCAGGAAGTAGGTCCGACCCTCCACCCTTGCTGGGTGTTCAGGGGTTCGGTACCAGACGGCTGTCACCCTCCTCTCCGTGGTGTGTGTGGGGCCCGAGGCAGGAGGGAGCAGAGCAGAGAGGGAGGAGAGGAGGTCATCTGTGTGTGCAAAAGCTGCTGAGGCCACAGGAGATGCTGGTTGGCCAGATCTGCACCTTCACATGCCAGACTCTGAGGGCCTGAGGGCCTGGAGAGAGAGGAGCACAGCGTGAGAACGGAGCCCAGAGACCCGGGGGCCTTCTGTCCTGTACCCCCAACCCCAGGCTCAGCCGTTACCTGAGTCTGATTGTGGCTAGAGCCAGACCCAGAGGTGGTTGTGGCGAACTCGGAGTACTTGTTCCCAGCAACCATGCAGGCCCACTTGCGGTACTCCTCTCTCACCTGTGGGGCACAGAGGCCAGGTCAGGGGAGGACAGGCCCCAGGATAGGAGGAGAGGCCCGGCCCCGCCCGCAGCCTGGCCTGCGGCCCACCTTCTTGTTAAGGAGGCAGTACAGCACGAAGAGGAAGAAGCCCTGCAGGCAGTTGAGGATGCTGAAGATGTAGGACAGCACCCAGCTCTCCGGGTCAAAGAGGAGCAGGCCGAAGACCCAGGTGCAGCCCAACACGAAGAGCTGGGCGATGGCCGTGATAGTCAGCACCCTGCGGGGAGGCAGCCAGTTGCAGCTGGGGGCCCCACCTCACACACCCACCTCTTCTGTCAGCCCCCCTCCCTGCCTGTCTTCTCACCTGGCTTTCTTTAATTTCTTTATGTCAGGGTTGATTTCAGAAAACTTCTGAGTGAGTTTCCAGACAGTAATCACAAAGATGATAGCATTGCCCTGGGCAGGGAGCACAGAATTCAGATTAGGGGGTATCCTTGGAACTTGCAGGGAGAAAGCTGGTACAGGGGCTCAATGTGGAGCCGAGTGCTTCAGATTTTCAAGGGTGTGGGGTGGGGCGAGGTGAGACAGTTACCAAAACGATGAAGGTCACAGGTCCCACAAAGCTCCAGAGGAAGCCACCCTCGAAATTCAACCAGCAGCTGGGCAAGAAGGGAGGGTCTGGTCAGCACCCAGTAAGCCCAGAGGGGAGCAAGGGCTCCGTGCAACCCCCAAGCCCTGGCCCTCCCAGCACCTCGCGCTCACAATTTCTCGCGGCCATAGCCTTTGCTGTAGGCGCCTGCTGAAATGCCCACGATGATCAGGGGCACGCCGTAACCGATCAGGCAGAGCCAGAGCTTTCTCAGGCCTTGGCCCTGGAACACCCGCACCACGAGGAAGTAGAGCTCCACACCCTCGAGGCTCATCCAGCAGAAGGCGGCCAGGAAGCAGTAGTGCAGCAGCACGGCCACCAGGCGGCAGCGCGTCCCCACCTGCGGGGACGAGGGCGGAGGGACGGGGCGGTGACGTCAGCGGTGGGCGGGTCTGGGACTGGACGCAGAAGCAGTGAATGGGCGGGGCCGTATGCTTCGCTGAGGGGAGGCCGACCACCCTACCCAGCTGGGAGTAGGCGGAGCTATTCCATTCCAGGCCCTCGCAGGTCTAGCGCCCAGGTGAGAGTGGGGCACTCCACGGGGCGGGGCCTCACCTCGCCGCCTTCGTTCTCTATGCCCGCCAGGAAGATGGCAGAGCCCACGAAGAGGCAGATGCAGAGGTGCAGGTGCACTGTGGTGCGCGAGCCCTGGATGGGCCGCACCAGCAGGAAGGTGAGGATGCACAGCAGCAGGCAGGCCAGCGACAGCGCCAGTCCCACCTTGGTGATTAAGGCCAGCTTCGGGTCCTAGATGCAGGACGGGACGGGTGGGGCTCCATCAGCACCCTGAGGCCTTCCTGCCCTCCTTCTTGTACCCCACCACCCACACCCACCTGGGACCTGGCCTGCAAGACTCTGATCAGGTGGCTCATCTCCGTCCACCTCCTCTACCATCAACATCTGAATAAACCTACTATGTCTCTCTCACCCTAAATACCACCATCCCTGCACCCATGGGTGCAGCAGGTATCCCCAATTTCTCTGGATGAGTGCCCCCACTACACACACCCAGACAGTTCTTAGAAGGTCCCCCGTGTATCCTCAATGGCTGCAACCTTCTTTCCCTACACTGATGAGCCCACCTCTCTGACCCTCATCTCCATCTCATCTCTTGCCTCTCCAACACCTTGCTGCAACTATGAGCTCATCAAAACCCACATTTGTGTCCTTCCTGGGCCTTGGGCCTGGACCACCAGCCTCCCCTACTCTGCCTGACCCATTCCAGGTATTCACATGGCCCAGTGTATCTATGGATCCCTCAGGAGCTTTTAGTGATATTTAACAACTTGATGGAGCTTCCCCAGTGGCTCAGTGGTAAAGATTCCACCTGTCAATCCACTAGGAGATGCTGATTTTATCTCTGGGTCAGGAAGATCCCCCGGAAGAGGAATTGGTAGTATTCTTGCCAGGAGAATCTCATGGATAGAGGAGCCTGGCGATCTACAGTCTGTGGGGTCCTGAAAGAGTTGGACACGACTTAATGACTAAACAACTTGTTGGGGGTGGGCCATCAGAGGGGCACTGGCTGAAGTAAGGCCCGCAGTGCCAGGCCACTCTGTTTAGTTGCTGAGTCATGTGGAGGTCTAGGGGTCCCAAGCAAGGGGCTGCATCTGGTCTGTGCAACCATGCGGAACCTCTTGGACCATTCCACTGAAACCAGCTGCTTGTCCCGCCTGAGCCAGCCATGCCACAGTGGGTTTCTGAGGATGGCCCCGTCTGCTCACCTCCACATCATAGTGGGCCATGAGGATGGCAAAGCTGCTTAGGTGGCTGCACTGGCAAGTGATGCTTCCGTTGCCTCTGCCCATCTTCCAGCAGCCTGTGGTGGCCCAGGACCCATTCCCATTGCTGTCCTTCTTCCAGAAGGCACAGATCAGCTCCTGCCGTGGCTTGAGCTCAGGCTGTTCCTAGGGAGAGGCAGTCATAGAAGTTAGCCTGGAACCCTCTTGTGGGTACTGGGCTTGGGTGGACCCCAAAGAGGGCTGCTTCTCCTTTGACACTTGTCTACTGAGCACCGATTGTGTGTGCCAGGCCAGGGGACCTGGGAGTGAACTGGGGAGACAGAAATCCCTGTCCTTCTGGGCTGACATTCTAGTGGGGGAGACAGATAGAAAATAATACACCTAATAAGTAAACTAGATAGTGTGTTAGCAAGTGCTGAATGTGAAAGAAAAGAGCAAAGGGGAAAGGTGGGGTGTGATTACAGATTGTAATTTAAACAAGCAGGTCCAGGAAGACCTAGATGAGTAGGTGACGTGTGAACGAGCTGACAGGTAAAGGACTGAAACATGGCAGAAAGGTGCCCCAGGCAGAGGGCCTGAGGCACGTGTGAGGAAGCAGCACAGTGGATGGGGTGGGGAAACGAAGGCTGCTAAGAGACCACGGGGACCTTGGCTATGGGGTGAGCAGTGTGGCTGACTGTCCTCCCCACCCCAGGACTCACATGGAGGGCGAAGGCAAAGGAGACATTGGAGTCGAGTTTCTCGGTGTTCGTGTTGCTCAGAAAGACAGAGCTGACCGCTGAGAGAAGCATGACCTTGGCACCTCGGACAGGACTCTTGTAGGTCTCTTTCAGCTTCTCCAAGTCCAGTTTCAAAGAGGCATTGGCCAGCAATTTTTTCATGTTCTGACTGGAGAGGATGCCCACCACGGTGGGGCCTAGGGGACAGACATGCTGGCTACCTTCTGCTCTGCTTGCTTCCATGCCCCATCCTTCCTCTGAAGATGTCTAATTCAAGCTTGCTGGTCTGCCATGATGCCCAGAGTCCCGCCCCAAGGCTTGGTTTCCTGTGGCTGCACATTCTGAAGCTGTGTTGCTGTTGTTCAGTCCCTCAGTCCTGTCCGACTCTTTGCGACCCCATGGACTGCGGCTCGCCAGGCTTCCCCGTCCTTCACCATCCCCCAGAGCTTGCTCAGACTCACATCCATTGAGTCAGTGATGCCATTCAACCATCTCATCCTCTGTCGCCCCCTTTCCTCTTTCCCTCAATCTTTCCTGTATCCTAGCCATATCCTAGCTTCTCCCTCCCTGTCCCTGGAGTGCCCGCTCTGGTTGCCTGCCATTACCCGACTCCCCGCCTGCAGCTGCCACGGCCCAGTCCAGCAGCATCCGTGCGTGGCTCTGGCCCACGGTGACGTTTCCTTTCCCCTGCTCCTGGACCACCACGGACAGCTCTGAGAAGAGAGGGGGCAGTGATCGGGGGCTCCAGGTGTGGGAGGGGGTCCTAGGGGGCTGGGGTGGGGCAGGACGTGGTCTCACCTGTGTCGTCAAGCGAACGGTAGGTGAAGGAGTCTTTAGGTATGGCTTTGGCCAGGGTCCTCAGGATCCGTTCAAGTTCTGAGAGCAGGTGAGTGACTGTGACGTGCTTGGAAGACTGATCCAGTGACTCCAGGTCTCCTGAGTTTTTCAACAGGTCATCCACTGACCCGACGAGGTCCTGTGGGTGACGAGTGACAGCTCCTGGGTTGCTGCACCACAAGAGCTGCCCGAAGGACCCTGGTATCTCGTCTCCCCTTACCCCACCCCCACAACTGGGGTACACACTGGAGAACCAACTGGGTTGCCTGGGGGACAGAACCAGGGGAATCATCAAGACACGGCAGTAGCCAGAAGATGAGTAAGGGGGTTGAGCATGTGCCTATGTGCACATATTATAACAGCAACAGTGTTTAACATTTATCACGCACTGCTTTTATGTCAGGCCCTGTTCTAAAGTCTGAGGCTTTTCTGGTGGCTCAGTGGTAAAGAACCCACCTGCCAATGCAGGAGACGCGGGTTCAATCCCTGGGTCAGGAAGATCCCCCAGAGAAGGCAACGGCTACCCACGTCAGTATTCTTGCCTGGAGAATCCCACAGACAGAGGAGCCTGGCAGGCTACAGTCCATGGGGTTGTAAAGAGTTGGACATGACTGAGCGACTGAGCACACATGCAGGCACTTTCTAAGTCTGCACTGCCTGAAACAGTTGCCCTGAGCCCCAGATGTCACTTGAAATACAGCTCCACGTTGAAATGATAATAGTTTTAATCTATGGGGTTAAATGCAATTTTCACCTTAATTTCACTTGTTTACTTCTTTTTTTAAAAAATTAATTTTTTAATTGAAGGATAATTGCTTTATAGAATTTTGTTGTTTTCTAGCAAACCTCAACATGAATCAGCCGTAGGTATACATATATCCCCTCGCTTTTGAACCTCCCTCCTATCTCCCTACACATCCCACCCTTCTAGGTTGATACAGAGCCCCTGTTTGAGTTTCTCTGTCTGCTTCTCCATTGCTGCCCTACCGTTTTTTCTAGATTCCATATAGGTTAGTATACGATATGCATCTTTCTCTTTCTGACTTATTCTGTATAATAGGCTCTAGTTTCATCCACCTCATTAGAACTGACTCAAATGCGCTCCTTTTTAGGGCTGGCTGAGTAATATTCCATTGTGTATATGTACCACAACTTATCCATTCATCTGTAGATGGACATCTAGGTTGCTTCCGTGTTCTAGCTATTGTAAACAGTGCTGCAATGAACAATGGGATACATGTGTCTTTTTCAGTTTTGGTTTCCTCAAGGTATATGTCTGGGGTGGAATTGCTGGGTCATATGGTGGTTTTATTCCTAGTTTTTTAAGGAATCTCCATACCTTCTCCCATAGTGGCTGTATCAATTTACATTCCCACCAACAGGGCAAGAGGGTTCCTTTTCTCCACACTCGCTCCAGCATTTATACTTCTACTCTTTAAATTTATTCTTTACCTTTATATTTTAAAAATGCAGCTACTGGAAAAATTCAAATGACATAAAGGGCTCACATATTTCTCTTTTAAAAAATTTATTATTATAATCTTTTTAGAGGCTCAGTATTTCTACCAGGCCAAGCGCATATGACATATAGTATTTATATTGTATGCCAGGCACTTTTCTTTGAGATTCACTCCTATCAGTTCATTTAAACCTTTCCCCAACTGAACAGAGGTTCAGAGAGGGGGAGTCACTTGCCTGAGGTCACACAGCAAGAACTGGCAGTGGGTGGGATGAGGGGTATTTGAACTCTGTGGCCTTGCTCCAAAGGTGAATTCTCAACTGCTCCATTCCATTGACATTATATTCCTCTCAAACACGTGTGTGTTTGTGTGTGTGTGTGGGGGTGCTTCCCTGGTGGATCAGTGGTAAAGAATCCACCTGCCAATGCAGAAGACACAGCTTGGGTCAGGAAGATTGCCCTGGAGAAGGAAATGGCAACCCACTCCAGTTTTCTTGCCTGGAGAATTCCACGGACAGAGAAGCCTAGAGGGACTGAGCAACTAAATAATAGCAATCTGTGACTTTTGTATACAGATGTATGCGTTTGACCAGAGGCCTCTGCTTGGGCATCTCCATTCACACTGAAACATCCTCCAGCCACCCCACACTGTCCTGCCCTTACCTGCATGGATTTCTCAGCCATGTCTGGTTTAAAGTCTCTGCTCATTTTCTGGACTCTTTCGAAGAAGGCAGAGAGACTCTGGAGAGAGGGGAAAGGTGGGGAAGTCAGCGAGTTTCATCCTGGGTTGGGGAGCTTCGGGGAAAATGAGTGATTAGGGTGAGCTGGTTGGAGGGATTTTTTGCCGCTGGTCCCCACTGGGGCCACTCACCCGGCTCTTGATTCCAGGGGGAGCGGTCCAGGTGGGGAAGGAGATCTCTGCAGGGGACAGGACAGCAGTTCATTAGCTGTGGCAGTGTCTGTGTTTGCTGTGGGCGGGGCCTGGGGTCAGGGCAGGACAGGTACCTTTACAGATGGTGTTCCTTTGCTTATCCTGGAATCCAGGTTTAGGCTCCCAGCCTCGGCGGCAGTGGCACCTGTATGAACCCACAGTGTTGACGCAGACGGTGGAGTTGTGGCACTGATGCCACCCGGAGCTGCACTCATCCACATCTGGGGGCAAGAAGGAGGGGGTCAGGCTCTGCCCCAGCCCTGTGAGGCCCCTGTCCTCCTCGTGCCCCTCTTTTTCCCATATTAGTCCCCCAGGAGGTGACCACCTGGTGTCCGCACATCCTCGAGTGGTGGACACTAAGGTTATTTATGGGAAGTGTGCAGAGTTCTGACACACAGCAGATGAGCCCCGCACAGATAGGCAAGTTGTGAAAATACTGAAGTATCTTTTCTCGTGATTAGAAAAGACCCTGATGCTGGCACGAGGAGAAGCGGACGACAGAGGATGACATCACCTACTCAATGGACATGAGTTTGAGCAAACTCCGGGTGATAGTGAAGGACAGAGAAGCCTGGGGTGCTGCAGTCCATGAGTTGGCAAAGAGTCCGACAGGACTTAGCAACTGAACAACAATTAGCTGCTTCCCAGAGTCCCTGGGAGCCTTCCCCTTCGTACCCCAGCTCCTTCTCCAGGACCCCCCAGATCTCACATTTAATTAACACATTAATCACATTCAATTAACAAGAATTAGTGCCTGGCATAGCAGGACACATCCAGCATTCATTGTTTGGTTTGTGTGGGTGCCACTGAATATGTGATCGGATGTTTTGAGTGTGGGTCTCCAAGAGTGTGGGCTTCCCAGGTGGCTCAGTGGTAAAGGCTCTGTCTGCCAGTTCAGGAGCCCCAGGAGATGTGGGTTTAACCCCTGGGTCGGGAAGATCCCCTGGAAGAGCAAATGGTAATCCACTCCAGTATTCTTGCTGGGATAATGCCATGGACTATAGTCCATGGGGTCGCAAAGAGTCGGACAAGACGACTTGAGCATGCACGCACACTCCAAGAGTGTAGCATCTGAGCTCCGAACCTTCACAGACAGTGTTGTTTGGGCCATTGGGGGATCCAGCAATAGGCTTCCAGCCGGGGCGGCAGCGGCACTCATAGCTGCCCACGGAGTTGAGGCAGTGGGTGGAGCTGTGGCATGGGTTTCTCCCAGAGGTGCATTCATTCACATCTGAGGACAAAGCCAGAGGGTCAGCGCCACCGCCACTTCCGCTTCTCACTGCCCAGTACCAAGGACCCCACTGTGACTGCATGTGTCAGCACCTGGTGGCCTTCAACTTGACTCTTAAAAACACCTGTAAGATGGGCGTGGTAGGGGCCATGGTCCTCAGTTTATAGGCAGAAAAACTAGGAGTGAAACTGAGTCACAGGGGCTGGACCTTCCAGACCAAGGATTCTTGCCTCTGGGGCCCTGGACCAAGGTTCCCCTTCTAGGAACCGGAAGTGAGAGCTTCCTCTGCTCAAATGTGGCAGATGTGGAAGGGGTGAGGTCTGGGAGATGTTCACAGAGCCAAGTTTGGGGCCCGAAGTCTCTGCTGTCTCCCTGGTCTGTGGTGGGACCATTCGGGGAGGCGATCCTTAGGCAGGGCCCTGGCAGACCCTTGTCGTCACAGGAACTCGAGTCTCTTCTCTCTGCTGCTCGGGCTCTGGGAACTGCCTCGGCTCCTTCCCCAGCTCCAGGCCCGCCTCACCCTTTCTTCCTGGGGTCTCTACCTGTGCAATGCCTCGGGTCCTCTGGGCTGAACTCCAAGCCAGGTGGGCACTGGCAGGTGTAGTTGCCCTCGGTGTTGATGCAGACGCTGCGGCCTTTACAGACTCGGGGTCTGTGCTGACATTCGTCCACGTCTGCAAGGGGAAGGAGAGCGTGATGGATACCTGCTGTTGTGGACAGCCTTCGGGCCTGGAGTTTGGCCACGTTTTCTGGTATAGAAGGATCCAGAAGGGCCCACTGTCTCTCCCCTGGTGAGTGGGGGCCTTTCCTCATTCACACGGAGGCATCCTATGGCGAGCATGGTGGCCCAGACGTTCTGTTGTCCAGACGTGGCCAGAAGTGGCCCAAGTCCTCCCCGTCTGCCAGTTCTGGCTCCCTCAGCCTCCCTGGGAAGCTCCCAGCTTGGATGGGAACATCACAGCTGCCTGTGTCCCAGTCTGAGGATTTGGACGAAGGACTGGGTGGGCCTTCCTGGAAGCTGAGTGTAGCTGTGTTCCCTCAGCAGGGCCCATCTTGGCTCCTAGTGATGGACTTTGTCCTGACTCCCCCAGGGCGAGTGCTGCCATCTGAGTTCTCCTTGGATCCTGCTGACTCGGGCAGGACAGCACTCTCCTGTCCGTGCTAACTCTGAGGCTCCAGCTCCATGAAGATGGACCAAGATCCACCCTTGAGTCAGGCAGCTCAAGGACAATGTTTTGGGGCAGTGGCATGGAAGATGAGGATGACAGAAAAAGGTCAGGGCCACCTGGGCAGTGGGCACCAGGCCATGCTCAACAGTGGGGCTGATGTCTGGCCAGGCAGCCTTGGGGCTATGAAGGTACCTTTTTCTGATTTCCATGAAGGCTTCCCCCAGGCTGGCAGGAAGTGGTAAGAATCCATATCTGAGCAAAGTTCACAATGAGCAAAGGCTAGGTGGCTGGAGCAGGGGGCAGGTGCCCTTGGGTGAAGGGTGGCAGGTGTTTCTGCCATCTTGGCACTTGGCCTCCCACTAGAGACATAGACCTGTGCATCCTGCTGGGTGGGGCTCAGCCTCCACCTTCTGGGTCACTGTGGGGCCTGGATTGGTCTCCTCAGTAAAGGGTCAGGCCAGGGGAAGTGGTCTTTAACGACGTCTCATCATCTGGTCCAGATGGAAGCCTCTTTGTTCAACTGACTCTTGCAGTGGGTTGGGGGTTGATGTCACCCTGGGACACCCCTGACACAACATCCTCCCAGGCCTCGGTCATCAGAACTGCCTCAGGTCTGTGAACCGGAATTACTGGGGAGGGTCAGGGTGGAGCCTTGGATGGGGCGGGGAAATAGATGGAGGCTGAGAAGCTGAGATGTGGGGTCAGGGTGACAGAAGGCGTCTTCTCCAGGCAGGTTGCTGGGCCAGGGCCATGGCCAGCCGGGGACAATGGACTGTTCCTTGAATCTCCTCCTTCAGCATTTCTAGACAGGTCCCCAGAGTCCACCACGACCCAGGGTGTCAGAGGCCCCAGTGGGGGCAGGTCTCCTCCCAGCAGTCATTAACAATGGCAAAGAGGACAGATATGGTTCTGGGACACATGGTGCTGTGACCGCACCGAGTACCTTGAATGTCACCCCCATGACAGTGGGGTGGATGTTCTGAACATTCAGAAGAGCCCCTCTGCAGAGGTTCTGAGCCTTGGGGTTCAGAGAGGGCTGGGAGACCAGGTAGATGCACAGGATGGCCCTCTGATGCCGGAGAAAGTGGGATGAGGAAGCCAGGGAGCAGCCCCTGTCTTCTGCCCATAGCAGACCCCACGGCCTGGACACGGATGGACACGTGCTCAGGTGCAGCCAAGGCTGGAATGCTGAGACGGGGTTGCACAGACAGTCCAGCTGAGCCCGCCAGAGAGCTAGGTCTTCAGGCGGCAGGCTTTAGTCCCAGTCAGTAGGCTGCTCTCTGCCTGGCACCCTCCTTGAGGCCCTTGGAAGTCCCTCTCCCAACTCACTCTTGTTCATGCGTGTCTCTAGAGGAACTCACAACAGTAGGTGGGCGGCACACCCAGGCCAGATACTGAGTGGGATCCACGACCACCATGTACTGCTGTGCAGGCTGATCACTGCACAAGGGTATCCAGCCAAGGAGGCAGGTGAAAACCAGCTCACACTCCATTCCCCAAACACACAGTTCAATGGGATGACAGGGAACTTTTCCCTATTCACGTGAAGGCTCTGGCCAGGCCACATGTTTCAAGCACAACATCCACCCACAGAGCACCCTGTGAACCAGCAGAGACCCCACAGATGCAGGACCCCTCTTCCCTCCTACCAGGGAAGCTCTGCCGCCCTCTATCTGCAGGGCAGGAGGGAAGGGGCTGGGACCAAGGTTGCGGGCTCTTTTCTGTGCAGAAGAGTGGGTCAAAGGACCCTCCTCAGAGTCCTCTGGATCCTGGGCTCAGCCCCCTTCTCACCTCCCACCTTCCCTTTCCTCCCCTCCCCATCCTCTGTATTCAGGTCTAACCATCTCCATGGAGCCCTCTCTGCCCACTGCTGGTCTCCTCTGCCCCTTCCCCTGCCTATCTTCTCCCACTGGAAAGGGGGCAAAGCCTAGCGATGTATGGAGGCCAGGCTCCTCCTGGGTCCCTGGTGAGGGAGTGGACAGGACAGCTGCTCCTGAGCACCCACCCTGGGGCACAGCCCCCAGGGATGCCCATCCTGGAAAGGGTGAGTTAGATCATGATGGCCATAATTTAAAACGCCAACAGCCCTCACTGTTTTGTGCTTTGTTATTCTTCTTCTTCTTATTTATACCCTAGCAACTCTATGAGGTAACCACCATTGTTACCCCCTTTTACAGATGGGTAAACTGAGGGACAGGGCAGTGAAGTAACTTGTCCAAGATCACACAGTTAGTAAAAGGCAAAGCTACTTTTGTTGTTATCCGTAAAAGACACTCTTTTTGTTTGTTCGTTTAAAGCATAAACTCACAATTATATTATGACATCTCACATGTTAATGACTTCTTTTTTTTTTTTTTTTGGCTGAGCTGTGCAGCATGTGGGATCTTAGTTCCCTGGCCAAGGATTGAACCCATGTCCTGTGTATTGCAAGGTGGATTCTTAACCACTGGACCACCAGGGAAGTCCCAAACAGTGATTTCTGAATCAGTATCCTGGCTAAGGTCACACGCAGAGCGATCAGAGGGCAAAGCCAGGACTTGGGCCCCTGGTTCATCATGCCACCCTGCCCCTCTGTGCAAGTGGCAAGGCATAGGTACACCTGTCTCAACGCAGACCTGGGTGCCACACCTGTAACCAGGATGCTGCAGGAAGGACTCAGCATTTGAGGCCCCAAACCTCAAGAATGAGAGGCGGGAAGCGCAGCCTCATTCTTACCTCGACATGTGTTCTCACTCTCATTCCGGAAGATTGTTGCCCCAGAAACAGGCTCGTATCCTGGGCTGCATGTGCAGTGGTAGCCCCCTTCTGTGTTCTGGCAGTCTGCTGAACTTCCACAGTACACTGGTGAGGGTGGGCCACACTCGTTGATGTCTGGAACACAACAGGATAAAGGTCACCTCCCAAAGGCACGAGTTTGGTTAGTGCAGCGATTCCCAACCCCTACCTGACTCCCCAGCTTTGGGCCTGAAGTTTAATCAGTATCCTTTTAGAAAGAATTAAGACTCTCAGGCCATACTGCTGAGACTGGGCTGTGGCTGGAGCAAGCCATTCCTAAAGCTTGTGCAATCAGCTCTGTTCTTCTTGGCCCTCTGGCTGTCACCCTGGATTTAGACACAGTGGGAAGTGCTGAACTGGGGTGTGGGTAGAAGCCCTGTGTCCCCCTCCTCAGTCCTGAAAGGACAAACTGAGGCACAGACTCCAGACTCCTGGAGACCCAGCTGTGCTCTCTCTAGGAAGCCATGTGTATTCATGTCTCATCTGTCCATCTTCATATCTTTTCCTTTCTCTTTTTTTCTGTTCTTGATGATGGACCTGAGGACAAAGGCTGAGGCCCCCAAGCAACAACCATGTCCCCCAGAAACACTGGACTGTACCCCACAATATCTGCATGTCACGCCATCACCCCCAAGCCGCCGTACCGTCACAACTCTCCAAGGGGTCGGTGAAGATCTCCCCAGAAGAAGAAATGAATCCTGGAGTACAGCGGCAGGCAGTGCCATTGACACATGAGGAGTTCGGAGGGCACCGCAGAGCGCAGGCTGTGGGGATGGAGACCTTGGTCAGAAGGTGAGGGCTGAGCCAGGGGCTGGGGATGGGGACAGGATCAACTCCAGGAGATGGGGTGCTGGGGAGGCGTGACCCTGACCTTCCCCCTGTAACCGGTTTGTCTCCTGCTTGGGCTGAGCAGTGCGGGCGGAAGTCTAGGGCCCCTTCCCCAGGCTCCAGCTGTGGACCACGTTGCTCCCAGCAGACTCACCCTTGCTGTTCTGGGATCCAACTTCCGCCAGAGTCAGCAAGAAGCACAACACTGGAACAGAGAGGGCGGGGCATCAGAGGGGCCACCAGCAGGGAAGGGCAGATGCAGTCCCCAGAGTAATGCAAACGAGGAAGAGGGGGCTCTCAGCCCCTCCCAGGCTTGGGCTCTGTCTCTGTCTGTTGCTCAAGGAGAAAGTGGGTACGTGGCATCTGCCTGCGAATGAACACCCACGGCCAGGGGATCTGCCACCTGTCACCTGGAGGTGGGTTTCAGAAACTGAGGGATGGCAGGCTTCCCTCGGGGCTCAGTGATAAAGAATCCACCTGCCAATGCTGGAGACATGGGTTCAATCCCTGGTCTGGGAAGAACCCATATGCCACGCAGCGATTGAGCCCATGTGCCACAACTACAGAAGCCCGAGAACCCTAGAGCCTGTGCTCCACAACAAGAGAAGCCGCCACCATGAGAAGCCCACAAACCACAGCTAGAGAGCAGTTCCCGTGAGCCACCACTAGGGAAAGCCTGTGCCCAGCAACACAGACGAAGCACAGCCAAAGAGAAAGAAACTGAGGGATGAGGAAGAGTTCCAAGCACCGAGGGGTCCCGGCTCCCGGGGACAGGTGTGGGCAGCAGCTCAGTAATCAGACTGGAGCCAGGCGGTCCCAGGTCTCATCCTGGACTGTGGTCAGGCGACCTCATCTCTCAGAGCCTCAGCTTCCCTTTCTGTGGAGTGGGGATGATGACAGGACCCATTTCCTACAATACTGTGAGAATTAAGCCTGCAGATATCGCCTGGTGCACCAAAGTGTACTATCATCAACGTTTCTTTTCTTCAAGTCATATTGGAGTATAGTTGACTTATAGTGTTGGGTTAATTGCAGGTGAACAGCAAAGTGATTCAGTTATACGTGTACATATATTCATTCTTTTTCAGATTCTTTTCCCATAGAGGTTATCACAGAATGTTGAGTAGAGTTCCCTGGGTAACGTTTCTTTACGTAAGGAGGGGGCTGGATCAGGCAGTTTTCTCAGATTCCACCCCCAACACTGAATCTAAGATCCTCTAGCTCCCATACCCTTCCTCAGGGACACAGGTTCACCCACCCCACACCTGTGTCGGTCAGTCCTGATGGCTGTCTTGGGACCCAGTGGCGACATTTAACCTTGGGGTCCCCCTGCCCCCACCCCAGCGCACAGGAAGATGCTGTGGGTTCACACTGGGGGTGTTGCTGGAAGGGGGTCCTCTCTGGCTGTACTTACCACCCAGGGGCACCCCACTCTAAGGGCCTCTTCAAGTCATCAGGGCCTTTAGAGATGGGGATCTCCTTACAATTCACCAAAGAGAGACAGACAAGAAGACATGGAGAGAAAATAGAGATGAGAGAGAGGGAGAAAGAGAGAGATGGAGACAGAAGAGGAGAGACAGATGGAGAGAAACACAAAGGCAGAAGTTCAGGCAGTGATAGAGAGAGATGGTCAATCCTAAAGGAAGTCAACCTTGCATACTCGTTGGAAGGACTGAAGCTGAAGCTCCAGGAACTTTGGCCACTTGAGGGGAAAAGCCAACTCATCGGAAAAGACCCTGATGCTGGGACAGACTGAGTGCAGGAGAAGAGGGTGACAGAGGATGAGATGGTAAGATAGCATCACTAACTCAATGAACATAGATTTGAGCAAACTCCGGGAGACTTTGGAGGACAGAGGAGCCTGGCGTGCTACAGTCCATGGGGTCGCAAAGCGTGGGACACGACTTAGTGACTGTGCAACAAGAGAGAGATGGACAGAGAAATAGGGAACTCCGCAAGAGAGAAACAGACGTGGCCAAGATTGGACAAAGAAACACAGAGATGCGGAGATTGAGAGGGAGATAGGGAAACAATTAGGAGGCGGGGATGGAAACAAAGGGGGAGGGAGGGGGAGGACAGTTCAGCCACAGGGGGAAGCATGGAGGGCTTGGGGGAGGCACCCAGTCCCTGCCCACCTGGGAATGCTGTAGGAGGCTGCACAGACCCCAACAATCCAGGGAGACCCAGAAGGGGGCAGTGGGCGGACGGATGGGGCAGGAGGAAGGGCAGGAGTGAGTCACTTCCTGGGCCAAGGGAAAGCATGACTCACACACAGCTCGTTGCCCCTGGAGGGAGCTTCCAGGGGAATTCTGGGGTCTGTCATTGTGAGCCCGGCTTGAAGGGCTGTGAGGGGTCAGCAGACCGGAGGGTCCCCTGGCCACTCAGTCCCTAGGTCCAAACTTGATATCCTTAGGTTGGCGGTGGGCATGGAGTCCCTCCCAGAAGCCCTCTCAGCAAGGATAAACTGAGGTTGGGATGCCCTTCCCCTTCCTCGTTTGAGGATTTCTCTCGTCCTCCTCTCGGGTCACAGGGCTTGGCTAGCTCCCCCCTCGGCTGGGACTCAGTTCCTCTTTGCAGGACAGACCCAAAATTATTGCCGCACCACCCCTCCCCTTCCCCACCGCAGCAGGATTATGCAGCCTGGGCTGATTCGCCCCCATTTCCCAACTTCCTGCTCACAAATGCCCTGTTTGTGTCCATTCTGCAGATGGACAGATTGAGGCCTGGAGCCTAGAAAAGGCTCAGGAAGAATCTGGTGAACAGAGGAGCTTGGGAAAGGTGGGACTGGGACTTTCCTGGTGGTTCAGTGATAAAGAATACACCTGCCAGTGCAGGAGACATGGTTTTGATCCCCGAACTGGGAAGATCCCACATGACGAGGAGCAACTAAGTGCGCCACAACTTCTGAGCTTGTGCCCTAGAGCCCGGGAGGTACAATTACTGAGCCCGCGTGCCTCTAAGAGCAGCCACTGCAGTGAGAAGCCCGTGCACCGCGACGAGAGAGTAGCCCCGGCTGACAGCAACTAGACAAAAGTCCTCGCAGCAGTGAGGACCCAGCAGAGCCAAAAATAAATAAAAAACAAAAAGTGATAACACTTAAACAGAAAAGGTGGAATGGGGTCAAGTTTCCCAGACCCTGTGTGGGGGTGGGACAGCTCTTCTGAGCCCCATGCCCTCCGCCAGGGCGAGGTTGGGCTCTGCTCCCCCACCACAGAGGCTCCCAGGCCACAATTTCTCCATCTGGGTCCTTGGAGGTCGCCCAAACAGGAGCTGGGAGAGGCGCTGCTGGTCATCTGCGCCCAGTCCCATCTGGTTTGCATTCCCCCTGGCGAGTCCTGAGCGGTTACATTCCTGGGGTGGGGGCAGGACAGGCAGCCTCTCTTTGCTCCTCCTCAGACCCTCCACTCTCCCCACAGATCCACCAGTAAAATAATAACGTGTGTGTGCTCAGTCGCTTCAGTAGCGTCTGACTCTTTTCAACCCTTATAGACTGTAGCCCACCGGGCTCCTCTGTCCATGGGATTCTCCAGGCAAGAGTACTGGAGTGGGTTGCCATGCCCTCCTGCAGGGAATCTTCCCGACCCAGGGATCCAACCCACATCTCCTGCATCGCAGGTGGAATCTTTACCGCTGAGCCAATAAAAATATTGTTTACTTAATTCTTCCTGTGAACTAGGAATAGTTTGCTTTGGAACTCACTTAACACAGCCCAATAAGGTGAAGATTGGTCTTACCCCATTTTACAGATGTGCAAAGTGAGGCTCAGAGGCAGTGAGATTCAGCTCCAGTGACACACCGCTTCCCCCTCCATCAGGTGTGCCCCACACAGACTCCTCTTTCTAGCTTCCCCGCCCGGGAGCCACTGAGCTTATGCCTGCCAACGTGGGCCAGCACGGGGAATCCCGTCCCAGGGCGACCTGGGAAGCCCTGGTTGGCACCCCAAGGGCCATTTCTTCATTCTCTTTGTTGCTTGGTTGCTTAGGCAACCAGCTGCCCAGATAACCGTTAGAGCCACCCTGGGTGGGGCGGGAAGGGAGGCCCTGGGGAAGTCACAGCAAAAGTTCAAACCTGCCACCAGCGCCGGTAAAATCTTTTCCACCCACCTGCAGCTGAATCCCAGCTGGATCCGGGGGAGCGAGAATGAGGGTCTCTGGGGCTGATTTTGCCACTGAGACAGTGTGGGACATGTTGGGGGTACCCCCACCTGGCAGTGAAGAGGTCCAACCCCCCAGTCCTCCAGCCCCCTAGGATCTCCCTAAAACCTGTGTTAAGAGCCGCCACGTGTGTGTGTGTGTGTGTGTGTATGTGTGTGTGTGTGTGTGAGAGAGAGAGAGACAGAGACAAAGACAGAGACAGAGATAGGGAGGGTCTCAGCACTCCTTTTTGCCCCTCCTCCTTCCCCAAACCTGTTTCCCACTTTGGGAGCAGTTCAAAGAGTTCAGAGATTTCTTTGGGACAGGGACAGACTCTAGAAAATGCCGGGGGATCCTGCCACCGTGTGGGGGTGCCTGGCCCCTGGGCCCAGGCCCCCTCAGCACCCGCCCCCACGCCCGGCCATGTGACTCCCTTCCAGGCTGGCCCCAGAGCTGCCAGCTGCACCTCGCATTTCTCCAAGGAAAAGAGGGCGCGGGGGCACCACAGGGTGCTTCCGGGGGCTCCCTGGCCGCTTGCCCCGACCCCTCAGGGCCCCAGAGCGCTCACCGTGAAAGAGAAGAAAGGGGCCGCCGTGGGGGCCTCCCATGGTCCGAGCTGCCGCAGGGGAAGCAGAAGATGGGGCAGGGCTGTTTCTGCCGCCGAGCTGGGCAGCTGTGCAAGCTTTCCCAAGGCCCGCCTGGCCTTTATAAAGAGGGGCGGGGGAGCAGCCGCGGGCCCAGGGCCCTCCCCGGAACTGGCGGGGCAGCTGGAAGCCAACAGGAAAGTGGAGCGAAAACACAGACCCAGGGGCGCCGCACCCGCGGGCGCGCACACACACACATTAAGGTACAACCTGCCCTTTGGGTGTCTGCACTTTCTGGCCCCTGTGTAAAACGGCTGGCGGATCCCAGGGGCTAGGGCAGGGGGAGGAGTCTTCCCAGGACCTGCTTGCCTTGTTTGGCCGGAGGCGTGTAGGCTGGGGAGGGGCCGCGTTCAGAAATAACTCGGGGCTCCCACGTTGCAGGGACCACCCTGTGTTGGCTGCCTTGTCTTGCTGAATCTCCAACGCCAGTTTCCCGCGCTAACAGAAACTTCCTCCTTTGTTTTCCAGATGAGGAAACTGAGGCCCAGAGAGGCCAGAGTCCACATGAGAGCTGTGCGGGGGGTGGGGCACAAAGGGGCCCTTCGTGGAAGCCAGGCTGGCTGGCGCCAAGAAAGCGGAACTGCGGGGCCCCAGGGCCGAGGAGGTCCGAGGTCCAGGAGCTGGCCTTTTCTGGGCCAGCGTTTCACCTGGCGGGAAACTTATATTTCAGGGATTCATGGACACTGCGTTAATCAACAGAGAAATCATATCATAGGAGAGTTGTTTCCTTTTCTAATTAATCATGTGACTGACTTGTCTCTGAAACCATCTCATCATTTAAAACAAACAAACAAAAAAAACACACTAGTATTTGTAAAGCACTTAATCTGAGCCAGGCCAGATTCACCTAGAGAAAGTGAAAGAAAGTGTTAGTGGCTCAGTTGTGTAGCTATAGCCCGCCAGGCTCCTCTGTCCATGGAATTCTCCAGGCAAGAATGCTGGAGTGACCATACCCTTCTCCAGGGGATCTTCCCGACCCAGGGATTGAACCCAGGTCTCCTGCATTGCAGGAAGGTTCTTTACTGTCTGAGCCATCATGGAAGCCCTCTAGAAGATTCAACTAGAGTTATCTATTTCAATTCACTGACTCCTCAAAATACCTTTGAGGCAGATGTTGCTATGATCCCCATTTTGCAGAAGGGGAAAGTTGAGGCACAGTTCACAAGTAGCTAAACGGAGATCCACAGGCAGGCAGCAGGGTCCCCAAGTGTCTGCAAGGAGCCCAAGCTCCAGCAGAAAGTCTCAGTTGGGTGCTAATGTGTCTTTAACACCCTGGTAGCCCTGAAGTTTTTCCAGCTAGAATCCATAGCTTTATGTTCCTTGTGTTATTATATATTTGTTAAGCTTACAGACTATCTGAGGCAATGAGAAGGGTTTTTGAATTAGGACATCAAAATAAAAGATTCTTTTAAAGGAATGGATTCAAGAATGCAATAGCATAGACAATTAAATAAAACATTAAGTACATAATAGTCTAAAAGGAGGAGGATTGTGGTCATGGAAAAAAAAGGTCACCCTCGGCCAAAGACAGACAAACATTATCCCAGGGGTAGTGGAGCACCCCAAGTTGTAAACTTAACCCTTTCCTGCCCTTGCTGTCCTTTTGATCTGGACAGGGTATGGGAAGGGGGCCCCATCAAGGAAACTGGGGCCTCTCTGGACCTCAGTTTCCTCAGGGGGAGGGGAGTGGATATGAGAGGAGACTGGGAGGGGAGAGGGCTAGACCAGGCCCAAAGTGGATTTTTGGCTTTTTTCCCTTAAAACTGGAAACGCCAGGGCTGGACATCCTCCCATCCCCAACAGGTCTGACAGCTGGTGCTTACAAAAGCTGGGGGTGGGTGGGGGTGGGGGTTCCAGCCTAGGGAGCCACTGCCCTCCCCCCAACCCAGGGATGTGTCTTGGGCCCTTGGAGCAGGTGTAACCAGCTCAGGACTCAATTTTCCTTTCTGGAGAATGGGACTATAATGCCTGTCTACTGGCTTCACACAGCAGGTTGAGTGATATGAGAGAGAAGGCTTGGGGAAGGCATGAAGGGGGACATTACACTCCCCAACCCTGACCCTGGCTCCTCCCCCGCCACCCCCTCCATAATCTGGCATAATCAGCAAGTCCTACAGCTCTGCCTTGAGATAGACCCAGAATCTTTGTACTTCTCCTTCTTATTGGACCCCACCCTGGTCCAGCCATGTTATCTCCTGGGTCTGTGTTCCAGCTTCTGCCCCCCCAACCCCCACTCCTTTCCCCTCCGAGAGGCCCAAGGGTGCCTGAGTCAGGTCTCATCTCTCCTCTGCTCAAGAGCACTCCATGGCTCCCTCTTTCCTCGGAGTAAAACTGCACGTCCTCTTTCAGCCCATAAGACCCTGCCTGCTCTGCTGGGCCACCTCCCTGCCCTCACCTCCTCCCACTCTCACTTGGCTACAGTTTTTCTTTTGGAAAACACTGGGAGTGACCACAGGGCCTTTACACAGGCAGTTGTCTCTGCCTGGAGCACTCTTACCCAGAGAACCAGATCACCTCTGTCTCCTCTCCCTCCTTGCCCAAACATTCCCTGATCTAACCTCCACCCAGGCGTCCATGTCATAAATCTAATTCTCTGGATACTCCCTGCTTTCTGAGTCTGTCACAGTTCACCATCCGCCCATCATAAAATCTACCTTCTTAATTTGTCTACTGTCAGACCCCCACCCCCACCCCCCACTAGACTGTCAGCCTGGAGGGCAGAGCTTTGGTTCATTTGCCTTTCTTCAGAAGCAGAGCTTCTAGGGTAAAGAATCCACCTGCCAATGCAGGAGATACAGGTTTGATCCCTGGGTGGGGAAGATCCCCTCAAGAAAGAAATGGCAACCCACTCCAATATTCTTGCCTGGGAAATCCTATGGATAGAGGAGCCTGGTGGGTTACAGTCCATGGGGTCGACTTAACAACTAAACAAGATACAGAGCACAGCCTGCACCCAGTAGGGCTCCACTGAAGGAAGTCCCCTGCAGCCTTCCTGATCTGGCCCCTGCTGAGGTGTCCTGGTGTTTCTCCCCCACCCTCTGCCCTGAAGTCCCAGCCCCAGTGCCCCTGGACAATCTCATGACCTCTGGTCCACAACTGTGTGGGGCAAGGAGGGAACATGGGTCCCTGTTGATCATCTGGAAAACCAGCACGTGGGTGAGGTGGGGTGGGGTGTGATCGGGCCGCTGGCCTGCGATTCCTCAGCTAGGAAGTAACTGATCCAGGACTAGTAAACCAATCAGAATGATAGCTGAATATATTATATTTTTAGTATTGTAGCTGCCATGAAACACGTCATTGGGCTTCCCAGGTGGGGCTCAGTGGTACAGAACCTGTCTGCCAGTGCAAGAGATGCGGGTTCTATCCCTGGGTCAGGAAGATCCCCTGGGGTTGGAAATGACAACCTACTCTAGTATTCTTGCCTGGGAAATCCCACAGACAGAGGAGGAAAATGATGGGCACAGTCACAGGGCACCCCAATCTTCTATCGGAGGTCTGAGGCAAACCCAGTCTCTTCTGCTTTTCGACTGTGTGGTCTCAGGTGGGTGATGTGGCCATTCTGGGCCTCAGTTTCCCCATCTATGAAATGGTCGGAATCTCGCAGCAGGGCTGATGGGAATCATAACGGAGTGAGTGAATTGTAGGGATGTAGCTGACAGTAGGGACTTCCCAGGTGGCTCAGTGGTAAAGAACCTGTCTATCAATGCAGGAGATAAGGGTTCCAATCCTGGGTTGGGAAGATCCCCTAGGGGAGGGTATGGAAACCCACTCCAGTATTCTTGCCCGGAGAATCCCATGGACAAAGGAGCCTGGCCAGCTACAGTCCATGGGGTTGCAAAGAGTTGGACACGACTTAGTGGCTAAACAGAGGCAGCAGCAGTAGCTGAAGTTATACAGTTAGTGAGCACATCAGGAGCTGTTAGGATGATTCCCTTCTCTTTGGTACTGTCTGGGGTGGGGAGGCAGGGGGGACCCCAATATCCTGCCCCCTGGCTTCTGGCGTCACCAGCCCATGCCCAGCCACACTTGCAAGCCTGGGCTGAGGCAGGGGGTCAGATGGGGTCTTTGGGCGGAGAGGGGCATAACAGGAAGCCCCCTGTTAGGGAGACAATGGCAGAGGAAGGGGTGGGCCAGCCCCCACACAGATGAGCCCAGCTGCCGGCTCCAGGAGGGCGGCACAGCTATTGTGAGGCCAGACAGCTGTCCCTGCGCCAGGAAACCCCAGGGAGCAAGGGAAGGGGGTTGGAGGCCGAAGGCCGAGGGCCAACCCTGACCCTCCACCCGGGGGAAAGAAAGGCCCAACGATGGGTCCATTGTCTCCTCCTGCAGGCTGGACACCTGGGTTCCCTTGAGGCCAGCCCTCCAGAATCCACCTGACCAGGGACTCCTGGCACAGACCCTAGCCAGCCCCAGCTGGCATCCTCCTAACCCCTGGCCCCCACCCGGCCTAGCCCATGGTGTTGGGAGCTAGCAGCTGAGCTGGGCTGTATTTATAGTTCCCTGGCACTGCTGAGCAAACCCCTAAATATAGAAGCTGAGCTATTTGGGGCCACGGCCCTGGGGCAGAGTTGGGTGGGGGGGCCACGGCATGTGTGCCTTTTTAGCCTGGACCCCCAGGACTGCCCAGGCCTCTCAGTCTCCTAGGACTGGGGTATGGGGACGGGGTCTCAGGAGCACTCTGTTGTATCCCATTTGAGTGGGGGACAGAGAGAGATGTGGTGGAGGAGCTCCAAGCCAAAGAGGGGTGAAGCGAGACGAGAGGCTGTGATGCCTCAGAGAGGCCCGTCAGGGGCTCAGGATCGGGTATGGGGTTCCCAGCGCCCTGTTCCACCTCCTCTCTCACCCCAAACCAAAAAGTGGGTTGAGCTGTTGCTTCAGTGTTCTCAGCTTCTAGGAAATGAATGCCTACAGGAAACTGCACGGGGACATTCAAACCCCAAACAAACCCCAGAGCTTAGCAACCTCTTCCCCTTCCCCATTAGCACTGAGCTCACTGGTGGCCCCAGGGTGCAGGGGCTGGTGACGTGGGCTGGGGGAGGTGGGGCTATAAATAGCTGATTTATAAGCAGCTGCAGGGACATCAGGGCAGGGGTTGGCCATGGATCCAGGAGCGCTCTTCAGGGTAGCTAGACCCCAAAGTTTCTCCTATGTCACCCCCCCACACCCAGCAGCCAGCAATCCCCAAGATTTGGGGAAGAAGAGGGAACAGAGGGGCGAGCTGCCTGAACAACACCAGTGGTTTGTTAAAGGCAGCCCATTATCACAATGGCTTTTAAGAGATTCCACAGCAGGAGGCACCATTTCGATCCCCAGTCAGGGAACTGAAATCCCATATGCCTCGCAGAGTGACCAAAAATAAATAAATAAAAGAAATAAAATACTGTAATGGAACGTTAATGCTTACTCGGCAGCAACTGGAAAAACAGTGGAATATTACACAGCTGTGACAAAGAGCCCCAGAGGGGTCGCTGCCAGGTGGCTGGGTCCTGGCAACACATTCTTTCCTTCTTAAAAACTGAGTGCAGTGTGCCATGCTGTGTGTGCTGCACTTAGTTGCTCAGTCGTGTCTGACTCTGCTGTCCCATGGACTGTATCCCGCCACGCTCCTCTGTCCATGGGGATTCTCCAGGCAAGAATACCGGAGTGGGTTGCCCCTCTCCAGGGATCTGAGTGCAGTGTAGATCTTAACTTGCAGCTGGACAGATTTCATAGTAGATTCTTTAATCTCTGCTCCCACCCCAGCTTTATTGAGGTATGACTGACAAAACTGTAATATATTTAAAGCCTATGACTGGATGATTTGATCCTAGTCGAATCTTCAGCTTGGAAGAAAAGCTGTCGCCAATGTAGAATGCATATTAAAAAGCAGAGACATTACTTTGCCAACAAAGGTCCGTCTAGTTAGGGCTATGGTTTTTCCAGTGGTCATATATGGATGTGAGAGTTGGACTGTAAAGAAAGCTGAGCGCCAAAGAATTGATGCTTTTGAACCGTGGTGTTGGAGAAGACTCTTAAGAGTCCCTTGGGCTGCAAGGAGATCTAACCAGTCAATCCTAAAGGAAATCAGTCCTGAATATTCCCTAGAAGGACTGATGCTGAAGCTGAAACTCCAATACTTTGGCCACCTCATGCAAAGAGTTGACTCATTGAAAAGACCCTGATGCTGGGAAATATGAAGGCAGGAGGAGAAGGGGACGACAGAGGATGAGATGGTTGGATGGCATCACAGACTCGATGGACATGGGTTTGGGTGAACTCCGGGAGCTGGTGATCGACAGAGAGGTCTGGTGTGCTGCAGTCCATGGGGTCGCAAAGAGTCGGACACGACTGAGCGACTGAACTGAGCTGAACTGAATCTTGAGCAAAAAAGAAGTCCCCAAAGACTATACAGAAACCGCTCGCATCATAGAGCTCAGACAGAAAATGAAACAAGTTTTCAGATGTGTAAGAAAACAAAAAAAATAAAGGAGGAGTGAGAGAGTAAGAAACAGAATTCAGAATGGTGGAGGGAGGGAGCAGGGCCATCTCCTACTTCTTGTTGGAGGTTTGTGGGTATACCTAGCAAAAAAATTTTTTTTAGTTAATGAATAAAGTAAAGTAAAACCGGTCATGGATAGACCTGTGGTCATGAGAATGACGTTTCATCACTTCTGTGAACTAGGCCCCATCAACAGGTTTATGAAATTGAAAAATATTTAAAGCATTTCACGAGAAGCAGTTAGAAGAAACAAAGAAAAGAGAGACGACCAGAGGTGGCCAGAGGTGGGGAGACCCAACTGGGAAAGGGGCACAGCTGGTGGTGGGGTGCGGTGGTCGGGGAAGGGGAACTGGCAGCCGCCAAGCGGAAGCTCTGCAGTCCAGAGCTGGGAACACCGCTTAACTCCTGCTGGTGTTTCTGCCTCTTGCTCTCAGGTCTCAGCTTCTTCCCCATTCTGCGAGGGCTCTGGGACCCCCAAGCTGGGGGCTGACAATGCCCAGTGAGGGTGGACACCAGCCTTCCAGGGGCTCTGCAAGGGGGTTCCAGAATGTGGGGCGGGGGAGGGGAAGGAAAGGGGGTTAGGCTGAGGGCCCTCGTCCATCTCTCCCCCAGCCTCAGTTTCCCTATCTGGGTGCCTGCATGACAGGTTTCCAGGGTCCTGGGTAGTCAGGCCATGGTGCTGCTGATGATCATGACCAGTGCTAGAAAGAAGTGCTGTATTCTGGGCCAGGGGCTTTGGGACAAACAAACCCATCTCCAGGACTCTATCAGACTTAGTCGCTAAGTCATCTCTAACTCTTTGGGACCCCATGGACTGTAGCCCGCCAGGCTCCTCTGTCCATGGGATTTCCCAGGCAAGAGTACTAGAGTGGGTTGCCATTCCCATCTCCAGGGGATCTTCCAACCCAGGGATCGAGCCCATGTTTCCAGGATTGGCAGAGTTCTTTACCACGGAACCACCAGGGAAGCCCATTCTATCAGCTATGGGTCTGCTTTCCACAGTTGTGGGAAATAGTCTGGCAGTTCCTCAAAAAGTTAAGTATAGAGTTGTGTTATGAACAAACAATTCTTCTTTTAGGTCGATACACACAAAAAAATGGAAAGCAGAAACTCCAACACACACTTGGACACCCACATTCATAACAATGTGATTAGAAACTGCCAAGAGGTGTAAACCACCCAGGTGTCCATGGACAGATGAATGGATAAACAAAATGTCCATCAGCCTGCTGGAATATCATTCAGCCATAAAGGAGAATGTATTTCTGAGATGTCTACAACATGACTGGAGGTGGTGATCGAACAGCATTGTTCAATATACTACATGACACTGGGTTATTCATTTGCAAATTGTTGTTGTCGTTCAGTCTCTAAGTCATGTCGGACTCTGTGACCCCATGGACTGCAGCAAGCCAGGCTTCCCAGTCCTTCACTATCTTCACTTGCTCAAATTCATGTCCATTGAATCTGTGATGCCGTCCAACCATCTCATCCTCTCTTGCCCCCTTCTTCTGTCCTCAATTTTCCCCAGCATCAGGGTCTCTTCCATTGAGTCGGTTCTTCGCATCATGTGGCCAAAATGTTGGAGCTTCAGCTTCAGCATCGTTTGCAAATAATTAACTTTATATCATGTGAATCTCACTCCAATTTTAAAAAATTCTGAGTGGGTCACAGCAGTGTCCCCCAACCCAACTGTGGGCATCTCTCCTTTCACTCTCCTTTGGGGCTCATAGGTCTCCCCTCATTTCATTTCCACTGCCCTGAGATGAGTTAGGCATTGTCTTCTTCCTTTTATGGATTTGACAGTCATACATTCACTCAACAAACATAGCATGCCAGGAATTCCCCAGTGGTCCAGTGGTTAAGACTCCATGCTTTCAGTGCCGAGGGCCGGGGTTTAATCCTTGGTCAAGGAACTAAGATTCCATAAGCCGAGTGGTGGGACATAATTAATTAATTAATTACAAAGAAAACACAGCCTGCCAGTCACTGTTCTAACACTGGGGAGCCAGGTGGTGGTGGTGGTGGAGACGTGAACGAGCCGGACTGTCTGTCTTATGAGGCTGATATTTCATGGCAGGTGAACCCTGTGAATATGATAAATAAGAACATTGCAGAGAATGTTAAGAATGGGAATATTAAGCAAGTTAATGAAAGAGGTCCCATCACTTCATGGCAAATAGATGGGGTGGGGGGAATGGAAACAGCAACAGATTTTATTTTCTTGAGCTCCAAAATCACTGTGGATAGTGACCGCAGCCATGAAATTAAAAGACGCTTGCTCCTTGGAAGAAAGGCTATGACCAACCTAGACAGCATATTAAAAAGCAGAGACATTACTTTCCTGACAAAGGTCCATATAGTCAAAGCTACAGTTTTTCCAGTAGTCATGTACGGATGTGAGAGTTGGACCATAAGGAAAGCTGAGCACCAAAGAGTTGATGCTTTCAAACTGTGGGTGCTGGAGAAGACTCTTAAGAATTCCTTGGTCAGCAAGGAGATCAAACCAGTCAATCCTAAAGGAAATCAACCCTGAATATTCATTGGAAGGACTGATGCTGAAGCTGAAACTCCAATACTTTGGCCAAGTGATGTGAAGAGCCGACTCACTGGAAAAGATCCTGAAGCTGGGAAAGACTGAAGGTGGGAGGAGAAGAGGGTGACAGAGGATGAGATGGTTGGATGGCATCACTGACTCAGTGAGTATGAGTGTGAGCAACTTGGGGAGATGGTGAAGGACAGGGAAGCCTGGTGTGCTGCAGTCCATGGGGTCACAAAGAGTCTGACATGACTTAGCGAGTGAACAACAATGAAAGAGAGGGAGATGGGTGGTGGGGAGGTTGCTGAACTGAACAGGGCAGTCAGGGAAGGCCCTTCAGAGAAGTTATTTGAGAAAAGACTTGAAGGAGGTGAGGAGGGTGGAACTATGGGGAGATCTGGGGAAGAACCTTCCAGGCAGAGGGAACAGCCTGTGCAAAGGCCTTGAGGCTGGTGTGGAAGAGCAAGGAGGCCTGTGTGGCTGAAGCCGAGTGAACAGTGGGGAGAGAAGCAGGAGAGAAGGCCAGAGAAAGCATGGGGTGAGATTGTGTGCAGCCGCTAGAAAGTCAGAGGTGATATTTAAAATACGTTTTAACACCTAACAAGTGTGGAGGCCAGCTAGTGAGAACAGAGTTAGCCCCATGTGGGTGCTCTCCTGTTCCCCTTATCTCTGAGGGCCTGGGGGCACCGGGATCCTCCATAGGTTGTATCCGTCATGCACTGTCCACGTCCCTCCAGCACACGTGCTGCGGTCAAGGCCATGTCCCTGTATCTCACAGAGTGCATGCTCCATGGCTGTGCTCAGTAATGGCTGCCGGGATGAAGGTGCACGTCTGAATTTATTGTGGCTGTATCTTGACACTTATCCCCCTTTCTTTCTTAAAAATTGAAGTGTATTTGATTTACAATATTGTGTTAGTTTCAGGGATACAGCAAAGTGAGTCAGTTATACATACATACGTATGTATGTATTCTTTTTCAGATTTTTTTCTGTTGTAGGTTCTTATAAAATGGTGAGTATAGTTCTCTGTGCTATACAGTAGGTGCTTGTTGTTTACCAGTTTTATATATAGTAACGTTGGACACGACTGAAGTGACTTAGCAGCAGCAGCAGCAGTGTGTATATTGGAGAAGGCAATGGCACCCCACTCCAGTGCTCTTGCCTGGGAAATCCCATGGACAGAGGAGCCTGGTAGGCTACAGTCTGTGGGGTCGCGAAGAGTCAGACACGACTGAGCGACTTCACTTTCACTTTTCACTTTCATGCATTGGAGAAGGAAATGGCAACCCACTCCAGTGTTCTTGCCTGGAGAATCCCAGGGACAGGGGAGCCTGGTGGGCTGCTGTCTATGGGGTCGCACAGAGTTGGACACGACTGACGCGACTTAGCAGCAATAGCAGCAGCAGCAATGTGTATATGTTAATCCCAAACTCCTAATTAATCCTCTGCCTCCCCCTTTCTCCTCAGGTAACTATAATTTTGTTTTTCTATGTCTGTGGATCCGTTTTGTTTTGTAAAAAAGCTCATTTGTATAATTTTTTATTAAGTGATATCACGTGATATTTGTTTTTCTCTGTCTGGCTTATTTCTCTTAATGTGATCATCTCTAGGTCCATCCATGTTGCTGCAAATGGCACTATTTCTTTTTTTATGGCCGAGTAATAGTCCACTGTCTGTATTTAAACACCACATCTTCTTTACTCATTCATCTGTCAATGGATATTTGAGTTGTTCCATGTCTTGGCTCTTGTAAATAATGCTGCAGTAAACACTGGGATGCATGTATCCTTTTGAATTATGGTTTTCTCCAGGTATATGCCCAGGAATGGGATAGCTGTATCATATGGTAACTCTATTCTTAGCTTTTCGAGGCACCTCTGTTCTATTCTCTGTGGTGATTGTTCCACTCTACATTCCCACCAACAGTGTAGGAAAGCTCCGTCTCCCCCACACCCTCTCCAGAATGTATTGTTTGTATGCTTTGGATGGCCATGACCATTCCGACTGTTATGAGGTGGTACCTCACTGCTGTCTTGATTTGCATTTCTCTAATTAGTGATGCTGAGCATCCTTTCATGTCTGTGGGCCGTCTCTGTGTCTTCTTTGGAGAAATGTCTATTTAGATCTTCTACCCATTTTTTGATTGAGTTGTTTGGTTCTTTGATTTTGAGATGCATGAGCTGTTTTTGACATCTTTCAACACCTCAGTAAACTCTTTCCATTTTCCGTTATTGTCTTTTTTTTTTTAAAGAAAGGAAACAGTCTTTGATTCATGGCTGGACTGTAGGATGAGGTCAAGGCTCTCAGGCCCCTGGGAGTGAGGCCCAGCCCTGAGAGCCAGCAACCTTTTAAATTTTGCTCCTGAGTGCCTCACTCTCCTCACCCTATTCCCAGCTCTGAGTCTTAAGAAGGCAGTGGCATTAGCTGATTTAATATGGCCTCCACACTGTCCCTGCCAATGTCGTTCTTTTTTCTGCTGTCCTCCACTATGAAAATGGCCTTATTTTCCTTTAGTGGCAGTGGCATCAAGGTTCTTTTTCTTTAAAATTATTTTTTATTGGAGCAGAGTTGACTTACAATGTTGTGTTAGTTTCTGCTATACAGCAAAAGTTTCCTTTCAAGATAAATTCACTCAAGAATTAAAAAAAGGTGGTGGTCCAATGGCTAAGACTCCGCGCTCCCAATGCAGGGGGCCTGGGTTCCATCCCTGTTCAGGAAACTGAATCCCACACGCCACAACTAAGACCCGACGCTGCCAAATAAACAAACAAAAAAATTAATTTGAAAAATATCTTTTAAAAAGGATTAAAAAAAGGAAAAGTTGCTTGAAGGAAGACTCTGTGGGCAATGGAGAGAGGAATGAATGGTGTTTGGGAGCTGTGAATCAACTCCATGCTGCAGGAGGTGAGGGTGGGGCAGCAGACCTGGATCCCGTGCGCAGGAGTGATGCTGCCTTGGCCAAAAGTGTCTTGTAGGTGATGCTACTCTGAGACAGGGTGAGAGAGGGGCAGAGGGCCCCCCCGTGGGCAGACAACATACTTTTCTGAGTGGTCGGAGAAATGACTTTTCTGAGATAATTTCCTGTTGGCATCCCCGTGTCTGGGGCCAAGGGTGTCCCTGGGATTTCCAGGGTGCCAAGTGACAAAGTTCAGCAGGACTTCCTTTGTGGATATGCCACCACAATGTCTGCCTCTTGCCCCTAATTTCTGTCTGGCTTAAGGAGCCAGCCCTGGGCACCCCACAGGCTGCCTGATGCCCATAAGACCGGGAAGCTCTGGCATTGACAAGGAGACTGGCACCCATGCCCTGAGCTTTCTTTGAAACTGACTCGTTAAAATCCCTGGTGGGAGACTTCCCTGGTGGCACAGTGGATAAGAATCCACCTGCCAATGCGGGGCACACCAGTTCCATCCCTGGTCGGGGAGGATCATGCCTCAGAGCAATTAAGTCCGTATGCTACAAGTACTGAGCCCACGTGCTGCAGCTGTGTAAGCCTCCGCGCCTAGAGCCTGTGCTTCAAAACAAGAGATGCCACCACCATGAGAAACCGGCCCACTGAAGTTAGAGAGCAGCCTCCGCTCTCCACTAGAGAAAGCCCAAGCGCAGCAATGAAGACCCAGTGCAATCAAAAAAAAAAAAAAAGAAAATCTCTGGTGGGGTAAATGACCATTAAAAGATGCTCAGGATCACTAATCATCAAGGAAATGTGAATCAAAACCACAGTGAGATACCACCTCCCACCCATTAGGATGACTACTATCAAAACAGAAAATAACAAGTGTTGACAAGGATGTGGGGAAATTGGAACCCTCATGTACCATTAGTGGGAACGTAAAATCGTGCAGATGCTGTGGAAAACAGTATGGCAGTTCCTTTAAGAATTAAACAGAATTAGCATACCACTTCTGGGTGTATAACTTCCCCAAACTGAAAGCAAGGTCTCAAAAAGATATCTGTACATCCATTTTCATAACAGCATTATTCATAATAGTCCCAAAGGGGAAGCAACCCAGTTTATATAAGTGGGCGAATGCATAAACAAAACATGCTACATCCACGCAATGGAATATGATCCAGCTTTTAAGAGGAAGGAAATTATAACACACAGGTGAAGACATAACACTGAGTAAAATAAGCTAGTCACAAAAGGACAAAAATCCCATGATTCTACTCACATGAAGTGGTCAGATTTGTAGAAGAATGTCACTGCTTGCTGAGGGCTGAGGGGAGGAGGAGGGGAGTTGTTTAGTGGGTACAGAGTGTCACTTTTGCAAGATGTAAAAGTTCTAGTGGCTGATTGTACCCCAGTGAGGGTTACTTAACATTCACTGAATGAATACTTAACACTGCTGAGCTGTACACAAAATAGTTACGATGGTAAATTTTATGTTATTTGTTTTTAACACTTAAATTTTTTTTTAAAAGGAAATATATTTAAACACATAGTACAATTTGGATGAAACTTGAGGACATTATGCCGAGTGAAATAAGCCTAGCACAAAAAGACAAATACTATACGATTCCACGGGTTCGCTCTCTGGTCCGAGAGGATTCCACACTCCCTGAAGCAGCTAGAAGCACATAGCAACATGGAAGAGTCAAAATCTTGCAGAAAGAAGAAAGGTGGGTGCCAGGGGCTTGGGGAGTGAAGAATAGGGAGTTATTAATGGGGACCAAATCAGTTTGGGATGATGCAAAGGTTTCTGGAGATGGATAGTGGTCATGGTTGTACAATACTGTGAATGTACGTCATGCCACTGAGCTGGTCACCAAAGATGGTTAAAATGGTAAATTTTGTTATGTGTATTTTGTCACATTAGTTAAAAACTCAGGGTGGGAGGTTAAGATGGGACTGAGGCTGGACCCACCAGCCCATGAGGCTGTTGGACAGATGATGGACCCCCATGGAGTCGATACCAATTATATCCTGAAGCCTCATGTGTTTCTGTTCCCATGTGGACCTTCCAACCTAGATTCAAACACCCAGCTCCTCCTCAATCTCGCCTGGGGCTGCTACAGTGGCCACTGGGTTCTGTCACTACCATTCCAGCTTCTCTACTTGCAGGCGGATGGGAAGAAGGAGCTGCCCCGCCCACTCATGTGGTCATATCACTTGCTTTGCCCAGTGAACAGTGAGCAGTTATGACACATGTCATTTCATGGTGGAAGCTTTAAGAGCTGGGGCTGGCCCTGCTGTGTTTCTTTTGCTTCGGCAACGGGCAGCCTGCAATGTGCCAGATGGTGGCCAAGTGTGAAGCAAGATCTGTGATGTCTCAGATCCCTGAGATGTGGGGCTCACATGTTACTGCAGCAGAACTGAGGTTGCCCTGCCTCTGACACAGTGACTGGCATTTGAGTCATCTCCTCTGTGTGCTGATGACCTTGGACCATGAACCCCAGGGCTGGAACAAGGGTGAGAAGTGAGGCTTTCACCACAGATAGCAAAATGTAAGGGGATGACAAAGAACTCTATTGTCAAGATGAATATTTTTTAAAACTTTATTTTTATTATTATTATTTTTTCTTTTGGCTGCGCCATGCAGCATGCTTTAACCAGGGATCAAACCCAGGTCCTCTCCATGGAGTCTTAACCGCTGGACCACCAGGGAAGTCCCAAGGTGAATATTACTTCAATGCAATGTTCTGAATAATTGAAATGAATGCAAAACGTTTATGATGAATAAAAAGGTAAAATTTTAAATGAAGATGGGATCTGTCCAAGTGATACGCCAAGACATATTGAAGCTTATCGTTGTTGGTTAGTTGTTAAGTCATGTCTAAATCTTTTGCAATCCCATGGACTATAGCGCACCAGGCTCCTCTGTCCGTGGGATTTCCCAGGCAAGAATACTGAAGTGGGTTGCCATTTCCTTCTCCAGGGGATCTTCCCAACCCAGGGATCAAACCAGAGTCCCCTGCATTTGGCAGGCGGATTCTTTATCACTGAGCCACTAGGGAAGCCACCAGAGAAGAAGAAGAGGGAAAAATCAACCTGTTCACCTCACTCACCTTACTCTAGTCCCATCCCTGATAAACACCCAGGATGCTCTGCCTGGGAGCTTTCTCCACAGGTTTCTCCATGGACCACAGGTCTGGACTGATAGGACGTTAACATGCCTGGGAATAATCCTTCATCACTTTGGGTGGATCGGTATACCAGCTCCCTCACCCCTCATATGGGATAACTAAAGTGTGTGTTCTACACACTCTGTCAGAGGTGCCCCACAGGGACTGAGTCCCAGGTGTTCAGAGCAAAAATGTGCTCATTCAGACTTTCAGCATTTCCTGTCCGCCCCTCTGTATCTCACTTCCCTTTTTCTCCACTCATGCTGTCCAGGATCCCCTTCTAATGAAGCACCTGCACTCAAATCCTTGTCTCAGGCTCTGCAACTGGGAGAGGCCAGTGATGATTTTTTTCAACATGGCAAGCACTATAATTCCTGGTTCCCCTCCTAACTTCTGGCCGAACCTGCTGCTTGTTTTTCCATTGCTCAGTCGTGTCCGACTCTTTGAGAACCCATGGACCGCAGCATGCCAGGCTTCCCTGTTCATCACCAACTCGCGGAGCTTGCTCAAACTCATGTCCATGGAGTCAGTGAGGTCATCCAACCATCTCATCCTCTGTCACCCTCTTCTCCTCCTGCCCTCAATCTTTCCCAGCACCAGGGTCTTTTCCAATGAATTGGACACCGAAGCTGGGGTACGTTTCCCTGGTTGGCAATACTCCATGCATGTTGTCGCAATCCTTACTGGCAGAACTGAGAGCTGTCAGCATGACCCAGAGGGGACAACTGGAAACTCGTGTCTAGTCTCTCGAGAGACTGACCCATGCACCGCTGTTTCTTGCTGATGTTAATCTCGATCTTTTTTTCCTGCGATAAACTGCAACTACGAGTGTAACAACTTTTCTGAGCTCTGTGAGTCCTCCTAAATCACTTACTCCAAGAGAGGTCTGTTTTGTGTTTTTGTTTAATATTTATTTATTTATTCGGCTGCATTGGGTTTTAGTTACCGCACACAGTATCTTCATTGCGTCATGCGGAATCTTTTGTTGACGCGTGTGAATTCTCTAGTCGAGGCCTGGGGGCTTAGTTGCTCCATGGCATGTGGAATCTTAGTTCCCTGACCAGGGATCAAACTCACATCCCTTGCATTGCAAGGCGGATTCTTTTTGAAAAGAAATTTATTTATTTTTTGGCTGTGCTAGGTCTTCGTTGCTGCGCGGGCTTTCTCTAGTTGTGGCACACGGACTTCTCACCGCAGTGGCTTCTTTTGCTGCGGAACAGGGGCTCTAGGGGGCTTCCCTGGTGGCTCAGAGGTTAAAGCATCTGCCTGCAATGAAGGAGACCTGGGTTTGATCCCTGGGTCGGGAAGATCCCCTGGAGAAGGAAATGGCAACCCACTCCAGTATTCTTGCCTGGAGAATCCCATGGATGGATGAGCCTGGTGGGCTACAGTCCATGGGGTCCCAAAGAGTGGGACACAACTGAGCGACTTCCCTTCCACTTCCACTTCCAGGAGCTCTAAGATGCCTGGGCTCAGTAGTTGAGGCTCCTGGGCTCTAGAGTGTTAGCTCCATCGTGGTGGCACATGGGCTTAGTTGTTCAGCAGCATATGAGATCCTCCTGGATCAGGAATCAATGAACAGTGTCTCCTGAACTGGCAGGCAGATTCTTTACCACTGAGCCACCAGGGAAGTTCCCCCGAGGGTGGTCTTGGGGGAATCTCCAGCCCAAGCCTCCATTCCCCAACCAGCTGTCCTCTTTGAGATCTTCATCACCCTTGTCACTGAAGGATATTCTTGCTCACTTGCTATTTCCTGTCTCTCTCGCTTGGATTGAGAGCTCCTGGAAGGTCAAGACCTCATTTGTGGTCAAGAGATCGTCCCTGCTCAGCCACTTTCTGGCCCTGTGACCCTGGGCAAGCAACATCTCCTCCCTTGTGTGTAAATGGGAACAGAAACCCATCTTGTTCCTTCTTAGAGTTGTCGGGAGATGGATGGGCTGATCTAATAATGGCCAGAAAGGCCTCTTTACAAGTATTAGCTTCTAAGCGTCGGCCAGTCTGTCTCCCCCATTATAAGAGCTCAGTTTGGCGGCTTAGTGGTCAGCAAAGGGGCAATGAATTAAAGCGACCTCTCCAAAGCCTTTGACATGGAGAGGGAGGAGGGGACCAGAGATCCCCAAGTGGTGGGGAGGAGGAGGGAACACAGAGGTCAGAAGATGGGGGAGGGTGTAATCCCTGCCTTGTGGCTCTGGCCACATAATGGCCCTGCCACAGCTATTTGGGGCTGCTTGGGGAGCCAGGCCCACTGTGGCCACCAGGGAGGCAGCCTAAGGAAGTGGCAGAGCTGTGTAGAGATGGAGAGGGTGGGGGAACCAAATCCCATAGTCATGGCTCTTAGGAGGAAATACGTGGGAGGCCTGGGGGGAAGATCTGGGCAATTGAAGCCGGGGCTGTGGGCCAGTCCCCAAAGAAAGCATGTGCCGGGCGGCAGTCGGTCTGGCCCAGCCTGGGAAGATGCCTCCTTTACTGCTGGATGCCTGGGAGATGCCTCTGGGCTGCTGGACACAGCCCTGACCATCCCCCACTCCCCGGGAGGAATGTGCCCCCTCCCCCGCCACTGCCTCTACACTCTTCCACATAAGGCTTTCGGGGGGCAGTGAGCGGGGCGGGGTGCTCACACCATATGAGTTCAGGACAAAGGAATCAGAAACACATGGACTGGATTCCCCAAGGAGGAGAAATTCTGGAAAGAAGACTGAAATGAAGAGAGTAGAGCCTGAAGGGGTGCTAGGATGGGGACCTGGGAGGAAGCAGGGGTAGGTGCCTGGCTCTGCCCGCGGTGATACGCACACCCCCAGGGCTCTCAAATCAGCCTCACCTGGGGATGAGGTCCGTCCCGGACCCTTGTGCAACCTGCTCCATCCCCTACCTCTCTGAGCCTCAGTTTTCTTCTTAGTGGCCCAGAGGCTCAGGTCAAAATTTTGGAAGTCATCCATATCTCTCTGGGCTATTTTCATCTTCTTCTCTTTTTTCTTCTTCTTGCTCCACATGCCGCACCACCCCCCAACCCCGCCACCTTCTTCCTCCTTTCCCCTTCTCCCCCTTCTCTCTCTCTCTCTCCTGCATCAGCAAACCCAGTGGTCCAGGGGTTGCTGACCACCAACTCCCCATTATGCATAATTCAACCACATTTCACCTCCTTCCCGGCCTCAATCATCTCCCACTTGGACCAGTGCCATCACCTCTGCCTGGATCTTCCAACTCAGACTCTCACGTCTCTACAGGCTGCTCCCCCAATAGTGGCCAGAGGACACCCTCCCCTGCTCAAGAACCCTGCTTGGCTCCCACTTCACTCAGAGCAAAAGCCAAAGTCTTCCCCAGGACCACCAGGCTCTGCACACTCTGCCCCGTCCCCTCCCTGCCCTCACCTCCTCCACTCTCCCCCTGGCTGTTCCTTCTGCCCCCCACTGGTTTCTTCACTGATCCTGGCATGCTCCCACCACAGGGCCTCTGCACCTGCCATTCCCACTGCCTAGTACCTTTCTACCCTAGATTTCTGCACGACTTTCTCTTCACCTCCTTCAGGTCTTTCCTCAAACATCACCTCCTCAGAGAGCCTTCCCTGACCCCCGACTTAAAATCGCATAATTTTTGGTAACACATCAGCATCTGACAACTCTGTAGATTTTCGTTTCTGATCTTGCTTCCTGTCTCCTCGTGAGAACATCAGTTTCACACAGGCAGGGTTTTGTGGGTTTTTTTGGTTTGTTTTCTTCCCCACTGGGCTCCCAGTGTGAAGAGTAGCTACTTGTTGATCTAACTGACTGAATGATGACAATCCCATCTGAAGATGGTTGGGGCAAGTTTTTTTCCTAGCTTTCTTGAAGTCTAATTTATATTTTGTTTAATTCACCTGGTATCTGCAGTCAGGTGATTTTTAGTAAGTTCAGGGTGTTATGCAACCACCACCACAATCTGGTGTTTGGGAACACTTTCGACAGTTCAAAAGTTCTCTCCTTCCCTTTTGGGTTTGTTTTGTTTTCTTTTCTTAAATTTTGTCTATTTGGCCACACGCCTGGTCTTAGTTGCAGCACATGAAATCTTAGTTCCCAGACCAGGGATTGAACCTGGGCCCCTTGCATTGGGAGTGCAAAGTCTTAGCCACTGGACCACCAGGAAAGGCCCCTCTCTCATTCCCCTATATAGTCTTTTCTCCACTGCCCCCTAGTTTAGGCAACCACTGATCTGTGTTCAGTCTTTTAAGCTTTGCCTCTTCTAGAAATTTCTCAAAAATGGAATCATACAAAATGTAGTATTTTGTATCTGGCTTCTTTCACTTGGGGTAATATTGTTGGGGATCCATCCATGTCGGTGTGCTTATCAATTCTTTGTTCTTTTTCATTGCTGAGTAGTATTCCATTGTATGGATCTACCACATTCTTTTTATTCATTATCAGACTGTATATCTGATAAAAGTCTTGTATCCATAATATATAAAAAGCTCTCAAAACTCAATAATGTCTCAATATCCACTCATATTTAAAACTCTAAGCAAGGTAAAAAATAGACGGGAACTTCTAAACTCGGATATAAGGTGCCTACCAAAAGCTCATAGACATTTCGGTCATTGCCACCGTTGGGCTATTACAGATAAGGCTGCTCTGGAGACTCGTATGCAAGTTTTGTGCAGAGTCTACTTTCATTTCTGGATCATATGGGACACAAATGTTTAACTTTTTAAGACACTGCCAGATGGTTTTCCAAAGCGATGGTACTATTTCACTTCAACACCAGAAGCAATGGAGGGTTCCAGTCCCTCCATATCTTAATACTAGGCATTATCAGTCTTTTTTATTTTACCTCTCCCAAATGGTGTGTGTGGTGGTATCTCATCATGGTGGTTTTAATTGCACGTCTCTAACCACTAATGATCTTGAGTATCTTCTCCTATTTTTATTTGCCATCCAAATATCCTCTTTGCTGAATTATCTGTTTAAAAGCGTTAAAAATTGTTTTTAAAAACATTTATGTATTTGGCTGGACCAGGTCTTGGTCGCAGCACACAGGATCTTCTACCTTTATTGTGGCGTGTAACATATTTTAGCTGCAGCACTTGAGATCTTTAGTTGAGGCATGTGAACTCTTAGTTGCAGGATGTGGGATCTAGTTCCCTGACCAGGGATCGAACCGGGGCTGTCTGCATTGGGAGCACGGAGTCTTAGCCATTGGAGCACCTGTGGTTGTTCAGTTGCCCAGTCGTGTCTGACTCTTCATGAGCCCATGACTGCAGCATGCCAGGCTTCCCTGTCCCTCACCATCTCCTGGAGTTTGCCCAAGTTCACGTTCATTGCATCAGTGATGTCACCCAGCCATCTTATCCTCTGTCGCCCTCTTCTCCTTTTTACTCTTAGTCACCATCCAGTAGTTTCCCAGAGCTGCAACTTTTGTTTTTTTTTTTTCTTTTCTGACTGTGCTGCAGGGCATGTAGGATCCCAGTTCCCTGACCAGGAATTGAACCCACATCTTTTGCATTGGAAGCTTGGAGTCCCAACCACTGAACCACCAGAGAAGTCCCTTAATTGAGGTTTTAATTCTTTTATTGAGTTTTTTTTTGTGTGGAGGGGTTTTGTTGTGGTTTTGGTTTTTTGGCCATGCTCTACAGTTTGTGGAATCTTAGTTCCCCAACCAGGGATTGAACCCAAGCTGCAGCTGTGAAAGTGCTGAGTTCTAATCACTGGATGACCGGGAAGTTCCCTGTTTTTGTTTTTTATTGAAGTATAGTTTCTGTACAATATTATTTGTTAGAGGTATACTATGTAGTGATTTATAATTTTAAGGTTATACTACATTATAGTTATTATAAAATCTTGCCTCTATTTCCCATGTTGTACAGTATCTTATTATTTAGTTTTTTAAAAAGTTATTTTTCAATACCTTGTTGCTGATATATAGAAATAGAATTTATTTTAAAGTATTGATCTTTACTCCAGTAAAAATTAGTTATTAAAAAAATTGACCTTGTATCCAGGGATTTTGTTAAAGTCACTCAGTTCTATTAGTTTAGCAGTAGATTTTTTTTTAAAGCATTTTTATTTTACTTTGTTGGGCTGTGCTGGGTCTCTGTTGCAGCATGCAGGCGTCTCTAGTCATGGTGCCAGGGTGACATATGGGATCTAGTTCCCTGACCAGGGAGTGAACCTGGACCCCCTGCATTGGGAGTGCAGAGTCTTAGCAACTGGACCACCAGGGAAGCCCCTAGCAGTAGATTTTATTATTTATGCAATGTACATAATAGTGTCATTCACTGACAGTGAAGGTTTTAGTTACTGCATTTCAATCTTTATGGACTTCCCTGGTGGCTCAGATGATAAAGAATCTGCCTGCCAATGCAGGAGACCCAAGTTCGATCCCTGGGTCAAGAAGATCTCCTGGAGAGCAGAATGGCTACCCACTCCGGTATTCTTATCTGGAGAATCCCATGGACAGAGGAGCCTGGCAGGCTACAGTCCCTAGGTTTGCAAAGAATCACACACAACTGACACTTTCACTTTTCAATCTTTAAATCTTCTATATTCTTTCTTTATTACCTTGGCTAGGTTCCCTATTGCAATGTTGAAGACGAGTGGTGATAGGGGCCATTTTCTCTTGTTCTAATCTCAGAGGGAAATCTTTCACTATTTCACAACTAAGTTTGATATTTGCTGTGACGTTTTGGTAGGTACCTTATATCAGAGTTTAGAAAATCTCGTCTATTTTTACCTTGTTTAGAGTCTTAAACATGAGTGGACATTGAGACTTATTATTGAGGTTTGAGAGCTTTTTACATATTATGGATACAAGTCCTTTATCACATATGTGATTTGCACATACTTCCTCCTGGTCTGTGACTTGTCTTTTCATTTTCCAAACATTTCACTTAAATGAAGTCCAAGTTATTCATATTTTCTTTTACAAAACATGCTTTTGGAGGCATAGTGCTAAAATTTTTTTGCCTAAGCCAAGGTCACAAAGATTGCCCCGTTTATTTTCTCCCAGAACTTTTATAGTTTAAGGGGAATTTTTGTTTTTGTTTTCTTTTGGATTTTTTTAAATTTTTGTTTGTTTGTTCTGGTTGCACTGTGCGGCTTGTGGGATCTTAGTTCCCCAATCAGGCCCAACAGTGAAAGCACTGAACGTCCTAACCTACTAGATCTCCGAGGAATTCCCTATAGTTTTAGGTTTTATATTTAGGTCTATGGTTTACTTCCCAGGTGGCTCAGTGGTAAAGAACCTGCCTGACAATGCAGGAGATGCAGGAGACCTGGGTTTGATCCCTGGGTGGGAAGATGCCCTAGAGAGGAAATGGCAACCCATTCCAGTATTCTTGCCTAAAAAATCCCCTGCATAGAGGAGCCTGGCGGGCTACGGTCCATGGGGTCGCAAAGAGTTGGACATGACGGAGCGCACATGCATGCTCTGGTCTATTCAGAATGACTTTTTGTGTAGAACGGGAAATAGAGTGTAAGAGCTCCCCCCATCCACTCTTCTCCTTCCTCTTCCTTTTGCATGTGTATATCCTATTCTTTGGACAATTCAAACGGGGGTTATTTTGGTTTCTGGTTGAGTGGGTACTTGGCTCCTGCTTGCCTGTCTGTAATTCTCCCACCAGGGTCAGGGCAGGACTGCAGGAGAGAAAACCATAGACAGGATGCCCAAACAGGATGTTGCCCAACCTCTCAGGGCTGAAATCCAGCTCAAGGGTCCTTATCGGCCCTTCCATCAACAGCTCTACTCGAGCCAGACCACAGGGCTTGCCACCTTCCTACAGCCCCTGGCTTGAGATCCAAACAGAGCCCGGTGCCAGCAAAGCCTGAAATAACCTCTGGACCCCTGTGCCTTCTCTGAGGGGGCAGACCCTGTGTCCGTAGGACTTCCTGGGTTATGTTGGCTTCTCAGTGATCAGCTTCCTTCCCTCTTGCCCTGCTCCAGTCAAGCTAGGTCACGTGCCCTTGTTCCCCGAGCCACTCCTGTTCCCACCAACCTGCAGAAGGCAGAAAGCAAACACTTTCCCAGAAGCCTTGCCCAAGTGCCCTGGATCAGGGTGGGGCTGGGGGCTTCCGGGAATGAGAAGCTCGAGGTATTATATTGTTCTCCCAGCCCTTCACCCAACCCATACCTCCCCCTGTGGGTCATGGGAGAAGGTCACAAACCCAACTGAAACCATTCACCTCAGATTGGGACCTGAACCCACATGGCCGGGGCTCAAACCTGGCCAAAATCCACAGTCTTCCAATAGAGATCACACAGCTGGTTTTGGGACCTAATGGAACTCAGGTTCTTGATGTCTCCTTGTAGAAAGAATTCAGTGAGAGACAAAGTGATAGGTAAGAAGTTGATTTATTTAGAATGAAACACGCTCCACAGAGAAAATGTGGAATGTCACAGAGGGCAAGTGCAGCCTCGAAATGTGGTGTGGGGCTGGGTAATTTCACAGGCTAATGAGTAGGAAGACCGTGAGCTCAGCTGCTAAGTCGTGTCTGACTTTTTGCAACCCCAGGCTCCTCTGTCCATGAGATTTCCCAGGCAAGAATACTGGAGTGGGTTGCCATTTCCTCCTCCAGGGAATCTTTCTGACCCAGGGATTGAACCCGAGTCTCTTGGCAGGCAGATTCTTTACTATTGGCACCTGGCGGGAGGATTATTCATCTATTTTGAGGAAGGGGTGGCAACTTCCAAGAACTGGGCCACCTCCCACTCTTGGGTCTTTGAAGGTCAGCCTTGGAAGTGCCATGGCACCTGTGGGTGTGTCACTTAGCTTGCTGATGTGTTACAATGAGCATATACTGAAGTTTAAGGTCTAGTGGAAGTCCACTTGTCTGCCATCTTGGACCCATTTGGTTCCAATCGGTTTATGTTGAGGTCTTGGGCTACGTCGTTCTTTTCAGTGTTCTGCCTTGCCTTCTTCCTTCCTGTTTCAGAACCTCAGGGAAACACGGGGAGAGGATGGTAGTGGGCAGATCAGCAGGGATCACGGTGCGTAGAGACCCAGCCTCTCTGTGTGTGTCTATGACAGCTGCTTTGTGGGTCTGACCATCTATTCTTTCCGTGAGTCTGGTCAGGTCCCATCTTTCCTCTGCTCAGAACACTCTGTGGACCCCATCTCACTCAGGCCAAAATCCAAAGTCCTCGTGGCCCACAAGGCCCTGAACAATTGGCCCCATTGCCTCCCACCCTCCTCCTCACGCATTTCCTCCAGCCACACAGGCCTCCTCACCGTTCCTCAAACACACCCGGACACAGTCCAGACTTGGGGCCTTTGTACAGGCCGTTCCCTCTGCCTTTCCCAAATATTTTTACTCCTTTTGCTTCAAGTCTTTGTTCACATACCATCTCCTGTTTAAAAAGATCTCAGCTCCTTAGGACTTCTCTGGTGGTCCAGTGGCTAAGACTCCCCGTTCCCAATGCAAGGGGCTGGGGTTTGATCCCTGACCAGGGAACTAGGTCCCAAGTGCCCCAACTAAGGATTCACATGCCTCAAATAAAATCTGGTGTATACTAACTATACATTAGTGTATAGTTTAATGAAGAAAAATAAGGTGTGGTATAGAGAAATTAAAGCAGGGGGAAAGGATAGAGACATTTGAGGAAAGGGAACTGAGTTGTTTTTATTTTTTAATATTTATTTATTTATTTGCCTGCACCAGATTTTAGTTGAGGCATGTGAATCCTTAGTTGGGGCGCTTGGGACCTAGCTCCCTGACCAGGGATCAAACCCCAGCCCTTTGCATTGGGAACGGGGAGTCTTAGCCACTGGACCACTACCAGTGGGGTGAGGAACGGTGAGGAGGCCTGTGTGGCTGGAGGAAATGCATGAGGAGGAGGGTGGGAGGCACTGGGGCCAATTGTTCAGGGCCCTGTGGGCCACGAGGACTTTGGATTTTGGCCTGAGTGAGATGGGGTCCACAGAGGGTTCTGAGCAGAGGAGAGGCGGGACCTGACCAGACTCAGGAATTTATTATTTTGGCTGTGTTGGGTCTTTGTTGTGGTGCACGGGCTCTCTAGTTGTGGCATGTGGGATTTTAGTTGCCCGACCAGAGATCAAACCCACGTCCTCTGCATTGGAAGTGGATTCTTAACCACTGGACCACCAGGGAAGTCCCTCTATACCACACCTTCTACTGTCATTATAATTCACGTCTTTACCTGGAGTATTAACTCCATGAGCACGAGGGGTGTTTCTGGTATATTTCCAGCACCTAAAGCAGAACCAGGCATACAGTAGGTGCTCAATAAATTCATTGAGTGAGTTGTCTCTTTCTCATTCACACTTTGTCCACTTAGGCCTGGTGGGGCCAGGCCCACCCCCATCACCAGGACCGAGCACAAGATCAGACCTGGTTCGTGGACACACTCCACTTTTTTCTGGCTACTGTGATTGATTCCTAAATGACACGGATCCCAGTCTGTCCAAAGCCAGGCAGCCCCAGGACTTTTGCCAGAGCTATTGTCAAAGTAGCTGTCTTCCCTAGAGTTTCAGGGCTGATAAGATATAAACCAGGGATTGTGAGGCCATTTAAACCCCATGGAAAATGGCTGTCTGAGTGTGAAGCTCACTAGAGGACAGCTCATTTGAGAGAAGGGCTTCCCTGGTGGCTCAGACAGTTAAGAATCTGCCTGCAATGTGGGAGACCGGTGTTCAGTCCCTGGTTTGGGAAGATCCTCTGGAGAAGGCAATGGCAACCCACTCCAGTATTCTTGCCTGGAGAATTCCATGGACAGGGTCCATGGGGTCACAAAGAGTTGGACATGACTGAGCAACTAACACACACACACACTTTTGAGAGGGGAACATTACTTTGTTTAAGCCTCTGGATCCAGTTGTGCCTGAAGCCAACATACCTTAGACTTTTCAGCTGTATGAACCATTAAATTATTAATATTTTTTGTCCTTAAGTCAATTTGGGTTTGAATTTTCACTTGCCACTGAAATAGTTCTGACCAGTTCCTTCTCCCTGCTCCCTCTTTCCATTCCTTTCCTTTCCACTTCCTTTTTTCTCTTTTTTCCTTCCTTCCCTTCTTCATCTTTCTCTCTCTCCCTCCATCTCTTTCTTTCTCCCTCCTTCCCTTTTTCCCTTCTTCCCTCCTATCCCTAATTTAATCCTTACCCCATTCTGGTCTAAACCATCATTCTTGCCACCCCTCCCGCAATGCAGCTGACACAACTGAGTCAAACTGCACTTTTTACCTTCCCTCCTAACAACCCTCCTCCCATCACCGCCTCCCCAGCCTCACCCCTCCCTAATTCAGTGCCTGTGTGTTAGTCACTCAGTCGTGTCCAGTTCTTTGCAACCCCATGGACTGTCTGTACTCCACTAGGCTCCTCGGTTCATGGAATTCTCCAGGCAAGAATACTGGAGTGGGCAGCCATTCCCTTCTCCAGGGGATCTTCCTGATCCAGGGATCGAACCTGGGTCTCTCTCATTATAGGCAGATTCTTTACCATCTGAACCACCAGGGAAGTCCCTACGGGACTCTGCCAAATGTGGGTCTGAAATCCAGCTCTCCCACTAGAGGGCTTTGTGCCCTGGGTAACTTCCACCTCCTTAAGCCCCAGTTTTCCCACCTGTAAAACAGGTGAAAACAGCCTGATGATCGTTCTCAGGTCTGCCTCCTTTCTAACTTCTTCTAATTGCTCACCCGAACTTCACTTCGCCTGCCCTCAACTCACTACCCTTGAGCATTGCTCAGAATCTTCATCTCCTGGGACCCTGCAGAAGGATGTCCCAAATCACCCTGAGCCCTGGGCGTCACCACAGTCATGGTCCAGGACTCTGATGGGACTGCTGACGTCATCCCTACTTTACAGATGAGGAAACGGAGCCCCGGGTCACCCAGCCTGCGTATAAACAAGGCAGTTTCTCAGAGGAGTAAAGCATGCTAGCCTGGAGAACTCAGGGGAAAGGAGCGGTGCCTGGGGAGACAGTGGTCAGGGAGGGTTTCCTGGAAGAGATGACATTTTGGGGTCAGAACTTCCCAGACACAGCATCATGGTGGGGGGCGGGGGAAAGGAAGCCAGGTAGAGGGCCTGCCAGGGCCTGAAGTGGGAAGCAGTGGGTGTGTCTAGGGGCCTGGGAGGGCATCAGGAGAAAAGCAGGGAGGGGGGCAGTCCTTGATCTCCTGAGGCCAGCAGAGGGCTCTGGGAGGAACAGAGCGGCCCCAGGTGCTGAGTGAGCCCCCACTGATGGAGCCCCCTCTGGGCCCACTGGGTCTCTTTTTTGCCTAGAAAGTGGATTCTCTGCCAGCAGACTGGTGGCTTCAGACCCTCCCTGTCCCACCGCTCTGATCTGCCCAGCCCACCCCGCATCTCCATGCAAGGAAATTGAGAAGATTCGAAGTAGAGGAGGGGCTTCTGGGAGGGGAAATATTTGGATTCTCCGAAGGCATGAGAATTGCCTGATTCCCAACCGATTAGGGGTAATTAACCCTTCGCAAGGCAGTAATTAAGTCTGTGCCTCTGAAACGGTAATTAGGAGCTCCAAGAGGCTCCGCCCCCCTCCCAAGAGGCAGACAATCCCCAATGCTGAGGCCAGCTGGGACTGGGGGCAGGGCTCTCTTTCCCTGGCAGGGTTGCAGGGTACTCACAGCCTGCCAGCCTCCCTCAGCACCACCCCATCCCATCCCAAAGCAGGGATGCAGGGACCAGCGCCCATGGAACCCAGGCATTTTCCTTTTGGGGTTGTCAGGCCACACAAGGAGACTTTGCTTTTGCGGGGCATGAAGTCAGGGAGATGAGGCTGGGCAAGGGGCCTGGGGTGTGGGGCTGGCAACAACCCTTAAGGGTTTTCCTCTCTGGCCAAGGGGAGCGAAGCGGAGATCCCAAATCAAAGTGGGTGAGGACCTCAGGGACACGGGCTGGCCACAGGGAGGATGGGGGCAGTCTTAGGGGGCTCAGTGAGGACAGGAGATGCCCACTCACCACGGCCAAGAGGCATTGGCCTCAGGAGTCAGGCTGACTGTGTGCTCTCCGGGTCTCCCAGGGAGGTGGCCAGGAGATGAGGAGCAGAGATGCAGAGTTCCTGGTGTGGGGCAACTGGTGCACAATGATCCCTGGGACACTCAGGTCCACAGAGACCCCCTGCTTTGCCCCTGCCCCATCTATCTAGCCCCCGGCATCCACCAAGCAGACTTCTTTTTAAAAATAATTATGAATTTAAGCTGTCTGGGGTCTTAGATGTGGCATGCAGGAACTTTGATCATTGCAGCTTGCAGGATCTTGGTTCCCTGATAGTGATTGAACTCAGGACCCCTGCATTGGAAGCACGGAGTCTTAGCCACTGGATCACCAGGGAATTCCCCCTCAGCAAGCTTTCTGAGGCCAACTCTAGGTCCCCACGTAGAGTCCCATTCCTCTCCACTACACATGCTCTTTGGTGGTATAACTGGAGTCAGTATCCTCAGAGGCAAATGCCTGGGAGAGGGAGGCAGGTCACATGGTCTGGGGTTTTTTCTCTGGTGTGTGTGGGGAGGTGGGGGGGCACTTGCTCACTTGTTCATGGTGGGTTGGGAGGATGGTATCTATGTGGAGCTGAGTGGTGATAGAGGGCTTTCAACTCAGTCTGAGGTTTATTCTTTTCTTCTCCAGCTCTTAGGAGACGACACCTCAAGGAGGGGCACGGAAGCAGGGAGACCTGTTGGATAGGGAGTGTAGGGTGGGATTTGTCTCCAAAAGAGTATTTGACATCCCACCTGACCTCTCCCTCCACCGCTCAGCTCTGGCCACCCTGATCCTTTCTTGTCCAGTACCTCAAGCTCCTTTCTCTCTGCCCCAGGACCTTTGCACCGGCTATGTCCTCCACAGATGCCTTGCCCCGGTCTTGGGGTGGCTGGGGCTTTATCCCTCTCAGTGCATGTTTAGTTGCTTTGGTCGTGTCTGACTCTTTTCGACCCTATGAGCTGTAGCCTGCCAGGCTCCTCTGTCCATGAGAATACTCAACTGGGTTGTCATGCCCTCCTCCAAGGGATCTTCCCGACCCCGGGATTGAACCCAGGTCTCATGTCTCCCGCGTTGGCAGGTGGGTTTTTTACCACTAGCGCCAGCCACCTGAGAAGCCCATATCCCTCTCAGGCCTCAGTGCAAACGTTGCCGCCTCCGAGAGCCCCCGCTACTCCGCTTATTCAGAGCAAGCTTCCTGTCCTCTTACATCCTTATGTTCACTTTCACCTTCAGAACACTCATCCCAACCAGGAACAGGCTCCTGGGTGGCTCTCCCCTTCCTCATTTGTGTTCCGCGAGACTGAATGTTTCAGAATAGCAGGGAGTTTTACCTATTATGTTCCTTCTGTGTCCTCTGAACCCAGAACAGAGTTCGGTACAGGTAAGTGCTGATAACTGCTGGTGATGGGAAGTAAATGGGCGACAAGATTACAATGTGGAAACAGTGGCTGGGAAAAGCGGAACGTGGAGGAGAATTTTGTAGACGGACGGCAGGGGCTGCATCCAAAACTGTTGAGCGGCCTCCCACCCTACAAGTCCTGGGTGGGGAGAGATGGGAGGGGCGACCCACTTTCCGAGTAGTCGCACGCACCTCCCCCCGGTGGCCCACAGGTGGCGCTCGCTCCGCGCACTTTTAGCGGCGGGAAGCACAGGTGGGAAAACCTGAGCTTTTGGTGGCTGAAGAGGCACCTGCTGATTTAATCCCCGCCCCTATCTTCCTGGGGTCAGCCCCTGGCCGCAATTTGGACGCCACCAGGGGTCTCAACTTCTGGGGGTGTCGGAGGCACGGGGACGGTGGGTCTGAGAGGAGCTGAGGGCTCCGCCCCACGTTTGGCTCTTGCTCACGCATAACGAGTTAAGCAGCCTGAGGAAGGGTACCTTGAGGGTAGGGGAAGTGCTTGCTCTGCGCATGTCCTGTCTTAACCCTTTATAAACTGGATCTGAGTTCCGTGCTTGGCCTTGGTGGGTCCTCAGAGCCTACTTGTTGAATACTGAATGGAGGGATCCCCACTTTACAGAAGGGAAAACTGAGGCTCCAGGAGGCCCGGGTTCACAGAGTTGGAAAATGGTGAGGCTGGGGTTAGAGCCCTGCTGCTGCTAAGTCACTTTAGTCGTGTCCGACTCTGTGCGACCCCATGGACGGCAGCCCACCAGGCTCCCCTGTCCCTGGGATTCTCCAGGCAAGAACAGTGGAGTGGGTTGCTATTTCCTTCTCCAATGCATGAAAGTGAAAAGTGAAAGTGAAGTCGCTCAGTCGTGTGTCCAAACTCCAGCATCAGATGGTCAAAAAAAAAATTAAAGAATGGATTTGTTAGTTATCCACAGGGATACAGGAATCCCTTTAGAAAGTCGAAATCTTCCCTGAACCTCATCTCAGGCCCCAGATGGTGATGGGGAAGGTTCCCTCCCACCTTGCTTTCTGTCCTCACAGGTGCCTACACATACCACCGGGGGCCCCTATATTTCTAGCTGGGGCCCCGGGCGTAAACTCCTCTCTCAGGGCCTCAGTTTCCTCACCTGTAAAATGGGCTTAATTGTCAGGGTTTTTTTGGGGGGGGGGTTGTTTTACTTTATTTCTTTTTTTTTTTTTTTTTTTTTTTTTGCTGAGCTGTGTCTTCATCGCAGTGCATTAGCTTAGTTGCTCTGTGGCATGTGAGATCTTAGTTCCCTGACCAGGGATTGAACCTGAGTCCCCCACACTGGAAGATGGATTCTTAAACACTGAACATCAGGGAAGTCCCAGCTTAAATGGTCACTGAGCTATCTCCCCAGATGGCTGTGAGTGTCCAGTGGATTATTCCCATGAAAAGCTCTCAGAGCAGTGCTTGGCACGTGGGCTGCGTCCAGACTGTGCAGATCCCCTTTGGCAATGCACAGGGGACCTGTGCGTCCTGTTGCCTAACACATCATTCTTGAACGTTCCTGCTATTTGCCTACTATGAGGGCCTGGTGCCTAGTGCATCTCTGTGGTCTGAGGCTGCCTGTGAACCCCAGTGCTGTCTGCATTGGATATGTGTGCATTCAGCTGCTTCTACATGGAGGTCAGTTCTACGTGGATGCCAAAGTATGCAAGGCAGTTGGGTTCCCATGGACTAGAGTTTCTCAGTCTCAGCACTCTTGACACAGGGGCTGGATCTTGCTTCGCTGTGGGGGAGGGGCCGTCCCGTGCACTGTAGGGTGTTAAGCGGCTTCATGTGCCTTGACCCACTAGATGCCAGTAGCACCTCCTCAGTTGTGACAACCGAAAATGTCTGCAGGCTCTGCTGAACATCCCCTGAGGGGCGCAACCACCCCCATTGAGACCTACAGCTGTATACCCTTCTGGTAGGTACCCACCCAGTCAGTGTACAGATGTGCATTTCTGCTTCTCTGTGAGTGCCTTGGGCTGGCTTCCCTCAGAAGCAGACTGTGACACAAGAGGGGGAAGGCACAGGGCTTGTTTGGGAGATAAAATGGATGCTTGTCTTTCTGCCAAATTTCTATGTTCAAATCCTAACACTCAATGTGATGGTATTAGGAGGTGTGGCCTTTGGGAGGGATTAAGTCATGAGGGTGGAGCCGTCGTATAAAAGGGACTCAGAATGGACATGAACACACTGCTGTATTTAAAATGGATAACCAACAAAGACCTATCCTATAGCACATGAAACTCTGCTCAGTGTTATGGGGCAGCCTGGATGGGAGGGGAGTTTGGGGGAGAATGGAGACATGTATATGCATGACTGAGTCCCTTTGCTGTCCACCTGAAACTATCAAAATATTGTTCATCGGCTAGACACCAATACAAAATAAAAAATTTTTAAAAAGGCACCCAGAGAGGTCCCTCTTCCTCTTTCTGCCACGGGAGGACAGAGCATGAAGTTGGCCTTGTTTGAACCTCAAAGGGAGCTCTCACCAGAACTCCACCATAATCTCGGTCATCCAGTTTCCAAAACTGTAAGAAGGAAATTTCTGCTGTTACAAGCTACCCAGTCTAGGTATTTTTGTTAGAGCAGCCAGAACAGATGAAGACAGGAGATGAGGGGGAAAACTTGACGGGGTGGATAGAGTGCAGAGGGGTGGGGAGACAGGCCTTGCAGATGCTCCAGGGGCGCCTGGAGGCCCATGGACCATGTAGCTGCGAGGAGAGGGAACAGAGGTATTTATCCGCCAGCTCCTTTCCCACTTGGACTAAGGCCTGGTTGCTGGGGGCGTGCATTGGTGCACGTCTGGCTCCTGGCCACAAGCACTGCACTGGTCAGGGGCCTGGAAGTGGGCCAGGCTTGGCAGCATCTGCGTGGGGGTGGGGGTGGGGTTTCTTTACCTTCCCGTGTGGCCGTTCCTGGGGGAGGGTGTGGGCTGCGGGCTGACTGGAGCCGGGCTGTGCGGCAGCCGGCTGTGTGTATATTTGGTGTGCCAGTGTGTGTTTATCTGCCGTGCATGTATTTGCGTCTGTATTTATCTGGCGGTGAGTGTGCGACGTCTTTGTTTTCCCTTCTGCTCCGTCTCCGCGTACGTGGGGGAGACTTCTGTTTTTAATCAGGGGCCAGGGAACCGTCTCGTCGCCACGTTTGTGATGGCGATATTAATTTAAGGCCTATTGGAAGCGATCTTTCTGAGTCTTCGGTGAAGTGGGACCCTACCCTGGGAGCCTTCTAAAGGGAGGGGCAGCAGAGGGGAATCTTCCCTGCTCTTTGTGTGCAGAAGAGGGGAAACTGAGGCACGTGGCTGCAGAAATCTTCTCCCTAGGCAGCCAAGGAAAGGAAGTTTGCAAGCAAACCATTTTACAGGCATAAAATCTTTTTATTTATTTATTTATTTATTTTTGGCTGCATTGTCTTCCTTGCTGTGGCACAGGCTTTCTCTGGTTGCAGCAAGTGGAGGCTACTCTTCCTTGCCCTTGGTTAGCTTCTCGTTACTGTGGCTTCTTTTAGTCTAAAGCACAGGCTCTAGGTGGTTGGGCTTCAATAGTTGTGGCTCACAGGAGCTTCGTTGCTCTGGAGCATGTGGAATATTCCTGGACTAGGGATTGAACCTGTGTCCTCTGCATTGGCAGGCAGATTCTCATTTACTTTACCACCAGAGAAGTCCAACATGCATACACTCTTGATGATTCTCCTTGCATGTAGAAGAAAAAAAGACTATTGGCCCCATTTACAGATGATAAATGGAGAAGGAAATGGCAACCCACTCCAGTGTTCTTGCTGGGAGAATCCCATGGACAGAGAAGCCTGGTGGGCTATAGTCCATGGGGTCACAAACAATCGGCCATGACTGAAGTGACTTAGCACGCATGCACAGATGAGAAAACTGAAGCTCAAGGGATGGGACCCAGAGCTCACATGAAGCCAGAGGTTCTTGGCCTCTTGCCAAGGCTGGTCGTGTTCTTTCAAATGAAGGGACTTCCTCGGTGGTCCAATGGTTAAGACTCTGCCTTCCAATGCAGGGGTTTGTGGGTTTGATTCCTGGTGGGGGAACTAAGATCCCATGTACCATGGGATGCAGACAAAAAATAAAAGAGAAAACAAAACAAATGGCAAATCCCTTCTGAAGCTGTCCAGGGCTGCTTGCTCTTCACCTGCGCCTCTGTTTCCCTGCTGGTCACCAGGAACCCTTCCCTGCCTGCCTGCCCTTGGCAGTCTGAATAATCCCCATTTCTAGGAAAAGTGCCAGCTTTCTCATACTTCTCTTCCTTGGATGCTCCAGGCCCAGGGGCCTGGATGGCTCTGTGAACACAGATATTACTTAGCATTAATTAATTACCCCTTGTGGGGTGAGGGTGGTGCCTGTGGATGCCCAAGCTCTGAGACACCTAGAGGTTGACTTGGGTCCCTGGTATGGGTGCTCTAAGCCTGGAGTGGGAAAGGGCTACCCGTTCCAAGATGCTCCAAGTTGTTGTTGAGTCACTAAGTCATGTTTGACTCTTTTGTGACCCCATGGACTGTAGCCCTCCAGGCTCCTCTGTCCATGGGGATTTTTCCAGGCAAGAATTCTGGAGTGGGTTGTCATTTCCTCCTCCAGGGAATCTTCCCGACCCAAGGATTGAACCTGCATCTCCTGCATTGGCAGGTGGATTCTCTACCACTGTGCCACCAGGGAAGCCCACACCAAAAACAAAACAAAACCAAACTAAACTAAACTAAAACCGCCTAGTGATGCCACATTCTAGTGGAAACAGAGCTTCTGTGTCAGGGAGAGCTGCCGAAGCTTTCTTCACCCATCCCCTGGGTGCTGAGGACTGAAGTGATTCTCTCAGGGATCTGGTTTCCCTGGATCCTAAGGAGGCTGGGAGATCCAGGTTGTGGTTGATCTGGAAAGTGACCCCAGGAAGCAAGGTTAGGGGAGAGGCCGAATAAGGGAGGGAAGGCATTGGATGAAAGTGTCTTCACGACCAAATCTCCACTGCAGGCAACTTCGGCTCAGTCCTGCCAGGGAAATGCTGAGACACCAAGTAGAACACACCTCTCAGAGTTTCCCCACCGGGGGCCATGGGAGCTGGGGTATTTGCCCCCCGCTCTTCCCCCATCACTGGGCAGGGACTGGTCCAGCAGTATGCTTGCTCTCCATCACCTTCTGCCCAGCCTGGCAATAGTGCAGCAGCCGGGGGTGGGTTGTCGGAAGCTGTGGGGTCAGTGTGCCCAGAAGTGGAGTCCGTTGGGGATACAAATGGGCGCTGATGTTCCAAGGGAGCAGAGACAGACAATAAACAGTACAAGTAAACCACAGGGCATGTTTGGAGGGGTATGAGTTGGAGAGAAGAGGGGCAATGAGGACTTCCCTGATGGTCCAGTGGTTAAGAACTCGCCTGCCAATGCAGGGGACACAGGTTTGATCACTGGTCCGGGAAGATTCCACATGCCACAGAGCAACTAAGCCCATGTGCCACAACTACCGAGCCTGCACCCTAGGGCCCATGCTCTGCAACAAGAGAAGCCACTGCAATGAGAAGTCTGCACTGCAACTAGAGAGTAGCCCCCACTCGACACAACCAGAGAAAGCCCAGGCGCAGCAATGAAGACCCAGCACAGCCAAAGATAAATAAATAAAATTTAAAAGGGGGGAGGGTGCAATGAGGTAGAGCAAAGCGAAGTCGAGGATGCTGTGGGTGTAAGTTACTGACTCCGAGCTCGGCCTCCCATCAGTTCAGTGCAGTCGCTCAGTCGTGTCTGACTCTTGCGACCCCACGGACTGCAGCATGTCAGGCTTCCTTGTCCATCACTAACTCCCGGCATCCCATAGGCGACTAATAAATGTTCTGTGATTCTGTCTAGTCCGTGAAGATGGAGAGAGAGGCGAAAGGGTGAGGGAGAGAAGCTGGTGTGGAATAGGCACCTGGGCAGGGTGGGAAGGGAGGGAGGGAAAGGCTGGTAATGATGTGAAAAGTAATCGGCCCTTCTCTCTGGGAGGCGGTGAAACTCTAATTAGAATGAAAATGTGGTTTAATGAGGATGAAAACGGTAATTGTGCTGGGCAGCACTGTAGTCCCCATGGTGCCACTTTCCCAGGGGGCCCTTTCTGGGCCTCTGAAGACAGAGATGTGGATGAGGGGGACTCGGGGCTGCGGAGGGGTGTAGTTGGGACCCCATCCCCACTCCCAGAGGGTCCTCCCAGGTGACACCAGGTAAAGACACCACGCAGAGCCCTACCTGCCCCCGGGGCTGGTTCCAGGTGCCCTGGGGCCCTGCTTTTCCATCTAGCCCCTTATCCTCAGTGGTGGGCTTCCCTGGTGGCTAGACTGTAAAGAATCTCCCTGCAGCGCCAGAGACCAGGGTTCGATCCCTGGGTCGGGAATATCCCCTGGAGAAGGAAATGGCAACGCGCTCCAGTATTCTTGCCTGGAAAATTCCACGGACAGAGGAGCCTGGAGGGCTCCAGTCCATGGAGTCACAAAGAGTCGGACACGACTGAGCGACTAACACTTTAACACTATCCTCAGTGGTAACACAGTGGAACTGAGAAACAGTGATGTTGTTTATTGAAGACCTACTATGTGCCAGGCACCGTTCCAATCCCTTTATAGATGCTGACTCATAGAATCCTTAAAATTCTCTCCATTTTACATATGGCAATACTGAGGCACAGAAAGGGACTTCCCTGGTGGTCCAGTGTTTAAGAACCTGTCTTGCAAGGAAGGGGAGGCGGGTTCGATCCCTGGTCAGGTAACTAGGATCCCACACTCCGCAGGGTATGCCACAATGACAGACCCGCATGATGCTGCTAAGACCTGGTGCAGCCAAATAAATATTAAAAAACAAAACAAAAGACGCACAGATAAGAATATACTGAAGAGTGGTCGGTTCAAGCAGCCAAGGCCATTCTTTCTTCCTTAACCATATGTTTGCTGGGGGCGCCAAGGGATTGACTGCCATCAGGGTCAAGGGACCCGTCCTGCCTGCCTCCTTCCTTGTACAGTTTTTCCATAACTATGTTTGAGGGACAGCCATTTCTATTTTGGGGCTTCCCAGGCGGTGCTAGTGGTAAAGAAGCTGACTCCCAGTACAGGAGACTTAAGAGATGTGGGATCAAACCCTGGTTGGGGAAGATCCCCTGGAGGAGGGCCTGGACACCCACTCCAGTATTCTTGCCTGGAGAATCCCATGGACAGAGGAGCCTGGTGGGCTATATTCCATGGGGTCGCAGACCTAGCACCCATTTGTGTTTATCTGCTGCTTCGACTCTTCTAGAGGAGATGGACGTGGCTGAAGAGGGAGACTTTGTGTTCAATGGGCGTGGCTTGGTGGAGAGGTGGGTGTGGCTGGATTTACCAATCACTGGGAGCCCAGAGGGTAAAACTGCTGCTGCTGCTGCTGCTAAGTCGCTTCAGTCGTGTCCGACTCTGTGCGACCCCATAGACGGCAGCCCACCAGGCTCCCCCGTCCCTGGGATTCTCCAGGCAAGAACACTGGAGTGGGTTGCCATTTTCTTCTCCAATACATGAAAGTGAAAAGTGAACGTGAAGTCGCTCAGTCATGTCCGACTCTTAACGACCCCATGGACTGCAGCCTACCAGGCTCCTCCATCCATGGGATTTTCCAGGCAAGAGTGCTAGAGTGGGGTGCCGTTGCCTTCTCCATTTGCCTGCAATGCAGGAGACACGGATTTGATCCCTGGGTCGGGAAGATCCCTTGGAGAAGGAAATGGCAACCCACTCCAGTATATTTGCCTGGAGAATTCCATCGACAGTGGAGACTGGTTGGCTACAGTCCATGGGGTCACAAAGAGTCAGACATGATTCAGGGACTAACACTTTGATTTTCACACTTTCCAAGCTCGGAAGAAGCAGAAGCTGAAAATTGCCCTGTAGAATCTGGACAAAATGCTGGGGGTCCTGACTCCGAGGCCTGAACTTTCTTGCCATGAAAAAAGCCAAGAGGTTTTTCAAATGTTGGTCTGAATAAAGACTGAGGTTTGTAAGATCTCACTGGTCCCCACTTTTGCTTCTGAAGACATCACCAATAAAGTACTGCCTGTTATGAGGTCTTGTTGGAAAAGAAACCTTGGAGCTTCACTGGTGGCTCAGTGGTGAAGAATCCCCCTGCCAGTGCAGGAGACACGGGTTCGATCCTTGATCCAAGAGGCTCATACATGCCATGTAGCAGCTAGGCCCCTCATGCGCCACAGCTGTTGAGCCTGTGCTCTGGAGTCTGGGAGCCCTGAAGCCTGTGCTCTGCAACAGGAGAGGCCACCACAATGAGAAGCCCCTGCATGGCAACTAGAGAGTAGGTCCCGCTCACTGCAACTAGAGAGTAGCCCTCACTCACCACAAGTAAAGTCCGAGTAGCAACAAAGACCCAGCACAGCCAAAAATAAATAAAGTAAAAACAGAAACATTTATTGAGGCCAGAAGTGCAATACAAACAGACTTGTGTGGCTTTTCAAAATCATCCCAGGTCAAGGGAAATTAGGTTTTTGACCACATGTATGGCAGACAAAGCATTAACAGCCTTAATATATAAAGAATCCTTATGGTTCAATAAGAAAAAGACAAATGTCCCAGATATGATATTGGCATAGGGCTCACAAAGGAATGAAAAAAATTCAATAAACCTCTGTAAAGATGTGTCACCTGATCAGTTATCAGTTAAAGGATCTCTTTTACTTGTCAAGTTTACCAGCATGTGTGAAATTTTGAGAAGACACACTGGTGCACTCTCACGGGAGTGTAAAGTGATACACTGGAGGCCAGTGCAGATATTTGTAGTAAACATTTAAGTCTGTAAAACTCTCTGACCCAGGAAGTCCATGTCTAGGGATATGCCAAGATTTATAAAGAGGAATGCAGAGTGGTTAAGTGCCCCAGAGTCAGATGGCCATTGTTCCATTCCTGGTTCCTTCACCTACAAGCTATGTGACCTCAGGCAAATGACTTGATGTCACGGAGCATATCGTGAAGATTCCCTGAGGTAATGTGTGCAAAATTCTCCTACTAAGCACATGATAGGTGCTTGCTATTATTATCATCATTGCAAAACCTTTAAGGAAAGCTATTAAACTGTGGAAGAGTCTTTGCCTAGAAAGATGCCCACATATTGGGTTGGCCAAAAAATTTGAGTTTTTCTATGATGTTATGGGAATGGGAAAGACTAGAGATCTCTTCAAGAAAATTAGAGATACCAAGGGAACATTTCATGCAAAGATGGGCTTGATAAAGGACAGAAATGGTATGGACCTAACAGAAGCAGAAGATATTAAGAAGAGATAGCAAGAATACACAGAAGAACTGTACAAAAAAGAGCTTCACAATCAAGATAATCACAATGGTATGATCACTGACCTAGAGCCAGACATCCTGGAATGTGAAGTCAAGTGGGCCTTAGAAAGCATCTCTACGAACAAAGCTAGTGGAGGTGATGGAATTCAAGTTGAGCTATTTCAAATCCTGAAAGATGATGCTGTGAAAGTGCTGCACTCAATATGTCAGCAAATTTGGAAAACTCAGCAGTGGCCACAGGACTGGAAAAGGTCAGTGTTCATTCCAATCCCAAAGAAAGACAATGCCAAAGAATGCTCAAACTACCGCACAATTGCAGTCATCTCACACGCTAGTAAAGTAATGCTCAAAATTCTTCAAGCCAGGCTTCAGCAATATGTGAAACGTGACCTTCCAGATGTTTAAGCTGGTTTTAGAAAAGGCAGAGGAACCAGAGATCAAATTGCCAACATCCTCTGGATCATCAAAAAAAGAAGAGAGTTCCAGAAAAACATCTATTTCTGCTTTATTGACTATGCCAAAGCCTTTGACTGTGTGGATCACAAGAAACTGTGGAAAATTCTGAAAGAGATGGGAATACCAGACCACCTGACCTTCCTCTTGAGAAACCTATATGCAGGTCAGGAAGCAACAGTTAGAATTGGACATGGAACAACAGACTGCTTCCAAATAGGAAAAGGAGTACATCAAGGCTGTATATTGTCACCCTGCTTATTTAACTTCTATGCAGAGTACATCATGAGAAACACTGGGCTGGAAGAAGCACAAGCTGGAATCAAGATTGCCGGGAGAAATATCAATAACCTCAGATATGCAGATGACACCACCCTTATGGCAGAAAGTGAAGAGGAACTAAAAAGCCTCTTGATGAAAGTGAAAGTGGAGAGTGAACAAGTTGGCTTAAAGCTCAACATTCAGAAAACGAAGATCATGGCATCCGGTCCCATCACTTCATGGGAAATAGATGGGGAAACAGTGGAAACAGTGTCAGACTTTATTCTTTTGGGCTCCAAAATCACTGCAGATGGTGATTGCAGCCATGAAATTAAAAGACGTTTACTCCTTGGAAGGAAAGTTATGACCAACCTAGATAGTATATTCAAAAGCAGAGACATTACTTTGCCAGCAAAGGTCTGTCCAGTCAAGGCTATTGTTTTTCCAGTGGTCATGTGTGGATGTGAGAGTTGGACTGTGAAGAAAGCTGAGCGCCGAAGAACTGATGCTTTTGAGCTGTGGTGTTGGAGAAGACTCTTGAGAGTCCTTGGACTGCAAGGAGATTCAACCAGTCCATCCTAAAGGAGATCAGTCCTGGGTGTTCATTGGAAGGACTGATGCTGAAGCTGGAACTCCAATACTTTGGCCACCTCATGCGAAGAGTTGACTCATTTGAAAAGACCATGATGCTGGGAGGGATTGGGGGCAGGAGGAGGAGGGGACGACAGAGGATGAGATGGCTGGATGGCATCACTGACTCAATGGACATGAGTTTGGGTAAACTCCAGGAGTTGGTGATGGACAGGGAGGCCTGGTTTGCTGTGATTCATGGGGTCGCAAAGAGTTGGACACGACTGAGCGACTGAACTGAACTGATGATGTTATAGAAAAACCCAAATGAAATTTTTGGTCAACCCAGTACATAGTAGAAAATGAAAATGATCAAACCTATATGTATTGGCACCACATGACCACTGCAGTATATTTACTGAACAAGAAAACAGGTTTCACATGTTGTGTGTGCTGTGCTAAGTCACTTCAGTCCTGTCCAGCTCTGTGTGACCCTAGGGACTTTTGGCACCAGACTCTTCTGTCCGTGGGATTCTCCAGGCAAGAATACCGGAATGGGTTGCTATTTCCTTCTCCAGGGAATCTCCCTGACCCAGGGATTAAACCTCTCTTACATCTCCTGCATTGGCAGACGGGTTCTTTACACTAGCGCCACCTGGGAAGCCCCAAATGTCATATATTTCAAGCATTTTGATCAGGGGTCAAGGAATTAATTTGTCACTTTGCAATGTCATCTACCCAGGTTCAAAACTGACAGGAAAAGTTTATGAGGTACTGTTTGTCCTTTCTCTATGCAGTGGGTTCTTTTTAAAAACTATTTCTTTCGCTGCCCCAGCTCGTAGTTGGGTCACACGGGATCTTTAGTTTCAGGATACAAACTCTTCATTCTATGAGAGAACAAACTCCTGTTGTTTAAGTCGCCCCAGTTTGTGGTCATTTGTCACCGCAGCCATAGGAAACAAATAACGTCTATTTTTCTATATTTTAGCTTAAATGTTGTCAAATGTAAAGACAACTTGAAAGACTTGTCCAGTGAATACACACCCACCACCTAGAGTCTACAAGGGACGTCTGGCTCCATTTGTCATGATCTGTCTTTCTATCCATCTATCCACCCACCTTTTTTCTTTTCCACTTCAGTTTATTACAGAACATTGAATATAGTTCCCTGCGCTATGCAGTAGGTATACATATTGTTGCTTATCTGTTTTATACACAGTAGTTTGTATCTGTTAATTCCAAACTCCTAATTTATCTACCCCCCACCCCCTTTCCACTTTGGTAACTACAAATTTGTTTTCTATGTCTGGGAGTCTGTTTCTGTTTTTATAAATAATCTCACTTGTGTCATGATTTAGATTCCATATATCAGTGATACCATATGCTACTTGTCTTTCTGACTTCAACCACCTCTTTGAATTTTTTTTTCTAATTAATAATTTATTTTTTAGAGGGATTTTAGGTTCACGGCAACATTGTGGGGAAGGAACAGAGGTTTCTCATATACTTCCTGCCCGCGTCCCCAGCATGCATAGCCTGCTCTACTTTCAGCATCCCCACCAGCATGGTGCAATTGCTACAATTGATGAACCGCCTCTTGGTGCTGTTCATTCTGTGGGTTTGGACAAATGTATAATAACGTGAATCCACCATTACAATCTCATGCAGAATCGTTTCCTTGCCCTAAAAATTCCCCGAGCTCCACCTACTCGTTCCTCCCTGCCCCTCATCTTTTTACTGTCTCCATAGTTTTGCTTCTTCCAGAAAGTCATAGAGCTGGAATTATACTGTATGTAGCCATCACATATTGCCTTATGTTACTTAGTAATATGCATTTACGTTTTCTCCATGTCTCTTCATGGCTTGCTAGCTCATTTCTTTCTAGCATTGAATAATATTCCATGTTGTGGATGCACCATAATTTACTTACCCATCCATCTACCTCACTTTTTAATGCATTTCAAGGTAAGACCCTGCTTCTTCCCCATTGATTTTAGCACAGCACCCAAAGCGATCTTGTAACAAATCAAGTACCTGTCCTGTTCAAAATCTTCCTGGGGTCCTCGTCTCACTTGAGTGAAACCTGCACAACTCCCTGTGCTCCCAGGGTCCCCTTATCCCTTTTGCCTGTTCCCCACCATCCTCTCACGCTACATCAGCCCACATGGTCACCATTAGCCACATATGCTTCCTCAGCCCTTGAAAGTGACTGATACAACCTAAGTGTGCATCAACAGATGAATGGATAAAGAAGATATGGTATACACATACGTTGTTGTTCGGTTGCCAAGTCGTGTCTTACTCTTTGTGACCCCATGGACTGTAGCCTGCCAGGCTCCTCTGTTCGTGGGATTTCCCAGGCAGCAATACTGGAGTGGGTTGCCATTTCCTCCTCCAGGGGCTCTTCCTGACCCAGGAATCAAACCCGTGTCTCCTTCATTGGCAGGAGGATTGTTTCACTGAGCCATATACACCATGGAATACTACTCAGCCATAAAAAGAATGAAATCTTGCTATTTGCAACACGGGTGGACTTGAAGGGTATTAGGCTAAGTGAAATATGTCAGAGAAAGACAAATACTGTATGAGATCACTTACATGTGGAATCTAAAAAATTAAACAAACTAGTGAATATAACTAAAAAAAAGATTCACAGATATAGAGAACAAACTACAAGTTATCAGTGGGAAAAGGGAAGGGGAGGGGCAATACAGGGGTAAAGGATTAAGAGGTACAAACTATTACGCATGAAGTAATTCACAAGGATATATTGTACAACAAATGGAATATAGCCAACATTTTATAATAACTATAAAGTAGTGTAATCTTTACAAATTGAGAATCACCATACTGTGCTGTACTGTGCTTAATCGCTCAGTCGTGTCCAACTCTTTGTGACTATAGTCCCTGAGATTCTCCAGATAAGAATCCTGGAGTGGGTAGCCTTCTCCAGGGGATCTTCCCGACCCAGGAATTAAACCAGGATCTCCTGCATTGCAGGTGGATTCTTTACCAGCTGAGCCACCAGGGAAGCCCTTCACTATACTGTACACCTTTAAATTATATAATAGTGTACATCAATTGTATTAAAAAAAAAAAAAAAGTCCCTGGGAATTCCCTGGAGGTCCATGGTTAGGATTCGGCACTTTGACTGCCAGGGCTTGGGTTCACTTTTTGGTCGGGGAAGCAAGAATGCCAGTGAGAAGCAGCAAAAGCAAACGAACAAACAAAACCATTCCAAATTGAGGTATGCTATAACTGAAAACGTACAGGATCTCAAAGTACTTAGTACTGGGGAAAGGATGTAAAATATCTCATGATTTTTAATATTGATTATATGTTGAAATAATATTTTGACTGTATTGGGTTAAAATAAGATATATGATGACAATTCATTTCATCTAGTTCTTGTTGACTTTTTAAAGAATGTGGCTACTGGAAAATTTTAAATTACATATGTGTCCTCCTCATTTGTGGCTTCATCATATGCTATTCCAGCAAGCTCCTGGAGTTGATGATGGACGGGGAAGCCTGGCATGCTGCAGTCCGTGGGGTCGCAAAGAGTTGGACACGACTGAGCGACTGAACTGATGATTCCTGTTGTGGACTCCAGGAGAGGAGGTGATGCTGGTTTTGATCTTTAGATTTTACACTCAGTAAATACTTGTTGAATGAATGAATGCATGCATGCGCGAAGGAAAGAACAGGAGCCTGAATGACTTAAAAGAGGTGGGTCTACGTCAAGATTGATTGGCGGCTCCCATAAGGAAGACCTTACCTTTCACCTTTCATGGGGCCACTCGGGCTCTCTGTGCCTCTAGTGAGTGGAGCGGGGATTAGGCGTAGGGGCGCAGGCAGGCTCATCGCAGTGCAGCCCGCAAGGGTGGCTGCCTGGGTAACCCTCTCCAGTAACTGGACGAGATCAAGTCACCGTGGCTGGGATTTCTGGGGCTAGAGAAGGAGGGGCATCTGAGGAGGGGGACCTGAGTCAGACGTGGGGCTGGGCGGAGCAGGCTCCACCCCAGCCCAGGTCCCTTCCCTGGAGCTGGGCTGGCGGGAAGGGGTTGGGCTGCCAGGCAGGCGGGAAGGAGCCGGGGTGTCTGCTATCGACCGCCTGGGCCTCTGCAGAGAAGCTTTTAGACCTGCTAGCGCATCCCACCCGGGGAGGGGGGCGGGGTGGGGGAAGGGAGGCCTGGACTTCCCCAGCTCCTCAAGGGCCCCAGATCCTGCCCACCAGCAAGGCTTGCAGGCCTTGCCTTGGAACTGAGTAGGAAATCCCATTTGCTTCTCACCCCATTGTTATCACGCCAGGGTTGCAACTATTCCTCACCCACCCCTCCCTCCCCTCCTACCCCCTGCCCTTTATTGAGAGATTATGTACATCCTGTGAGGTCGGATGACTGCTGCATCTCACGTGCCTCTGGCCCCTGGGCCCCCACCGCATCGAAGCATGGAACATTCTCATCCAGATGGTCCCAGAATTTTCACATCCCCCTCATCCCCAATCCTAATCACTATTCTGGTTTCTGTCAACATGAGTTAACCTAGCCTTTTGGAGAATTTCATACAAATGGAACCACACGAGGAGGCCTCTTTTGTCTGGTTGCTTCTCCTCAGTATCTAACATCCTGAGATCTTTATCCACATCCCTTACAAGTTATAAGTAGTTTGTTCCTTTTTATTGCAGCAGAGTATTCCGTGGTGGGCTTCCCAGTTGGCTTGGTGGTAAAGAATCCACTTGCAATGCAGGAGACATGGGTTCCATTCTTGGGTTGGGAAGATCCCCTGGAGGGGGAAATGGCAACACACTCCAGTATTCTTCCCTGGGAAATCCCATGGACAGAGGAATCTGGCGGGCTATAGTCCATGGGATCCCAAAAGAATCATTCACAACTTAACAACTAAACAACAATGACATTCCATGCTATGAATGGACCTCATTTTGGTTTTGTTTTTCTTACTTTTTACTTTGTATTTATCTATTTGGCTGCACCAGCTCTTAGTTGCAACATGCAGTATCTTTTTAGCTGTGGCATGCAAGCTCTCAGTTGTGGCATGTGGGATCTAGTTCCCCAATCAGGGAACCCACACACCCTGTACTGGGATCTCAGAGTCTTGGCCCCTGGACCACCAGGAAAGTCCCTGGACCTCAATTTGTTTATCCATTCTCTTGTCCTTGACATTTGGGTTGTTTCCAGTTTTTTGGCAATAACAAAAAAAGCTGCTGTGAACATTTGCCAACAGATCTTTGCACCAACGTATGTCTTCACTTCTGTTGGATAAATACCTAAGAATTGAATTTCTGGGCTGTATGGTAACTGTGTAACTTTATAAACAAACCAAAACAAACCTGGCATCTGCTCTGACAGGCTGGCTGAGGATGAGCGTTCCAGTTCCTCCCCGTCTTATCAACACTCGGTATCATCAGCCTCTAATATTGGCCAGCGTGTTGATGGCTTGTAGCCTGGACCATTGCAGTCACCTCTGTCTCAAACCTCTGCTTCTCCTCTCACTCTCCCACAGTTTTATTTCCATTTTTATTATAGAAAAATTTCACACATGTGCTAAAGTAGAGAGAAGAGTATGAAGGGCCCATATGGTCCTGTCCCTGACTTTTATGATAATCCACATTTTGCCCATCTTGTTTCATCTCTCACCCCCCACCCCAATGTGTTTTTAAGGGAGTCTTTTAAAATCTCTTTTTTAAAACTGAAGTGTAGCTGATTTACAATGTTGTGTTAATTACCGCTGTATAGCTAAGTGATTCAGTTTATACATATATGTATACATTCTTTTTCATTTTCTTTTCCAGTATGGTTTACCACTGGATATTGAATATAGTTCCCTGTGCTACACAGTTAAGACCTTGTTGTTTATCCAGTTTCTGTATACCAATTTGCATCTGCTAATTAAGGGAGTACTTTAAAGCAAACCCCAGGTACCATATTACTTCCACAAGTATCATAGGAATCACCTCAAACTATGAATTAGATGACCTATGCCTTGCCTTGGAATTGGCTGGTGGTTTCTCAATGCTTTCAGAAAAAAATTTCCGATTTCTTCCCATGGCCCTCAGGATGGCTTCTGGCCTCTCTGCCTTCATGCTGGGTCCTTTTCCCTTACTTAGTCCCTGCTCCAGGCACATTGTCCTTTTCCCCCCAACCACAGTCCAAGGTTGTTCCTGCCTCAGGACTTTTGCACATGCTGTTCCTTCTGCCTTGTATATTATTCCCAGATATCCACATGATTCCTATAGTAGGCAGTGTCAACGAGATGGTCTTCCATGGTCCCTGCCCTTCTATAATTTTTTTCATCTTTCGTGTCGACTGAACTGCTCACTTCTAATCAGTAGAAGATGGCCAAAGTGACGGAGTGTTACATCCATGATTAGGTTTTAAGGCTGTGACTTCTGTCCTGCTGACTCCCCCTCTTGCTAGCACTCTTGTCTCTCTCTGATGAAACCAATAACCAGGATGTGTGCCATCCTAGGGAGAGATCTGCTGGATGGAGAGTAGCCTTCAACCAATCACTGGTGGGGAATTGAACTCTGCCAAGGCAATGGCACCCCACTCCATTACTCTTGCCTGGAAAATCCCATAGACGGAGGAGCCTGGTAGGCTGCAGTCCATGGGGTCACTAAGAGTCAGACACTACTGAGCGCCTTCACTTTCACTTTTCACTTGCATGCATTGGAGGAGGAAATGGCAACCCACTCCAGTGTTCTTGCCTGGAGAATCCCAGGGATGGTGGGGCCTGGTGGGCTGCTGTCTATGGGGTTGCACAGAGTCGGACACGACTGAAGCGACTTAGCAGGAGCAGCAGCAGCAGCAACAGTCTTGTGTGTGCTTCTCCCCATTTGAACCTTGAGATGACTATATAACATCAGTGGCTGCCTTGACTGCAGCCTCAATGAGCCAGAGGACCATCTAAGTGGTACCCAGATTCCCGACTCCCAAATCAGTCATCCATGTTGTTGTTTTTTATTATTTTTAAATGGTTGAATGCAGTATTTTTTTTTTTTTTTGGTTGCACTGAGTCTTTGTTGCTACATACAGGCTTTCTCTAGCTGCAGTGGTCGGAGGCTACTAAGTTGCCGTGCACAGACTTATCATTGTGGTGGCTTCTCTTGTTGCAGGGCACGGGCTCAGAAGTTGTGGCACTCAGCTTAGTTGTCTGGTGGAATGGAATCTTCCTGACCCAGGGATTGAAACCACATCCCCTGCATTGGCAGGCAGATTCATAACCCCTGGACCACCATGGAAGTCCTATGTTGTCCAGAGCCGTTAGATTTTGGAGTGATTTGTTCGGTTCAGTTCAGTTCAGTCACTCAGTTGTGTCTGACACTTTGCTACCCCATGAACCGCAGCACGCCAGGCCTCCCTGTCCATTACCAACTCCCAGAGTCCACCCAAACCCATGTCCATTGTGTGGGTAATGCCATCCAGCCATCTCATCCTCTGTCATCCCCTCCTCCTCCTGCCTTCAATCTTTCCCACCAGCAGGGTCTTTTCAAATGAGTCAGCTCTCCGCTTCAGGTGGTCAAAGTATTGGAGTTTCAGCTTCAACGTCAGTCCCTCCAATGAACACCCAGGACTGATCTCCTTTAGGACGGGCTGGTTGGATTTCCTTGCAGTGCAAGGGACTCTCAAGAGTCTTCTCCAACACCACAGTTCAAAAGCATCAATTCTTCGGCACTCAGCTTTCTTTATAGTCCAACTCTCACATCCATACATGACCACTGGAAAAACCATAGCCTTGACTAGACGGACCTTTGTTGTAATGACCTATGTTGTAATGACCAAGTAATGTCTCTACTTTTTAATATGTTGTCTAGGTTGGTCATAACTTTTCTTCCAAGGAGTAAGCGTCTTTTAGTTTCATGGCTGCAATCACCATCTGCAGTGATTTTGGAGCCCAGAAAAATAAAGTCAGCCACTGTTTCCACATCTATTTCCCATGAAGTGATGGGACCAGATGCCATGATCTTAGTTTTCTGAATCTTGAGTTTTAAGCCAACTTTTTCACTCTCCTCTTTCACTTTCATCAAGAGTCTTTTTAGTTCCTCTTCACTTTCTGCCATAAGGGTGGTGTCATCTGCATATCTGAGGTTATTGATATTTCTCCCGGCAATCTTGATTCTAGCTTGTGCTTCATCCTGCACAGCATTTCTCATGATGTACCCTGCATAGAAGTTAAATAAGCAGGGTGACAATATACAGCCTTGACGTACTCCTTTTCCTATTTGGAACCAGTCTGTTGTTCCATGTCCAGTTCTAACTGTTGCTTTCTGACCTGTATACAGGTTTCTCAAGAGGCAGGTCAGGTGGTCTGGTATTCCCATCTCTTTCAGAATTGTCCACAGTTTATTGTGATCCATGCAGTCAAAGGCTTTGGCATAGTCAGTAAAGCAGAAATAGATGTTTTTCTGGAACTCTCTTCCTTTTTCAATGATCCAGCGGATGTTGGCAATTTGATCTCTGGTTCCTCTGCCTTTTCTAAAACCAGCTTGAACATCAGGAAGTTCACAGTTTACATATTGCTGAAACCTGGCTTGGAGAATTTTGAGCATTACTTTACTAGCGTGTGAGATGAGGGCAATTGTGCGGTAGTTTGAGCATTCTTTGGCATTACCTTTCTTTGGGATTGGAATGAAAACTGACCTTTTCCAGTCCTGTGGCCACTGCTGAGTTTTCCAAATTTGCTGGCATATTGAGTGCAGCACTTTCACAGCATCATCTTTCAGGATTTGAAATAGCTCAACTGGAATTCCATCACCTCCACTATTTGTTATATAGCACTATATAACTTAAATGGCTCTCTCACCTCCTTCAACTCTTTGCTCAAAAGTCAACTTCTCCATGAGATCTTCCCTGGCCACCTGATTAAAATAGTAACCCATTCCTGGCACTCCTCATTCTTCTCTGCTTTACTTTCCTTCCAGAATTTGTCACCTTCTATATTTTAAAAAATATTTATTTATTTATCTGGCTGTACTGAGTCTTAGTTGTGGCACTCAGGATCTTTGATCTTGGTTGCAGCATGCGAGATCTTTTGTTTCCACATATGAATTCTTAGTTGCAGCATGTGGGATCCAGTTCCCTGACCAGGAAATGAACCTGGGCTCCCTGAATTGGAAGCGTGGAGTCTTAGCCACTGGACCACCAGGGAAGTCCCATCACCTTGTATTTTATTGAACTAATTCATTGCCTCCCTCTCTGTTGGAACATGGGCTCTGGGAGGACAGGGACCTCTATTTGTTTTGTTCATTGCTGCATCTCCAGTCCTAGAATACTGCTGGGCACATAGTAGGTTTTGCTGGATCTAAAGACATACTTACTACTGACCCACCAAACCCACTTCTGGGTGTATACCCAAAAGAATAGAAAGCAGTGTCCCAAAGAGATATTTGTGTACCCATGTTCCTAGCAGCATTATTCATAGTAAAAGTGTTAACCCATCAGTCATATCCGACTCTTTGTGACCCCATGGACTGTAGCCCACCAGGCTTCTCTGTCTATGGAATTTTTCAGGCAAGAATACTGGAGTGGGCAGCCATTCCTTTCTCCAGGGGATGAGGGGATCTTCCTGACCCAGGGATCTAACCTGGGTCTCCTATGTTGCAGGCAGATTCTTTACCATCTGAGCCACTAGGGAGACCATAGTAGCTAAACCATGAAAGCAACCCAAGTGTCCATCAACTGATGAATGGATAAATATACCAAATGTGATGTATTCATACAATGAGATTTTATTTGGCCTTAAAAAGGAAGCTTTGCAATATGCTACAACATGGATGAAACTTGAGGACATTATGCTCAGGGATAATCCAGCCACACAAATATTGTATGATTCCACTTAGGTGAGGATCTTTGATTAATCAACATCAGAAAGACAGATGGTAGAATGCTGGTTGCCAAGGTCTGGGAAAGAGGGAGTGGGGATTTATTATTTAATGTGTATACAATTTCAGATTTACAAGATAAAAAGACTTATGGGGATGGATGGTGGTGATGGTTGTACCAGGGTGTGAATGTACTTCACACCACTGAACTGTATGCTTAAAAACAGTTAAGATTAAAAATGGTAAGTGTAGGACTTCCCTGGTGGTTCAGTGATTAAGACTCCATGCTTCTAATGTAGGGGGTGTGGGAGGATTCCCTGGTTGGGGAACTAAGATCCCACATGCTTTGCAACACGGACAAAAAACCTGGTACATGCTATGTTATATGTATCTTAACACACATACACACAGGCTTCCCAGGTGGTGCAGGGTAAACAACCTGCCTGCCAATACAGGAGATGCAGGAGACCCAGGTTCAATCCCTGGGTCAGGAGGATCTGCTGGAGAAGGAAATGACAACCCACTCCAGTATTCTTGCCTGGAAAATTCCATGGACAGAGGAGCCTGGTGGGCTAGCGTCCATAGGGTTGCGAAGTGTTGGACACGACTGAGTGTGCACACACACACAGAGATACACTTATACATTCCGTCCCCCTGGGGGTGAGGCTTGGTTTCCAGCTTCGGGTTTTATAGTCAGGTGTCACAGGTTGGGGTCCTGGGTCTCCCCTCCTCCCTCTGTTGAGCTGAGCAGCGTGTGTGTCTTTCCTGCCTCCCATCAGCTCTGCATGCCTTTTATGTCTTCCCAGCTTCTCTGGAATGTTTTAGGGATGAGAAATCCCCTTCCTGCCCAAATATAGAACCAGAAAACATCCATCTATGTCTACTGAATGTGAACTTGGAAAGCTGGAGACCTTGGCTTGGGCCCCATGTTTTGTCTGCTCTGCAGCTGCCTCTGACCAGCCTTGATGAGCAGAGGGGTCTGAGAACCCGTGTGTGTGTGCATGTGTGGGGTCATCAGCTCTGGGGACACTCTCCTGCATGGATCACACTTTGGAGAGGGCTTTGACAGCCTACCCTCATGCCCCATCTGTGGATGCATCAGCCACTGCAGGGCCCAGCAAGCCCCACTCAGTCTTCCTGCTCTTTATCAACAGCCCAGATTCACAGAGTGGCTGCGAGCCCAGCACCAAAATCTCTGGGAGCTCACAGTCTGGCTCCATGCTAGATGTTCCTCCATTTATCTTCTTATGGACTGGATTATGTTCCCCCCAAATTAATATGTTAGAGCCCTATCCCCGCCCTGTGACTGTCTGAGGAGACAGAGCCTTTAAGGAGGTAATTGAGGTTAAATGAAGGCTTCCCCAGCCTGTCCATGCTGGAAGTGCGGGTTTCATCCCTGGGTCGGGAAGAAGCCCTGGTAAAGGAAATGGTTATCCACTCCACCTGGGAAATCCCATGGATAGAGGAGCCTGGCGGGCTACAGTTCATGGGATTGCAAAGAGTTGGACATGACTTGGCAACTAAACAACAGCAGCAGCATAATTTTAAAGAGGGAGTTCCCTGGTGATCTAAGGATTTGGTGCTTTCACTGCCAAGGCCCTGGGTTCAATCCCTGATCAGGAAACAGATCCCACAAGCTGTGCAGTGTGGCCAAAAAAAAAAAAAAAAAGGTTAAATAAGGTCATAGTTGTTGTTTAGTCATTCAGTCTTGTTCGACTCTTTGGGACACCATGGACTATATAGCCCACCAGGCACCTCCTCCTCCTCTGTCCATGGAATTTTCCAGGCAAGATTACTGGAGGTCATAAGGGTGAAGCCTGATGATCTGATATGACTGGTGTCCTTATAAGAAGAAGAGGCTGCAGAGACCTTTCTCTCTCAACGCACACACAGAGGAAAGGCCACACGAGGACACAGTGAGAATGCAGCTGTCTGCAAGCCAGGAAGAGAGGCCTCATCAGAAACCAGCCCTGGGACTTCGCTGGTGGTCCAGTGGCTAAGATTCTGCATGCCCAATGCAGGCGGCCTGGGTTCAACCTCTGGTCAGGGAACAAGATCCCCATGCCGCAACTAAAGACTGTGCATGTTGCAAATGAAGATCCATAAGCCACAACTAAGACCTTTGTTGTTGTTCAGTAACTCAGTTTCCAACTCTGTGACCCCATGGACTGTAGCCCACCAGGTTCCCCTGCCCTTCACTATCTCCCAGAGCTTGCTCAAACTCATGTCCACTGAGTTGGTGATGCCATCCTACCATCTCATCCCCTTCTCCTCCTGCCTTCAATCTTTCCCAGCATCAGGGTCTTTTCCAGTGAGTCAGTTCTTCGCATCAGGTGGCCAAAATATTGGAGCTTCAGCTTCAGCATCAGTTCTTCCAATGAATATTCAGAGTTGATTTCCTTTAGGATTGACTGGTTTGATCTCTTCGCAGTCCAAGGGACTCTTAAGAGTCTTCCCTGGCATCACAGTTTGAAAGCATGACACAGCCAAATAAATAAGTTAAAAAATATTGAAAAAAAGAAAGAAAGAAAAAGAAACTAACCATGCTGGCACCTTGATCTTGGACTTTCAGCCTCCAGAACTGAGAAAATAAATGTCTGTCACTGAAGCAATCTGCTCTATGTTATGGCAGCCTGAGCCTAAGACAGGGTAACAACAGCTCCCAGCTCCTGGCAGCCCTGGGTACATCACCACCTCCTGTTGATTTCCCTGGATGTGGCCCACACCTTCACTGAGACCTCCTCCATGGCCCATTTTGGGTGCATCACCTGTCTCCTGCTGCTGGTCTCAACCTTAGACGCCCACTGGGTTCACCTGCGGAGCTTTAACAGTGTTCTTGGGAATCCCCAGGTGGTCCATTGGTTAAGTATCTGCCCTCCAATGCAGGGGCCACAAGTTTGATCCCTGCTTGTGGAACTAAGACCCCACATGCTGAGGGGCAATGAAGCCAGCACAACTGGCACCTACAGAACCCACAAGCCGAGACCAGAGAGAAGCCCGAGTGAGTCCACAAAATATCCCTCCTGCCACAACTGAGACCTGATGCAGCCAAAACTAAAAAAATAATTAAAGCAACATCAGCAAAAAACCCAAAACAAACAGAATGAACAATGTTGACCCCTGACCTCACCCTCGGAGACTCTAAGGCAATTGGGTGGGGCTGGCTTTGGGAAGCTTTCAGACTCTTGCTGCTGCTAAGTCGCTTCAGTCGTGTCCAACTCTGTGTGACCCCATGGACTACAGCCTACCAGCTCCATCTATGGGATTTTCCAGGCAAGAGTTCAGACTCTTAGGTGAATCTAATATGCAGACAGGGTGAAGAATCGCTGACCTAGAACAGAGTTTCTCAACCAGAGGGGATTCTGCCCACGCCTGACACCAGGAGGCATTTGGCAATATCTGGAGACATTTTTGGTTGTCACACTTAGGGTGTACCTGCGTGTGTGTGTGCGTGCTAAGTTGCTTCAGTCATGTCCGACTCTGTGTGACCCTATGGACTGTAGCCTGCCAGTCTACTCTGTTCACGGGATTCTCCAGGCAGGAATACTGAAGTGGGTTGTCATGCCCTGCTTCACGACCCAGGCATCGAACCCGCGTCTTTTACATTTCCTGCACTGGGAAGCGGGTTCTTTACTATGCTGCAGCTTCCCTGGTGGCTCAGACAGTAAAGCGTCTGCTTGCAATGCGGGAGACCTGGGTTTAATCTCTGGGTCAGGAAGATCCCTTGGAGAAGGAAATGGCAACACACTCCAGAACTCTTGCCTGGAAAATCACATGAACAGGGGAGCCTGGCGGGCTGCAGTCCATGGGGTTGCAAAGTGTTGGACACAACTGAGTGACTTCACTTTTTTTCTTTATGAGTGCCCCCTGGGAAGCCCCACTTAGGGGGTGGGTGCTACCAACTTCTAGCGGGTAGAGGTTGGGAATGCTGCTAAACATCAATATTGCCAAAGTCCAGAAACCCTGCTTTAGAAGTCCATGAGCCAAGTATTCTTCCTCTTTTTTTAAAAAGATTTATTTATTTATTTATTGACTGTGGTGGGTCTTCGTTGGCTTCCCTGGTGGCTCAGACGGTAAAGAATCTGCCTGCAAAGCAGGAGATCTAGATTCAATTCCTGGATTGGGAAGATCCCCTGGAGAAGGGAATGGCAACCCACTCCAGTATTCTTGCCTGGAGAATCCCATGGACAGAGGAGCCTGGCGGGCTACAGTCCATGGGGCTGCAAAGAGTCGGACAGAATTGAGGGACTAAGCACGCATGCGTGCACAGGCCTTTGTTGCTGCACGAAGGCTTCCTCTAGTTGCAGCAAGTGGGGGCTATTCTTCATTGTGGTGCACAGGCTTCTCACTGCAGTGATTTCTCTGGTTGCAGCCCACAGGCTCTAGCTGTGCAGGCTTCAGTGGATTCAGCTCAAGGGTTCTAGAGTACTGGTTTAGTGATTGTGGTGGATGGGCTTAGTTGCTCTGTGGCATGTGGGATCTTCCTGGACCAGGGATTGAAGCGATGTCCCCTGGTGCATTGCAGGGAGGATTCTTAACCACTGGACTACCAGGGAAACCACTCAAGTATTCCCTTCATGAAGGTGCATGACACCACGTCGGGGGTAAGTTCTATTATACACCCATTTTGCAGAAGGGAAATCAGGCTCAGAAAGAGGAAGTGACTTGGCCATGCTCAGAGAGCAGAGCTGGTGCTCACACTGGCCTCTAGCAGGCAAAGCAGGAAAACATGCCCATAATGTACTGCAGAGGAGATTAAGCTGGGCAGTAATAAAGCCCAATGGTTGCGTGAACAGATTCAGCAGCCAGTCTAATTACTCTCTGGTTCTGTGCCTCCAGCTCAGTGCTTTACCTCCCAGTGTCTCAGTGATCCCACTCATCAAATACGGATATGGCAGTAATGACATCTGCATGGTTAGCCACCACAGGGGGCTCAGACGGTACTGGACTGCTTAGGGGGCAGGGCTGTCAGGAGGATGGGATGGGGTTTGCTCAGAGTGAAGTTGTTGTTCAGTCATTAAGTCATGTCTAACTCTTTGTGACCCCACGGACTGCAGCACGCCAGGCTCCTCAGTTCTCCACTATCTCCCGGAATCGCTCAAATTCATGTCCACTGAGTTGGTGAAGTGAAGTGAAGTGAAGTCACTTAGTCGTGTCCAACTCTCTGCGACCCTATTGACTGTAGCCCACCAGGCTCCTCCATCCATGGGATTTTCCCAGCAAGAATACTAGAATAGGTTGCCATTCCCTTCTTGGTGATGCTATCTAACTATCACATCCTCTGTCGCCTCCTTCTCCTTTTGCCTTCAATCTTTCCCAGCACCAGGGGCTGTTCCAATGAGTCAGTTCTTTGCATCAGGTGGCCAAAGTATTGGCGTTTCAGTTTCAGCATCAGTCCTTCCAATGAATATTCAGGGTTGATTTCCCTTAGCATTGACTGGTTTGACCTCCTTGCAGCCCAAGGGACTCTCAAGAGTCTTCTCTAGCACCACAATTCGAAAGCACTCAACTTTCGTTATGGTGCAGCTCTCACATCTGTACATGATCACAGGAAAAATACAGCTTTGACTCTGGGGAAGTTATGGTAGGGAGGACTCAGTTACTATTTAGAGAAAAATCATGCCAGGCCAGGGAACAGTGAGTGCAATGGCCCTGGGATGGAAGGAAGGCAGGAAACCTGCTTCACCTTTCTCCTTTTCCTCTCCTTTTCTTGAGCCAAAATTGCAAAAGGACTAATTCCAGGGCAGGAGATGACACCCAGTGGTGTAGCCCGGTTGGATCAAACTGGCTCACAAGAGACATTAGCGTCCGTCTTTTCCTAGCTCGTGGCTCAGGGATATCATATTCACAGCTTGAAATCTGCCAAGTTTGGCCATGGGCAAACACTATAAGGCATGTGCCTTCCCCCCAGCTGGTTTACAAGCACACTGTAGCTTATGCCCACCTAGCGACCCCCTCGTACTTCCTGTCTGAGTCCACTGGGGCTGCTATAACAAAATTCCATAGACTGGTGGCTTATA